>NC_084484.1:43178452-43800774 GCF_030035675.1 Rhineura floridana | reverse complement strand
AGTTGGTTCAAAATGCAGCAGCCAGAATGTTAACTGGAGCACGGCGCAGGGAGCATATCACCCCTGTGCTTTATTGACTCCGCTGGTTCCCAATTTGTTTCTGGGCCCAATTCAAAGTGCTGGTTCTGACCTTTAAAACCCTAAAGGCCTTGGACCAATGTACCTGAGAGACCACTTACGCCCATATGTACCTGCCCGGGATTTAAGATCATCTGCCTCTGGTCTCCTCTGCGTGCCTGGAGTGAACAATGTTAGATTGACAGGCATGCGGGAGAGCTTTTTCAGCTGTGGCCCCCAAGCTTTGGAATACCCTACCCCAAGAAGTCTGCTCTGCTCCCTCCCTGTTGGTTTTCCAGAGACTTCTGAAAACGATCTTGTTCTGGAGAGCCTTTGGGAGGGACTGAAGGTAGAGCCTGACACTGATTTTATGCCTTCTATGCCTTCTATGTTAAATTTTACCTTTGTAGTCCCTTTAGTACCACCCCCTTTATATGTGTGTGTGTGTGTGTAGTATTTTATGTATTTTAATTGTATTTTATGTATTTTAATTTATTTTAATGTTTTTGTGATTTTACCGTTTACAATTTTATTATATATGTGTTTGATTTTATTTTTGTAAGCCATCCTGAGTGCCCTATTATAGGGTAGAAGGGTGGGACGGAAATATTTTAAATAAATAAATAAATAATAAACATTACGTATCTATTGAAAATATCAATTTTGCCCACAATTCAGTGAGCAAACCAGAAAACAGTTTCTATTTTTAAAAAAAGTCTGTCAGTTTTCTTCCTAAAAATCAGAGATAACATGATATCATTGTGCCTTTTATCAGTTCTGTATCTTCAGGAAACAACATGTTTACATACCATAGTAAACAGATTCTCATAGTTTGTCATTCAGAGATTCTTATAACATATTCAGTGAGGAAATATACATTTAGTGCTGCTCAGAATTTCAAAAAATCAATGCTGAAATACCATTGCTGCACTCTGGAAGCACACTCACTGCATTATTTGACACATGTACTCATTTTCACCCCCACCCCCATCAGGACTAAGAACTAGAGAAATTGGTTCTGTGGGTTTGCAGCAGAGCCAGCAGTGCATGCACTAGTGTTCCTTGGCTGGTGGCTATAGTCCTTTCTCCCCTGCATTATAAAACTGCCCTTATATCATTTTACAAATGGATTGTGACTTTAAAACAAGCAAGATTCCAAATGACTGGATGCAGAAAGCAAACATGACATTGAACACCACACACACACACGTATCCATCTATAAAATGCTTTGGAAAATGGAGAAGGAAGAGTCAACACAACTGCCAGCCAATCTACACTAGGTACAGAGACAGACAACAAAACTTCCATACCCAAAGATGAGTGGAAGCCTGGTTCACCTCATTAGTAGAAAACTGTATGTTGATAGTGACATCTATAGGCACTTCACCCATGAATACCACAAAACTGAAACAAGATCAGTGGTATTGTCTATTTGTTTTTAATCTTTGGAAGCCACATTATAAGGCTTATATTCCTAAAAGAATATAAATAAACCAAACAAGCAGGCAAGCAAAAGATTCATGCGTCAATCCCTGGCATTGGCAGTTAGGGCTAGGAAAGACTCCTATCTGAAACCCTGGAGATATTTCTATGTTCTAAGAGCCTACATGTTAAAACTTCTCAGTTTTAAAAAAAAACTACCACTGTGCACTTTTCCAGACTGAAAAACATACAGGTAGTGAGAAAGCATATGAAAACCTGAAACAGAAAGGGAATCTCCAATAGATAAAGAATACAGTAAGTTGCATACATCACTATGAGCACTGTACTTTCCCAGGACAGCTTTAAAAATGCTAGACATGTCCTTCTAAATTAGTATGAAAGACTACAGACTGCAGAAGTACTCATTAAGCAATACGTTTCTTAGAGCTTCAGGTAGAAACAAAGTGAAACATGTAAAGAATTTTCTATAAGTGTTTTCCATATACTGTAGTATTTCTTCCAGTTTCTGGCACTGGAATTAGTCATAGGTTTTACATGATAAAAGAAATCTGTGGAACTAATCCTAGAAACCTCTTTCTGTTTTTGTGCATAACACCTCCAGGCGACAGAAGAGACAAAATGCTTCATTTGCATCCCTAAACATTAGAAACTGAGAATGAACCTTTTCAGCTGTAAATGTTATTGCATCTACATTTCCAGGGGAAAAAAGTGGGGAGGGGAAAGAGAGAGAAAGCTTAAACAGTCTACTCAGGTTTATGTTAACTCATCTCTTTTTAGGACCACTAATCAGTACAAAGAGACAAGAATGTAGAGGCTTAACAGCCCTGACCTTAAGATTACATGAATAGAAGTAAATCAGGTATGCACTAAGGAAATGGGAAATATTAACCAGTGTCTCACCCAGGTTTTTTCCCCATCTTCTAGTCAACTTTATTTTTGTTGATAAAAAAAAGCAGGGTTAGATCACTGTAGTGGGCAATTCTGTCTGAGATTACAATACTTGTAAAAAAAAAAGATATGCGTTCCATAAAACCTAGGCAACTTGGATCCTGAATGCATAGATAGGAGCAGGTATAAAGGAATACAAAGAAGCTTCCATGTCAGTAGCTAGTTGGCAAGCTTGTCTTGCTATGCTGCTTGTCATTGGACTCCCATTACCATCTACCTGTGTGAGTTTCTGCAAGACCTGCTCCCTGCATTTCTGGCTGATTTCCACCTGGCCTGGAAGGGCGGGGCCCTGTCTCTCTCCAGCTACAAAAGCAGCAACTGCTGAAGGGGCCAGAGACCGTGTGTGTGTGTGTGTGTGTGTATGTGTGCGTGAACCTGCTGCTCGGGATGTCTATAGACTACTGGGGTTTTGTTTAGTATTATATGTTATATTTTACTCTATGTTATATTTTAGTCTATGTACGCCGCCTAGAGTGGCCGTTAATTCGGCCAGATAGGCGGCCTAGAAATAAAATTTTATTATTTATTATTATTATTATTATAAATGGCTAAAGCCAAACTTTCTATACTGATTTTACCTGTGATGACAATTTAGCAACATCAGGCTACACAGAATAGTTCTGGGGGTTTGGCTCAGATCATGACTTTCTGCTGAGACAGTGGTGGATGTGACAAAGTCCTTCCTGAACACTTGTGTCAGCATATCTCAAGAATCAGCCTATTAAGCCAATACAATCATCTTTTACCCCAGTGCAGAACAGCTTTCTCCATTTCATAAGAAGCTGTTCCTCCATTTAACACATTATCTTTTTTTTTTTTTAAAGTCCCCAATTTGGAAAACTCCAACACCATTTTTATTTTTCATTTTTAGGGGGAAGAACTCCAATAGCACAATATAAGCATCCCAGTCAAGTTTGACCATTCTATCTTCAGTAAAAAGCTGTACTCTACATAAAAGGCCAAAATGGCTTCTAGCACACTTAGCCTGGGAGTACATAAATACTCATTTCCAGGTGAGAGGAGCTAAACCTTGCCCCTTTCCTCTCTTACCTCGGAGTGCTGTTTTGCCAAGCAATTTCCTCCCTAGTCTGACTCTCTTCCAGTATCAGAAGGGCAATGAGCAAAGGTGGTGGCAGAGGCAACACTAGGGCCAGACTAAGGGCCCCAGCTGCACTGCCCAGGGGACCCCCAAGCAGCCCCACCACTTTTCCTAAACACAAGATGACCAAGGGTTCTGCCACCAAAATCCTACCCCATTCCTCCCTCCTCTCCTCGTCGTCCTGCATACTTCAAAACAGTTTCCACTGTTGCAAATGTGACATCAGCCCTGTTGCTCTCTCCACTTCTCTTCGATAAAAGGGGTCCTTCCTTAGAACAAGCTGACTGTAAAATTTTAGAGGTGGCTCTAAAAGACTTTCTAGTTGTGGTAGCAAACCAGTGGTGGTACAGGTACTCACCTAAGGCCACCTCACTCTAAGGAAGGACTCCTGTCCTCAGAGTGAGGGAGACAGAGGAGTAGCAAAAAGAATTGTAAACTAAGCAGATTGGTGAGGAGGGGAGGAGGAGTGGTAGCAGCACAACCCTCAGCCACCTCATATAAAAGGCAAACACAGGGGGGCGGAGTGGTTCAAGAGGCTGGACAGCATCTGGTCTGCCCCCACAGCACAGAATCTGCTGGTCTGGGAGCCAAATGATGGGAAACAGCAGACACATAATTCAAGGACAACCAAGACAGAATTAGAAAAAGAAAAAATGAGATTGTGAGAACACAGCACAATGACTACTTCATTAACACAAGCATCTGAAAATGACATGTCAACCTTGAGAGAAGTCTTGGCAAAGATATATGGAGAATACTCTGAAATCTCCTCTTAGGAAGCTTTGCCCATATGCTTCAGCTAAAAAATTACAACTAAATCTTTTCAATTTGCTGTTTTGTTTTTATCAAAAGAGTAATGGAGATAAAGGGCAAAAAACTTTTCCCATGATTGTGGAACTTGCTTCTCAAGCTCTATCAGGTAGAACTTTAACCTGAAATCTGAATATGCTTATTCTTGTGTTCATTGATATTGTGAAAATGGCTACTTCTAATGGATATTTCAGGAACATAAATAGCACAAGAAGCTACTAACAAGGGGCGATCATGAAGACAATGTCAGAGGATGAAAAGAGAAAAAATGACAACAAGGTTTTTAAGAGTTTCTACATAAAGTGCAGAACCTCCATGCCAACTCTGGGCAGTGAAAAAGATGTTGCTGGGCGAACAACTGGTCAGTAGTTCAACACAACAGATCAATGAAACCTGAGAGAAATACACATACAGGCACTCTTGACTGATGTAGTATTCAGTCAACTGACATTACCTGATGAAACACTGGCATCTTTCTGTAACAAGGGATCACAAATGCTCTCATACTGGTCAGTATCCAGAAAAGGTGTCCCTAGAGCAGCAACACCAATTGAACACTTGAGATTCTCTTGTAAAGTTCACAGACAGGTGAATAGAGTGTCAGCACAATCCACCAAGTTTAGGGAAGAAAAGAAAACCAAACTCCAAGAAAATCACTTGCAAAGACAAGACCCCATGAACACATTAAGTTGCCTTATATTGTGGGAGGCCATTGGCCTATATAACCTTATTGTTTAATTTGGTGGGCAGCAGTTGTCCAAGCTCTCTGGCAGTAAAAGAGGCTTCTCACAGCTCTGCAATTGAAGCTCCTCTAAACAAAAAATGCTGGGGACCTTGAACTCTCAGCATGCAAAGAATAAGGTCTACCAATGAGCTATGGCCCCTCAAGCCCTCCTCCTCTCCTGTTTGAAATGGAAAGCTCGCCAACTGATAGTATAATGTGAATTATATAGATGTTAAGATGCAGGCTACGGGTACCTGGCTCATTGCATGGTCAAGTGCCTATTAAGAATCCTCTGTGAACTGTTCTGGAATCTGGTGTGAAGGAGAAAGGAGACAGAGGGCAGAGCTGAACTAGCTGCCTCATCAGAAGATGGAGAGGAAAAGCCACTATGATGCTCGCCTAAGAGATATCAAGCCATTTTCAAGAATGGCTGGAACCGAAGGGGCATTATTCCAGTTTCTCCTATACATTTCGGGTAGGAATGTACAACCACTTATTATGATGAACAGCTACTTGTCTTGCCCTAAAAATATCTCACAATCATCCTTGGCCTGATATGTTTTGACAGTCTCATAGCCCCATGAGTAGCACCTCAAAAGCATGAACTTCAGCCTTCAACTAATAAAAACATTTTCCACTCCCAGACCAGTTAACTGAGGCTGACTCTTTTATCTGTGGTTTACATCTGTAAAAAATCATCTTGATGCAGATTATTATTATTATTATTATTAACAATAATTACTTCCCATGAAGCTATTTACAACATAACATAAAAAACAATGGTATATATAAAAACAATTAAAAGTATAAAAACCATTTAAAACAGCACAAACAAAACCAATTCAAATCCAAGACAGATAGCTTTGTACACTTGTCATCCACTTCCATCCTTTTAGAAACCTGAGTACTTCCACTACATGTAAGCCAGTAAATTACACTGTATTGCAGATGAAAGATAGGTAACAATGTGGGTCCATTAAACAACATTCAAGGAGTTGACAAAATGTCATCTGTCACAAATAGCAGCCACCAATTGCACCACAAAGCCACTACAGTAGCTCACTGGCAACATGTTCACCTTTGCATGGCTCTCTTCTTGCCTCAATTCACAATTAGTCACTTAGGGCAAGGGCTGCAGGACTCCCACCAACTTACAATTTATTTTCTTGCGAGTTGGGGGACTTCCACCCAAACTCCAGTTCTCCCACTTGGCAGCTTTAGCCCATCATTTCTTTTCTCCCTTGCATCTGAATCTATTAACACACCCCAAACTGTCTAAGCAAAGTGGAGGGACTATCAGCCCTTAACTGTTACAATAAACTAGTACAGCTCAGAAATCCAATTAAGACGTTTATTTAAGGGAAAAGTGGGACAAACTGATTATACACCAGAACAGGAAAATAAAACATTAGACCAGATTACTAGTCTATCTAGTCCTACATTAAGCAAACTAAAGTAGGAAAACTTGCATCAGGATCACTTCCACACTTGGTAGCCTTCTGATTATACAGCTACAAGAGTGGTTGTATACTATTAGCCAACATGGATTTTTCACATTCCACCACGATAATTTGAAAATACCCCCCATGCCATTCTGCTGCTTCCCATATGCTCATTTCAAAACATAATCTTACAGAACTAGTCCTGAACTCAGAAACACTTGCTTAACAACCCTCTAAGTCAGCCTTTCCCAACCAGTGTGCCTCCAGATGTTGTTGGACTACAACTCCCATCTTCCTGACCATTGGCAATGCTAGCTGAGGCTGATGGGAGTTGTGGTCCAACAACATCTGGAGGCACACTGGTTGGGAAAGGCTGCTCTAAGTTTTCATGGCAATACACAAAACACTCAGAGTGAATCGAATGTTCAAAGTTTACAAGAGAAAAAAAATCCAGGCCCCTTTTGGACTTTTTTCTGTCAGTAGTCTCATAATCTATTGAAATTAATTAAAAATCAGCCATGTTCATAGAGTACCTGTAATCCTATTACTGACCTTGCCCCATACTCTGACCATCTTATGCAGTTTAAAAGTTTAAAAAATGCCTGAATGAAGTTTAATTAATTTAAGAAGTTTAACATTGAACTCTATGATAGCACAGGCATGCTCCGCAAGAGCCAACTGTCAGTGTTCTAAAAGCCAGGTTAATTGCTGTTGAGCTTGGCTAATCAGGGGGCGACACCCACACCAGACATGTATCCACTTTTAACAGTCATGGTTTCCCCTAAAGAATCCTGAGAAATGTAGTTTGTGAAGGGTGCTGAGAGTTGTCAGGAGACTCCTATTCCCCTGACAGAGCTCCAATGGCCAGAGTGGTTTAACAGTCAGCCCCTCTTCTGGGGACTGTATCTCTGTGAAGGGAACAGGGCATCTCCTAACATCTCTTAGCACCCTTCCCAAACTACATTTCTCAGAATTCTTTGGGGAAGCCATGACTGTTTAAAGTGGAATAAATGTCTGGTGTGGATGTGGCCAGGGACAGCTTTGGTTCAAATTTGGGTGGGAGACAAACTACATGCATCTGCTGGAGAATAAAAAGGTGGGGGAAACCCCAAAAAGTAATGATACTGTTAACAATGTTTTCCTTTTGGAAAGGAAAGGGCTTCCACGCAATCCTCCAGTATAAAACATAGTAGGCTGTCTTCACCGTCATATAACAATGACCAATAAAAAGGCTTTGAAATTAATAAATAAATTTGACCGAGATTTCTAGGATAAATAATGAGAGAAATATAATTTCTGGTTAGATTCTCTACAGAAACAGTAGTAACATAGGAAAGAAGCAACGTAAGAACACCAACAAAAATACAAAAAAATGTATTTCTCCATCTTTGGAGATGCAGTCCTGATTATTTAATGCAGGTGTTGCCACCAGAGAATCATAGAATCAAAGAGCTGGAAGGGGCCTAGAAGGCCATCGAGTCCAACCCCCTGTTCAATGCAGGAATCCAAATTAAAGCATACCCAACATGTGGTTGTCCAGCTGCCTCTTGAATGCATCCAGTCTTGGAGAGCCCACCACCTCCCTAGGTAATTGGTTCCACTGACATACGCTCTAACAGTTAGGAAGTTTTTCCTGATGTTCAGTCAAAATCTGGCTTCTTGCAACTTGAACCCATTATTCCATGTCCTGCACTCTGGGACGATCGAGAAGAGATCCTGGCCATCCTTTGCGTGGCAAGCTTTCAAGTACTTGAAGAGTACTATCATATCTCCCCTCAGTCTTCTCTTCTCAAGGTTAAACATGCCTATTTCAGTCGCTCCTCATAGGGCTTTGTTTCTAGTGCTCTTATCATCCTCGTTGCCCTCCTCTGAACCTGTTCCAGTTCGTCTGCATCCTTCTTAAAGTGCGATATCTAGAACTGGATGCAGTACTCAAGACGAGGCCTAACCAGTGCTGAATAGAGAGGAACTAATACTTCACGCAATTTGTAAACTATATTTCTGTTAATGCAGCTTAAAATAGCATTTGCCTTTTTTGCAGCTACATCACATTGTTTGTTCATATTCAGCTTGTGATCAACAACAATTTTAAGATCCTTCTTGCATGTAGTATTGCTGAGCCAAGTATTCCCCATCTTGTAACTGTGTATTTGGATTCTTTTTCATAGGTGTAGAACTTTGCATTTATCCCTGTTAAATTTCATTCTGTTGTCTTCAGCCCAATGCTCCACCCTATCAAGATCACTTTGAATTTTGTTTCTGTCTTCCAGGGTATTAGCTATCTCTCCCTATTTTGTATCATCTGCAAATTTGATAAGCGTTCCCTGCACCTCCTCATCCAAGCCATTAATAAAAATGTTGAAGGGCACTGGGCCCAGGACCGAGCCCTGCAGTACCCCACTCGGTATCACCTCCCAGTTTGAAAAGGAACCATTGATAAGCACTCTTTGAGTATGATTCTGTAGTCAACTGTGGATCCACCTGATAGTTCTATCCAGCCTACATTTAGCTAGCTTGCTAAATCAGAATATCATAGGACCCTTTATCAAAAGCTTTGCTGAAGTCGAGATATATTATGTCCAGGGAGGTTATCTGATCAAAAAATGAGATAAGATTAGTCTGACAGGATTTGTTCTTGATACATCCATGTTGGTTTCTAGTAATCACTGCATGCTTTCCAGGTGCTTACAAACTGACCGCTTTATACTCTGCGCCAGAATTTTCCCAGGGATTGATGTCAGGATGATTGCAGTTCCCAGGTTTTTCCTTTTTGCCGTTTTTGAAGATAGGGACAACATTAGCCCTCCTCCAGTCATCCAGCACTTCATCTATTCTCCATGATTTCACAAAGATAATAGACAGTGGTTCAGAGAGTACTTCAGCCAGTTCCTCCAATATTCTAGGATGCAGTTCATCAGGCCTGCAGATTTGAATTCATTCAAAGTGATTAGGCATTCCTTGACCATTTGTCTTAATCTAAAGCTGCAATCCTGCCCCTTCAACTTCACGTTTGCCAGGAGGGTCATACACCCTCTTTGGGGAGAAGACTGAGCCAAAGTAGGAATTGAGCACTTCTGCCTTTTCTTTGTCATGTGTTTTCATTTTGCCATCCTCACTGAGTGGCTGTCCTACTGTTTCTTTTCTCTGTCTTTTACTATGGATGTACCTGAAGAAAACTTTTTTGTTGTATTTGGTGTCTCTGCTAACCTCACCTCATTCTCAGCTTTAGCCTTCCTGACGCCATCCCTGCAATTCCATACTACTTGTCTGTACTCTTCCTTTGTGGTCTGGCCTTCCTTCCACTTCCTGTATGCGACCTTTTTTGTTTTCAGGTCATCTTTCTGTGAAGTCACATTGGCTTCTTCTGCTATCTTCCCCCTTTTTCCCTTGATGAAATTGTTTGCCATTGTGCCTTTAGAACCTCCTCTTTTAGAAACTCCTACCCATGTTGGTCTCCTTTTCTCATTAGGGTTGCTTGCCATGGAACCCTACCTACTATTGTTCCAAATTTATTAAAATTGGCTTTCCTGAAGTCCAGGGTACCCAGATGGCTATTCTCAGCTTTTGCTTCCTTCGAAATAAAAAACTGAAGTATAGCATGGTCACTTTCCTCCACAGTTCCCTTAACTGCCACTTCATCTACCAAGTCATCTCTATTGGTTAGAATCAAGTCAAGGGTAGCTGATCCTCTAGTTGCTTCCTCCAACACAACACAAGTGTCTCCAACACAAGTCAGAAATTTCTTGGAGGGACTGTGTTTGGCAGAATTTGTCTCTCAATAGATATCAAGGTAACTGAAGTCCCCCATTACTACTACATCATGCCTCCTCAAAACATTGGCAATTTTCTTTTTTAAAGTTTCTCACCATATGCTCAGAGGCACATGTTACCAAATTCTTCCAAGCTACACATGAAATGGATTGGACTGTGAAAGGCCAACCCAAATTGTGTTTGCATTTTTACAGATTTGTAGGGCAGTACAATATCTCCTGAGAGAAGATCAGGTCTCGTGCTCCCCTGGTGCATTTAGTATGGCTGCCCAATTTCCCTGCTTTTTAAAGTTTGATAGAAATATTGTTGGCTATAGGTATGTTCTTAAACCACAAGGTGGTTTGGCATATTAGTGATATGGTCAAATGAGTGACAAGTATTAGCACATAATGCCATACGTATGCTGTTTAATCAGGGTGATCATGACTGATTTCTAAGAAGGGAAGTACATATAGGCAGGAGAGGCTGTAGAAAAGACAATGAGTGCTTGGTTTTACCTTGAGAAGGTAAGAACTGGCAAAGAGGCAGCAAATATTTTCCTGTCAGACAAACTTGGGGAGGTACATGGAATGGATACAAAATATCAGGCATTTCAGTTTCAAGAATTCTTGACATGACCCTTATTAGAACCAACCTGTAATCTTTGTAGTTCTACAGTAATTTTCCACAAACTGGATAAAAGGAGGAAGAGGAGGAGATTTTTTAGAAGCACCATAGTATAAATCCCATCTGTTTGGATGATTAGCCTTTCAATATTAACCTTTATTTCCATGAGGGAGAATTTGATCTGCCACCAGTAATTCTGTGGTGGTACAGTCCAAAAATAGTTTTACCATGTGATACAGGTGTTTGTCTAGATTTTCTCTAACAATAGGGGTAGTTATCCTATGAAACGCACCACAGCTTCTGCCTACTACCGTAATCCCACAGCATCAGGATGATTAAGCATATACACTCCCAGATGACAGTCTCCACATCCCTTATTTCATCAAAGTCACCAACACAGTACTATTCCAAAGAAAATGTCAGAAGCAGCCTTAATATTCATTATTGCAGACATGTTTAACATACTTTACTTTGGCATTAATGAGACTAACACACATACAGACGCACTCACTAACATGAAGCAGGACAATCCACCCACCAAGCCCACACATCAAAAGAAGCTAAATGAAATAGTGAAATTCAGATGGCTCACTATCACAACCTTCCCACAGGATTTCAGTCTGCCAAGAGTGAATGTTTCAAGCAAAGAAATTAAGCAAAAACAAAACAGGAGTACTGGGATGGTTTCATGAAAATAAGTTATTTTCACAATACAGAATCAATACAGAATTATAAAGTTGGAAGTAACCTTTAAGTACATCTCGTCTAACACCCTGCTGAGTGCAGGACCTGCAATGCATGGTTTAACTATAGCATCCCTAACAGAGTTTGTTTAAATACCTTGACACCACTCGACACAGCTTGTTCCACTGTCAAACAGCTCTTACAGTTAGGAAGCTTGTTCTAATGTTTAGCTGAAACCCAGTTCCTTGCAATTTCCACCAACTGGTTCTAGTCCTGACCTCTCAAGCAAGAGAAAACACATCTGTTCTATCTTCCCATCAGATATTTGAAGATTACTATTATGTCTCTCCTTGAAACTTCTCCAGTCTAAACATATCCAGCTTTTTCAACTGTTATTCATGGTTTCTGGGCCCTTCAGCATCTGGTTGCCCTCCTCTGGACATGTCCCCATTGTCTTACTTAAAATACAGTGCCCAGAACTGGACACAGTACTCCAGATGCAGTCACACCAGCGTAGAAAAGAATGGAATTATTTCTTGTGATCTGGACAGTCTGTTCCTTGTTAATGCTTTTATGTTTTATCTGCATTTAGGAACATAGGAACATAGGAAGCTGCTTTATACTGAATCAGACCATTGGTTGATCTAGCTCAGTATTGTCCACACTGACTGACAGTGGCTCTCCTACCTAGAGATGCCAGGGACTGAAATTGGGGCCTTCTACATGCAAAGCAGATGCTCTACTACTGAGCTACGGCCCTTCCCCAAGGTAACAAGTTGTAAATGTTAACTGTTTTTAGAACGCTTTTGATTGTTTTTAGAATGTTGTTGTTATTGTTAATTGTTTTGTTGGTATGCTTGCTGCCCAAGGGCATATTATTATTATTATTATTGCCTAAGACTGCAATAGAATTTTGTTTTTAGCAGTCACATCACACTGCCAGCTCATGTTCAGTTTATGATCAACTAAGCCAAATAGATCCTGTTAGCATATACTGCTGCCAAGCCAGATCTCCACATCCTATTCTGCATTGATACCATCTTATCAGGAGGTTGGTTCTGCACAATATAGAAAACGGATCTTTAGTGTGGCAGCGCCTACCCTGTGGAATTCCCTCCCCTTGAATATTAGGCAGGCGCCATCTCTGCTATCTTTTCGGCACCTTTTGAAGACTTTCCTCTTTCAACAAGCCTTTTAAGTTGAGACCTATCCCAGTCTGCATCTGTTAGAATCACTTAATATGTTTTTTTAATAATGTTTTTAACCCTTTACAAAAAGATGTTTTTAAAGGGTTTTTTAAAAAGTTTTTAACGTTGTTTTGTTTTAACGTATTTTAAGGTCTGTTTTTATGATGTTTTAAAGTGTTTTTAGTGCTTCTGTTTGCCGCCCTGGGCTCCTGCTGGGAGGAAGGGTGGGATATAGATCAAATAATAAATAATAAATTGGCACCTTTGATTCTTGATATCTAAATGCAAAACTTTACACATTTATTTCTGTTGACTTTCATCTTATAGCTTCAACCCAGCATTCCAACCTGTCAAGTTCAGTTTGAATTCCGATTGTCTTTCATAGTGTTAGAATAGATACTCCTCCCAGTTTCATCTGCAAATTTGATTAGCATCTGCTCTCCTCCATCCAAGTCATTTATAAAGATACTGAATAGCACAAGGCCTAAGACAGAGCCTTGTGGCACTTTACTGGGGACCTCCCCCAAGGTTAAGGAGAATTCAATGGATGAAGTTGTTCATTTTAAAGTGTCCTTTAAATTTTCCACACATGGAACATGCAGTATCTCTGATACACATTTGAGTATGTTTTGCAATATTTGGCAAAGCATTGAGTTAAATATGCACTGTGTTTTTATCAGTAAAGGAGGAGGGGAGAGAATCCTGTGCTGCCTGTATCACAGATACACATTTTTAAACTATAAATCTCCTTTCAAATGACAAACATTTGTCACATTTTATACAGATTTCATCTTGAAGAATAGGGAGAAAATGTGACATTAGTAGATAATCATACTTAAATGCCTTTTTGCAGAAGAGGAAGCACTCTCAGAAGCTTCTGGCAACTCATTAGAAATAAATGGAGCAAACACTACAGGAAACCAAATACAAATCTATTTTCAAGGGAATCTTGAGCTTTTGCAGTAGAACTGTTTGAACCTCCATCCGGTTAATTGTGGAGACTACTTAAGAAATCCTGTGTCAGCAATCAGGGCCAAGAGTGGAGGCAAAGCTATAGTAGTAAACTTTCAAAATTCTTAAAAACCCATTTAAGAATATCAGTAGGGGGTAAATTAAAGCCATATGCATTAAGAAGCTAATAATTTGAAAAATGTACAGGAGCAATGAACCTTGAAGTTTATCAAGCACCGAAATGACTATTAAAAAGTGTTTTGTCTAGCAGTAAGTAACAAAATAAAGCCAAAATGATGCCAGGCTAAAGATGAATGATCATAACTAACAGCCCAAATTTCAACATTAGTATTTGAAATGTAGTGTATAAGCCTTAGTAAAACTTAGAATTCATTAATTGCAAGGAACATTTTTGTTTGTTTGCTTTGTCTCAGGAGTTATCATTTACTAATATAGGGCTTGAGTACACTATTATCAAAGCTCAACTTTGTACAATGCACAATACCTAAACATCTCTGAGATGCCACTAAATGAAAAGCAAAACTAGAGGCCAAGTTAATCCAGAATTTTACAGCTTGGTCCTACGAGTCTTTACTCAACTCAGCAGTAAGCCCTACTTTATTCAATTGGACCTACTTCCAAATAAAGGATTGTTTGCCACTGTTATACATCATTACCTCTGCAACAGTTTTCTGCTCTTATTTTTGCTTTATTTCTGCATTTACGCATATGCACCTCACCAAAAAGTACAACCACACAGATCAAGAGTATGAAAAAAAAAATGACAGCAGCTAGGCACATAACATTTTGTGTAAGGCCAGGACAACAGCAGAAGAAAGAAAAAGGAGGGTACACAAGTCCAGGCCAAGTTCATCTCTTGTACCACATTAAGCTGCAAAGAAAAGATTTTCTCCTCTTCAAATCAGAGCGACTTAAAAGCCTGTAAATCTACTGACTGCATCAATATACAGATGGATATACAGATGTATTCTAATTAGGGTTTCCAGGTTTTTTGTTTTTGCCTGGAGTGTCCAAATTTTTAGGGTCCTCTCCGCATCGCCAGGTAAGTCACCCCAATGTCCAGATTCTCAGCTTTCATTTTTTAAAAAAAATAAGTTTCTAGGTGGTTCTGGTTCAAGACATATATACCAGAACATCAGCTGCCCTCCCTGGCAACTTCTGTTAAATGGGTTTGTAACCCTGTCCTTTCAGGTTTGTAGCCAGTAAGAGAAGTCAGGCTGGTGACTGACAAGGGATTTGTTGACCTAGGCAATAACTAAAACCCATTGCACGTCAAGACAACTGTTGTCCTTTCCTGCTTGTCTGAAAATCTCATAAATTTAGTAAGTTTATAGTTTTCAGCAGCAGCAATAGTCCCTTTCTCTCTGTGTGCAGGAGATGTAGAACAAAAAATCACAACAGCATCTTGGTACGCAATTGTTTACTGTAAACAATTTCAGTTATAAATATACTAAAAGTGTACATGTGGGTCTTTTTTTTTTTTTTTCAATAATTTTTATTCAGATTTTCATAAAACATACAAGACAAAATCATAAAACATTCAAAGACAAAAAACAAAATCAAAAATAGTTAAACAAAAAGAAAAAAAGAAAAGAAGAAAAATAAAAAAAAAAAAATAAAGAGTAAAATATTGACTTCCCATTTGTCAAAGATCAAATCAGTTATAAGTCTATAATATATAGCAATCCTGTCTCTTAAGTCATATTATAAAATCACTTTCCTCCAGTAGTTATCTTACTTAATCATCAAATCTCATAAACATTACTTTATTCTTTCCACAAAAAGTCAAAGAGAGGTTTCAATTCTTTAAGAAATATATCTATCAATTTTTTTTTCCAGATAAGCATATCGATTAATCCATCTCATTACTAATTATGATAATCTTATTGTCATAACCATAGTCAAAATAAACATTTCAATTAATCCATCACATCAGAATCTGTTAGGTTCAGTAATTTCAGTAGCCATTGTTCTATTATCTCTATTAGTTCCATTTTCCATCTTCTATCTTCAGTAGTCTTGTTAAGTCCAGTAATTTCAATATCCAATCTTCCATTATCAGTATTCCATAATAATCTTGCTGTCAAAGCCATAGTCATATAATAAGAGTCTGATGGGAATTACCTCTATCCCAAATATTTTCTTGCCATCCATTCTGAATAAGTTGCTGAAATACTGCTGTAAAATCATATCTCTGTTCTTTTTTTCAAAATACACTGGGTCATCTCTTAAAAGTTTTTCCATTGTCACATGGCTGCAGTTAATTCCATAGATTTTCTCTATATTGGGCTCCATCACATCATTCCAGTCCAGAAGATAATCCATGCCATTGATAACTTTATCTCTAGAATCTTCATTCATTTCTTCAGAGATAACATTGAGTTCCAAACAATAGATTTTATTTCTAAAGTCCATAGACTCCAAATCTTGTTCCTGTTCCACGTTTGTTCCAATCTCCGGGATCTCCTCTCTCACAGGGACCCCTATTCCAGTCTCCAGGGTCTCCTCTCTCACAGGGACCCCTATTCCAATCTCCGGGGTCTCCTCTCTCACAGGGACCCCTTCCAGGGTCACCTCTCTCACAGGGACCCTTATATCTTTAATCTCCTGCTTCATTTTACTCAATTCAATTTTCGTTATCTCAATCTCATTCATTATTCTCTGAAACATAGTTATTTCCAGATTCTCAGCCACTTTCTTAATTGCCATTTTAAAAGAAAAATATAGGAAAACCACTTCTTATTTCAGCAACAATTGGGTTAATACTCCAAACTTGGTGACATCACAGTATAAACAGAGCAGACAGCCTTATCTCTCCAATAGTTAAGTAAACAAAATGCAGTTCCCAGGATCGAAACAATTAATGGCAATCGTCAAGAAACAGATTCGTCAAAATAAAATAGACCAAAAAGAGAGTAGTCTCAAAACAGTATAATATTTTTCAAAATAAAAATCTGGAATAGAAATCCCTCTTCTGTGTGTATCTTTAGAATGCAAATCCAGGACAGCTTTTTGCAACAAAAACAGAGATAAGCTATTAATTAGTGCGTAGCAGAGAGAAGTTACGGCTCCCCAGTGAGATGTCAAAAACCGATCAATCTGGCAAATCTCTTTTAAACAGCAACAATTTAAGTCAAGTAAAAGAAAAATATAGAAAGAAGGGTGCTTGCCTGTTAGTGCGTTCTCTCTTAGAAGATAAGATGAACGTTCGCTTTAACAGATAGAGCTTGCTGTTGAAAATCCGTCCCACCTTCGTCGGCTGGACCTCGTCCCATAAATTAATGAGATCTGGTCGTCCCAACAAAAATAGGCTTTGAGGTTAATCTCTTCGTTTCTCCCTACCCGGGAGAAGTTTAATCAGTCAAAAAAAAAAGAAAAAACTGACTGATATATCTGAATAAGCTTCTTTTGAGGCAGGAGCCCGTCTCAAAAGCAGGCACAGGCTAAGTCACCCTTCCCGGAAGTCACATGTGGGTCTTTTTAATTACTTGCAAAAATAGCATATTATACATTTTATCTTTCAAATAATTTTTGAACAGAAATTTAAAAGAAGTGTACATGCAGCTTATAATGCCATTACAATCTTTTATACTTTTCTAATTATGAAGAGTCATAATTTTAAACTTTAAATTTTTCTGGGATGTTGAAGAGGGCAGTTTATTTGTCTAATTCATAGCCCATTTTGAAAACCTTCAAATATGAAATATAAAGCTTTAATCCTATATTCGCTCTTCTGGGAGTAAAGCTACAATTCAATAGGACTTTTAAGTGAACATAGCAAAGGATTGTGTTGTAAATCTTTCTCTCCCCATCTGACCATTTTTTTAAAAAGCAATTAAGCAGGGCTAAATTAGGTGTCACTGCTTTATCTGTTAGGAACAATTAAAATGTTCTGCAATGACAAACTGGTTTTGACAATAAACTATTATATGGGGTGTATGTATTTTTACATCTCCAATGTATGTGTATATGGAATCTTTCCAATAGCTCTGTGAGGTAGGGTTGGAAATGAAGGCAGCTCACAACAAGAAATAAAGCCATTTAAAATCCAATAACCATAAAACAAATATAAAACAGTTGCAAAACAGCTTAAAGTGGCATGATCCTAAATTTTGGGTTGGGTGAGTGAAGTGTTTTATCACTTGAGGTTGCAGTCATGTGCACGCTTCCTTTTGAGTAAGCCCCATTGAATACATTGGGACTTGATTCTGAGTAAACATGCATTGGATTGCACTATAAATATCTTTACAGGTTGCGTAAATAATAAATATCTTTCACAGTCGTGCTTATATCAGTATTTCTTCATACTATGTCTCGATAAGTATCTGATTTCATACCGTGGTTGTACGTTATTTCCTCTACATTTTAAGAGAGCCCTGCTTTCTTGGGGCGGTCATGGTCCCTCTCTGTTGTTTTCACTCTGAGCGGCAGATTAGGCTGAGAGATGGTGACTAGCCTATGGTCACCCAGTAAACTTTGTAGCTTATTTCCATTTTTAAATTTAATTAAAATGATTTATATGCAGGGAAAGTTTATGAAGTAATGTAGACCCACATAATACATTTAAAGCACATCCAACTCGCATTTAAAGCACATGACTTTCCCCAAACAATCCTGGGAATTAGTTTCCCCCTCACAGTTATAGTTCCCACACCCTTAACAAACTACAATTCCCATGATTCTGTGGAGGGATTCATGTGCTTCAAATGTACGCTGAATGTGCTTTAAATGAATGGTATGGATCTGTCCTGTGTATGCTGTGCATTCATTAGTGAACTGAAAAGAGCAATTTTAAAAGATAATGGGGGACGGGTTGTAGCTCAGTGGTAGGGCACACGTTTTGCATGCAAAGGTCCAAAATCCAAACTCTGGAAAAGACTATTTTCTGGAATCTTGGAGATCGAATGCTAGTCCATGCCATCAGTACTGAGCTAGATAGTAACAAATGGCCTGTGTCAGTATAAGGCAGATTCCTTTGTTCCTGAAAGAGGAAAGAGACCCACAGTGACTCCAAAATTTATTTATGTATATTATTTACAACATTTATATATCACTTTATTGTAAAAAAAACCCTCAAAGTGGTTTACAGAAACAATAAAAGTATTGGCAAAACCAGTTAAAACAGGTATTTAAAAACATTCAAAATAATAAAACCAACAATGAGTTAAAAACAGATAAAAAAACATAATAGCTTCTACATGCCTGGGTAGGTTTGCCTATACAAAAAGAGTATAATGGAGGCACCTGCCTAACGTCAATAGGCAGGGAGTTCCAAAGCTTAGGTGATGCCACACTAAAGGATCGATTTCTTGCAAGAGCAGAACAAGGACTGTGTGGCACCCATAACACGGAAAGCACACCTTGAACTTGACCTGGTAGCAAGTCAGCAACCAGTACAGATTTCAGAGCAGAGGTATTATGTGCTGATAGGGTCTCACTCTTGTCAGCAATTGTGCCTCAGCATTCTGCACTAACTGCAGTCCCCAAGTCAGATTGTGGTGCATGGGAACTTCTGTGATCTTGGCTGACTGGCTGCCAGGGTTTTTTTTAGTTCTGGTTAGGAGCCCACACTGGTTGTGGGATGCTGAGTTTTCTATCTTACTCATAGGAATCTTGTTGTGGTTGGTATGGTATTGCATTTAGGAAATATCTTTTTTTTACTGTTGCATTTCATTTACCTCTGACCTCACTCCCTTACATCCATAGAACCAACAGTGGTTCCATGTGCTCAGCTCAACCCCATTAAACCCACTGATGATGCACGTTGTTGTTTGCATGACAGTTTGTTTCTTGCCCAATAGTGGTAAAAGAGAATTCACATACTGGGAAGTGTGGCTTCAATTGCTGTTGTTCCCAAGTTATTGCCTGTGAAGGTAAATCCAACCATGTTGTGTTTTTTCTCTGTCAGTTATTACTCACTGGAATTGGATTGGCTGTCAAAGTGAGTTTATAGCAGCCCACAGAGTATGCAGGAAAGAGTAAAGAATCTTCTTAACTCTTACTCATTTCTGAAACCTCCCTGCAGTGAAGGGTCAAGTCTGTGAAAAGTTTGGAGCAGCCATGTTAAAAGGCAGGCAGGGCATTCCAGGCAGCAGGTTACCAACCCTGCTTGGATATCCATATATTTGCAGAGGATCTCTAGTCAAGCCTTATAAACAGCACAATCTTAACCATATCTACTCAGAAGTAAGTCCTGTTGAGTTCTATGGGACTTAGTCCCTTAGTAAGTGTGTTTAGAATTGCAGCCTTCAGTGGCATCCATCTTTACTCCTGAGTGCTCCAATCTAACATCTCCACAACAGTAGGTTCCCTTCATCCTACAATGGCCTTCTGGTGACTAGACTGGCCTGAGGGCACTTTAAGCCTTCTTGCCAGAGGCAAGTAAGCTGTCATGGCCCCTTTGGAGGACTCCTCTGAGGAGGAGGAGGACGGCTCAGGGGCAGCAGCAACAGACCCAAGAGAAGGAACAAGCAGAATCCCCGAGGACACAGCTCCAGCTCTCCCTCAGCTGGAGAGTGTCCAGGACACGGCTGAAGCCCCTCAGTCAGATTCAGAGAATGAGCAGGAGGCTCTCCTCCCCCCTGCAGAGCGAAGACGCCATCGAGTATTGCAACAACGCCGTCGATCTGGCCGTTTAAGACAAGTATGCTCTTAGAAGCCGGGAGGCTGATTACCTGCACCTCTCTTAGGGAGCGGGATTTAAAAAGCAGTTTGTGACTGCAGCAAGCTGCTGACTACAACGTCGGTCGTGACCTCTGTGTGAGACACAGCTTCCAGAACCAGACCCTGGAACTGAACTCTGGACTCACGATTTCCGTCTTGGCACGTTGCTCGGAAACTCTCCTCTGACCTTCCCTCGTCCTGTTCCTGTTATCTGCCTAGCCTTGGCAGATTTACAACCCAGCTAACTGCCGGCTAATTAGTTTATGGCCCAAGTATCACCCCTCCGAAGCTGACATAGGCTAGATTAAATGTTCCCTACCCAGGGTCCCTAAGCAGGTGAGAAGGAATGATCCCATCACTTCAGCTGCACCTGGGAACACCCTCATTTAGCTAAGATTTCTATCTTAATTTCCAATCAGAGATTTTCTTTTGTTTGAATGGTATGCTCCAAGCAACTGTGGTTGATGCTTACTGTATCATGCTTAATAATATCACTAGGGCCTGCCTCTGAAGCCTCAGGATTTGGGATGTTTCTGACCTGGCAACCCTAACTCCAATATATATAGATGGGCATTGTCCAATGATGCAAATTGGTTTTAAAGGGGGGGATTAGACCAAGATTTAATTCTCACTGAAGCAGTAAACCAGTGTCAGGGCTGTACCACTACAGGCCATAGGTGAGGGGGGCTTACATAACAATGCTGTTCCCTACAGTGGGGGTGGGGCTGTCACACAGCAAGCAACCATGTCAATGAGAAGGCTGAGCTAGGACTAGACATTTTCATGTAACATCTAATTTTACATACGTACAGGATTTTTGTTTGGAGGAGCATTCAGTCACATGAGTTGCAGTCTGAGGTGGTACAGGCCAGACATACATTTACTAACTCAGGAGAACTAGGCCAAAATAATGAACAACAGATCTATCAACAGCTGTCAGCCATGTTTAGAGTTTTACAGCTTGGTCTTATCAGTGAGGAGGTGGTGGTTCTAAGCTTGTGAATTTCTGGAGGCATCTGGCTAATCAATCGTTGAAAGCAGAGTACTACCCTAGATCTATATATGCAGCTCCTGTAGTTGCAACCACAACTGATAGCAAAAGATTATAAGGAATTAAACATCCACATGCTTGTAAAAAGTTAGAATTGTTATATGTTAAAATTCAGTATAAAATAAAGTCTCAAGCTTTTTATGTATCGGTGTAACATTTTTTAAGGAAACACAAAGAGACCTTAAAGAGACTCAATGGTAAAGCATCTGCTTTACCTGCAAAAGGTCCCAGCTTCAATTCCTGGCATCTCCAAGTAGGGCTGGGAAAGATCCCTGTCCAAAATCCTGACAAGGCGTTGCTAGTCAATATAGACAACACTGAGCGAGGTGAACCAGTGGTCTCAGAATAGAGCAACTTCCTATGTTCCAACCTTTAAAACTAACATATTTATTTTGCATCAGCCAGGACTCACAAGATTGTTTAATGCACATTAATTACTTTGTGCCCACGATACACTTCTAATTACAGCAGTCAGTATTCAACAAGTCATCCACTTGATCCTACCAGCAGATTATCAAAGTGGTGGTAGGTAATCCTGCTCTAAATCATAATTCTAAGACATATCTAAACAAATCCAAATCTCAACCTGACGAGAGTAACTACATTAACAACATAATGAAGGATAATACACAAATGAAGAGTAATAAGTCAGTGGTATACCTTGCATGGTGAAGCTCTCAGGCTCTCTGTCATTTCAAGTCTAAAAAGATCAGGTAGCAGGTGGTATGAAAGACCTCTGCCTGAGAGCTTGGAGAGATGCTGCCAGCCAGAGCTGATAATACTGGGCTAGATGGGCATATAATGTTCATTAGTGCAAGGATTTATGCTTGCACAACAGAACTTCCCCCTCTCCCCTCCCCCACATACACTCTGCATGCTCCTCAAATCTGCTCCAGAGAGTTGTGCTCAAAACAAATTTAGGGGGCAGTAGGGGGGAGTTCCACTGCGCAAGACTGAGAGCTACACTGGATATTAGCCAATGACTGCGTAGCACAAGACACCTTCCTATGCCACCAGGAAAGCTTTGCTGTTCTAAAGTTCAAGGATACTCAAACAGATCTGGTAAGATAAATAGTATGATATGCTAAAGTTAAGAACTTGGGTGCCATCACAGTTAAGTAGCTCAGACAGATAAATATCAATCTCTGACACAAGACTGTATCCCAGCCTCTTTAACTACTGAGCTGTTTGTTGTACTGGTTGGAACATTGGTTTTGCATGAGATAAATCCAAGTTCAAATTCCTGCCTTGCCATGAAGTTTAGTTCCTAATGTTTTGTAAGGAATGTGTAGCTGCCAACACCAATGTAAAATAAGTTTTCTTATTCCTGTTCCAATGTATTGGTTGCTACAGTCATTTCAGAAGAACATTTGCAACTTTCAGCAAAAGAATGTAAAGCAGGAAAAGTAACTGCTTTTTTGAATTAATTTTTGTTAGTTCAGGAGCATGAAATCTTCAAATTAAACTGAACTCAGCTTTAGACATAAGCAGCACTCTGTACAACTGGAAAGCTTAAATATTTCTTACCCACTCAAAAAAAAAATGGTCCAATAAAAAATGGTCTGCCTTACTTTGCATTTTATCTATCGATGGGGAAAAACAGCAAATTAGTATCTATGTCAAATGTTTTAACTTATGCAGTGTAAACAATCAATATCATAATGTTAAGCTTGATTGATTTTTGTTAGTTTAAAGCATTTTTACCTCACTTTTTAGCTGAAAATAGCTTACAAAAATCAGTAGGAAGACAGCTGCTGCCCTCCATCTTACAATGTAAAAGATATGACGCAAGGAAAAAACGATGGGGAGGGATCAGGAAAAAAGCAAGGTCATGCATCAGTTCTCAAAAGCTGAAACAAAACTATTATTTGCTGTCACCTCTTTGCCCATTTGATGTATATGCTTTCCCCTAAAGAGGAGGCTCAATCTCCTTGCAGTTACCATTCATTTTCGGTGCCTAACTTCTGCTGAAGTATCCCAACTGCCTCCCCTTTAAACTGAATCTTGTTCTCCTGTTTTGAGTATTTTCTATGGTTATGTTCAGACAAAATACCATAGTACCAATAGACTGGATCCTGAAAAAAATGATTTTGCAAGAAGGGAAACTTGACTGGCTTGAAAATGAGAAAATATATCCATATTGCTTTGCGCATGCCATGGACTGCGAAAAAGACAAATAATTGTGTGTTAGAACAAATTAAACCAGAACTGTCATTAGAAGCTAAAATGATGAAACTGAGGTTATCATACTTTCGACACATCATGAGAAGACATGATGCACTAGAAAAGACCATAATGCTGGGAAAAACAGAATGGAGTAGAAAAAGAGAAGGCCAAACAAGAGATGGATTGATTCCATAAAGGAAACCACAGACCTAAACTTACAGGATCTGAACAGGGTGGTTCACGACGGATGCTCTTGGAGGTTGCTGATTCATAGGTTGTAGTCGACTTGGAGGCACATAACAACAACATTGGAAGGATGTGTATGCACACACACACACAATTTTATTAATTTTCTGCTGATTTATCTATTAATAAGACTCAGAAAATGTTATGTTGTTCAGCTTGACAGCAGTTATTGTTAGACAAAACTGTGCAAATGTTTGCCACATATGGCAATGACTACATAGAGAAAAGCAACTAGCATGCTCAGATTATTCAGTGTTTCCGCTACATTCTCCCAGTTCATGCCATTAGTCTTCTACATAGTGTGCATCCCTTCAAATTAAGAATACTACAACAAGCTGGTACCAATCGGGCAAAATGAGGGAAATGGGTCCCAGAGCATGAAATTCACAGGATCTCAAAGCCTTATAATGTGTTCCCAGGGAGCTGCAAAACCTATCAAGACCTTTGTTTCTTCAGGCCTCATAAAAATCAGACTCTGCTGAATAGTTGGGGAGGGGTGTGTGCTTTTCTGTGAGTGTGTGTGCGCATGTCTGAGTGAGAGAGAGAAACCAAGGAGCTTGGTGCATGATGCATTGTTCTCTTGCTTTGTCTCTAATATACTGTAGTTTCCCATTGAGAGAAGGCCTGGCAGGAGAGAGGAATTTAGGGAGGATGACAGATAAGGTAGAAACAAAAGGAGATTTAAAATAGGATACCCTACCTGTGACAATTTTTATAGGCCTTATCTTATTATTTTCATATGGCTCCACACACTGCTAATCAGTGATCTACTGGAAACTTAAGAACCTACTGAAAAGCCTGGCAGGATATTTGGCTTTCAATTCTTCTACTCTGTTTATTCCCAATACAAGTATGCTCAACAGCCTTAGAGTCCTTGAACAAGAGCAGTCACTTAGCAATGAAATGTAAATTACTGACATGGGCTAAAACTTGGACTTGTCACAGCTAATGAGCACATTAAAAAGGGGGAAATGCACACTAGATTACTATAACCTTTTCACTTAACCCTATGTGTACTGAAAGCCACAATTCAGCACCATATCAAAAGGCTTATAATAGAAGTGCTACACAGCAGTCTTTTGTCAACTCAAGGTTAACCTAAAAACGTAAGAGAAGTGTTGGGTACTGAATGAAGAGGAGGTTCAGATCCAATGACATTACTCATGTAAACCACATAATTAAGTTTTATATGGCTGCAAAGAAGGCTTCTGTTTAATACCAGCCATGCTAGATTATATCAATTCTCCATCTAGTTACCATTCTATCTTCCAATAGTGGATAGACAACACCACAGTGAGTTTTAAAAGCAAGGAATAATGCTAATATCCAACCATCCCCCAAACTATGTTTTATGGCCATATGGCAGCATCTTCTTGGTCTTATGACATTTTGATTCATGAATACATTGTACCTGTATTTCTGTTACTAACCTCCATTAACAATACCTTAGCATTTATTTTTAACTAGTCTTATTAGATTGGTACTTTTTTAAAAAAAGGTTTCTGAATGTTTAAGCCAAAACGTGTAAAATATAATGAAGGAGTTGTTGAAATGGATGTGCAACTCAACTGCATTTATCTGTAGTACCAGATTCTGAGCATCATTTAGAGTTGAGACAAGATTCACCTCTTCTTTTCCTAGCTATATAACTAAGTTGACTACGGTTATTACACCTGGGGATTCTCTTAACCTGAAGTAAGATTTACCCAATAATTTTGACATAGTTCAATTGATATGATATCCTTATTTCTATATAACTTTGTTTAAGTTTAACATTTCCATTCAAAGGCTATGATGCAGAGAGCTTCTAACAGGCCTTAGAACTTAACAGCCCTCCTCTACAGAGAAAAATATTTCTGAAAATATACAAGAGTTTCAGGATTTAATTCAACATATACAGCAGGGGCGGCTAATCTTTTTCAGCTCAAGGGCCACACTGAGGGTTCTCCACCCCTCTGAGGGTCACATACCAGCACACACACACAGTTATATGCGTGCATGCTCTCTCTCTCTCTCTCTCTCTCTCTCTCTCTCTCTCTCTCTCTCTCTCTCTCTCTCACACACACACACACACACACACACACACACACACACACACACACACACAGGGGAGGCAAGCAGTTTAAATATTATATATACACACACACTCATGGGGGGGCAGACAATCTGAAGCAGACACATACTCATCTCCTGCCCCAGTGCTTCCCTGGAGAGCAAAAACACAGATCTTTTAAAAAGTCCCTGAGAGCAATCTTAATAATATTTGTTCAGAAATAAATGACATTCTGTTCACTGGTATGCATAGGATTAAAGCCTTTGTCACTTTAAGGGAAAAATTAAAGCACATTTCAGTGGGAGTGTAACTAGGATCATTGGCTTTGAAACTTTCTTACTTAGGATTAAGCCCTATTGGATCCCAGACGGACTTACTTCCAAGTAAATATGTGGAAGACTGTGACCCACACCTACAGTGCTGGAAAGCAAGCAAGAGGGAATAAGCACTAAGAATTCAGATACCTAAAAACTTCAGGAGGCATTGCTGTGGGAGTGCGCGGGGAGATCAGCATCAATGTTGACATTTTCAAACTTTAAAACACTACTTTTTTGAGAAGTATAGTGGGAGAACTAACACTGTGATGTTTTCTGCAGTTTGGGACTGACTGACCACGACTCCTCCCTTTGCTAGCCAAAGCATTGCAGCTATCAGAAAAAGCCAAAGACTGCATGTTCACAAGAGCTCAGGAAGTCCTCTAAGCACAGATGGCTTAGTTCTGCAGAATGATTGCATGGAGGCACCTGGGGAAGACTAAAAGCCCCATGGAAGATAAAGCCACAGGATTTTTAAAAAAGAAAATCAATTTTAAAAAATCCAAAAAAGATGCCAAATATCAGGGGATCTCCACAGGGTATACATGGCCCATGGGCTATGAGTTCACCACTCCTAATGTACAGAATAGCCAGCAGTCCTAAAATGAAAGTGAAAAGAAACCAGTGACACTGCCACACCTTGTTCATCCCAAGGGCATGCAGGCCTTTTACAGTGGTCCCTAACAATGAACCAAAGCCTATAAAAACAAAAGCAAACAAAAAAAAGTAAAGGTATTTCACCTTCTTTCTCAGAGATAATTGGATAAACTGAGACAATGTGGCAGACCACATGGACATCTGAACACAGTCATTACTCTCCTCTTCAGGTATAAACATTATTTTATTAAGTTCCATCAGAATGAAAAAAAGTTTTTTGGGGGTGGGGAGTCAACAGTACTCACATTTTGCACCCAAAATAGTTCAATATTTGAAAACTGATCCACATATAAACATTATTATCAAATTAATATGCTTAATGAAGAATATGTGCATGTCACACATATGAACTGACTTTCTGTGTTAAACTAAGCTTTGCTTCGCACTCTACATTGCACATTTATGTAGCTCAATTAGCTTACAACATTTTGAAAATTTATCTCCACTTCCTCTTTTGTATCCATCCATATACCTCCTAAACAACATGCATAAGACAAAGTTGTGAAACTTTCAGATTCATAAAATCCAAACATAGTTCAGGATTATAATGGAAAAGAGCAAGAACAATCCAACTAAGCCGATATATAACTATTCTTATATTATAATCAGCAGTGAAGCAGCAGCATTTATGAACCATACCATTTAAAGTATAATACCTTATCTATCTTGGCCAATAAAGGCTATACAATTTAAAGACACATAAATACCCCTTTGTGCCCTCTGCATCTGTTCCAAATTAGGTTTCAATTAGATACACAAAACAGGGGAAACAAACATGTGTGTGTTTCCTTGACACGCAACAATTTACATTTTGGGCCCATACAGAGAAGTAATTTGTGTGCAAGAAATTCATCTTACAGAGCCCTAATACTTATGGCTAAAAACTATGTGTATGAAAGCTATCATTTTTTTCTTCCCTTTTGTAGAAAAATAAAAAAACATTACTAACATATAATGTTACTTGACTCAATATGCACCTTATGACATTCAAAGGAATATCCAAGAATAAAACTAATCCCGTCTGCATTGCAATAAATTTGGCCAAGGATACTGTCACCAATCTTGTAATCCAAACCCCGAAAACCCACCAGATTGCTAGGAAGTGAGCCCAGAGTGGAATAATGATTGCAAAATTGCCAAGTTTGGCAGTCAAACAGCAACATAATAGCTTCAAAACAACACGAACAAATGCTTTTGTTTCATTGTTTTATATTTAGGGAATTTGCCAGCTAATGCCAGCTCTCGGACAGCTTAGTGGGAAATTCATTTGTTGGGAGTAAAATATATTTTCTGTTAAAGATCAAAGCATCCAACTTCACACTTCCTTTTCTTCAATTAAAAAAAGAAGATTCGCTTTTTTACTCTAATTTACCTCTTCTGGCTTGTAACCTCTTTGTAAGTCACTTAGAGATTTTTTGTAATAAGCAGCGAGTAAGTCAAATAAGCAATTATTATTATTATTATTTTAAATAAAGATTACATGATGCATTCCAATGGCATGCTCTGCTAGAAGCTGATCGGATGTATCAGCTGTTTCCTGTTTCCCACTAACTTAGAAAGAAATAAAGCTCAGCATCATGCACTAGAATTAGGTTCTCATTTAGTTTACCTGTATACATTAGATTTTTTTCTTATTCCATCAGCAAGCACAGTTTTCTTTTTAGAAGCAAAGGTGACATTAACACTGAGCTAACAAAGTCAGGCAAGCAGACAGGCACACCTTCTGCATCTAGAATCCTGAAAAGATAGGTAAATCCAAACAACTGCATCCTGAGAAACTGTCACTCTTTCTTTGTTCATTATATCTGTTTTCTCAACATAAGCAGCAAAAAAGTATATTTCATAATCATGTTTAAAAGTAGCAAAACTTGGATACATCTGGCCTTTCACCTATGGAAACTCCCCCAGGAAAGCTTGCCTGGTGCCTCCTGTGCAATCTTTTCAGCATCAGACAAAGGATATTTCTTTTTTTTCTCCAGGCTTTTTTGTAAATTTTAGCAGTAGCCCAGTTTTTAGTGTTTTGGAGTTAACATCTTCCTCCTGTCAACAACTTTTAATGTTGTTTATTGGGATTGTTATTTTTAATTTGGATGGGGAAGCTTTTTTTCACATAGCTCTGTATAATGAAAGAACTGATTACTGATGTAATGATTATTGTCCTTTTCGCACATTTATTTATTTTAATAGTTTTATAACATGCCTTTCCACCAGAAGCAGCATGGAGTAGCTAACATCATAAAATATAAATACAATAATAAAACAATATTTTATAAAAGTCAATGACATCATCATCCACAATGCAAACACAGGACAGCATAAGACACTGATAATACTCCCTATATGCCAAAACCTTGAACAAATAAAAACGTTTTCAGATTGCATCTCAGCAGTAGTAGTGTGGCGGATGGCTGGAATTCACCCAGGAAGGTTTTCACTTGGGAGCGGCTTCCATAAACAAGCGCTGCCACTGAGAACTTGTTGTATGTACTTTTTGTATTTATGTTTTACTTTTTTAATTCCTTTTTATAAACCAGAAGGACCTATTAATAAATAAATAAAATACTTCATCCTCCTTTTGCAACAACTTGCCAGCTGTAAAAAGTTGCCACCATCATAAGAAAAGGGGCAAGGCAAGGGCCTTCGCCAACTTCCTCATACTGAAGCAGCCAGCCAGCACCTCATACTGAAGCAGTGAGTAGGTTTTATTATGTATCAGTAACACAGTAAACATCTGGACAGTACTGTTGCATGGATGTTCATAAGACTACAAAGTGAGCCCATGACAGAGTGTAAGTTTCTGTGGTCTTCTTCACTGATGGATAGGATGGGCAAGCAGCTTGTCTGCCATCTGGATTTCCCCCCTCTTCTTTCACAGCCACCTAGCTGAAAAAGCAAGGCAGGATATTTTGGAAATTAGAACAAAACCACAAAATAGAGGTGGGGTAACCTTTGGATGGAGAAGTAAAGACCACCACCAAGATGGAGTTACACCAAGAAAGGCTTAGAGAAAGGAGACAGAAGTGAAGCATAGGTGAGAAATATTAGAGTTGGGGGAACAGGGCGGACAGAAGGAGAAAAAACATTAGAACCTAGACAGGAGACAGGAGAGGGAACTGGGAAGAAATGTTAAGATTTAGGGGACAGAAAAGGAAATTTTCAAAGAGGCAAAACCAGATACTATAAGGCAGAACAAAAGATAATAAGAGACATACAAAAGAGGGTTTTTTTAGAGTGGAGAAATTACATCTAGAATTACATCCCTCACCGGATGTTCCCTAAAAAGTTTGAAGATAATTGATAAGGGTGTATATGTTTAGCTATACTGAGCTAATACACCAACTGGGTCTTAATGATTCAAAAGGTAAAATCACTACCTTTGCTTAGCAATTTTTAAAATCAATTTTACAGCCTTTCGACACAATATATTGACTGTTCCTACTTTCTCTGTAGCACAAATTAGACATCTACCCTCAAGCTGGTGCTGCTGTTGTGAGGAAATTGCATTTTCCCAATACTCCAAAGCACAGCATTTTGTCACTAAGAAAAAAACTGCAAAGTGTCACAGTCTCTCTACGTGTATGTGTTTCTGTACACACACACTATGTGTGAGAGAGTGTCACATCACTAATGACCTATGAAAGAAACAACCACTATGCCAGATACCTGATGGGGTGACATGTTGAAAGCGAACTTGAATTAAAATGTAGGATACATACTGTGTATGAAGCCTAATGAAATTCTTTGTGGTTATTTATATGATGTGGTGAAGCTCTATAACCTTGAATTTAAAAATATATCAGTGGCATTTGTGGAAAATTTCTGAAATAGCACGAGAAACTGAAAATAATTGCTTGTCCTAGTGTTTACCAACTCTTGAGTCTGGAAAGTTCTGAACATTAGGTGTACGAGAGTCTAGACAACAGACTAACTCCGTACTGGATTCTGTCCCTTCTCTCCATTTGCAAAGACACCAGAGGTACAATCTTATCCACACCTACTTCAGAATAAGTCACGTTAATGCAGTTTGCACATAACACTAAGCCAAACTACGGCTTAGCGGAAAACAGCAAATGTGGGATCCCAGAGAGAAGATCACAAACACTTTGCTCATTATCTTGCATCTGTGAGCTAACATTACATCCCAAAGACCATCTTGGCTGTAAGACCCTCTCCCTGCTTGCTGGCCTCTTTCCACCTGCCCTGGAAGGGTGGGGCCTTGACTGACTGCAGTTATAAAAGGTATCACTACTTGAAGATGCCAGAGACCACCTTGACTGTGGCGTGTTGTTTAAGGTCTTCTGTTTGGGTAAAAATTTAATTTCTGCTGTTCGGTTTTTTGTTTTGCTGTTATTGGGATTATGGTTCTGTATTTTATTGTTGGATTTTATTAGGAATTATAAGGATGTATCAATTTATTGTATGATTTTTAAGATGTGTTTGTTAACTTATTAACCATTTTAATTTATTTCTTACAGTGAATTGTGTAACTGTTTTTCTGTTCATGTTTTGAGCCACCTTGTGCATAAATTGTTATGGAAAGGCAGCATACAAATAAACAGTGATGATGATGATGACGATGAACCTGGGCTTCTGATTTAACTCCCCTTGAAGATAAAGCCACAGAACAAACCTTGCCTACAGCTCGAACTATATCTGAAGTAAGATAAACAACGAACCTGGATAATAATAAGCCAAACCGACTTCCGGGAAGGGTGACTTAGCCTGTGCCTGCTTTTGAGACGGGCTCCTGCCTCAAAAGAAGCTTATTCAGATATATCAGTCAGATTTTTTTTTTTTTTGACTGATTAAACTTCTCCCGGGTAGGGAGAAACGAAGAGATTAACCTCAAAGCCTATTTTTGTTGGGACGACCAGATCTCATTAATTTATGGGACGAGGTCCAGCCGACGAAGGTGGGACGGATTTTCAACAACAAGCTCTATCTGATAAAGCGAACGTTCATCTTATCTTCTAAGAGAGAACGCACTAACAGGCAAGCACCCTTCTTTCTATATTTTTCTTTTACTTGACTTAAATTGTTGCTGTTTAAAAGAGATTTGCCAGATTGATCGGTTTTTGACATCTCACTGGGGAGCCATAACTTCTCTCTGCTACTCACTAATTAATAGCTTATCTCTGTTTTTGTTGCAAAAAGCTGTCCTGGATTTGCATTCTAAAGATATACACAGAAGAGGGATTTCTATTCCGGATTTTTATTTTGAAGAATATTATATTGTCTGAGACTACTCTCTTTTTGGTCTATTTTATTTTGACGAATCTGTTTCCTGACGACCGCCATTAATTGTTTCGATCCTGGGAACTGCATTTTGTTTACTTAAGCATGGAGAGATAAGGCTGTCTGCTCTGTTTATACTGTGATGTCACCAAGTTTGGAGTATTAACCCAATTGTTGCTGAAATAAGAAGTGGTTTTCCTATATTTTTCTTTTAAAATGGCAATTAAGAAAGTGGCTGAGAATCTGGAAATAACTATGTTTCAGAAAATAATGGATGAGATTGAGATAACGAAACAAAACCTGCGACAGGGTTGTAAGGAGCTGAAAATTGAATTGAGTAAAATGAAGCAGGAGATTAAAGATATAGGGGTCCCTGTGAGAGAGGTGACCCTGGAAGGGGTCCCTGTGAGAGAGGAGACCCCGGAGATTGGAACAAACGTGGAACAGGAAAAAGATTTGGAGTCTATGGACTTTAGAAACAAAATCTATTGTTTGGAGACACAGGAGATTAAAGACATAGGGGTCCTTGTGAGAGAGGAGACCCTGGAGACTGGAACAGGGGTCCCTGTGAGAGAGGAGACCCTGGAGACTGGAACAGGGGTCCCTGTGAGAGAGGAGATCCCAGAGATTGGAACAAACGTGGAACAGGAACAAGATTTGGAGTCTATGGACTTTAGAAATAAAATCTATTGTTTGGAACTCAATGTTATCTCTGAAGAAATTAATGAAGATTCTAGAGATAAAGTTATCAATGGCATGGATAATCTTCTGGACTGGAATGATGTGATGGAGCCCAATATAGAGAAAATTTATGGAATTAACTGCAGCCATGTGACAATGGAAAAACTTTCAAGAGATGACCCAGTGTATTTTGAAAAAAAGAACAGAGATATGATTTTACAGCAGTATTTCAGCAACCTATTCAGAATGGATGGCAAGAAAATATTTGGGATAGAGGTAATTCCCATCAGACTCTTACTATATGACTATGGCTTTGACAGCAAGATTATTATGGAATACTGATAATGGAAGATTGGATACTGAAATTACTGGACTTAACAAGACTACTGAAGATGGAAGATGGAAAATGGAATTAATAGGGATAATAGAACAATGGCTACTGAAATTACTGAACCTAACAGATTCTGATGTGATGGATTAATTGAAATGTTTATTTTGACTATGGTTATGACAATAAGATTATCATAATTAGTAATGAGATGGATTAATTGATATGCTTATCTGGAAAAAAAAATTGATAGATATATTTCTTAAAGAATTGAAACCTCTCTTTGACTTTTTGTGGAAAGAATAAAGTAATGTTTATGAGATTTGATGATTAAGTAAGATAACTACTGGAGGAAAGTGATTTTATAATATGACTTAAGAGACAGGATTGTTATATATTATAGACTTATAACTGATTTGATCTTTGACAAATGGGAAGTCAATATTTTACTCTTTATTTTTTATTTTTCTTTTTTTTTTCTTTCTTTTTTTTTTTTTTTGTTTAACTATTTTTGATTTTGTTTTTTGTCTTTGAATGTTTTATGATTTCGTCTTGTATGTTTTATGAAAATCTGAATAAAAATTATTGAAAAAAAAAAAAGATAATAATAAGCCAAACCATGATACAGCTCATAGCAGTGCAGTAGGACGAGAGGAGGCGCAAAGCAGCTGCAATTTTCTTTCTAGGAATGCACGTTTGCTTGTTTGCACTAAGCCATAGTTTGTCTTAACGTAAGCGTACAAACTAGACCACTGAATTCAATGGGGCTTACTTCTGAGTAGGCATGAATATGACTGCACAATAAATGATATCAAACAGTTGAGAAATGCAGCTTCACAGTTCTCTACCCTTCTCTCTGAAAGATAAAACTGAACTACAGAAGGTATGTGGGTTGCGCGACTAGAGGTTTTGGATTATGCTCCAAGGTAGTATACTATTAAGGCTTTATTTAGTTGAAAACAAATATGTTTTACTTGATACAACCACCAGTTAGTAGGTACTCTTGTTTTTAAAATGTTTTATTGCTTTATTGCTTGTTGTTTGCCACCCTGGGGTCCTTTGGGAGGAAGGGCAGGATAGTAAATAAATAAATAAATAAATAAAGGCACAAATTACAAAACTGGAAATCCAATTTAAATCCATGCTTTCAAATTGGTCTACATCTTTCCATTTGTATACAAGTATCTGTTAGGCCTGCATTTTATTTCTCTGTTGCAAAATACTAAAGATTTTTTAAAAACTGGAAAAATAGTTTTAACTTTGAGCACTTTCCATACTACAGCATTCCAAGGCACTTCGAGGATAAAGTTGCTCGCCTCCATAACAATCTTGATGCCACATCTACTGTAGTCTCCAGTGCGGTGTCCAGTGCAACGTCTGCCGCAACTTCTTGGGATCAATTTCAGCTGATGCAGCCTAATGACATGGACAAGGTGCTTGTGACGATGCGGCCAGCAACATGTCCTCTTGACCCTTGCCCTTCTTGGCTTATTAAAGTTTGCCGAGGAGCTTGCCAAGGAGGTATGACCAAGTGGATTCAGGGTATGGTCAACATGTCTTTGTGGGAAGCGGTGATCCCAGCTGCCCTGAAAGGCGAGGTGATCCAACCGCTCGTGAAGAAGCCCACCCTGGACCCATTACTTTGTGACAACTACTGACCAGTCCAAAAAAACCCTTTTTAGGGAAGGTGACTGAAAAGGTTGTGGAACAACAACTGCATGTATTCTTGGATGAAACAGATTATCTTGACCCATTCCAACCTGGGTTCAGGCCTGGTTATGGGACTGAATCAGCCTTGCTCACCCTGATGGATGAAATCTATCAGGAGAAAGACAGGAGTGTGACCCTATTATTCTTACTTGATCTCTCGACAGCTTTTGATACCATTGATCATGGTAGCCTTCCGAGCTGATTTGGTGAGATGGGTATCAGTGGCACTGTTTGACAGTGGTTCTGATCCTATCTCTGGGATCATTTTCAAAGAACAGCATTTGGGCGATTATATTTTGGCCCCTTGGCAGTTGTTCTGTTGTGGTGCCATAGGGTACCATCTTGTCCCCAGTACTGTTTAACATCTATATGAAGCCCATGGGAGGGGTCATCAGGAGATTTGGGGTGAGGTGTCAGTAGTATGATGATGACACCCAGCTCCATTGCTCTGTTGACATCTGAATCAGGAGAGGCCGTGCAAGTCCTGGATCAGGGCCTGGTCTCTACTGGATGACAGCCAATATACTGAGTCTGAATCCTAGCAAGATGGAGGCACTGTGGGTTGGTGGTTCCCGAGTTCAGATAATTAGTCAGTTGCCTGTTTTGGATGGGGTCATACTCCCTCTGAAAGAGAGGTCCATAGTCTGGGGGTCCTCCTGGATCCATCTTTGTAATTAAAGGCCCAGGTGACCTCAGTGGCTAGGAGTGCCTTTTACCACCTTCGGCTGGTAAGACGACTGCAGCCGTTTCTGGACAGGGATAGCCTGACCACTGTGGTCCATGCACTGGTAACCTCCAGGTTGGATTACTGTAATGCACTCTATGTGGTGCTGCCCCTGAGGTTTGTCCGGAAGCTACAGCTGGTGTAAAATGCGGTGGCGCAACTGCACACTGGGGTAGGGTATTGCCAACGTGTTACCCCACTGCTGAAAGAACTGCACTGGCTACCCATTAGCTACTGGGCCAAGCTCAAGGTTTTGGTGTACAAAGCCCTATACAGCTTGGGAGCAGGATACCTGAAAGATCATCTTACCTCTCATATACCCAAGTCAATCAATGCGCTCGGCAGGTGAGGACCTCCTGCAAATACCATCTTATCAGAAGGTGCATTCTGCACAACACAGGAAGCAGACCTTTAGTGTTGTGGTACCAACACTTTGGAATTCCCTTCCCTTATATAATAATAATAATAATAATAAACTTTAATTTATAGGCCGCCTATCTAGCCAGTGGCCACTCTAGGCGGCGTACAATAAAACATGATAAAATACAATAAACAATATAGCCAGTACAGTACAATGTAAAAATTACAGTATTTAGTAGATTGTTCATATTACAGTTCTAGAACTAGTTCACCTTGGAAGTCTCAAAGGTCGTAAAGGCCTGATGGAAAAGCCAAGTTTTCAGGCCCCGGCGAAATATATCTAGGGAAGGGGCATGTCGAAGATCCATTGGAAGGGAGTTCCAAATCGTGGGGGCTGCCACAGAAAAAGCCCTCTCTCGAGTCCTCACCAACCTAGCCACTTTAGTCGGCGGAACCGAGAGAAGGCCCTGAGTGGCAGATCTTGTAGGGCGGCACACTTTATGACGTTGGAGGCGCTCCTTCAGGTATACTGGGCCAAAACCGTATAGGGATTTAAAGGTTAATACCAACACCTTGAATTGAGCCTGGAAAATAACTGGAAGCCAGTGAAGATTGTATAACACTGGGGTAATATGATCATAACGGCGGCTATTCGTAAGTAAACGAGCCACCGTGTTTTGTACCAGTTGTAATTTCTGGACTGTTTTCAAGGGTAACCCCACGTAGAGTGCATTGCAGTAGTCTAAACGACAGGTGACCAGAGCATGTACTACGAGTGGGAGCTGGTGGACAGGAAGGTAGGGTTGCAGCCTTCGGATGAGACGCAATTGACCCCAAGCTGCCCGGCATACCGATGTATTAATGTATTAACACTACTAATTAGTTTAGTGATGTAGTACGAAAATGTTGGGTTTATTCATTTTCACTTGAGTTTGTGAACAGTCATTTTAATAAATACATTAACTATCCCATTCTGGTGTTTTTCATTTATTTTCAATCTCTCTCAGCCTAATTTAAGCCCAAGTCACTTAAAAACTTGTTTAAAGAAAGTAGCAACATTTGGTTTGTAGGAAGATTTAGGGAGGGAAGTCCAATCATGCATTTTGCCCTGGGTCCAGTGCCAGCTCTCAGCAGCCCTGCATACTGTATAAGTGAATGGCTATGTAGGTGTAACCATATCACCAGCCTTGAGTAGTGGCCTGGATGCTGACTCCGAGGACAAGGTACCAAAGAACTCTGGTGTGCAGGCTGTGCTCTTACAGTCTACAAAGGAGCAGGATATAATCCAAATGAGCAAAGAAACGAAACTACAGGAATAGCATCATTTTTGCTTTTATGAGATGTAATGTAATATATTAGACACCATCTCTGTTATCTTTTTGGCACCTACTGAAGACCTTCCTCAACAAGCCTTTTAAGTAGAGACATTATCCCAGTCTGCATCTGGACTTGAATTGCTTTTTAAGAAGTTTTTAAAGGGTTTTTTTTTTAGATATTTTGGTCAATATGTTTTTAAAGATGTTTTGCTTTATTATCTTTTAACATCTTTTAAAGTCGTTTTAGAGTGCTTTTAGCATTTTGTTGCCACCCTGGGCTCTTTCTGGGAGGAAGGGCGGGATATAAATTTAATAAATAATTATAATAATTCTAACACATTAGCTGTCAGCTGGGATTCAAATAGCCTCCTCTACCCCCATAAGCAGAACGTTCCTCTACCTATGGGGTGAGGGGTAGCAATTTTTTTCTTGTCAACAGCAGTCCTTAGTAGATTGGGAAGGCAACCATAGTTATTCAGAAATGGTTTCCTAAAAAGACTATCAACTGATTTTAAAAAACCCTAACTTATGGGTTTTAACTTATTAATCTATTAGATTTAAAGGTGTACAAAATACAACTTTTCTTTTAACATCTGTAGGCTGCTTTTGAACATAATTCTTCAAGGCAGATAGGAATAATTAAAAATTACAGTTAACACACAGGCAAACAATAAAATGTAAGACAGAACAGAAACCAAATCCCATAAAACCATAAATTAGTTATGAAGTTTTTTAAGGGAAGCATTTTTCACATGTTTTTTCAAATGCAAAACGAAGTTTAAATAAATGCCATTCACTGTTGTCCATATTTCATAGCTTATATTTCATAACATTTGCCTTACAAAAATATACAATAGCATAACGGTCAAAATGGCTTAAAAAAAACCCCAGTCCATAAATACTATATGAAAGGGTTAAAAGGATTAACTAGTTTATGTTCCCTTTGGTTTTTATTGTTAGAGTGTACACCACAGTTCCATCCAACATGTCAAGGTATCAAACAGTTTCAGATAAACACTGGAGGTTAAATGTTTAGGCTTCTTTTGATCAAATCAGGAAAATCAGCAATAGGACCTTCAAGAGTCATAACTCTTAGAGATGTTGCGGGTTTGTCATCCACACCAACAAGATGGAGGGAGGGAATTTTCATCTGTGACTTTAATTTTAATATGTGATTAACATCTTAATACATAAACCATACTGATTAATAATTTTAAAGTTTAAAGCAAAATATAACAATACACCAGGTCATATCCTCCTCAGACAAGATTTAAAAAAACAAAAACTTACCAAACGCCTGGAAAATTCTTTGTTTTCAGAAAGGAATCCATATCCTGGGTGGACCTTATAAAATAAAAGCCAAGAGTAGATTTCATGACTTTAGGCATCTGGAATCTTAATACTGACCATATCTTATCAGTAATTACAATATAAGGCAGCAAAATGTACTTGTATTTCATACTAAATGAGTGATCCTGCTGAATCACCCCTCCTAGCAGTTGCGTTGACTATTCCAGATAAAAAAATGTACTTCACCAGATCAGATTTTGCTAACGTACAAATAAGCTTGTTTTTGAGTGAAAACTAGTTTTCGTTCAATTCTCAATTATATGAACATCTCTGTGAAACTGAATAGTTTACTCTAAACAACAGCATAAGCCACTTCACCTATTTTGCAACGTTTAGAGCTGGCTTAAATGTGCAGAATATTTTTTTGTTTTGTTTTGGCTCTTGTTTAAAAACAAAGAACCCTTATCAGTTTATTAGGGTTCTGCATGTTCACAATCACATATAAACTAGATTAGTGGTGCCTATAATGTTACCAAGCCACATAACTCCCAGGTCATAATTTTCTGACATGTTAACATTTCACATGTAAGTGCTAATAACCTGGTTTATAAACAATGCATGTATTATCTGAAACTTGTGCAAGTAATAGGTACCAACCTGGGTGACAAACCGAGCCTTGACAGCTACACAGACATAGTCATTTGATTCACTTCCACTTCTATTTCCACAAGAGAATTCTACAAGCTCTTATTAAATTTCTCTCAGTGCAGACCTTTCTCACCACACTCTTTCAAATTTATCTTATTCTCTAACCCTTCATGATCATCTGTCAAAAATATTTTCCTACCCCTCAAGTTAACAACAGTTTTGGTGCCCACAGCTAGCAGCACTGCTACAAACCACACTTAAAAAGGAAGATAAAATAAAATATAAAATAAGTGGACCAGGAGATACACCCTAACACCAATATAATGCATCCAGTATTTAATTCCCTACACAACAAACAACATTGTATGTAATTACAGAACACAGTAATGTAGAAAAACCATCATTTTCATAATTTGTAATCTTATGTAAACTCACAGCTAAGAAAATATGCGTGGCTAAAGATGAAAGCTTGAACTATTTCTATCTCCATTAAATCTTCTTAACTAACAGTGTAAACATCTGCAGTGTCTGTTAGCTAATTAATGTTGTTTGCCATTTTTCTCTTCCCTTCCCCCCTTCCAAATGCACCATACTGAAACATTTATTTCAAAAGAAATGATAATGCTAATTGAGACACTCCAGGGTAATTGCTGGTGTTGACCGACTCCCTTCCATCGAATTTTATTTAAAGATACTTTTGCTTTCATCAGTTCTGAAGACCACATTTGCATTCACTGATGGAACAAAAAAGTATTATTTCCATCATTTTAAAAATACCAATCATTCTTGTTAAACTTTTACTCTGGCCTAATTCAAGGATGGACATGGAAGAGAAGGAAATAGGTTGCATATACTTCTCTAGTGTATTGTGTTTTGTCAGAAACTTAAAACACTGAAGAATAATTATTTGATGCACCATTTACCTTTATGCAAGTATTAACTATGTGGATAAAAATTATTACAGAGGCCATATAATAACAGAAAAGAAACTAAAATCACTACTATATTACCAAAAGACATACAGAAAGCGAGGCTATGGCACAGAAAGGGTTAGTGCTCTAAACTAATTGGGATTCCCCCACCCCCCCAGCAAATTTGGAAATGAACTGAAGCTGCTCCCTGGTGTGAAAGCTGAATCCAGCAGCCACCTGCAGGATCAGCAACCCGCACTGCCAGATGCTACAAAAGCTTTTGATTTCCAGTAGCGATTTCGGCCACATTTAACTCATGTGACATGAACTAAACTGGAATAGCATATTCAATCATTCTCCCCCTCGCTTTTTTTTATCTTTAAATACAAACTCTTAGCTTCTCTGCTTTCTGTATATGAAACAGCTGCAGAGGAGAGACTCATTCAGACTCACAGCTTGGGCCCGGGTTTTTTTAATGGCTTCCATGATAGCATCCATGTTGAGGTAGCTTTTACTAGTGGGAGCTGGGCCAACACAGACTGCTTCATCCGCCATTTTCACATGGACCTGAAAAGACAAAATGTTACATTTTAACACATATGCGCCAGCAAAACCATTTGCCACCACCTCTCTGAAGTATTAAAGTTTAAGGGATAAAAAAACTGACATAATTCACATATAAATTCATTGTGTAGATAGTGTGTGTATTATATCTGCACATAAACACATGCTCAAAATAAAAAACAGAAAGGAGGGGAAGGAGCATATATAAATGAACACAGGCACACACCTTGGTATATTTAAGAACCCATGACGTTAAATTTCATTTTATACCATGGTCTGGCTTTGGACAAACACAAAGAAATACAAATCTGAATGTGCTACACTGATAATCTATATGTAAATTGAGAGCCTAAAACTACTTTGTTAAATGTAACCAGGGTAGCTTAATATCTTACTACTTAACAACAAACATTCACCGCCAGTTCCATCTAAGCAGGCTCCCCAGGAAGTTGGTGATAATTAGACTGAATTGAATGAACGGATGCAGTGAGTGTCCCTGCACAGCATCAGGTCAGCACCATGCACAAATTAAAGCCTATGACTAAAGAGTTCAATATCGCTACACGTGAACCAGAAAATCTTGAGAATTATTTAAACAGGCTTAGATTTCCCAGTTTATTCTTACCTTACTCACATTGACAACTGTCAAACAGATTTCCTATAAAAAGTGTGAGTAATAAGCAATAGCCAAAGAAAGTTTGCCCACAATTTTGAATTAATTTTGAAGAGCACATGTTCTAGAGGAAGTATCTGAAATAACTAGGCTTTGGCATAGTTTAAGGACACTTAGCTAATCTTTCAAAAGGACAAAAAAGTGCTCAGGAAGCATCTGTTATTTTAATAATTAGGAACGGAAGGGAGGCTTATTTTTTTATTGTATTAAATTCATACTATTTAATAATATTTTTACAGATATATACAATCAGCTGTTTTCTTTTTCTACAGAAGCACTCGAAGACAAACCAGAGAAACAAAATATTAATGAAAAAGTTAAGAAGACATTTAACAGCAAGCTATTCTTATAAAACTATAAATATTCGTGATAGTCTCAGGTAGAAATGTCCAATTCTCAAAGATCAGAAAGGTATTAGAATGGGGCGGAGGGGGACCCAGAAGACTTAAATAGTAGTATGCTTAGAGCTTAAAAATTAGGCAGAAATGTAGCCAGAAAATTTAATTATAAAATTTTATAATTATATCCATTCTGGATGTCAAAGATTTTAATATATATTACACACAGAGAATACGAATACAACATACATGGAACAATTCTACAGCCATAACACATTAAAAGTACATCAATATTAGCCATAGAGTAGACCCATTTTCCATGTCCACTGATTTAAGTGGTTCTACCATTGTATATGGTAATTATCCAACTAACCTCTTGAACTACCAAGATCTCATTAAATCAAAATACACTAATAAAGCAGAGTGGCCTTGCTTCAGATGTCACAATAAAATTTATTGTACATCCACTACTTACGAAAACCGATATACAAGTCAAGCTGATTTTCAAACCTCATGTGCATAATGTTGTCCTGAACATGCATAACAAATGTCATTGCATTGTTGCAGTTTTAATTGGAATGATATATAAGATAGTACAAAATTATCTTTCCTGGCTCCTTTGAAAATGAATGAAGGTTAAGCAGATATGCATTCCATTTATAACTATATATTATTATTCACTAATAGGCAAAAAAACCCCTTGCGGTTTAAGAACGTACCCATACCCAACAGATATTTCTATCAAACTTTATAAAGCAGGGAAATTGGGCAGCTATAGTGAATGCACCAGGGGAGCAGGAGACCTGACCTCCTCTCTGAGATATAGTACTGCCCTACAAATTTGTAAAAAAAAATTGTAAAAATGCAAATACAGTTTGGGTTGAACTTTCACAGTCCAATCCACTTCCTCTGTAGCTTGGAAAATTTGATAACACATGCCTCTGAGAATATGGTGAGTGGTGGCAACACCTGCCATCTCCAAAGATGGAGAATTATATTTTTGTATGTTGTTGGTATTCTTCTTACTTTGCTTCTTTCTTGTGTTACTACTCTTTCTACAGAGAATCTAACCTAGAAAACTATATTTCTCTCATTAATCATCAATTTATTTTTATTAATTTCAAAGCCTTTTTATTGGTCAATGTCATATGATGGTGAAGATAGCCTTTTGTGTTTCAAACTGGAGCTTATGTTCTATTTCTATTTAGGGTGCATTAACAGTTGAATCTGAAACTGCAGTTTGATGTAAAATCAGACTGATTACAATATGTTTCTACTTAAGCAATGAATCTAGGTGTAGGAAAAAGCAAAGTTGGCCTGCCCAAGATGCGTGTTTTCAGCCTCCTATGCTTAAACCACTTAAGGAAAGGTGGGCATGGTCAATTAAAAACATAGAGCACACCTAGAAATTGCTAGAATATACAATATTTCACTCACCTCCCACTATTTTATCTTGCACAAATTGAGACATTTCTCATGTTCACTGGAGACTATTCTGCAGAATAGTCAGTGCCATTATTGAACAATTGTTTTTTGGGAGGGGTTAGTGTAAACTTTTCAAAGTGTTGCTGTACTTCACACATTCACAGAAACAAAAGCAAAAGAAAATGATTTACTATAGAAAGCTTCACTAAAATTGCAAAGTAAATCAAACATATTTAAAGTGATTATCTGAACTATATCAACTGTATTAATATAGTTGCTTCCTCACTGCTAAAACAAGATCAACACAGCACAGGTCTTCTTTCTATTATTTGGGCTGACTGCAGGTTTTGCCCCCACTCACCATATGCTCAGAGGCACATGTTACCAATTTCTCCCAAGCTACACAGGAAGTGGATTGGACTATGAAAGACCAAACCAAATTGCGTTTGCAATTTGACAAATTTGTAGGGTAGTACAATATCTCGGACAGGAGGTCAGGTCTCCTGCTCCACTGGTGCATTCACTACAGTTGCCCAATTTCCTTGCTTTTTACAGTTTGATAGAAATATCTGTTGGCTATTGGTACTTTCTTAAACCGCAAGGTTTTTTGCCTATTAGTGAATTTCTCTGTTTTTCTATCTGGGAGGTAAGACATAGGATCCTGTGCAAGTTTGCTGAGAATGGATTGATCATGTGCATGCTTACTGAGTTCAATGGGATTTACTCCCCTACAATCATGCTTAGCATAGGTGAAACTGACCACAGGGGGATGGGGAGGGGAGAAGGAGAACGGGGAGGGGGAGGGGAGGAAGAGGGAAGAGAGGAGGAAAGGCAGAGGGGAGGAGTGGGATGAGAGCAGGTGGTAGGGGGAGGGGAGGAGGAGGGCAGGTTTGATCATTTACATGCTTATTGAGTTCAGTGGGATTTACTTCCCTGCAATCATCCTTAGGATAGGTGAAACTGACCATGGAGGAGGAGGAAGAAGAGGGAGGGAGGGCTGGAATGGACAGGGCAGGAGGAAGAGGGGAGGGGAGGAGGAAGGGAGAGGGGAAAAGCAGGTCTATAATTTGCATACTTATTGAGTTCAATGGAATTTACTCCTGTGCAATCATGCTTAGAATAGGTAAACCTGACCATGGAGGAGGGGGAGGGGAAGGGGACAGGAGGGGGAGGGAGGGGAAGGGGATTGGGAGGGGCAAAAAGGAGGGGTTAGGTTGGAGGAGGAAAGGGTGGATTTGATCATTTGCATGCTTTTTGAGTTCAATGGTATTTACTCCTATACAATCATGCTTAGGATAGGTGAAACTGACTGAAGGAGGAGAGGAAGGGGAGGAGGGGGGAGAAGAGGAGATTGGATGGGTGGGCACTGGGCAGACAGAAAGCTCCTTTGCTTTTCAAAAGGACAACACTGTAAACAGTATCATTCTTTTTCAGGGTTTCCTCCACCTTTTTATTCTACTGCAGGCAAATATAGTCTCCCATCCAAATTTAAAGCAAAGCTGTCCCTGGCCATATCAACACCAGACCTTTATTTCACATCAGACAGCCATGGCTTCCTCCAAAGAATCCTGGGAAGTGTAGTTAGTGAAGGGTGCTGAGAGTTGCTATAAGAGGCCCTATTCCCCTCCAGCGGCCAGAATGGTTTAACAGTCAGCCCCTCTTCTGGGGATTGTAGCTCTGTGGATTACAGGTACTCTGTGAACATTTATTATTATTATTATTATTAGTAGTAGTAGTAGTAGTAGTAGTATTTACATTTGTATACCGCCCCATAGCCAAAGCTATCTGGGTGGTTTACAACAACATGGCTGTTTTTTAATTAATTTCAACAAATTATGAGACCACTGACTCCAACAGGGGTCCTTTTTCTCTCATTTTATACTTTGAACTCTCGATTCTCTGAGTGTTTTGTGTATCGCCACAAAAACTTAAGAGGGTTGTTAAGCATGCATTTTTGAGTTCAGGACTATAGGTTTTGTAAGATTTTGTTTTAAAATGAGCTTATTGGAAGCAGCAGGATGGCATGGGGGTATTTTCAATTTAACATTGCAGAATGTGAAAAATCCATGCTGGCTATAGTATACAGCCACTCTTGAGGCAATATTAATGAACACCTACAGGCACACCTAAATTCATGTAAAGTTTTTATAATCTTCCTCTCATCTGGGATTCAAAAGATGCTGGAATGCCATTTTAACTAAGATGCTTTTGAAGTTGCGTTCATAGTTTCTAAACCAACTTGTAAACACACACACACACACACACACACACACAAAACTACTTTATTAGCTGTAGAAGTAATATGTAGGGAATTTGGGAAATGCATGGTTTAAACAAAATGCAGGCAACTAACTCCATGATGTATTAACTTTTCATTTCCTCAGTTATACAAAACTAACTTACGAACTAGTCCTACTAAAGCTGTTGCCATTCAAAAAGTCAACACAAATGAACAAAAGGGGAAGCACTATCAACATTAAGCCAAGTTTGCTAAAACCTAAAACCATCTCAGTCACACTTTTGATCTACCACACCAAGGCGGGGGTGAGGAAGGGTGTGTTTGTTTCTAGGACTGTTTTGCAGCTACTTTCCTGGATATTTAGATTCCCTACCAAACTCTCCCCAGCAGTTTTCAGAGTAATGTTCTTTACTTATGGGAATGCCTTTGGCCAGTTTGTTTCTTACTTATATCAACCAAAAAGCAAAGCAACATTTATACCAGAATGGAGAGCTTCATTTATTATTTTATTTATGTTAAAATATTACATTCCAACTTTCCATGCAATGTACACTCAGCAGATTACAGCAATTTAAACAACAAAAAACAAAATCAATTTTAAAACATGGCAAAATCAGATACCAACAATAAAAGCAGCAGAAAAGGCACAAACTACTTAAATGGGTTTACCCAACAAAGTCTGCTGAAATTAAATCCAACTTTAAGGCACACTTAAAAGGTTGTGATGAAGGGAGAAAGATGTACCAGTCTACAAAAGTCATTCCCAGTAGTATAATGGTAAATTCAGGAGTACATGGTCTCTTCATGATAGTCACATCACACCCCTCAGAGCCATCCCCCTTTTCCACTTTGCTCTTCATGTCATTTCCGAGTCCATACTTCACTACAATAGCTGTCCCTAGGAGCCAATCAGCATAGAGGAGGAGGAGGAGGAGGAGGGGTGTTAGCCAATGAGAAGACCCTTTTCAGTAGCTATCTCACCTCCTTGGCTCTGATATGCACAAAAGGACAAAGACTCTTTTCAGTGGCTAACACACTCCCCTTTCATGCTCATACACAGGGACCTGGCTGAGACCCTACTCCCAAAAAAGAGGTCTACTAATCTCCCACGACTCCAGACAGCTACACTGCTGGTCATCCCATAATCTGAGTGCCACAATCTAAAGAGAACCTCTTTCTCATTTCCATCAACTAAATTTCCCAGTGGCCTGACTCAATATAAAACAGTTTCCTATGTTCCTATCAGTGGAGGAGCAGCAAGCAACTAAATGACAAGCAAGTTCATATGGGATGAAGCAATTCCTGAGATACACCAGCTTCAGTTCATTTATGGATTGAAAGGCCAAAACTAGCCCCTTAAATCCAGCCCAGAAACAAATTAGCAGCCAGCAGAGCTGCTGCAAAACTGGAATGATAAGTTTAGTCCTACTAGCCCCCGACACCAGCTGGGGCCACAGCATTCTGCATCAACTGAAGTGTCCAGACAATCTTCAAAGGAAGCCCCACATAGAGTACATTATAGAAAGCCAATCTGGAAATGGCCGGTTCTAATTTTTCCATGAAATACCACCGTTGATGAAATGGAGTTGTCTGAAAGCACTCCTCGTCACTGCTGTCACTTGCATATCAAGAAGTACCCAAACTGTGGGTGTATTGCTCCAAGAGGAGCATTGCCTCCTCCAGGCCAAGATGAACACCTTTACCAATATTATCAGAATCCTCAACAAACAGCACTTCAACCAACATCTGCATTAAGTTTCAATTTGCTCACCAACATTTATTAAAACATTAAAACAGCTCCCGGCTATCTCTCCGGGTTTAGATGATGAGAACATGAGACAGAGTTTGGCATCATATGCCCAAATATAGAGACAAACGCACCCAGCAGTTTCATCTAGCTGTTAAACAGCATAGGGGGCAAAGCAGAATCTTCAGAATCCCGTAAGTCAAAGTTCACACATTAGAGAAAAGCAGTCCCCCAGCACCACCTTCTAGGACCTGCCCTCCAGGAAGGTTCAGAGCCACTGTAACCACTCTCTCACTTTTCTCTCTCTCTCTCACACACACACACACACACATCCCAACAAGGTAGTCCAGAAGTATAACATGGTTGGGTAGCAAGCATACGCTTGAAGATCTTACTTAGAAAGGCAAATAGTAATTTAAATAACAGGGATCAAATTATGGCTTCTTAATTCTGTTTAAGAAGGGAGTTTTGCTTCTGCTTCCTTAAGATGAGCTCAGAATTCACCTTTTTGACCCCATTTCTAAAGCTTTCTGGCTAACCTAATTAGTCATGATGGACATGGGTACAAGACACACATGACAAAGTGTTCAGTTTAGCAGATACTAGAACTAGCTTACATTGACCTTTCAAACAACTGAAGAGCATTACAACAGTGTAAACTCAAAACATAATCCACCTGGGCCAGGAATAAATCCATACAATTATAGAAATTCCATACGGTGTACCTTTCGTACGTATGTTCCATCATAACAATCTCTAAGCATCAAAACCAGCAAAAAAAAATCTATAGAACAACATGGTGCTACAATGCTGACATTATATTGACATCAGACAGACACCTTCACTGTACTCTTTTTGGCTGCTGCTAAAAATATTTTTGTTCAAACAAATTTATCCAGATGTGCAGAAGGCAACATGTGTTTTAATTTGTTTTTAGCTTATCATAGATTTTAATTATTTTTGAATTCTTCTTTTTAATCCTGTCTTTTATTGATCTTTTTAATATTTGTTTTACTTTTTGTAAGCCACTTAAAGGTACTATTTACAGTCAAATAGTATACACATTTTCTTAACTAAATATGTAAATAAGATAGGAAAAACAAATAACTCAAGAAAAAACAGAATGAACCATTTCTACATGCTAGCCCTCAGGATATTAAAGATTCATCGGTAACCCGCTGTAATAAGTTCGCTGGGCACTTCCAAGAGAAAATTTTATGCATCTGCCGGGACTCAGACTCCAATGTTATGGCAGTTGAACCTAATGAGGTATCCGGAGCACAGTCTTGTCCTCATTTACTGGATGAATTTCAGTTGGTACAGCTTGAGGACGTTGACAAGGTACTTGGACTAGTGCGCGCAACCACTTCTGCACTAGATCCTTGCCCCTCTTGGCTTGAGAAAGCTGCCAGGGATGGAACAGCTGGCTGGGCCAGAGAGGTTATAAATGCCTCCTTGAGAGAGGGAGTGGTCCCTAGCTGCTTAAAAGAGGCGGTAGTGAGACCACTCCTGAAGAAACCCTCCTTGGACCCAGATGATTTGAACAACTACAGACCGGTTGCGAACGTTCCATTTTTGGGCAAGGTCTTGGAACGGGTGGTTGCCAGCCAGCTCCAGGTGCTCTTGGATGAAACCGATTATCTTGATCCGTTTCAATCCGGTTTCAGGCCCGGTTTCGGCACCGAAACAGCCTTGGTCGCCCTGTATGATGACCTATGTCGGGAGAGGGACAGGGGGAGTGTAACTCTGTTGATTCTCCTTGATTAGAGAGGGCATTCTCAGTGGCGGCCCCCACTCTCTGGAACTCCCTCCCGTATGATCTCTGGCATGCCCCTTCCCTGAATGTATTCCGCCAGGCCTTGAAGACCTGGCTTTTCAGACAGGCCTTCGGGACTTCCGGGGAGGGTTAATCTCTATGACTAATTGCCTATTACTCTGAACTGTCATTGTTTTATAATTTTTATCGTTTGTATTGTATTATTATGATGCATTTTATTGTAACTGAGTTGTACGTCGCCTAGAGTGGCCACTGGCCAGACAGGCGACACATAAATTAAATTATTATTATTATTATTATTATTATTAAATTATTATTGATCTCTCAGCTGCTTTTGATAACATCGACCATGGTATCCTTCTGGGAAGACTCGCAGAGTTGGGAGTTGGAGGCACTGCTTGGCAGTGGCTCCGCTCCTACTTGGCGGGTCGTCTCCAGAAGGTAGGCCTTGGGGAGCATTACTCGATACCCTGGACTCTCCATTGTGGAGTCCCACAGGGATCGGTTTTGTCCCCCATGCTTTTTAACATCTATATGAAGCCGCTGGGCGCGGTCATCAGGAGTTTTGGAGTGCGTTGTCACCAGTACGCTGATGACACACAACTCTATTTCTCCTTTTCATCTTCTTCAGGTGAGGCTGTTGATGTGCTGAACCGTTGCCTGGCCGCGATAATGGACTGGATGAGAGCTAACAAACTGAGGCTCAATCCTGACAAGACTGAGACGCTGTTGGTGAGTACCTTCTTGGCCCAGATGGATGTTCAGCCTGTTCTGGATGGGGTTACACTCCCCCTGAAGGAACAGGTCCGTAGCTTGGGGGTTCTTTTCGATCCGTTCCTGTCTCTTGAGGCTCAGGTAGCCTCGGTGGCACGGAATGCGTTCTACCATCTTCGGTTGGTAGCCCAGCTACGCCCATATCTGGACGGCAACGACCTCGCCTCAGTTGTGCACGTTTTGGTAATCTCTAGACTGGATTACTGCAATGCGGTCTACGTGGGGCTGCCTTTGAAGACAGTCCGGAAACTTCAGCTAGTGCAAAACGCTGCAGCCAGACTGCTGACGAAGACCTGGCGGTCCGCGCATATTACACCTGTTCTGGCGCGTTTGCACTGGCTGCCTATTTGTTTCCGGGCTAGATTCAAAGTGCTAGTTTTGACTTATAAAGCCTTACACGGTGCGGGACCACAGTACCTGGCGGAACGCCTCTCCCGATACGAACCTACCCGCTCACTATGTTCAACATCAAAGGCCCTCCTCCGAGTTCCGACCCACTGAGAGGCTCGGAGGGTTGCAACGAGATCTAGGGCCTTTTCAGTGGTGGCCCCCGAATTATGGAACAGTCTCCCCGACAAGGTGTGCCTGGCGCCCACTCTTTTATCTTTCCGGCTCCAGGTCAAAACTTTTTTATTCTCCCAGGCATTTTAATATTCTTAATATTTTTAATACTTGAACTTATTTTAACATATTTCACTTGTAGCTAATAATGTTTTAGGATGTTGAATGTTTGAAATGTATGTTTTGATGTTTTTATTGTGATTTTATTGTATTTTATAGTTGTAATAATTTTATGCTGTGCACCGCCTGGAGAGCCTTCGGGCTTTGGGCGGTATAAAAATTGAACAAAATAAAAATAAAATAAATAAATTCCAAGGGCAAAACAAGGTGTTTTTTTAAAACCTATCTACTGCAGGGGTGGGCACACTTTAGGTTTGTAGGATCTACTATCTGAGCACCTTCTGAGCCTAGGAATTTCTTTGAATACCAGAATTGAACTTAGCTCACAACCCTTTCACATAAAAGTCCACTATTAAAGCAACCCCATTTCCAGAAAGGTTTGGAGTCCTGGTAACTCTACCTGCTGAAAACCTTTTTGTTCCACCAGGCTTATGCAGGCAATTAAGATTTTTTTTGCAATAGTTGACCTTTGTTTTTACTGTATTTTGAATGGGTTTTACTGTACATTTTAAAACTTGTAAACTACTCTGATGTTTTTTTAATGAAATAGTGCTATACAAACGCCCAGAGACTCCAGTTTTGGGGAGTCCTCTTCAGGTCTCTGGGTGTGTCACCCCAATCTCCAGACTCTTAGCTTTCATTTTTATATAAAAAAAAGTTTCTAGGCGGTCTGGTTCAAGAGATATACACCAAAATGTCAGCCGCCACCCCCCTCTGCAACTTCTGTTAGTACTGGGCTGCTTTAATCCCTGCGCTTTCAGGTTTTTAGCCAATAAATGAAGTCAGGGTTGTGATCGACAAGAGATCTGCTGAACTGCAGGCAATGGCTAGAAGTCATGGCAAATCCAGAAAACACGTTCCTTTTCCTGCTTCTTTGCACATCAGAAGTTGAATGAGTGTATAACTTACAGCAGTAGCAACATTGCCTTTTGTCATGGCCCCGTCAGAGGACTCCTCCGATGAGGATGACTCGGGAGTAACAGCAGCAGACCCAGGAGCAGCAGACCCAGAAGGAGACATGGAGGAGACTCCTGAGAATCCAGCTCCTTCTCCCCCTCAGCTGCAGAGCACCCCAGATACAGCGGAGTCCCTGCAGCCAGACGCAGACAGTGAACAGGATACTCCCCCCTCACCTGCAGAACGTAGACAGCAGAAGGTCAGGCAGAAGAGAGGCAGGCCTGTCCCCTTAAGGCCCAAACGCTGAGGGCTCACACCTGCTGTCAAACCTGCTCTTTATAAGGCACACTTTGGCCTCAGCTTGTTGCTGACTGCAACGTCAGGCGTGGCTTCGTGTATTCCTTGTTTCCTTGCAACGTCTCTTGGACTGACCCCTTGGCACTTGATCCCAGACCTCTACTGACCTCGCTTCTGGACTTCGGACTCAGCAAGTAAGCTTCGGACAGGCCTGGCCCTTATCAGGTTCCCTCCTCATAGACCTGGCAGATTTATGACCAGACTGCCGGCTAAGGGCTTTCCTTCCCTGCCAACGACCCAGGAATTTCCAGCCCCCACCGGCACTGCTGACTCAGTGCAGAGCTGACACCTTTTAAGGTTGCCGGTTCTCATCCGGAAACTCTGGGTTTTTGGGGTTCTCTCCTTATCTCCGGGTGAGTCAACCCTACCTCCAAACCCTCAGCTTTCATAAAAAAAAAAAGTTTCCAGGTGGTCTGGTTCAACAGATATACACCAAAATGTCACTAGCTCCCCCCCCCCGGCAACTTCTCAACTTGTAGCTGGCTGCTCTAACCCCACCCTTTCATGTTTTTAGCCAATAAGTGAAGTCAGGGTTGTAAATGACAAGGGATTTGTTGACCTCCAGGCAATAGCAAGAACTCACTGCAAGGCCAGAAAATGGTTGTCTTCCTGCTTGTCTGAAAATCTCATTGTGTGCAGGTCAGGAGATGTAGAAAAAAAATCACAGCAGAATCTTGGTAGGCAATTGTTTACTGTAAACAATTTCAGTTATGATTATAATAAAAGTGTACATGCAGAGTTTTTTTAATTACTTGCAAAAATAGTGTATTATACATTTTATCTTTCAACTAATTTTTGAACAAAATTTAAAAAGTGTACATGCAGCTTATGATTACAATGTGTTATACTTTTCTAATTATGAAGAGTCAAACAAGCTTAAATTTTTCTGGAATGTTGAAGCAGGCAGTTTATTTGTCTAATTCATAGCCTGTTTTGAAAACCTTCCCAATAATTCTGTACTCACCTTTCTGGGAGTAAAGCTCCAACTCTAATCCAACATACCAGGTATAACCCCCACTGAATTCAATAGGACTTACTTTTGAGTAGACATGGTTAGGACTGTGCTGTAAATCAATGGGACGTTTGAGTGAATGTGGCAAAAGATTGTGTATGTGTTGTAAATCTCTCTCTCCCTCTCCGATCCTATTTTTTAAAGCAACTCTGCAGGGCTTACTTGAGTGTCGCTGCTTTTATTTGGTAGGAACAATTAAAAAATGTTCTGCAATGACAAGCTGGTTTTGACAATGAACTATTATATGGGGTGTATGTATTTTTACATCTCCAGTGGGTGTATATATGGAATCTTTCCAACAACCCTGTGAGGTAGGGCTGGAAACCAAGGCAGCTCACAAGAAATAAAGCCATTTAATATCCAATAACCATAAAACAAATATAAAAGTTGCAAAACAGCTTAAAGTGGCATGATTCTGAATTTTGGGTTGGGTGAGATGCGAAAGGAGAGTCTGGAGTTGTACAACGCACACAATGGGAACATGGAATGTGAGAAGCATGAACCAGGGAAAGTTAGAAATTGTCAAGCAACAAAAGGAACACATCAACATTACAATACTTGGCGTGAGCAAACTAAAATGGACGGGAATGGGACATTTTCAATCAGGCAACTACAAAATATTTTATGCAGGAAATGAGAAATTAAAAAGAAATGGGGTTGCTTTAATAGTGAGAAGTGATGTAGCAAGAGCAATTAGGAGCAACGCAAGGTCTGAGCAAGTTATATCAATGAGATTAAACGGGAAACCTATCAACATAAACCATCATCCAAGTCTATGCTCCAACGGCAAACACAAAGAAGAGGAATGGGAGAGATTTTACGCAGAAGTACAGGAAGAAATTGATCACACACCAAAACAAGATGTGCTGATAATCATGGGGGATTGGAATGCAAAAGTAGGGAACAGAGAAGAATTAGGAATTGTGGGGAAATGGGGCTTAGGAGACAGAAATGAAGCAGGAGAAAGACTGATTGAATTCTGTGAAGCCAATAATTTGTTTCTTGGGAACACATTTTTTGAGCAACCAAAAAGACGACTGTACACGTGGACATCACCAAATGGTCAACATAGGAATCAAATTGATTATATAATTGGTAGCAGGAGACAGAGAAGTTCCATACTTTCTGTGAAAACAAGACCAGGAGCAGACTGCGGTACAGATCATAAACTGGTCATATCGAAAATCAGAGTAGCGGTAAAGAAGACCAACAAAGCAATCATAATGACAAAATACAATTTAAATAACATCCCAGAAGCATATAAAGGTCAAATAAGGAACAGATTTGAGACTTTAAACTTAGCTGACAGAGAACCAGAAGAACTATGGAATGAAGTTAGAGACGTTATCAGGGAAGAATGCAAAAAGACAATATCTCTAGTTAAAAAGAAAGACCTCAATGGATGACTAAAGAAACTCTTAAAATGGTTCAAGAGAGAAGGAAACCAAAAGCACAAGGAGATAGAAATAAAAGGAAGATGGAAGCAATACACTGAAGAACGCTATAAAAGAGATGCCAGGATGACATATTCATTCACGGAGGAACCATATGATGAAGAACCAGAAATTTTTGAATGCGAGGTGAAAGCTGCTCTTAAAATACTTGGAAGAAACAAATCACCAGGAATAGATGGCATACCAATAGAGTTGCTACAAGCTACTGAGACTGAATCTGTCCAAATTTTGACAAAAATCTGTCAAGAAATATGGAAAACTAAACAATGGCCCACAGACTGGAAGCATTCAATATACACCCCAATTCCAAAGAAAGGGGATCCCAGGGAATGCAGTAATTATCAAACTATTGCCTTAATATCCCATGCAAGTAAAGTCATGCTCAAGATTCTACAACAAAGGCTCTTACCATATATGGACCGAGAAATGCCACACGTCTAAGCTGTATTTAGAAAGGGAAGAGGCACCACAGATCATATCGCACATACATTGGATAATGGAACGGACCAAGGAATTTCAGAAGAAAATCACCTTGTGCTTTATAGATTACAGCAAAGCCTTTGCCTGTTTAGATCATGAAAAACTATGGAATGCTTTAAAAGAAATGGGGGTGCCACAGGATCAAATTGTCCTGATGCACAACCTATACTCTGCACAAGAGGCTACTGTAAGGACAGAATATGGCGAAACTGATTGGTTCCCCATTGGAAAGGGTGTATTTTGTCACCCTTTTTGTTTAATCTATACGCAGAATATATCATACGGAAAGCAGGATTGGACCAAGATGAAGGAGGTGTGAAAATTGGAGGAAGAAATATCAATAATTTAAGATACGTAGACGATACCATACTACTTGCAGAAACCAGTAATGATTTGAAACGAATGCTGATGAAAGTTAAAGAGGAAAGCACAAAAGCAGGACTACAGCTGAACGTCAAAAACACTAAAGTAATGACAACAGATTTATGCAACTTTACAGTTAACAATGAGGACATTGAACTTGTCAAGGATTATCAATACTTCGGCACAGTCATTAACCAAAATGGAGACAATAGTCAAGAAATCAGAAGAAGGCTAGGACTGGGGAGGGCAGCTATGAGAGAACTAGAAAAGGTCCTCAGATGCAAAGATGTATCACTGAACACTAAAGTCAGGATCATTCAGACCATGGTATTTCCAATCTCTATGTAGGGATATGAAAGTTGGACAGTGAAAAAAGTGGATAAGAGAAAAATAAACTCATCTGAAATGTGGTGTTGGAGGAGAGCTTTGCAGATACCGTGGACTATGAAAAAGACAAATAATTGGGTGTTAGAACAAATTAAATCAGAACTATCACTAGAAGCTAAAATGATGAAACTAAGCTTATCATACTTTGGACACATCATGAGAAGACATGATTCATTAGAAAAGATAATAATGCCGGGAAAAACAGAAGGGAGTAGAAAAAGAGGAAGACCAAACAAGAGATGGATCGATTCCATAAAGGAAGCCACAGACCTGAACTTACAAGATCTGAACAGGGTGGTTCATGACAGATGCTCTTGGAGGTTGCTGATTCATAGGGTCGCCATAAGTCGTAGTCAACTTGGAGGCACATAACAACAATGAGTGGTTCCTTATCATTTGAGGTTGCAGTCCTGTGCACACTTCCATCTGAAGAAGCCCCATTGAATACAATGGGATTTGCTTTTGAGTAAAGATGCATAGGATTGCACTATAAATATCTTTACAGGTTGTGTAAATAATAAACATCTTTGACATGCATGCTTATATAAATTAAGTATCTGTTTTCACACTATTGTTGTACATTATTATTTCCTCTGCATTTTAACTGTGCCCTTCTTCCTTGGGGTGGTCATGGTCCCCCTGTTGTTTTCACCCTGATGGGCAGATTAGGACAAGAGAATGCTGTGTATTCATTCGTGAATTGAAAAGAACAATTTTAAAAGATATTTTTTTAAAACAATGGAAAGGCTGTAGCTCAGTGTGAGGTACTGGTGTTGCATCTTCAGGCAAAAAAAGGAGACAAGAAGAGTAAGGCACTTTTTGTCTTTTGGCACACTTGCCAAGTCAAAATACAAGACTTGGTAAGTGTGCCAAAATAACCTACTGAGCAGGCAGAAGTTTGGTGCTATAAAGGTAGTCAGTTTACTTTATTATTTAACACTTCCCACAGCCAAAGTAAATCACAAAATTACTCACAGAAAGGATAAAACATTAAAATACAATGTTTACGTTAAAATAAACTAAAACGTTAAAACTAAAATAAACTAAAATACAAAGTTAAACTAAAGACTACTGTGGACCTTCCTCTTTCAACAAGCCTTTTAAGTAGAGACCTTATTCCAGTCTGTCTGTTTTAGAATTGCTTTTTAAGATTTTTAAAAACATTTTAAAGATGTTTTGAGATGTTTTAAGACATTTTTAGTATTTTGTCCTTTGTTTGCTGCCCGGGCTCCTTTTGGGAGGAGAGAACGACAGATAGAAATTTAATGAATAAATAATAAATAAATAAAATATCAAAATACAAGCATCAAAGATATCAATAACACCATTAATATTAATACTAAAAGTGTTAATCAAGAATCACTTAAACACAAAAATATTCACCCCCATCCTCCACATAAATGAACATCAGCAAATAACCCCAGAAAGCCAGACCCTTGATCTTGACCAAATGCCTGGGAAGGTAAAACATCTTCACCTGGAACATTCCATAAGCAGGGGGCTACCAAAAGGACCATTCTCTAGATACCACCATCTGAGCATCTCTCATAAAACAAGTCCATGAGGGCCGTAAAATCATGCTACTTTAATCATATGTTGGCCATCGCTTAGGGAAACCAGTACAACCACTCAGCTCAGGGTTGTCAATTCAGGTTAGTATCAACATTTTTATAGAATTTTATAGAATTGAGTATGCTTTTTTATTATGGTGCTCATTAACTGTCCTGACCCTTGGAAAGGGGTTAAGTGAAATTCTGAAATTTAAGTGAAAACTACTCCCAAAACTTAAAATCCCTGCAAATCCAAATATTATTTTACAAAACATTGCCATTGTAGCTCTGGAAAAATGAGGCAAACATGTAGTGCCCACGCCTGGTGGCATACACACTTCTCACCTTGTTACTGCACGAGAAACAAAATCAGCTGCCTTCTTGACAGAGGCATCCATCTGCACTGTTTTGATATAGCCCTTTGTATACTTTAAATCAGAGGAAGGCAATGGTAAGTCACCTCTGAATAACGCTTACCATGAACACCCTACTCATAGGGTCGCCACAAGTTGGAATCGACTTGAAGGCAGTCCATTTCCATATCCATTCTTTAAATAGCTGAAGATGTCCATTTTGCAGATGCCACTTACCTGAATGCAAATGTCTAATTAAAAGTAAACACATAACATAGCACACAAATCCCTCAGGAGAGATGAGTGCCTAAGATCACCCACTGTCCCAGTTATGCAGAGTAGATCAGGCTTTTATATCTTCAGGTCTTAAGTTACTACTTTTGATGCTGCTGCAGGACACAGTCACACTCCACAGAGCCCTTTTGCTTGCACTTTTTCACTTTCCAGTTCATCTTCCAAAAATTGAATGCATCTGTGCTTTATGAATTATGCAGTTAGCCTGTTTTGAACATTAGCTGGGAGTTTGAGCATTTACACAAAGAAACCTCATCGAACTAGTCATTCTCTATGTTTTAGCTCAAATCGATATTACAGAACAATGAATGATGTTGCAGTGTGAAGTGGATTCACTCAATTGACCCAAACTGCATAATACAGCTCAGCAAGACAAACCACAATTAGCTTGTTCCATAAATGAGGGTAATGAGTCAAGGCTTTATAAGGTTGCTTCGTACTCTTTCACACACAAAGGCATAACGAAGTCTTGAATTAAAAATCAATTGAATGCAAATTATATCTGAATCCACTGTTTCAGCTGTTCACCAAGGAAGGAGGTGCTATTGCCTAGCCTTGTAAAGACAAGCAAATCTAAATCTAAATATATTTAGGCATAAAGCATACAGCACTATAGAAGTTTGAAATCAAAATACCTGGAAAGCTCAGCTCAGAATACAGAGGCATCTGCTTGAAGATGTGTCCATATGAAGAGACATGTAGCCTGGTGCCTAATCCTGATAGTTACGTTCTACCTCCACTGTCGGAGGAAGTATGCCTCAGGAATACCAGTTGCTGGGAATCACAAGTGGAGAGAGTATTATTGCACTCAGGTCCTGCTTGTGGGCTTCCCACAAGCCACAGTGAGAACAGGATGTGAAATTAGGTGGATCTTTGGACCGATCCAGCAGGGCTCTACTTATGTTCATGTTTGAGAGAATTCAAGCAGTGCCATCTGCGGGAGTAGCCCTGTGTAAAGAAATGTAGTGGTACAGGGTTTCCCTACTAAATGACAGAGGCTACAAGCTCTACACCAGCCTTTCCCAACCAGTGTGCCTCCAGATGTTGTTGGACCACAACTCCCATCAGCCTCAGCCAGCATTGCCAATGGTCAGGAAAGATGGGAATTGTGGTCCAACAACATCTGGAGGCACACTGGTTGGGAAAGGCTGCTCTACACTTTCCAAGTTTCCAAAAGGCTGCTCTGCATAGGTCCCATATGTACAAACACAATTAAAAATCCTACACTTGTCTACTCAGAATTAAGTCACATTGGGTTCAATTGGATTAACTTCTAGGTAAATGCACTTGAGATTAGAGCTCAAGTTTTTCTTAAGGCTCTAATTTAAGTTGGGAAAGAAGGGCAAAGGAATTAAAAGCCAAATGCTTTGCAGACAACATGGTTATGCGGCTGGGGTTTGAAGAGAGAGATGTGGTATTCTGGGGTGCATAGAGTGTCATCGTAATTAGTGATATAGTGAGTTTTCTGTGCACTACTACATTTCTCTCTTGCCTTTTCTCTTTTCAAACCCTACCACCCTAACCATGTGTGCTTACTGAAAAATGCTCTCATTGAAGGACCTGGTTCACAGTCTCTGCGCCTTAACCCAGAATAGGTTAAGGGCCAGAATGGATGCTCAGGGACCAACTATGGCCATGAATGAGCTTGCATAGCTTTGCCTACTGCACCAGTTGTGCCACAGGAACATAGAGTAGCCTACTGGATCTGGCCAATGGCCCATCTAGTCCAGCATCCTATTCTCACAGTGGCCAACCAGATGCCTATAGGAAGCCCACAAGCGGGACCTAAGTACAAGAGCGCTCTCCCCTCCTGTAGTTTCCAGGAACTTGTATTCAGAAGCATACTGCTTCTGACAGTGGAGGTAGAACATAGTTATCGTGGCTAATAGCAATTGATAGCGTTATCCTCCATGAATTTGTCTAATCCTCTTTTAAAGCCACCCAAGTTGGTGGCCATCACTGCCTCTTACAGGAGTGAATTTCATAGTTTTTGAAGGGTGCATCTGTACAAGAATTGCCACTCTTCCCTTTAAAATATACTGAACCAGGAGCAGGAGCAGGCCCTGCTCCTAAATATTTTAAAAGGTAACAGTGGCAATGGGAATTTCTTCAAACCCTCAGATTCCAGTATCAGTTCAATAATGTATTCAATTACATACAAAAAAGGTAGAGGAGCAATAATACTCACTATAGACATTAGATTTTTCAAGAAAGTATACTTTAAAGTTATCCTCCTAATGGGAAACTGAAAACACTTCCTATTGGCTGACAGGAGTATGACATCATGGTTTACCTTCCCCTACTACTGCTGACCAATTTCCACCTTATTCAATTGGATTTTCACTCTTTCCCCTCCCCTTTCTTTGACAGCTCAGCTGTCAGCTGCCAGAATTCTGGGATCTATCAGGCTCTCCAGATATATACTGTAGGGGCTTTCTCTCCAGCCATGTGTCTTCTGCTTTTCCTGATCAATCTGCTGCCACATTTTTCAGGCCACAAAATCCTTGTCTTGACATAGTAGGCCTTTTGAGGATATGAAGCTTGCAGCCATTATTTCACTAAGGGATGAAGGGCACTGAGGATCTCTCTCTCCCCCCCCATCTCTAGGAAACCATGGTTTGGAGGGAAGACAGCAGAAGGAAAAGTATATTATCTTTCTCCACAAGCAACTTACTTTATGTTCTTGTCCAGTACCTGCTTTCTAATATTTGAGATACTTTAAATAGTTCTTAACTTTGATGAATTGAAAGTCCAGATCAGTTGAACTTTGAATGAGTCCCAACTCTCCAAGGCATTTATATTATATACCCATTAAGTAATCATCAACAAAACAGGCTGAAGAACAGGTTTTAGGTACAAGTTGTTTTTATTTATTTAAAATTTATATACTGCCTTTTATCAAAGATTTCAAGGCAGTCTATTAAAAATAAAACACACACAAAACAATCAGAAGATAAATGTGCAATTAGAAGTTATAAGAGATTAAAATAGAAAAAAGGTTTTAAAGCGCCTGTTGAGTTAAAAAAGAACAAAAAAAGGTTTTGCATGGATTCTAAAAGAAAGCAAAGTTGGTATCAAGCATATCTCCCTGCAGAGGCTATTCCACAGCTAGGGGCACCACTACCAAAAAAAAAAGCCCTCTCCCTTGCTGGAACACACCTCGCGTCTGATGGAGATAGTATTTGGAGAAGGGCATCACGATCTGGTATGAGGAGAGGAGGTGCTCCTTCTAGTACTTGGGTACCAAGTTGTTAGGGCTTGAAAGGGTATGCATCAGCACTCTGAATTGGGCCCAGAAATGAATAGGCAGCCAGTGAAGTTACAATCTGTGTGAGTAATTCCAGTCAAAACTGTGGAGCTTGCATTCTGCACTAACACTTCCAAACCATTTTCAGTGGTAGCACTGCAATAACCCAGAAGGGATGTTACCATAAGATTATCATCATCATCTCCTACGTTTATACACCACTTACTATCTATAGATCTCTAAGTATATAAATCTTGATGTTAGTCTGGGCACTATTATCCATGCTAATCTCTGTCTAGATGGAAGATTCAGGACAGACAAAAGAAAGTACTTCTTCACACAGCACATAGTTAAACTATGGATTTGCTCTCACAAGAGGCCATGATGGACACCAACTTAGATGACTTTAAAAGAGGATGAGAAAAATTCATAGAGAATAAGGCTATCATTAGCTATTAGCCATGATGGCTACGCTTTGCCTCTATATTGAGAGGCAGTATGCTTCTGCATACCAGTTGCTAAAAACCACAGGAGAAGAGAGTGCTCTTGCACTCAAGTCCTGCTTGCAGGCTTCCTACAGGCATCTGATTAGACACTATGTGAACAGGATCCTGGACTAGATGAGTCACTGGTCTGATCCAGCAGGTTCTTGCTGTGCCAGTTGTGTGTCCATTTTAAACTGAAAGCAAAATAATTGTAGCCAGTAGAAACCTCCACATCAGTAAGCACACACCCTTATTTTTTAAAAAAATCAACTTTGGCATCATTTAATTGGACAGGCTAAACTTGTGAGTTTAATAAGTACTATTTAGTAAAAATTGCATTTTCACTTCAGTTTCACAGATCATGTGCAGATTTTATGCCCCCTTAGCACACATGCATGCATGTGGATGTATATCACAACTAAAGTAAACAATTTCCTCTAGTCCAGTCTCTTTTTTGTTTAGGATGTGTTCATACAAGTAGTTTAAGGGGGAGTAGCCCCATTGTTCTTGGACATGTGCTCATGTGGGTTAAAATGTGAACCAGAAAATCATAAATATAGTCAAGAAGCATTTACTGCAATCAAGGAGCACTTTCTCAGCCACTGCAGTCATAGAAATATTTGCCAGGCAAGTTAAATCATCCCATTCCCACATTGTTATCCATGCAAACATATGCCAAAAGAACTATAGAGCTGCACATGCATAACTTGTGCAAACCTTATTTCCCAGAGAACAAGCCAAAACAGCAGAAAAACTGAGGGAAGACTTACAAAGGTATGAGCACAGAAACATTGTGTACTGTAGATATGACCATACTTTTAGTACTGCACACATGTTGGTTCTAACTAAATCCTCTTTCCTGTTAACAATTAATTTTTTTCTGCCTGCTAAATAAAGTCATATTCCCTGCTGATGGCAAATGATTGGTTTACTTACAACTCCAGGGGTTTAGCTATCAGTCCCTTTAAGAAGCTCTGACAGTTTAACCTGCTGGGCTCACAGCACCCATGGGATGGTCTTACTTGTAGTTTTACTTCTGATGCTGCTGACCAATAATACTAACTCCATAGATAATGGATTTCAATAACAACCTCCTACAGGTTTAACACTTTTGTGTAGCGTCCATGATACTGCTTTAATTAAGTTAATACATGAAGGTCACAGTTTGGTAGGAAGTTTTTAATAAATTTGGCAGTGCTTACAATAATAAAAAAGTGTGTGCTCATCTGTACAGCAACTCCAAGATAAGTTTACCTACAGAAATAATCCTGTATGCTTGTGGATTTATGGAATGTTTCAATTTCTTTTAAAAGGTAAACTCAGTTTATTACTTCTGCTTCCTAGAAACTTGCACATTTCTAACAGATACTTTCATGACAGATATGAAATGTATGGTTCTGCCATGCTGGGCACAAATTGGGTTTACCTGGTCCATGAAGTATACCACCACACAGAGAGGTTTTTTTTTCCATGCAAGGTTTGCCTTGACTTCAGATGTGAAGTGTTAATATTAAACAACTTGCAGGAACACAAATGAAACACAAACTACTTTCCATTTTAAAGAAGTAATTCATAATACAGAAGGCAGCCATTTGTTTTGTTAAGGTGATAACCTTACCTTAATTTTAAAGAGGGCCTCAAATGGTCACATTTTTTCTTGGACAATGCACCTTCAGAGAATGTATGTACTCAAAAGGCATAGCTTTTTGTTTAGTATGTTACCTGCAACCTTATTGGCAGAACTAAATAGAGAAGACATTTCCCCCCCTTACAATCCAAAACCTTGACAGACAGTATAGGGTAGTAAAAAACCAGCATGGGAGCTATTTAATATACTTCTTGATTAACTCGTTGCCTGTCCACTTCTCCCACAGACATGTACTAACATGTCATAATCGTCATAATTCCCACCATTCCCACAGCTAACACACAAGCTCCTTGATTAGGGCACAACTCCCAGATGAGCGACTGCTAATGCTAAATAATTCCCTTCAGTCTCCTGCTACTATACCACAGGCTCCCAATTAAATATAATGTCACTGATTAGCCATATTAGACTGGACAAATTTCTGCCAGGGATTCTATTCTACTTATTTTCACCAAAAAAAAGTGGGGAGCAACAGTAAAAAAATACAACAAGGTGGTTTATCTAATCAGTCATATAAGGATCTGACAATAAAATTAAACAATGGTAACATACCATTGGAAGAAACAAAGCTCTCCTTAAAAAATCATTTGTTTGAATTAGTGTGTTTGTTTATAAAGCCTCATCAACTGGCACATTTGAAAGTTTTATATGCTATTAATAGGTTTAACACACTAAACCAATGAACACTAAATCTGTCTGATCCATAACACATGTACCCACTTTTTCAATAATTCCTCTCACACACAAATTTTCTCAAAGTCAAATAATCTGGGCCCTGTTCACATTACATTTAATGAGTGTATAGTCTGTGTACCTGGGTACACAAGGAGTTGAGCTGTATACTTGTGCAAATATTCACATATAACATTCAACAAGTGTACAGTCTCTGTTATATACAGTAGGGGCCCGCTTTTCGGCGTTCTGCTAATACAGCGGCGCCAGCAGGGCGATCAGCTGTAGTGTGGGGAGCTCCAGCAGGGCGATCAGCTGTAGTGTGGGGAGCTCCAGCAGGGCAATCAGCTGTAGCGTGGGGAGCTCCAGCCGCTGCGCTCCAGCTGACAGCTATAACGTGGGGAGCTCATGCGCTACAGCTAATCGCTGGAGCTCCCCGCGCTACAGCTGTATTGCCTGGATTGCCTGGTGTGCGTTTCTGAGTGTGTATTATATAATAAAGTAGGGCCCCACTTTCCAGCAGTTTTCACTTTTCGGCAGGGGTCTGGAATGTAACCCGCCTACTGTACACATCTGCTACCAGGAAAAGAAAATGGCTTCAATTACACTTATTAAATGCACCATTGAAGCAATTCCCTTTTACTGGCAACAAGGCAAGGCATACTGGGTCTGGTATACCTCCTGAAACTGTTTCTGTCGAGACTTACATTCAATAGAAAGAATTTTGGCAGAAAGAGGAATGTAGTTTTACTCTTTTCATTTTTCCTGCAGATTAAGTTTTTAAAATTAACACACCAATTTTTAAAAAGAAAATACCAACTTCTGTAACTATCATAATTATAGCTATTAAAATATTGCATTTTTCATTGCCTGTCATTCTTTAAGTATGTATGGTTTTCTTTGATGAAAGCTTTCATGCAACAATCCTATACATGTCTACTGAGATGTAAGATCTATAGAGTTCAATAGGACTTTCTCATAGATTAATCTGCGTAAGTGCAGACCTAAATATATTATACAGCCACAAGAGTGGCTGTATACTATAGCCAGCGGGGATTTTTCACATTCCGCAATGTTAAATTGAAAATACCCCCCTTCCCATTCTGATGCTTCCCATAAAATCATTTCAAAACAAAACCTTACAAAACTTATAGCCCTGAACTCAGAAACGCTTGCTTAACAACCCTCTCAATTTTCATGGCGATACGCAAAACAGTCAGAGAGAATAGACAGTTCAAAGTGTAAAAAGGGGGAGGGAACCCAGAGTCCTTTTGGACTTTTTCCTCTGAGAGTTCTCATAATCTGTTGAAATTCATTAAAAATCAGCCATGTTCACAGTGTACCTGTAATCCTAATACTGACCTTGCCCCATATTATTATTATTATTATTATTATTATTATTATTATTATTATTATTATTATTATTATCATCATCATCATCATCTTCATCTTCATCATCATCATCTTTATTTATATCCTGCTCTTTTTCCAAACTGGAACTCAAGGCAGCTTCCAGATAAAAGTAAGTACATATCGTTAAGAACATATAAACATATAAAAATCAGCATTAAAACAGAATTAAACTATTAAGATGTTGAAACCAATTAGCCATACGCTTAAAATAATGACACCCAGTTTAAGAGCATACAAGTAAAACAATAACATTCTCTGATCTTCATCTTCTGCAGTTTAAAACTTAAAAAAATGCCTGGCTGATTTTTAATTAATTTAAGAAATTTTGGCTGGGACCCTATGATAAGCCCAGGCATGCTCAGTAAGAACCAACTGTCGGTGTTCTAAAAGCCAGACTCACAGCTGCTGGGCTTGCCTAATCAGGGGGCCATACCCACACCAGTCTTTGATTTCACTTGAGACAGTCATGGCTTCCCTTAGAGAATCCTGGGAAGTGTAGTTTGTGAAGGGTGTTGAGAGGAGACTCCTGTTCCACTGAGAAAGCTTCAGTGGCCAGACTGGTTTAACAGTCAGCTACTCTGATTCAAGTCTGCGAGGGAAACAGGGCATCTCCTAGCAACTCTCAGCACCCTTCACTAACTACACTTCCCAGGATTCTTTGAGAGAAGTCATGACTCTCCAAAGTGAAATAAAGGGCTGGTGTGGATGTGGCGAGCGGCAGCTTTGGTTTAAATTTGGGTGGGAGGCTACATGTACCTGCTGTAGAATAAAAAGGTGGGGGAAAGGCTGAAAAACAGTGATACTGTTCACAATGTTTTCCTTTTGGAAAGGAAAGGGGCTTCCCCTCTGCCCAGTGCCCACCCACCCAATCTACTCCGCTCCCCTCCCTGCCCCTCCCCCAGGTCAGTGTTCGATTACGACCTGGGAGACCAGGGTTCAAATCCCCACACAGCCATGAAGCACACTGGGTGACCCTGGGCCAGTCACTGCCTCTCAGCCTCAGAGGAAGGCAATGGTAAAACCACCTCTGAATACCTCTGAGCATATGGTAAGCGATGGCAACACCTGCAACCAGCCCAAATAATAGAAAGAAGACATGTGCTGTGCTGATTTTGTTTTAGCAGGGAGGGAGCAACATTATTAAGACAGCTGATATAGTTCAGATGGTCACTTTAAATATGTCTAATTTACTTTGCAATTTTAGTGAAGTTTCCTATAGGAAATCATTTTCTTTTGATTCTGTTTCTGTGAAGATGTGAAGTACAGCAACACTTTGCAAAATTTACACTAAAAAAACTCCAAATATAATTGTGGGATTATTTATTTATTTATTACATTTGTATACTGCCCCATAGCCAAAGCTCTCCGGACAGTTCACAACAAATAATAGCACTAACTTCTGCAGAATAGTCTCCAGTGGACCTCAGGAGTGTCTCAATTTGCACAAGATGAAATAGTGGGAGGTGAAATATATTCTAGCAAAATTCTCTCTATGTTTTTAATTGACCGTTCCCACCCTGCCTTAAAGAAAGTGGTTTAAACATAGCAGGCTGAAAACATGCATCCTCTTTTTTCCAACAGCTAGAGTCATTGCTGAAGTAGCAACATATTGTGATCAGTCTGATTTTTCATCAAACTGCAGTTTCAGATTCAACTTTTAATGCACCCAAAATAGAAACAGAACATAACCTCCAATTTGAAACACAAAAGGCTGTCTTCACCATCATATGACATTGACCAATAAATTTGACACACAGGTAAATAAGATTTTCTAGTTTAGATTCTCTGTAGAAACATTAGTAACACAGGAAAGAAGCAAAGTAAGAAGAACATCAACAAACATACAAAAATATAATTATCTATCTTTGGAGATGGCAGGTGTTGCCACCACTCACCATATGCTCAGAGGCATGTTCTAAGATGTTTAATGCACTTAATAGCAAAACCATACAGGCAAGTGTTCAAAAATACAGACACTCAGAAATAGCTGGTGCCACAGCAGATCAACAATTTGTGGGAAGTGCTCTACCATCACACTTCAGTCTCATGCATGCACTTCACGTGTGCCATGCTGGTGCCTGTTTTATATACATGTGGTGACACACAAGTAAAGAGCACCATTCTGATCAGTCATGAGTGACCATATGGTGATGTGAGTCCAATCTCTTTCTCTAGAGTTCTGGGGTCTGAGTAGGAGCCAGAGGGGCTCGTCCTTTTGCAAGGGCCTGATGATTAATCTTCAGGTAGCTTCCAGAAGCAGACAGGCCACTGTCAGGCCGAGGTATCCTGGGATGGGCAGGAGGGACAGGAAGAGACCCAGTGCAAGGGGCCACAGGAGCTGTCTGGACAAATGTGGGTGAATGGCCTAATTGGGCTGTTGGCTCTTCACATTCCTCTGGTTCTTTCTCCACCTCCACGTCTGAAGAGGCAGGTCCCAGGACATGATAGAGGCTGGGAAGACGGATGTCAAATCGCAGGCCAAATTTTGCAAAAAGCTTTTCATTTAGGGCATACAGTTTCTCTGAGATATCAAAGCCAAGGAGGACTGAGAACAGGCGGGCAATATAGCGCTCTTTTGCCAGAAGCAAGTAGAGCTTCTTCCTTTGCCAAGTGATGAAACTGCAGTCAGTCTCTGCTGTCAGTGTCACCTGAAATATTCCCTCTTCAGAAGATCGAAGCGATTCCCACTCAGGAGAATCCAGGAACTGATACGGGAAGACATAATGTAGAAATTGTCCATCCTGGCTTACTGTAACCCTGCCAGACAGTAAGAATGACGGCCAATCAATTGATGTCTTCCCTTCCACAGCATAGGTCTGGTCTCTGGCCAATGGCAGAACCCTTTCCTCACAGCACTTGACAATTTCTTTGAAGACCTGGTGTGGCACTTGCAGGGGCTGGCAAAGTTGTTTGTAGAGCAAGTCAAATTCTTCAGGAAAGGTGTCTTTATGGAGCTGGTAAACTAGGTGAGCAAGCATTCAGATATGTGGTTCTTCATATCTTAAAACCCAAGGCTCTCATGCACTCCTTGTGGGCCTCAATAAGAGTACCACAATGTTCTTCTCCTTTTTCGATTATGCAGGCATCACGCACCCGCTTCGTCTCCGGACAGGCACAGCATGGCTTGAGGGAAGGCAGCTGCTTCTCTCAGAGGCATGTTACCAAATTCTTCCAAGCTACACAGCAAGTGGATTGGACTGTGAAAGACCAACCCAAATGGTGTTTGCATTTTGACAAATTTGTAGGGCAGTCCAGTATCTCAAGAGAGGAGGTCAGGTCTCCTGCTCTCCTTGTGCATTCACTATAGCTGCGCAATTTCCCTGCTTTTTAAAGTTTGGTAGAAATATCTGTGGGCTCTAGGTATGTTCTTAAACCACAAGGTTTTTTGCCTATTAGTGAACTGAGTGTTTACATATGAAAATATTTTGAGGAGGAGGGAGCTGCAAAAAAAACAAGCTGCTTAAAAGAGTGTGAACTGAAGTGATTCTTCCAACATGGTACACCTGATTCTTTCTTGAGGATATCTTGCGTTTTAATACACAGAACTTCACTCAAAATATAAATGTGGGGAAGATGGTTTATCAGTTGGGCTTTCAAGCCTGCTGCTCCCACTGTAACATACTCTGTCCCCCGGAAAGCCTTTTCTGGTATTTGGCCTTTTCTGGTTTTTCTGTGGAAATGTTTGCAGCTCAGTATCAAAAAGTGATCATCAGTATCTCTTTTTATGAGATATGTCACAACATTTAGCTTTTGGACAGCACTTTAAATGCAGGGTGGGCATAAAGTAGGTCAATATGTATTGCCATATCTCAGGGTGACTTTAAGATCAGCGAGGATTGCAGATCCGTTTCACAATGAAAATAAGGAAATGACCCTCTCCCCATCATACTGCTGAAAAGAAGAAAGCTGGGAGTTTGTAATCAGGAGTGGATTTTTGTGTGGAAATACTGTGAGCTCAGTTCAACTCTGGAACTCAAAACAAATCCCTGGGCTAAGAGTAATTTAATTCCAAGTGTATATATTTTGTGGTTTGCTCTTGTTGGTGGATCTTGGGTTTTATGTAATAATAATAATTTTTAACAAACACCAAAAACCTGAAGTCTAACCATCCTTATCTAGAGTATTACAACCTTACAAGGCAGGTCTGTGTTACCATAAAACCATGTGATACAGTTGCTTCTAGCAGTTTCTAATGGAGGCAGGTATTATCACTGGTGGACCATCAAGTGTGACCAATTTTGATGTATGACACTTGACGCAGAAGGGTAGAGCTGCACAGAGATGAGCAAATCCACAATTGTTTTCTTCTCAGTTTCTGGGTACACAATAGAAAGACAACAGTGTTTTTTTTAGAATGCCTTCTTTGGCAATGTTTTGAAAAGTCTTACCTGTGCCACTGTAGTTTCATTCTTGCAAGCACTCCTTTGAACCATGCTACAACAACCCTGCAAGGTAGGCCTGTGTCCATACAAATGATTTTTGCAGGGGTGGCCAGAAAGTAGATTGCAATCTATTGGTAGATCCCTGGAAGATTTGTAGTCAATTGGCAAGAGCTTCTGGCTTCCAGTTGTTTAACAAAAGGACACAGACCCGTTTGGAAATTTGACAACTGAAATTAAGAGTGCTTGTAGAAACTAAGAATAGATCTGTGTGTGAAAAGACTGTGAGCTCATCTTAGTTCTGATAATGCTGTGCTCAGCCACTTCTCAGAGACACCATGTTTTTTCATACTAGACGAATGTCTTTTGCAGCTGGCTTTAGTTGGTGGCTCTTGGGGTTCTAGTAAAACACAGGGTAGATCCCAGACTCTGCAACAGCAGTGCTCTCCAAGTGATGGCAGCACAGCCATTCACTGAATGGGGATGGGGCAAGGTTCCTGCCAGTTGAGGTTGATGGCACTGCCATTCTGCAGCAGGTGGGCACACAGCTGCAGGCTGCTGCTGCCTTCCACCAAAGTACCCCCTACCTTGTCATCTCAGTACCACTACCTTTCTGGGGGGGCCCCATGTGTCACTGCTGACCTATGCCATCAAATTATTGGAAGAGTATCGGCTATATTTCTCTCTCTTGACCTTTAGGAGGAAATGTAAACAGCACAACAGAATTCACATAAGTATTGATTTCAACAGCTTTCAACCAAGGAAAAAAGTATCGTGGATAATTTGTATCATGATTTATAGAGGTATTGTTGTGTGGAGGTTCTGCAAAACCATTACAGTGCAGTGATAGGACTGTTGGGCTAGGGCCTGGGAGACCTGGGTTCAAATCCTCATTCAGCCATGAAACTCACTGGGTGACTTTTGGGCTAGTCACCTTCTCGGCCTAAACAACCCCATAGGGTTATTCTGAGGATATACTGGAGAACTGCAGGACTAGATATGCCACACTGAACTCTTCGCAGGAAAGGTGAGATATAAAGGAAATAAGGCATTAAATAAAATTAAGGCTACAATCCTATGCACATTTACTTGAGAGTGAGCTCCACTGAACAGTGAAGGTTACTTTTGAGTAAACCTGCTTGGGATTATGTTAAGACACAAGGGATAACTATTACCCAAAGTTTCTATTATTTATTGATAGCTATCATTTCTGAGCAATGTGTTACCTAGCCATTAAGTTATTTTATTATTGCAGTCGTGACTGCAGCTATTATTCATAACATACCACAGGGTTTGGAGCAAGTTTAAAGCAGACTTTTTGGATCTATTTGTGGCATAATCCTGAAGAGCTGCTGTGCTACTCCGTAACAAGCAACAGCAAGAGTTGCATGATGACACACTGAACATTTAACAGACTTATTATAAATATTGTAATATTTATTAATAAATCACCTAGTATTTAAAGGAAAATTGAATTTAGGTGTTAAAGGTTGCAATTCTATGTTCACTTTCACTTCAGGAGTAGGCCCCATTAAACTCAGTGCAACTTACTTCTGAGTAGGCATGGTTAGGATTGCACTGTGACTTCAGATTCCTAGTCTTTCTCCCCACCCCCTTTACTAGATTACTGGTACATCCTTCCAAATTCTCTCAAGATAGCAATTTTAACTTGTCTGTGCCCACAGGGGCCACACAAGCTCTGCTTCAGAGTCTTAGGGTCCCCCCCCAGTTTTTCTCTCTTCATTACCTCTCCGCTGTCCTTTCTCCTCTTCCTACATTCCGCTCAAAGTGATGCTGTAATCCTATCCCAACCCCACTTACCTGGGAGTAAGTCCCATTGAGCTCAGTGGGATTTACATCTGATTAAACATGGCTAAGATTGTACTGTGAGTAGACACATAGCCAAACTCTCTCCCCTTCCTTTCTCTGCCCCTCCCAAGCAGTTTCTTCTACGGGGCTGGAATCCCAACCCTTCTTACCTGGGACTAAGTCCCGCTGAACTGAGCAGGCATGGTTAGGATTGCACTATGAATGTAAACCAAACTTAATTTGTTTAAAGAACTAACAATTGAGATAGTCCATGCCTGACTCTAGCTTCCCTGACTGGAATCACTTCTTTTTTTAGGCAATCCTAACTCCACTTACCTGGTAGTAAAACCCACTGAACTCAATGGGACTTACTTCTGAGTAGACTTTTTAAAGAATTGCAGTGAGAGACCTCCAAAGCTTCCTCTCCCCCCATTTTTTGCCTCCTTCCTTCCCTGAAGCTCATTCATTGCCAGCACACAGGAGCTCTGCTTCAGGCTGGTCTCCCTTCCCTCTTTCTTGCCTTGCCTCCATTTTAGCCTTATTCCTCTTTCCAGCTCAGTGACTCCAGCAATGGACATTTCCTGAGCTCATTTCTGACTGGCAGCAGCTGCTGCTGCTAGAACAAAGCCTCAGGCTCTCCCCAGGGAGGAAAACTAATTGTTCACGATCAACTCCATGTGGACAGCATGCAGGGAGGGTCAACACGTGAACAAAAGCCCTCTTTCTTCAGTGGACCAGTACAAGTGATGATTTCTCGAATCACCACTTGTAGACTCTTTCTCAAGAGCAGCTGAACCCAGGTAACATGTGAATACCCCTCTGGTTACTGGGCTTCCTCAGTGAAAAGAGAGAGAGAGAGAGAGAGAGAGAGAGATACACATTGAAGAAATCAATGGCCAAACAAAAACAACTATTTTCTTAGCCAGAGAGCATCTCTCTGTTTATTTCCTTCATTATGTCAAATTCTCTTCTTCTACAGGGGTATGACTGTAATCTTATTCACACTTACTTGGAAATAAGTCCCAGTGAACTCCATGGTTCTTATTTCCCAGTAGACATACATAGAATTACACTGTAAATCTTTTTTACGGGAAGTAGGGCTATGCCAATTTCTTATATCACATAAAACATATTGAGCAGCCAACTAATCCACCCCTTAACATGTTGTTCTCTCTGGTAAATAGAAAAGCTACACAGCGAGCATATACACTTTTTAACTTTTTTATAGAAAACATTAACAGTTAGTTGTTTGTATCATAACAAAGTCCAACCACTAAGCACTGCTTTTAATTAGTTACCAAAGTTCAGTTTTCTACATTCAAGAGCTTATTACACTGAAACGTCTATAACCATACATACAAATCTTTATTGCAGGGCCATAGGCCAACACAAGTATACAATGTTTCTACAGTAACAACTTTAAAATTATTCAAGTACAGCACGCATGTGAATTAATAAAGATCACTTTTTCATAAAAACGTATAATAATTTATTTATTTTGCTTAGAAGATAATCCTGAAATAAATTTTGTTCTCAATTTCTGAGCTGCTAGAGCAAATAAAGCTACCTTAGAAGTTACTTGAAAATTTTTGTCTGACATTAAAACAACTATTTTATCAGCATCCGATAACATCCCATCTGTATCCAGCCAATTCTGCAAAAGGTGCAGCCTAAGACTCTGATAGATAGGGCAGTAAAGCAAAACATGTGAGAGATCTTCCTCCTCATTAGAATCACAGACACACTTTCTCTGGTTTTTAGGAACATTGGTCATTCTGTCCGATCTATCAGCATTAGGGATCGTAAAAAAGCGAAAAGCCGTAAAAGCATGTCTTAAATTAATATGCAATGGCTGCAAGAGATAATGAGCACAAGTAGAGTCGGTTTTAAATCTCCAATACCAAGGGGCTACATGAGTGCTAAGTAAGGTAAGTCAATCTAAATATTTACAATGATTAAAAATAACCTCTCTGAGCATTTTATTTGACCCTATGTTATAAAATTGCTGAGTGGTGAGATGGTAACGATGCAATAATTCATCTATTCTATTAACCCAAATTTTATTTGGAAAAGGATGGCCTAAGCAACAGTTTAATAGATCCTTGCCTTGTTTAAATGCAAGAGTCCTCACAAATCTCAAAAAAGCTAGGTGTATGTGAGCACATAATGGAGCAGTTCCAGTCTCCGCCCGGAGCATAGATGCAGGAGTTCCTGGGGGAAGAAACAACAAGCGCCTGAGGAAATTTGTCTGAATGGTCTCTAAAGCTAAGATTGTTGTAGCTTCCCACCCCCAGATTGGTGCAGCATATAAAACCTGCGAGATTACTTTCGCCTCAAATATTTTTAGGCCTGGTGAAATCAGATTGCCCCCATCGGAGCGATAAAATTTAAAAATTGTCCCCACCATTTTTATCGCTGATTGTCTGATAGTTTGGACATGAAATTTCCAAGAGAGGGTGTCCGAAAAGGTCACCCCCAAATATTTAAATATTCTACACTGTTCTAATTGCTGGTTTGCCGCCGACCATCGATGACTTGCAGGCCTTTTACCAAAAACCATGATTTTTGTCTTCTTATAATTTATATTCAACCTGTCTGCTATGCAGAGTTCCTGTAATCTTTTTATCATCCTTCTCAGGCCAATAGGGGCCAGAGAAAGTAAAACCATATCATCTGCATAGAATAATGTAGATACTTTCCTTTGCCCAAAAGATGGGGGAAAGTATTGATGATCGGATAATTCTGAAATTATTTTATTTACAAAAAGGTTAAATAAAAGAAGGAAGTATCAGCATTATTTGCAACAACCATGAAGTTTCAAGCAGCACACAAAAATGTTTTTTAAACCTTAAAAGAGCAAAACGTGTCCAAAAGAAGCCCACTGAGGACTGCCAGTGAGAAAAGAAAACTGGGGGGAAAGGGTGTAAACTGACTTGCTTAAGGAAGTCTTCACAGGAATACTCCTGTTGGGATGCAAGGATACACCACAAGATTTTGTTTGCAGCACATTTGCATGGACCTATGTTAGTATGGAGTAAACGTACACCTTGAAATAAGAACAATGTAAGGTAACCCTATTAAAATTAGTCTTGCAAGCAGTATTGCCTTTTGTAGTTGATTGGGAAATCAGAACCAGATCTGGAGATCTAATCTGCAACACACATATTTATTTACAATTATTAACAAGCCACATATGCAACCAATATACTGTTTTTGAGCCTTAATATATGTTTGTAATTTGGTAGTTCTAACAATTCAGCCAAATACAAGTGTGATGTACAGAGAGCAAACAACGATGCAAGGTCTCATTTACTGAGCAACTGTATATACCACTCCATAGCAAAGCTAACCTTAGATGCTATCTATTAATGGCAAATGAGTATAGGTGAACAATTAGAAAACACAACAGGTTTTAAACAAACTATGAAATTTTGATAAGCTCTTCCCAGAGGTCCTCTCCCCTTTGTCTACACTAATGCATTTCATCTTAATTTACCTGATCATTAGCTTCCAGTTTGTTCAGCTGGAAACCAAAAACAAACACTAATTACTTTGACATCACAAAGTCAGAGCTGTCCTCACCACCTCCCCAGACAGCAGGGATAAATTATAAAGGGTAGTCATGATAATATCTTGATAAATGATGAGTCACATCACCTTTTTGTCAATCATCCATGAGGGCTCACACATGATACCACTCAATCTCATTACTAAATCCTAGAGCTAGGAAGACAATACACACCAGGAGCCATATTTCAAACAGCAGGCTACCATGATAAGATGCAACTCAGTAGATGGTTGATAAATTCCCGTTGGCTTTTTCTTTTAACATAACTGTCAAATGCTTGTACTTCTAAGTAGTATGCAGATACAGAAGGAGAAAGGGCAAGGCAAAAGCCACTAATTATTCCTTGGACAAATATGCATGTCATAATTTTTAAAAAAGCATAAATGCACCAATCCTAATTACTGCAAATCTTATATTTTTTAAAAAGCCATTCTGAAAGACAAGCATCAAGGCTCAACACTGCCCTAGCCATATATACCCTTCTTGGATACACAAAAAGAAAAACTCAGGACAGACACAAACCAAGCATTTCCTAAACTTTCTGTCTTTGAGAAACCTTTCCACTTAACTTATCTACCAAGGAACCCCATAGAGATGTATATTGCAAGAGATTCTGGGGCATGAACACAATTCACGCAGGACCCTGGCTATTTGACTTCCCCATGTGGACTAAGAATGTGTCCTGGAACAGTGGTTCCCAGCCTTTATGAGTACAAGACCCCCTTTATAAGCTCAAGAAATTTCATGACTCCCCCCAACTGTAATTTTAGTCTCTGTTAATTGAAAAAAATGGTGCTTGGCAAAATCACATCTCCAAATATCCCTTTCCATAAAAAGCTCCCTGCGGACAGGGAGGCGTTGCTTTCTTTTCTTAATGCAAAGGTTCAATCAAATTGGGATCCCTCTCCCCTCCCCCCGACAGCCTGAAGATGTACAGTCTGTCTCCCAACACCAATGGGTACAGTGCTGGACTAAGATTCAGGTTCAAATCTCCACCTGATCATGAAGCCCACTGGGTGACCTTGAGCCAGACACAGTCTCCAGTCTGACCTACCTCACAGGGTTGGTGAAAGGATAAAATGGAATGGGGGGGAACCATGTGCACCACCTTGAGAACTTGGGAGGAAAGGTGGGATATAAATGCAATAATTAAATAAATAAATACATTTCAGCTTCGGTATGTGGACCCCAGCCTCAGCCAACCTCCTGAGCTTTTTAAAAATCGTCATCATCATCAAGAAGCAGCAATGTGGTAGTGATGGGGATGCTAGACTGTGAAGACAAAAGGGTGAATAGACAGAGGAGAGGGGTTAGTGCTTTTAGGCTTTGGGATGATCATCAGAACTGATGACTTGGTTACCATGCATTTGGGGAATGAGAGTGGAGCAGAAGACAGATCAGCGTGCACATGCACACACAGAAACATACCTGCCCCTCCTGCAACCATCTGCAGGCGTACATACATTTGGACATGTGGGAGGGGGAAACGTTCAACTGCTGCAACATCTTGGAAAGGGGGGACACTGGCACACAAACTTGGCCTTAGAGATGGGGGGCAAGCAAGTCCTGAGCTTTCTCGCTGTTTCTTGGCTCCGTCTGGGCTGAAGGTGAAATCTGGGTGCCCTCGCAAATAAGAATAATGTTTAAAAAGAGGTGGCAGCAAAGCCGGAGTCAAGAAAGGCAGGCAGGCAGGCAACTTCCAGGAAGGGTGACTTCGCTTGTGCCTGCTTTTGGGACGGGCTCCCACCTCAAAAGAAGCTTATTCAGATATAAATCAGTCAGAACATTTTTTTTTTTGACTGATGAAATTTCTCCCGGGCAGGGAGAAACGTAGAGATCAACCTCAAAGCCTGTTTTTGTTGGGAGGACTGGATTTCATTAATTTATGAGATAAGGTCCAGCCAACAATGCCGGACGGACTTCCTAACAAGCTCTATCTGTTTAAGCGATACGTTTATCTTTTCTTGAAAGAGAGAACGGACTAACAGGCAAGCACCCTTCTTTCTATTATTTTTTTTACTTGGTTTAAATTGTTGCAGCCAAAGGAGATTTGTCAGATTGATCGGCTTTGGACAACTTCTGGGTGAGATATAGCTCTTCTCTGTTATTCACGAAATTAACAGCTTATCTCTGTTTCTGTCGCAAAAAGCTGTCCTGGAAGTGCATTCTAAAGATAATAAACAGAAGAGGGATTTCTATTCCTGATTTCTATTCCGAGGAATATTATATTGTCTGGGACTATTCTCTTTTTGGTCTATTTTATTTTGACGAATCTGCTTCTTCACGACGCCACTAACTGTTTTGATGCTGGGAACTAAATTTATTTTGCATTCTTGAACATAGAGAGATAAGGCAGGTTGCTCTGTTTATACTGTGATGTCATCAAGCCTGGAATATTAACCCAATTGTTGCTGAAATAAGAAGTGGTTCTTCTTTATTTTTGTTTTGCTTTGTTTTCGTGGTTTTAAAAATGGCAATCAAGAAAGTGGCTGAGAATCTGGAAGTAATTATGTTTCAGAAAATAATGGATGAGATTGAGATAACGAAACAAACCCTGCGACAGGGTAGTAAGGAGCTGAAAATTGAACTGAGCAAAATGACGCAGGAGTTTAAAGAAATAGGGGACCCTGTGAGAGAGGAGAATGAGATCAGAGATGAGAAAAGAAAAAATAAAGGGAAGATACAAGCCCTGGAGATTGGAACAAATGTGGAATTGGAAAAAGATCTGGAGTTTATGGACTTTAGAAATAAAATCTACTGTTTGGAATTTAACGTTATCTCTGAAGAAATTAATGAAGATATTAGAGATAAAGTTATCAATGGCTTGGATAATCTTCTGGACTGGAATGATGTGATGGAGCTTGATATAGAGAAAATCTATGGAATTAACTGCAGTCATGTGACAATGGAAAAACTCTTAAGAGATGAGCCAGTGCATTTTCTAAAAAAGAAGAACACAGATATGAATTTACAACAATGTTTCAGCAACTTATTCAGAATGGATGGCAAGAAAATATTTGGGATAGAGGAAATTCCCATCAGACTCTTATTATATGACTATGGCTACAACAGCAAGATTATTATGGAATACTGATAATGGAAGATTGGACACTGAAATTACTGGACTTAACAGGACTATTGAAGATGGAAGATGGAACTAATAGGGATAATGGAATAATGGCTATTGAAATTATTGGACCTAACAGATTCTGATGAGATGGATTAATCGAAATGTTTATTTGGACTATGATTATGACAATAAGATTATTATAATTATTAACGAGATGGATTAATTGACATGTTTATTTGGAGAAAAATTGATAGATATATTTCTTAAAGAATTGAAACCTCTCTTTGACTTTTTGTGGAAAGAATAAAGTAATGTTTATGATTAATTAAGATAACTACTGGAGGAAAGTGATTTTATAATATGATTTAAGAGACAGGATTGTTATATATTGTAGACCTATAACTGATTTGATATGTGACAAATGGGAAGTCAACATTTTATTTTTTTTTGTTTAATCATTTTTGTTTTGTTTTGTTTTTTGTCTTTGAATGTTTTATGATTTTGTTTTCTATGTTTTATGAAAATTTGAATAAAAATTATTGTAAAAAAAAAAAGAAAGGCAGGCAGGCTGGCTACCAGAAAGGAAGGGGGAAAGCAGCCTTTCCTTGCAGCCTTGCTTCTTTTTGCTTCATGAAAAGCCCTCTCCTCTCATTCTGAGTAAGGGTGTCGTCAGCAACAGCAGTGAGAGGAGCTGGGAGCTGGCAATAGTAATCCCCTCTTCTTTCTGGTAGCACCTCCCTGAGCCCTCTTTGGCATGTGCCATATGTTTTATAGGTAGATGTCTGCCCTCGGCGTGCCTTGAAAAACTCTGGTGCTTTCAGCAAAGTCCTCCCCTCTCATTTGGAGCAAAGAAGAGGTGTCATCTGTGGTAGCAGTGGTGAGCAGACAGCATCCAGGGAGTGAAGACGTTTTTTTAAAAAATTAATAAATAATTCATTTCTTTACTGTTCGCCCCCCCCAATTATTTTGCGGCCCCCCTGGGGGTCATGGCCCCCAGGTTGGGAACCACTGACCTAGAATATATTGGATATTCTCTTGTGGCTGCACACTACAGGGGATGATTAATATTGGTGGGCAAAATGCCTTTCAGGAATCCTTATCTACTATTTATTAATCTTTTCATTGAGGAATCCTGACAAGGCTCCCCGGAGAAAAGTTTGAAAGCCACTGACCTTGACCTAGATTGTTAGGTATTTAAACAGCCACAGGCCATGTTGTTGCGTATACAGTACTCCTCATTTATTCCCCAAGCTATGACTGAAAAAGTAGCACCCATACGCAATACATCTCTTAGCTTCTTTGAACCAAGAATGTGCCACTTCTTACTACAACATACCCATCTTTTAATTCTTCAGTAAAATCATCCGTTTTTTCCTGGCACGACTTCACATAAGATACTGTCACTGAACCCAGAGGCCAAAGCAGGGGTGGCTAACATTTTTTGCCCATATTCACTGTGGGCCAACTCTCCAGGGACTGCATGGCAGCAGGGGCTGTGCCACCTCACACACTCACTGGACAGATACAACACAGACAGGGCAAGCAACTCCTCTCCCCAGCTGATCTGTGCAGATCAGCTGAGGAGAGGGATTGTCACTCCATCCCAATTATCAAATGACTAATCTGATGATCAAGGAAGAGGCAAGTTGCATTCCCGTCAGGCTGGGCAGAGAGGTTTGAGTCCCACCATAATGTTGTGCTAGCTTTATTTTATTTTTTCTTCCACAATTATAATACCAGAAAAAATTGCTTGCCATGCCTGGTCCTTTAGCTGCTTAGTAAACCCTTCCCCACCTACTTCACCATTAATTTATTTTATTCCCTATGTTAAAAATAACTTTCAGAAGATGGCTCTTACACTCTGTTCAAAATATCCTAACAAGAGCATTAAGAAGTTACTAGCAACTCTCACTGCTCTTTACTCTGCTTCTCTACTCTGGGCTGCTTCTGGGAGGTAGGGCAGGATATACATTTAATAAATAAATATATCCTTTTATGATAGTGAAATATTCTCCATCAAATATGAGAAGTATGGTAATCATTTTCATCACTGATGTTACACAACTGAGGTCATTGCCCTTAACAGAGGCAGAATATACAGACTTAGTAAAATGTCTGCTAACAAGACAATGCTGAGTTGCTCAGCATTTTCTAAGCCCACCTGAAGTCAATGTGCTCTTTAAAAAAAAAAAAGTTGGATTTTCACGTTTAGCTCTTGATATAGACAAATATTCTAAATTTAAGATATTTTCATACTACTTCAACAAAAATTCAAGAAAGAACAAACAGAATTAAGAAATGAATAAGGCACATTAATCACAACACATACAACAACAAAGCAGCAAGATATTTAAAGCCAGATAAAAATTGATCAAGAGCACTATGATTATATCCAAAAGACCTGTAAAATAGAACTTTATTTGCCTGAAGCCACAAGGGCAACAAAGTAGACACCAAGCAAACCTCTCTGGAAACAGCATTCCATAATCAGGACACTACCACTAAAGGCCTCCTCCCTGGTACCCACCCACCTTGCCTCAGGTGAGTGAATACCTGAAAAATGGCACTCATTGCTTCAAATATCTTAATGACTTGTGGGTGAGGGCAGCCTAATACAGTGATGAGATGCCATCTGGAGAACAGTAAATGTCATTTCGAGGTAACAAGGCAGCCCAATTCTCATAAGATCCGGACAAGCAGGGCACTTTCCTGCATCACATGGCTATTTTTTCAGAAACCAGCAGGCCCTAGCCAAGGAAGAATCCCTGGGTAGGTTCAAAGTTGCATTCTATGGCAAATTTTTAATCAACTATCGAAGAAAACCTAGAGATTAAAAGTTATAGCCAAGGTGCTTCAGATGATAGGGGAGATGAAAACTGCAATAGCTTAGGCAGCATTAGAGTGCAAAAATACGGTCCAATGATATTGTCTTATGCAGGAGTCAAAGTGAACATGAGGCTAGTTCCTTAACTTTCCCAAGGGACAACTCTGAGTGAAAAGAAACATCATGTGATTAAGTCCAAAGTGTTATATTATCCGGTAACCATTTTAAGAGCTGTAACCTTCTAGTTATATGACTGCTAGTCATTCTGTTTATGGTACAACCACTAGAATTACAGCTTACTAATTCACACACTAGAAATTAGAGCTGATCAATGAATATACATTTGTGCTACAAAATAAATTACTATGGCCATTTTATATAAAATGTTGTGAAGATAAGGAGTACAAACTGAAGGAGTGTTTGGGTGGGATGGGGTCTGCCTTTACATCAATAAGTAATTTCAGATATATAAATGTTATTCATTTTCTCTTTCCCCTCGCATAAATAAAAACAGGACATGTGAAGTTGAAAAAGGCTCAATTTGAAATATTTTTTAACTATCACAAATGTGTGTAAATAAACTGGCATGCCTCAATCTAGTCCAGACAGTACATTCTGCTCCCACTTCCATGTTCTAGCTCTTGCCAGAACTCATTGTCAAAACATTAGCTATTTAAGCTTCCCTTTTTAAAACTGCACAAGGAGCCAACAAACAGAACTTGGAAGGAACTAAAAGTTTCCATCAGCAGCTGCTACGAAGAACAAGATGATATGCATAAATAATCCAAAAGACTACAAATTAAGAAATCCCAAACCGATTTTCTTCTTTCCATTCTTCCTCCAAGGAGCACAGTGGTGTGTGGGGGACTTGTCCCATTCTATCTTTGCAGCAACCCTCTGAAGTAGAGTTAGGCCAAGAGATGACAACTGAACCAAGGTCTCCTGGTGAGCATTGTGACTAAACAGAGATTTCAAGTCTGGGGGCACTCACCTGGAGGAAGGTGACAGAAAAGTGTATGCAAGACAGATGTGTTGAAGGTGACTTACTTATAGATCCAAGATGTGGTGCTCAATAAATATTGAGGGTATGGACTAGTTGGCTACAATACAGATTGCAATAATGGCTATCCATCTTGTGAATGCAGAGGAAGTGGTCTACATTCATGAGACTGGACCCAGAGCAATAGCACCTTGTATCTCTTAACACTGAGAGATTAACAATGAGAGATTGCCTTCATAAACCAACATGAATAGTACAGAGTAGAAATGGAGTTTCCCTTCACAGGGCCATAATAAGCAACACAGAGCAGTTTTTAAAGAAAAGATTTAGTTCTCTCCACATACACAGCCACAATTCAGAAAAGAAAAGGGGAAAAATCACATGCATAAGACCCATGTAAGAGACAACTTTAGATTTTCATTGAGACTCTGGGATTAGAACCTTATCCTTCAAGCAAGGATGTAGTCATCCGGTGTCGCAGAGGGTTGTAGACCCATTACTTTTTTGGGAGTAGGGTCCCAGCCAGGTCCCTATACATGAACCAATCAGCCTGAAAAGGAAGCATGTTAGCCACTGAGAAGAGAAGAGTCCTTGTCCTTTCATGCTAATTGGAGGCAATCAGAGTGAAAGGTGGTGAGTCAGCCACTAAGAAGACTGTTCTCAGTAGCTAACACATAGCCTCCCCTTTCATGCTGATTGGCTGATTGGCTCCTAGGGATGTCTGTTGTAATGGAGTGCAGACTCACAAGATGACAGGGAGATCAAGGGAGACAGGCAAAGTGAAAAGGGTTGCATGGCGGTGATGGAGCATGATGGAGCATGATGTGATTGTCATAAAGGGACCCTGCACTTCTGAATTTGCCACTACACTACAGCCTTCAAGAAATGCAGATCAGGCTGGTCCACGTGAAGAAGTAATTCACTGATCTAATGGGCTGAAGTGAAAGCTACTAGAAGAATGACCAGAGATAACAGGCCTCAGAGGCTCCAATGTTTTTTCCCCCATCAGTGAAGCAAATAGAAACAATAACTCATTAGGGATAACTCATGTGGCAAGAGGTGAGGCAGCATATTAGCCAAACCTGAAAGAAATCACTTGACAATGAAACAAGTGAAGAGGAAGGAAGTCCATCACTGGAGAAGAAAAGGCTAAAGTAGCAGCCATATGCATCTAACAAACCTTGACTATGTGGTTTTGACACTAAGTCAAAATTTGGCTTAGCTCAAAGCAGCGTGGCAGTAAGGACTGGGGAGGGTAAAAGTCACTGTGAGCTCCTCTCCAGGAGCCCACACATTTGCACGGTCTCACTAAGTCACAGTTTAGTTCCCACAACATGATATTTGCAATGGGCATTCATTCATTGCTACTAATGAACTCATGAAATGAAAACTTTTCTGCAAAAAAGCAAAGTGCTGGAAAAATTTCCAGGAAAATCACTGGCAACAGTGAATAAAGTTTGTACAAATGATCTCAAAAGCAACAAGAGAGGAAACAAAACATGTCTTCACCTGGCCCCCAAAAACCCCACAATGTGGGTACCAGATAAGCCTCTCTGAACCAGGCATTCCACAACCAGGGCACTACCACCGAAGAGGCCCTCTTTTTAGCAGCCATCCATTTAGCAACCAGAAATCAAGAAGAAGGTATTTTTAAGGTCTAGACAGGTATATGTGGGGTGGGAAGAGGCAATCCTTCAGGTAGCCTGGCCCTGAGCCATTTAGGGCTTTAAAGATTAATGCCAGCACTTGGAATTGGCATTGCAAAACTGACAAAGGCAACAGATTGAGTAGGAGTCAGACAGCGTGTCTCCAAATCAACCAAGACATCCAAGGAATGCTACTGTGCATGGGTGAGGAAGAGGAAAAAAGTGCTCATTTTCTCCCAGAGCTTCTTGGCAGCCTAGGCAGACACATATCCTTATGTGGGGCTATTTTTATTTAACAAGATTTATATACTATTTACTCATCAAAGTCTTTAGGCAGTTTCCTTTCAAATCAAATTCACTGGGATGACTTCTGCAATACACAGCTATCATTTCTACTTAATAAACACATCTATACACCATTAGTTCTGGGTAATCACTTCTAATTTGAAGCAAACACTCACATTAGAATACACAATTGCTCTCCCCCACCCACCCCAAACAAGAACACAGAGAGAAAAAAACTATTAATCACATTGGATTATGCTTCTATCTGCATTTTAGGACAACTATTTTCACCGGTCATTAACACACACACACACACATTCTGAATTCCATGCTGGACTTATACTGAACCACACAACTATTTCTAGATACAAAGAAGCCATATACCATCTTTACTACTGTTCATAATTTACACTACTTTGTGTACATGGATATGTTCCAGCCTAAGTTAAAAATTTTAAGTCCCACAGATTTCAATGAGAAAGAGCTAACCAAAAAGACAGGTTGTGCTAGGGGGAAATTGTTTTGTCAAGAAGATATAATTTGCAATCCTAAACATATTTGGATTTTTAAACATTCTTTTAACACCTGACTTCCTCACTAAGTTGATATATGTGGCTAAAATGAATATTCATTGTGGTAAACACTAATAATTTTTTACTCCACCAAAATTCCTGTAATTACCTTCCCATGGGATTTTCTAGTTATTTATAGTTCATTACTTTGGAATCCCTGCTGTGTTAAAAATGTCAAACAAAATTTATCCCTCATTCACTGCTTTATGCTTTAACTTCTTTTGTTTCCATCCAGTTAGTGTTACCCTGTTCTTTATACATCATAAAAATTTAACTACATGGATGCAAGAGATAAAATAAATGCTAGAGGTCGATTGTACATAGTAACACTACCATCACTACACTCAGGGCAGAGGAAGAACTTTCATCATGCTATTTTTATGGAACACAAAACTTCAGGCTGAAGTACCTGCCTTGCCAGTCTCTACCAAAAAAAAGAGGAAAATGCACTATCTACAACAAATGATTCAATCATGGCAACTTACGATCTTTCCTGATGAAGCAATGAATACTTGAAATAAATTTTACCAAGTTTTAAATACTTTTTTTTTTTAGCTAAGCTAGCCTTTGGTTTCAGCATATCAAAAAATTAGGAATTACTTGAACTGTTTCTGATAAAGCCATTCGGCTATCTTCCTTACCAACTTTTTCACACATTTATGATTTTTATCAGTCTGTAAGAGTTTTCAAAGAGCTTCATATATATGACCACACTAACCCTTACAACATTTTTGTAAAGTAGGTCAACATTATATTATTGCAGATGAGGAAATGAAGCTGAGAAAGGCTTTTCTCAGAGACCTGAATAAACTCATGGTAGAAACAATGTAACATCAACTTCCCAGCCTACAGCCAATATAGCACCCCAGGTATTACAGGTAATCATGCCAGTGTACCACACCTCCCAGGAGCCAGCTGTACCAATACATTATCTTTCCACATAACCTGATGTGATACCTTTATCCAAATGTTTCCAGGACAGCATCCACTTAAGCTTCAGGAAGATGGCTGCCACAGTGTTCCAGAGAGAAACATTTTCTGCCTCTCTCAAAACACAAGAATTTGGAGACATTCAATGAAGCTGAATGTGGAAAAATTTAGGGAAGACAAAAGAAAGAACTTCTTCACACAGCACATAGTTAAACTACTAAATTGACACCCACAAGATGGAGTGATGGCTACCAATTTGAATGGCTTTGAATGAGTATTAGTCAAATTCATGGAGGGTAACACGATGAATGGCTACTAGCCATGATAGTTAAGTTCTACCTCCACTGCTAGAGGCAGTATGCCTCTGTATACCAACTGCTAGGAAATGCAGGTGGGGAGAATGATTCTGCACTCAGGTTCCGTTTGTGGGCCTCCCATGGGTATCTGGTTGGCTCCTGTGATGGACTAGATGGGCTTTTGGCCTGATCAAGCAGTGCTCTAATGTTGCATTAATCACTAATGTACAATTCAAGCCTCTCCAGTGTCTCCAGTTGTCCTCCTATATGATGTGCAGTGCAATTTACTGTGTGCCCTGACATAATTTCTTCACCTGACACTGAAGAGAAGTGGGGGAAGGGGAACACACAGCACAATGGCATCAAGGCATAAGATAGGTTCTACCACATATTATGACCGGGCAGAACTGGACACAAAGCTGTTTTCTGTGGTAGCCCTGCGTTTTTTACATATAGTTCTGCGCCCTTGAATTGGCATGCACCTCCAGAACACATTTAGGAGGACAACAGAAAGTAAATCAAACAGACTTTACTAAAATTCATTTCCAAGATCTACAACCTGATAGCATGCTTCATAACACAACTTATGACCCAATGCAGCTTCAAAAATATATGCAAGGGTTTACATGCATTCCATGTGTTTTAATTCAGCTTTTAAAAAAGTGCATCTCACACAGAAAGAGACTTTTAGCCTTCCAAAGACAGGCACTTTTTAAAAGGTGGTCTTTGCACCAAAGGTTCAATGTTCTAGCAAAGCAAGAAAAGACACACAGCATATCTAACTAAAACAGAAAAAGAGGCTGCATATCAAGTATGATGGAAATTGTCCCCAACCTGTTGCTAATCCAGTGGTTAAAGGAGAACTAAACAAGATGATGTTCATCCTACCTCTAAGGGCAGGTTACATACTGGAACCTCCCCTTCCATAAAAAGAGGAGCAAACGCCAGCTCCCTGAAGCTCTAGAATGTTCTGAATCTAGCTCTGTATAAAGGCACAGATGCCATGTATCAGACTGCACATACCATGAAGAAATACATAACATCTATAGCACAACCTGTCCAATATACATGATGGAATTGGCTTTTAACATAGCGAAGAAAGAAAATTATTAGCATTTCTATTAGCATGGTAAGAATATTCTTCTTTCTTGCCTTCCTCTTCTAAAAACCAAGTTTTTAATCAAGTGTAATTTTTAAAAGGCATTTGATGTTATAAAAAGAGCTGCCAAGTTACATTTTGGGTTTCATTTAGCAACACAATATCAAAATATAACCTAATATAATGGTGACAAGTTTATTACTTCAGTGTTTGTATTTGACTAGCAGCAATGGAAATCCAGTAAGAAATTATGCACAACCAGTACTTACAGCATTGCAATCAACATCGCTGTGTATAGCAACTGTTTTAATACCCATCTTCTTGCATGTTTTGATTACCTAGACACGGGGAGAGCGGGGTGGGAGGAGGAAAGAGGAAAAAAGTGGTTTTAAAACTAAACTAATAATAAAAGTTATAAAATAGAATTATAATTTTGGAAGTTATACTTACCCTACAGGCAATTTCTCCTCTATTAGCAATAAGAAGCTTCTCAAAGGGCTGAAGGAGGGAAAAAGAAATTGATAAGTCCTATGAATGCAATATAAATATACCAGTATTTACACGTGTATTCAGACTCACTCAAGGAGTTGGGGGGGGGGTCTTAGGAAAAAAAGTTATTAAACAAATTAAAATGGCTTTTATTTGGTTTGCTCTTTACTCACACACATTCATAATGACTGTGAATACATACATAAGAGGATTAATCTCTTAGCTGTTAGGAGTATGTCATGGGTTTGTGTGCCCCTTCCCAACAGCTTCTCCTGCCTTAACTATTGTCAAAACCTAACGGGCACAAGCATTTACTGTTATCAGCTTCCCATTTAACAAGGATTCTTAACCAGCTTCAAATCCCAATTAGTATTGTCCCTGGTTAATGTTGGTGCAGATGCATGACTTAGCAACGCTTGAAGTTACAATTTTATACAAATTCACTTTGGGTAAGACCCATCAAACTCAAGGGGGCTTATTTCTGAGTAGAGATGTCTAAGACTGCATGGTAAAGCTGTTGTGGGGATATCACTGCAGGCAAGGAAAGAGTGCACATGATCCAGTATCTTCTTTTGATCTCTTAAATAGCATAAACGTTTTGGCCCCATTGTGCATTCATTGGTTCAGAGCTGTCAGTAAAAACAGAGCCACTACAGTCCAGTCAGATCTGTTACATTTTTTCTTTGTTGAAAGCTATATTGGTGCACTTTTCTAGCTCTGCTTTGTGTATACATTAAGCACAAGTGCATCAAGCTGTAGAAGAAGATGGCTGAAGGTGCACTATTCTACAAGTTGAACAACAGAGGTGTCCGACTCCTGAATTGTGCTCAGCTTTGTGAATCAGTACAAAGGAAAAGCATACCCCATGCACCTACTGAGCAGCGATGAGGGCAGCGAAGAAGGCCCACTTCTCTGCCACCATCACATCCTCAAGTAGCCATCCCATGGAGCTTTTCCGTATTGTCAGGGGTCAGTTGACAGCAACTCCAGGAAATGGAGCTTTAGACCCTTCGGAGGCCCACTCTGAATTGTTTGCAAGGCACTTTGAGAGTAAAGCTGCTCGCCTCCATAGGAATCTTGATGCCCCATCCACATCTACTGTAGACCCAAATGAGGTGTCCAGTGCAACATCTGCTGCAACTTCTTGGGAATGGTTTCAGTTGATGCGGCCTGATGACATGGATAAGGTGCTTGCAATGATGCGGCCGGCAATCATCCTCTCAACCTTTGCTCTTCTTGGCTTATTAAAGCTTGCCGAGAGGGTTTGACCAAGTGGATCCAGGGTGTGGTCAACGCATAGTTGCAGAAAGGAGTGGTTCCAGCCGCCCTGAAACAGGCAATGATTTGACCACTCCTGAAAAAGCCCACCCCGGACCCATTGGTTTGTGATAACTACCGACCAGTCGCAAATATCCCCTTGTTAGGGAAGGTGATTGAGAGAGTTGCGCCACATTAATTGCAAGTACTCTTGGATGAAACACATTATCTTGACCCATTCTAGTCTGGGTTCAGGCCTGGTTATGGAACTGAATCGGCCTTGGTCGCCCTGATGGATGACCTTTTGCGGGAGAAGGATAGGGGAAGTGTGACCCTGTTATTCTTACTTGATCTCTTGGTGGCTTCTGATACCATTGACCATGGTATCCTTCTGGGCCAACTTGGTGAGATGGGTATTGGAGGCACTGTTTTACAGTGGTTCTGATCCTATCTTCAGGGTCGTTTACAGAAAATAGCATTGGGCGATTGTATTTCGGCTCCCTGGCAGTTGTGCTGTGGGGTGCCGCAGGGTACCATCTTGTCCCCCATGCTGTTTAACATCTATATGAAGCCCTTGAGAGTGGTCATCAGGAGATTTGGGGCAAGGTGTCAGAAATACACTGATAATACCCAACTCTATTTCTCTGTAACATCTGAATCAGGAGAGGCCGTGCAAGCCCTGGATGCTGCCTGGACTCTGTAGTGGGCTGGTTCAGGGCCAATAAACTGACTCTCAATCCCAGCAAGATGGAGACACTGTGGGTTGGTGGTTCCTGAGTTTGGATAATTGGTCAGTTGCCTTCTTTGGGTCGTATTCCCTCTGAAAGAGCAAATCCGTAGTCTGGGGGTGCTTCTGGATGCATCTTTGTTGCTAGAGGCCCAGGTGACCTCCATGACTAGGAGTGGCTTTCACCAACTTTGGATGGTAAGACAGCTGCAGCCATTTCTGGACAGGGATAGCCTGACCACTGTTGTCCATGCACTGGTAATCTCCAGATTTGATTACTATAATATGCTATATGTGGGGCTACCCTTGAAGTTGGTCCGGAAGCTGCAGCTGGTACAAAATGCAGCAGCGAGACTGTTCACTGGAGCAGGGTATTGCCAACACGTCACCCCGCTACTTAAGAATTGCACTGGCTACCTATTAGCTACCGGGTTCTAGTTGTGGTGTATAAAACTTGAGACCAGGATATCTGAAAGACTGTCTTATCCCTTATACACCGAATCGATCACTGTGCTCTGCAGGTGAGGGCCTTCTGCAGATACCATCTTATCAGGAGGTCCATTCTGTACAACATAGGAAACGGACCTTTAGTGTACTGGTGCCTACCCTTTGGAATTTATTTTTTTATTTCACTTGTATACTGCCCCATATCCGAAGCTCTCTGGGTGGTTTACAGCAATCAAAAACATTACAACAAATATACAATTTAAAACACATATTTTAAAAACAATTTAAAACAATTTTAAAATTTAAAACAATATAAAAACAATAGTGCCACAATATTTCCCTTCCCTTAAATATTAGACAGGCAACATCTTTTCGGCGCCTACTGAAGACCTTTCTCTTTCAGCAAGCCTTTATCCCAGTCTGCATCTGTTTTGGAATTGCTTTTTAATATATTTTTAAACCTTCTTTTTTAATGATTTTAAAGCTTTTTTAAAAATGTTTTAATATGTCTTGTTTTAATATGTTTTTAATGGTTGTTGTGTTTTAATTTGAAGTCTGTTTTTATGATGTTTTAAAGTGTTTTTAGTGCTTTTGTTTGCTGCCCTGGGCTCCTACTGGGAGAAAGGGCAGGATATAAATCAAATAAATAAATAAATAAATAATAGTGTGGCAGCACCTACTCTTTGGAACTTCCTGCCTATTGATATCAGGCAGGCACCTTTGATGTATTCCTTTCTGTACCTGCTTAAAACCCTTTTTTTGTTTAGCCAAGTCTATCCAGACAATTAAATGTTGATGTGTTTTAAACTTTTTAGTTTGTTGTTGTTTTAAAAATGTTTTTAATTACTTGTTTTTAACTGTTATTGATAATTTTAATGTCTTTTGTAAACTGCTCCAAGGTTTTCACAATCAAGTGGTATATAAATCTTGTTAAATTAATAATAAGCATGTTATGAATTCCCCAAGGAGATCACCCCAAGTAATTCAGTGCATCCAATGACACTAAGAATTGAAATATATTGAAGTCAAGCAGTATTTCAAAGAACTGATGCAAAACCTACTAGCTGACTTCTCTCTGTAAACATTTCACATCAATTCTCTAAGATACTGCTTAACTTTAATATATTTCATTTTCAAACCACTCTTCCCTCATGTCTCTGTTGCTAGGTGGATAGCAGGATAACATAACAAACATTAAAGCAGAACACCATGTTCAGATGCAATGATAAACCATAACAAACGCAAACAAAGATTCACAAACCAACTTCAAACCATAGTTTATTATCCTGGGTTGTTGCCTCCCGACAAAATATGGTTAGCAGACCAGGTTCAGGCATACAAATAAACCAGAGTTAACTTGGCTTTATGTCCAAACTAGGCTACGTGTTTAAATCGTCCTCTGGCACAGCAGCAGTTCATAGTTTGCAGCCACAAAAACTTTTGAATGCTAGGATCTTGAAACAGGTGGCTATACTGATGCAATAAAATACAGAATCTGTTTCACTATATGCTACCAATAGGAGGGAGAGGGAGGGAGAGAAAGAAAACAGATTGCCAGTAGCAAGCGCAAAAGACAGCTCAGTCCCAAGATGTCAGTGAGGAAAAAGCATAGAATAATCTGAATCAGCCATGCTCAAATTTGCTACTGCAATATAGTCATGCCTTTCAGCAATCAACCTATATTGGAAAAAAAGAAGTTAATGCAAGCAAACAACCAAAAAACTCCTTACCTTTTCATTTGGATCAAATACTGTGGAGTGTAAACCACAAGAAGTGACAAGGTACCACCTCCATTTTGAAAGCTGTGCAATACAATATAAAAGGAGGAAGACAAGAATTAGTGATTAAGGTATTTAAAGCAAATTACCAGCATAATCCAACACTGATTAAAAAAAACCACCAACATGGCATTAAATCTAAAGAGCATCCACAGAAAGTTTGACTTTGATTAAATAGTATAAAATACTGTCAAAATTATTTGAGTTTGAGTTTCCTGAAATTTATCTGTGCTTAATTGTTTTAAACCTTATAACAAGTTCAATGGGATTTACTCCTAGGTAAGTAAGCATAGGACTGGAGCTTCAATGTTAAGGTAGTTGGTTTGTCTAGCAAAGAGAATGAAATGGTTTTACAAATGCAATGCAATGTTAAAAATAGATCATCATACTAGATTAATGTGCCAACATGCTGCATTAAAATAGCTTCCTACACATTCATCAGGCAGCAGTAGATTGCATAATTCTTTGCGATTACTGTATTCAAAACAGAAACATCACAATTACGAAGAATTTAGCACAGAAATGCCTAAGACTGGACACTGACTATATATCAATAATATCCCACTACTGACCAGATTTCAAACACTTCTGCCCAAACTTTAATTGGTTTCCAGATTCCTATTTGTTTTTCCTCTCACCCACCACCATCTCCCAAATGGACATGTTTGTCAAATACAGGTTTTCTTCTTCAGTATATTGGCTTAATGCCCCTATGAGAAACCATTTTTCTTCCAATGATTTCAGATTCTTTTTATGCAAGAATTCTTTTTAAGGGTATGAAAGATTTTAAATGTATGAAAAATAACATTTTCAAGGCTTATTTGACATTGAAGAGAATGGAATTCTGAATGCGTTTGAACTAGGAATTTGAAAGAAGTTCAAAAGATACTAGGTTATCCCTCTTGCTCACAAAAATCACAAAACACACTGCAATTTTCTCCAATATAAAGCCACTTCAATAACAACAAATCCGAGTTCTTCAAATAAAAGTATGCTGTTGTGAAGCAGTTCTAAACTAAGCAGCTTTTGTCAACAGTACATCTGCAAATGCTTCTCAGGTCACAGTTCTGATACTGAACAGAGACATAGCACATGGGTGCCACAATGTTTTGAGACAAGTGCTGTTAGGGTTAGCTAATTATCCACAAGAGATAATGAGATGTAAATTGGCCATATTTGTCATATACAAGAATTTAGGCAATTAACAGTGCAATCCTTTGTGTTACTCAGGAGTACCATGGAGTTCAGTGGAACTTACTCTGGTAAGGATGTGTATAAGAATGCAGCTCAAGTGTTGGACAAGCTAAGTAACAAGGAACTTTAGATGGAAAAGTAAAATTGGCTTGACAAAATGTGTGGGGACCACACTATCTTACAGTTCATTTCAATCCTTAAAATGCATTTCCACTTATCAGATTAATGTGCGTGAAGAGGAAGTCATCAGTGTCAGGAAGCTCTCTCCATGAGGCTCTCAGCCTCGCATAGCGCTACTAAAGTATTAGTATTAAACATCTTCCTCTTAGGACACTGTTACAGACACTTCTTGAAATACAGCAATCATTTCTGGAAATCACAAAAGAATCTTTTAAATAAAATGTAGCTACTATTAAAATATACAAGTAGATAGCCATGGAAGATATCACATTGGGTGGTTTCACTGTAAGAATTTGGCCATAATTGTTTAAAGGAGATGGAAAATCATGTTTGCATGTGGAAACTAGGCTACTAAAACTAAAAGCTCCTAACCCATGATATAATCCTACACAGGAAAGCTCAGATTTACACTGTCCTTCTGTCCTACCCACCGCTCCCTTACTACCTAACGCTTCTGCTTCTATCCATCCTGTAACTAATTGTCTGTAAGCTCTTAGCAAATGCAAATTACTAAGCAGAAAAATAACTAGCATATGGCTTGTAATTGGTTACAGCTTTCTCTAAAAAAAATAAAGAAATAATAGGTTTTCATCCATTCCTATTTCAGCTCCCCATACTGAATCCGTGCCATTCCAGAGAATTCTCAAGCCATCAGGAGTGATTTTTAAGAGGAATACAGGGGGCTGCAGCAGTAAGAAAGTAGGAAAGCTCCAGTCCAGTCCAGATAGAAGCCATAGCAGGCACTGACATGTAAGAACATTTAACAAAAGCAAGCTAGAGCTGGCCAAAGACAAAGGATATGGGAAAGAAGTCTGAAATAGGGGTAACAAAAGCCTTCTTAAATGCTAAGCAAGTAAAAGTGTTGCAGTTTCCATATGATTTTCAAATAGTATTAGCAATTTAGCAACCATCTGTTTTAATTTAAAGTGTTCTTTGTCAAGGAGTTTTTAACACAAGTCCTGTGCTGCATTTATCAGTTCAAGTGTCCTTTACCAGCTCAAGGCTTTATGAAAAATTGAGAGCAATATAACAAAAACCTAAACTTCTTGCTATGGAAGTTTTTAGTGATCAGGGAGCCCATTGCTCTAGATCAGGGATAGCCAACGTAATGCCCTCTAGATATTGTGGACTACAATTCCCATAATACCTGACTAGTGACCAGACTGGGGCTGATGGGAGCTGTAGACCACAACATCTGGAGGGCACCATTCCTGCCCTAGATGACTACCAAACCTCACCTTTAAGAGTTCTGCCACTATAAGCCCCAAAAAACAAAAGAAATTAAAGCTTGGCATTTTTGTCACTTAACCATGAAGACCAATGGGTAAAGATAAAATGGTATACACAAATAACTCTATTAGATATTTCCCTTGCATTCCTTCCTAACTCCAGTGTTTCACCTATTCTAACATTCTTAATAGAAAATATAAAACCATATCTCACCAGACCTGTGAAAAAGCTTACATACTATCATATAATTAAATAATAAGACATAGAATGCTTACACAAACAGGTAAAAAAATCAATCCTTTGAATGATGCAGGAGAGCTGAAAAAATGAAAGAAAATAATCTTTGATGGCAGAAGTTAAAGCACAAGACACTGTAGGGCACTTCTTCAACTAGATATAAGGTCCACCATCACAATTGAGTGCTCAGATACTGCAGCTATATAAATTTCTATTTCAATTTGTTTAAAGAATAAGGCAGACAAAATGTTAACTATTCAGAGTGGAAACTACCTGTTGGTAAGCCAACAATTCTTGTCACCACTCCAAGCCCATCTCTGAAGATTAGCATCATTTACATTTTTCCAGTTATGTCATGTTAATTTCATCATCTTTTTCCTTCTTGCAAGGATGGTTTATATATTGGCATTTATAGGTTCTTTAATTTGTAGGTATGATTTTATATATTCATTTTCATACAATAGTAGAGCCAATCACCACAGCCATAAGACTAGAATCTTGATTTTTTTTAAAGTCAAGCCTCAGAAAGCTGCAAATAACAAAATGCTGTGACTTTCCGGCACTTACAAGAAATCACAGAATATTCCCAGTTCTATTTATTATTAAGATTTATATCCTGCCCTTTCTCCCAGGAGGAGCTACATTTAACAATGCAGAGGTTTTGTTTGACAGGGGGACAATAATAATTTTAAATGCATAAACATGTACAACAATCATCTCATTGGCCTGTATCCAGATTTTTGTTCCACGAGCAGAAGGGAGGAGGTGACTTTTTCCAGTTCGCCCTTCCCCCTCCCAAAATCTGCCCTCAAGGGGAGGGTTGAGGGACCCTCCAAAACAATGTGGAAAGTGGTGCTGGGGGAGAGGCATTGGCAGTAGAGTATGCAGCAAGACAGAGGACAGAGAGAGTGTGGCCAGGGGAGAATCCCAAGGGCCAGACTGAGAAGCTGGGAGGGCCATATTTGGTCCTCAGGCCTGAGATTTTCCACTCCTGGTCTACAATTATAGTTTAAACCCAACCACAAGCTGCCGATTAATCAAAACAGGATGCAAAAACTTCCGATCCCTTCCTCACAACCCTGCTAAGAGGAGAAGAGGGAAGGGTGAGCCCACAACTCTAAAGCTCACTGCAGCTCAGAGTCATGACAGAATATCTAGATATCATATAATTATTGTTTATACAGTGTATATTACTGCCATTATTATAGAAGGAAAACATGTTTTGGCTTATAAGCCCACAGAAGTTCAACACCTATTAAAATTAATTGTTGACTTCACCATCTTTGCTGAAAGTACAATTGCCAATCTAGCTAGACAATGTATATGCCAATTATTATGGTTGTGTTCAAGAGCATATATGTAATGGGATTTGTTTTCTACTACTCATACCATACCAGAAACCACTTTTAAAATTCTTCTGTTTCAAAAGTGAACTGGTGCTATCAGCAGCAGCAGCAGCAGCAGCATTTATATCCCACCTTTCCTCCAAGGAGATCAAAGTAGCATACATAGTTCTCCCTGTCCCCTCCATTTTAATATCACAACAATCCTGTGCTTCTTTCAATCCTGGCATTTGTGTTTAATGCTACTGTTCGACAACCTGGTGCCCTCCAGAACTTTTCAACTCTCATTAGGCCCAGCCAACATTGCTGCACCTTCCTTTTGTCTTGGGGCCCTGCCCCTTCTGGGATGGGGCCTAGAGGGTTGCATATATGAAGCAATGTGTCCCTCAGACTGAAAAAGGTTATCTACTCCTGGTCTATTTATAATTTTGCCCTATCCATACCCAACAATAATAAATCATTCTTCCATTCTGGCTGGGGGTAGTTCATAAGCTCTCACCAGTAGCAATTCATTTCCCATCCCCACACCAAAATTAGCATTTAGTTCTTTTCTTAGAAAAATGTAGGTTCGGGTTCTCTTGGTGTACAAGCACTATTAAATCATAAACTACCTGGCCAAATTTTCTCCAGAAGTGCTGTTGCAGTTACATTGTATATAGAGGCTTTAACTTCACACTCAAATAAATTCTCCAGATCTGACTCCCAGAATCCATGACAACCTCACATTCAGTGCAGAATGAACTGGAAAACTGGAAATTAAATAGCAGGGCCAAAGTAGCACACAGTTGCTAAACAGAAAGTTTCTAAACGTGTATGCTATAGCAACCTCAGTGATGAACAAACATTTCTGCTCCAGTAATATCTACAATCTTGAAGAATTGTTACATATGGATGACGACAATCAAATACAGAGATTTATGAACGCAATATCAGTATAACAATGAACATCTGGCCTTGCAATCAGGAAGTAAAAGGTATCAAGTCTACAGTTAAGTTTGATTGCTGTCAGAAATCACATTTCATTTTTATAAAACAAACAAAACAAAAATCATTTTTAAGTAGTTTTATTCTGCTTTCTCTTTTTCTTAACAGAAGGAAAAAAATATCTTTGGCTCCAGGAATATTTTTCACCCTTGGCAACTTGCCTTTATAAAGAAATAACAATATTCAAGAATCAGAAGACATACACATCTGGGATTTGATGCAAACTGCTTCGCTTATAATAGGAGTTTCTAACCTGTGGCTCTCTAGGTGTTGTTGGACTCCAACTCCCATTATCCCTGCTCAGCACTGACAGTGGTCAGGGATGAAGAGAACTGTAGTCCAACAACATCCATACGACCACACGTTAGCAATTCCTACTTTAAAAGTTATAAGAATATCCGATTCTCAAATTACTATAGTTGTTTATATTAGCGGTCACATACATCTGTGCAGAATTTGAGTGAACTTAAGAAGCTGAATATTTGGTAATTTTAGAAGTTTCTTCTTCCAGAAAGCATAGACTTCTTAACATTCTAATGACCCTGTACAGACTTCTCTGACTATAGTATAAACAATTCAAATTACTAAAGCAATTGTCCACATCTTTTCTCCAGATCTTCTCATCCAGTTCCCCATTTTAGTTATCTTTTCCTCCCTTCATTTTTTGTTAAATAATGTAAGGAACAAAACAGTAAGAGTAGATTTTAACATTAATTTTCACCAGAGTCCTCAGGGTTTCTTAACCCCCAAAATGCTAGTGCACATATGAACTCTGCATTTCTAACAGAACAGGCTGGCCAAAAAAAAAAAAGGAAATGAATCCCAACAACCTGGAGACATGATAAAAAAAAGTGGAATCAAAAATTACCTCTACAAACTAACATCAACAAATCTGATATATACATTTAACATTAAATTTAACAGCAATTAATGAACAATATGTATCTAATTGTTTCAAAAGCAAGCTAACAAAAACGGTGTGTTCTGACAAAATATTATCATATGAACACTGAGGAAGACCAAGGTCAAAACACATTTGGGTTCTTTGTGAGTTATAATAGTTCATACTGTAGTGGGTTCTGTTGATATCTTGCAAGTTATAACTGTTCATGTTGCTTATATTTTGTACGGTCATACCATTTTCTTTTTGCTTTTGAAACAAATAGACATTGTTTGCTTTTAACTGTAATTAGAATATTAAATTAATTTATATATCAGATTTGTTTGTTCATTTCTAGAGGTAATTTTTGACCCCATTCTTTTTTGTCACCTCTTCATTTCCAACCCCATGGAAAGGAGCCTCACAGCATGATATCAGAAATTATTTCCTAGCACATGGGACTGTACTCTCATGGGGAATGTGGAATTTTGTAAGGCTGATATGGTCAAGACATATGCAAACCCACCCTCAGTTAAGTTGTCATTTTTAAAAATGGATAATACAAATGTTGGAATGTATGAGGTTCAACTCCAACTTGGTGGGGTGAGGCTGCATGGGGTTAATAAGGGTAGCTAGGGAGGAGACCTCTTTGTTGCTAGGCTATACCTGTCCTTTGATCTCCTGCTGTCTCTTCCTTCCTGCTAGACTGATATGCAAAGGATGTTGATCCCAGTTCCTTCACGCCTTCCCAGTTCCTTCTTCTCTCGAGAGAGGGGAGCAACCCTCTTTCCTTTGTCTCTCCCTCTCAACCAGCATGAGAGCTGCACTGGGACCAGTGAAGACTGCTCCAACATTGCCAGTTAGCTAGATATAGAACTCATTCCTATCAAGCATGTACTTCCAGAATAAAGTTGTTGTTTCTTATTTTAAAGCTTAAAGTCTCTGTCTGACTAATTTGCAGGGAAGGTAGAATCTTAGCAAAGATTCAAACACACACACTAAGCTCACTCAATACTCTCCGTTCTGCAGCGCTATGCAACTCAGGAACAAAGGGAATCCAAAGGTGTGAAAGTCAAGCATTGCTATCTATGCAATTCAGAAAAACACCTTAAAGACCAATATGACAAGAAAGGGAAGCCTGAAAGAAATAAAGAATTTAAAGGGACAGAAAAGAAAAGTGCAAAGGGCTTTCAAGTAACTCATGTTGAAAAATGTTATCACAAGAAATTCTATATTGATTCAGGAGCAAGTGCTCATCCAATAAATGAAAAAGCTTTGTTTGAAGATTTAATCCCATATGAAGGTACACTTAAATTGGCTGACTCGATCGAGAGTCCTGCCCATAAAGGCACGGGGAGATGCTAAGCTGTTTTGCTAGACTCCAAGCAACACTGAGGACAAGCTATAGGGAAACTCCTGTACATCAGCACAATAACCAGACCAGACGTGGTGGTAGCAGTGGGATACCTTTGCAGAAAAACCAGCTTGCCAAACAAGAAAGACTGGGAAGCAGTCAATAGAGTGGCAAGATATCTGAAAGGCACTGCAAACTTAAAACTAAAGCTATCAGCTACTCGAGATCCTAAACTTCTAGGATATGCTGATGCTGACTGGGCTGGAGACACCAAAGATTGTAAGTCAACCAGCGGAAACTTGTTTTACTATGGACAGTCACTTATCTGCTGGACAAGTCGAAAGCAAGAGACTGTAGCACACTGATCTACTGATCGAAAGGGGAGCACACATCTTTTATTTGTCTCTCCTCTCAACCAGGATGAGGGCCAGCACTGGGACCAGTGCAGGCTGCTCCAGCATAGCCAGATATAGAACTCTTTCCTATCAAGCATGTACTTCCAAAATAAAGTAGTTGTTTCTTATTTTAAAGCTTAAAGTCTCTGTCTGACTAATTTGCAGGGAAGGTAGAATCTTAGCAAAGATTCGAACACACACACTAAGCTCACTCGATACTCTCCGTTCCGCAGCGCTACGCAACTGTGCTACGCAACTCAATAGAATTCCGACAACAAATAAGTCCAACAGTTCAGGAGTCATCTCAATAAATATTCTAAAGAAGTGAGACCTGAAACAAAATGTTCAAATGTGGAGAACTCGTGTTCACTGTTCCAGTCAGTCACCTATACCAACTTCAACTATACTCCATTCCATTCCCCCCTTCACCCAGTTTTCCATTCTCCATCCCACCTCCACCCCCTTCAGTCAGCCACCATTACATGCCCACTGAGCTCACTCAGTGTTCACTGGCCTCCTGGGACTTTTGTACTTCTGCAAAGCTTGGTGTTTTCACCAAGCCTGCAGATACCTCCCCATTGTGTGGGGCTAGTGCTGTATTAGCTACATAAGCAACAGCATGCACACCTGAACATCAGAAATGAAGTAAATCACTTCTTTCTTGGCCAGGAAACTAAGATGCATCATACATAATCAACATAAACTCATTACAATCCAAGCAATATTGACAAACAGTTGTAATTCTCCAAATTTAACATGTTTATGAATTCCTCATCAACTGTAGAAGTTACAGCTTGCTATTCACCAGTAAAAAATAACGCGCTATGAAGGAGACTTGGTATATGAGTAGTTCCTTAATGAGAAGATCACAGCATGCTGATCCTGTTTTCTTATCAAGCCACAATCCCACACAATGCCAACATTGTATCTCATTGCACAACACACTGTAGACAGGATTTTGGGGCAGTGTTATGATGAAACTGTTGTTTTGCCATCAATAGTGTGCATACATTGCAGGAGTGTATAACATTCTTCCTTGGAAAGCTTAGAATAGCTTACAAGGGCTCTCAATGGTCTCCCAATCAAATCTTCAACAATACTATAACACTGGGTGCTCCAAGACGAGCTGGGAACAGCTGTAGGCAAACAGCTGCAGCACTGGAGGACTAGAGAAGACTTGGCCTGGGAATGAGTACCTGAGCATCTGGGGGCTTGCTTGCTCCCTCCTCTGGGTTGCCATCTCTTGAGACAGCTGAAGTCCTTGGTAAGTGCTGCAAGGACTAGGACCCCCTGCCTGACCCTGACTCCAGAGAGAGGCTGCAGTCAAATTGGCAGCCTCTTGCATCAGCTGCCAGTTGGGTCAGGGGACATGAAAGCCCAGCTGCCCTTGGGGAGCCCCTTAGGGAGTCCCGAGGGCGAGGGCTTAACCCCCTTCTATTTTTTTTCTTTTAACGAATCTAGAGGAGATCGGTAGTGAAGAGGGCATATGGCACATGTGTAGTTCCTGCACAGAGTGAGAGCCTGTGCAGTGAACTGAATAATAGCAGAAAGTCACCAGGTACCTTCAGAGTGAGAGTCTGCAACTGGCAGAAGGCTGGCCCTCCCTGGGTGTGAGGGGGAGTAGATGTACCCTGTGTGAAAGATATTGAGTAGTTCTGACTGTTCCCAATTCTCTCAGAGGCCTACTGGGATGACTGGTTCAGGTAGGTTTTGTTGGTGGGCTCTTGTTGCGTTCATATCAGGTATTTAGGAGGAATCCTAGTAAGCAGGAACATGGGTGATGCCACCCCAATTTCAGGGATCACAGGTAGAGGGAAGTATAGCCATGGGGAGGGGTTGAACTACTACAGAAGACGAGGGCAAGGCTATCTACACCTTGTTCCTCACTCCCACTCCTCTCATGTATGGGTTCCTCGTTGCTCATCTGCTGTGCCCACTGGCCTGTGTCTGTTGTTTAATGCCAGATCGGTACACAATAAGACCACTCTCATCCATGATTTGATTGTGGATAAAGGTGCCGATTTGGTGTGCTTTACCAAGACCTGGGTGGGTGAGCTGGGAGGAGTTGATCTGACCCAGCTTTGCCCATCTGGATACACGGTGCAACACCAGCACAGGCTGCAGGGACAGAGAGGAGGAGTTGCTGTAGTCTACAGAACTTCCATCTCTGTCACCAGGAAACCACTCTGTCTTAGAGCTGGCTATGAGGGCCTACACCTGGTGTTGAGCCAAGGAGACAGTAAACTAGGGTTGCTGCTGGTGTACCATCCACTCTGCTGCATGGCAGTTTCTCTGACTGAGCTGGCGGAGGCCATCTCAGTTGTGGTATTGGAAAAGTTATGGGTGGTTTCAATGTCCATGCTGAGGCTGCCTCTACTGTTTGGGCTCGGGACTTCATGGCCTCCATGACAACAGTGCCTACTGACCGACAATGAGGGCAGCGAAGAAGGCCCACTTCTCTGCCACCATCACATCCTCAAGTAGCTGTCCCGTGGAGCTTTTCCGTATTGTCAGGGGTCTGTTGACAGCAACTCCAGAAAATGGAGTTTTAGACCCTTCAGAGACCCACTCTGAATTGTTTGCAAGGCAGTTTGAGGGTAAAGTTGCTCACCTCCATAGCAATTTTGATGCCCCATCTACATCTATTGTAGTTCCCAGTGAGGTGTGCAGTGCAACATCTGCTGCAACTTCTTGGGAATGGTTTCAGTTGATGCGGTCTGATGACGTGGATAAGGTGCTTGCAATGATGTGGCCAGCAATCATCCTCTCAACCCTTGCCCTTCTTGGCTTATTAAAGCTTGCCAAGGAGGTTTGACCAAGTGGATCCAGGGTGTGGTCAACACATTGTTGTAGGAGGTAGTGGTTCCAACCGTCCTGAAAGAGACAGTGATCCAACCACTCCTGAAAAAGCCCACCCTGGACACACTGGTTTCTGACAATTACCGACCAGTTGCAAATACCCCCTTCTTAGGGAAGGTGATTGAGAGGGTTGTGACACAGCAATTGCAAGTTCTCTTGGATGAAACAGATTAGCTTGACCCATGCTAGTCTGGATTCAGGCCTGGTTATGGGACTGAATCAGCCTTGGTCACCCTGAGATGACCTTTTTCGGGAGAAAGTCAGGGGGAGTGCGACCCTGTTATTCTTACTTGATCTCTCAGTGCTTTTGATACCATTAACCACGGTATCCTTCTGAGCCAACTTGGTGAGATGGGTATTGAAGACACTGTTTTACAGTGGTTCTGATCCTATCTTCAGGGTTGTTTACAGAAAATAGCATTGGGCGAATGTATTTCAGCCCCCTGGCAGTTGTGCTGTGGGGTGCTGCAGGGTACCATCTTGTCCTCCATGCTGTTTAACATCTGTATGAAACCCTTGAGAGTGGTCATCAGGAGATTTGGGGCAAGATGCCAGCAGTACGCTGATGATACCCAGCTCTATTTCTGTGTAACATCTGAATCAGGAGAGGCCATGCAAGCCCTGGATGCTGCCTAGGCTCAGTGGTGGGCTGGTTGAGGGCCAATAAACTGACTCTCAAGCCTGGAAAGATGGGTTGGTGGTTGCCATGTTCAGATAATTGCTTTGGATGGGGCCATACTCCCTCTGAAACACCAGGACCATAGTCTAGGGGTGCTCCTGGATCCATCTTTGTCACTAGAGGACCAGGTGAGCTCAGTGGCTAGGAGTGCTTAGAGATGTGAAGGCCCAGAAAAAAACAGAAAAATTCAGAAAAAAACTGTTTTTTTCTGGGTTTTTCCCAAAGCTTTTTTTGGGTTTTTTCCTGAAAAATTGGAAAAATTGGAAAAAAATGAAAAATTGATTATGGCATGTTTTGTTTTAGCATGATGAATAAAATGTTTCATTGAATCTTGCCCCCCCTTTTTTTCTCAGTTCTTTTTATCAGAATGGATGCTTTATGTATGTTTGACACTGTGGAAGACTAGCGGAGACATAAATAATTTTCTTTGTTATTAATGATGGTTTCTTCTGGTTTTTTTAAATTGTTTTTTGCCTACTCCTCATAAATTGGCAAAACAAAAGAGGTTCCTTACAGTTCAAGTGTTCTTTACAGTTCAGGATCTTGTAGATCCATTTCTTACCAAAAAAAAGTAAAAATAAAATGTACTTTTAATATACCAAATGTGATACTCTTATGACAAACCAATTTGTACATAATTACATTTGATGTTCCTGAAGTAACAAAGCGACTTTCAATCTGTAGAAAGTGCTAATATTGCATTTTCTCAATTTTTCCAAAAAATTCCATTTTTTTCGGAAAAAAGTTTTTTCCCATGGCATCAAAATTTCCAGAAATTTTACATCTCTAGGAGTGCCTTTCATCAGCTTCGGCTGGTAAGAAAGCTGCAGCCATTTCTGGACCAGGATAGCATGACCACTGTTGCCCATGTCCAGGGCTTGGAAGTAGTTACAAAAAAGAATTACTTGTAATTCATTACTTTTTTGAGGAACGAGTGGGTAATTCCTTTACATTTTGATTGTAATAGAACAAGGAGTAATTTTATTACTTTTGAGGAGTAATTGTAATGTTTCTAGCATTACTTTTGGGCATTACTTGAGGGGGGAGCAGGGGAAGTCTTCTGGCTCCTCTGATTCGTTGATGAAAATCATGTGCCTCAAATTGGGCTTCTGAGCAGAGTTGCTCTTCCCTCATGCTCCATGGGTGGGTAGGAGGCGATGAAGGAGGAGGTGGAGAGTGAGACGGGGTGGAGTGGAGAAAACAACTGTTCTTTAAAAACGATGGTGATGGAGAAGAATGGAGTGGAGGAAGAAAGGAGCCAGAGGACAAGAACATGGATAAAGAAGGCAGCAGCAGAATGGAGATAAAGAACTGTGGAGGTGGAAGATGTGAGAGAGAGGGGGGGGGGAAGAGGAAAGAGGAAAGAGAGAGTACATTGTGATTGCACTTGGCACACAAAGAGGCCTCTGCTGCCCTCCCTGGCTACTTTGCTGTATTTGCAGTGTTTTAACTTTTTTGCATCTCAGGGGAAAATGTTTGCTTGAGTGGGTGTCCCTTAGCTGGTGGCAGCAGGGTCCGGAAGGTGGTAAATGAGAGAAATTATGCTTGCTGGCTGAGTGGGGGTTGCACTTGGTTTGATGTGCAGAGATCTGAGCTGTGGCCTCTTCCTCCCTTCCGGCCTCCCTTACCAGTGGAGAGACCACCACTGCTATCTTATGGTTAAAAATAATTATTCTACTATCCATACGTGTCTTAAGTATAACTGTAGTGATTACTTTTGAGTAACGGGAAAGTAATCAATTCCTTTCAGAACAATCGTAATGGTAACTTATTCCTTTTTGGGGCCATGTAACAGTAATTGTAATTTATTTATTTTAAAGTAATCTTCCAAGCTCTGCCCAGGTAACCTCCGGGCTGGATTACTGTAATGAGCTTTATGTGGGGCTACCCTTCAGGCTGGTCCGGAAGCTGCAGCTGGTGCAAAATGCGGCAGCAAGACTGCTCACAGGGGCAGGGTATCACCAACAGGTAACCCCTCTGCTGAAAGAATTGCACTGGCTACCTATTAGCTACTGGGCTATGGTCAAGGTTCTGATTTTGGTGTACAAAGCCCTATACAGCTTGGGACCAGGATACCTGAAAAACTGTCTTATCCCTTATACACCCAGTCGATCACTGCACTCCGCAGGTGAGGGCCTCGTGCAGATACCATCTTATCAGGAGGTCCATTGCGCACAACATAGGAAACGGATCTTTAGTGTAGTGGCACCTGCCCTTTGGAATTCCCTCCTCTTAAATATAAGACAAGTGCCATCTCTGTTATCTTTTTGGCACCTACTGAAGAACTTCCTCTTCCAACAAGCCTTTTAAGCTGAGACCTTATCCCAGTCTGCATCTGTGTTGGAAGATTTTAATATGTTTTTAAACCTTTTTTAAAAAGATTTTTTAAGAGGTTTTGTTTTAATATATTTTAAAGTCTGTTTTTATGATGTTTTAATGTGTTTTTAGTGCTTTAGTTTGCCACCCTGGGCTCAGTCAAATAATAAATAAATAAAAGACCATTCAATTCAACTTCAGCAGCTCTTAATCTGGAAAATGCATGAAGATTTAATGCAAAGTGGGCCACTGTGGTGTAGTGGTAAGAGTTGGACTAGGAGAGCAGGGTTCAAATTCCCACTCAACCATGAAGTTTACTGGGTGACCTTGGGCCAATATCTCTCTCTCTCTCTCTCTCTCTCTCTCTCTCAGACTAACCTACCTCAGACGGTTATTTGTGAGGGTAAAAGGGAAATGGAGAGAACTATATATGCCCTTTTATTGTTTACTTATTTATTGCATTTGTATCCCAGTCTTCAGCCAAAAAGGATCCCAGAATGGCTTACATAAATCAATATATACAAGACAGTCCCTGACCACAGGTTTACAATATAAAAAACACAACAAACAAGGGGAAAGGTGCAGGCAGGGAAGAGGGGGGAAAAATGAACCCTGGCACTAATTCTTAAATTCTGAAGCTTGATAATGGCAGTTCCCATTATGTGTCTCTTTGAGCTCCTTGGAGGAAAGGTGGGATATACATCTAATAACAATAACAATAAACTGGGTAAGCACAATTGGGTCTCACATAGCGTAAGAATATAAAGTAGGGAGTAGATTGCCAAATTGGATTGGTGAAGCAAAAGTGGGTGAAGGAAGACTACAAATTCTCCATCCCCCAATATGCTGTTTGCTCTGCTCTGCAGAGGAAAAATACAAACTTTGGTACGTTTCCAACACAGGACAAATAGATCCAATAGTGGAAGCTATTAGACCATGAAAGGGGTGACTGTCTGCCCCACCCCCCATGATTACTTTGGACTAAAGTAAAATTCAGTCAGATCTCCCAGCTTCATGTCTAGCTTAATCCCTCCACCTATTGTGGTATGGCAGTGCCTGCTACATTCAGAGGGTTGAGGTAAGCAGGCCTATCACTTCCTTGCAGTTTTATAGATTCCTTTTTCATATTTATTTATTTATTATTTTATTTATATCCCGCCCTTCCTCCCAGCAGGAGCCCTTTACCGGGCCTTGCAACTACCAAACCACTACAACCTCACTTCTCTCCATTTGTACAGCCTTGTGTACATCATTCCTTAAGCCTTTAGCTGAACTTCCCACTGTAAAAACATTTATGGCTAATTATGTCAGGTGGCAGGAATTTGGGGTTGTCAAATTTGTGCAAAACAGACAATTTGAGAATCAGGGGGATAAAAGTGTAGGCTGCTCAGAAGTGAAAGACTTAGAGTTTTCCAGAAAGACAGGATAGAAATGTCTAGTAAGGAGTTAAACAGTGTGCAGGACTGTCAAGGTCAGCTCATAGCAGATGTGGCTGGCGAAGGGCAGTGTAAGCTATATAATCTTGATAGCTGAAGCACAGAGTGTGGGGGTGTTGTTAGAGTAGGGAGAAGCCAGGATTGCATTAATGTCTATAACTGCTAGTCAGTAAAAGACTCTAAAACCTATCAAGGACTCTGTCTATTTGTCTTGGGCCTACTACTGGTTTTGGGCGCAACCGGGTACAACCGGTCTCTGGGCATATGCTGGAATCACCGCTACAACAGGGGTTATGGGCCCAGATTAGCCCAGCTAACAACCCAAAATAGCCCAGAATACGGCCCAAAATAGGCAGCATTCGAACCCAGAGAAGGGGCTACCAGTTCAGCAAAGAAGCAAGCAAGCCAGAAGCGGTAACGTGGCTGACAGCTTGATCGAGAGAGAGGAAGGGAAGTGTGCTGTGGAGATGGCGGTTTCACTTTCAGCCGGCATGCCTCTGGAGAGGCTCACAGAACGTAATTATTCAAGCTGGAGACTAAGAATGCAGGCTTTCCTAACAAAAGAAGATTTATGGCAAGTAATCGAGGACGACCCACCGATTGCTCCTCAGCCGGCAGTGTGGATACACATGGATGAAAAGGCAAGAGCTTTTATTATATTGGCTCTGGATGACTCTCAATTGTAAAACGTGAAAGAACGGCCAACAGCGAAACTCATGTGGACAGCTTTGAATGAAGTTCATGTGAAACAGACAGCCAGTAGCAGAATATACTTAGCGCGTAAACTTTATCAAATGAAACTGATGGAGGGCAAAACAATGTCTGAGCATTTATTGGAATTACAAAGACTGTTTGCAGAGCTGCAGGAGCGGAATGTAGAGCACACACAGTTGCAAAGAGTTTACATCATCTTGTCATCATTGGACTCAACTTGGGACCTGTTAGTGAGTTCCTTAGAAGTGATGCAAGACGTAGGTTTGACTACGGATTATGTTTCGGGCAAACTTCTCCAGGAATGGGAGAGGAGAAATGAAGCCGAGAAAACGGAGATAAAAGAACGCAAGAAGACTTCAAACTTCAAAGAAACAGAAGCAAGATCGTTCGGACTTAAAGCTTGCTATTATTGTGGTTCGAAAACACATCTACAGAGACTGTGCAGCGAAGCGAAGAGAACGAGGCTGGAAGCAGAAAAGTGTACAGCTGGTGAGTGCTGGGACTTGTAAGTCATATAGCTGTGAAAACAAAGACAGTGATTTATGGGTGGTTGATTCTGGAGCAACCCATAGCCTTATAAAGGACATAAATATGTTCAAAACTTCACTTCCCATGAAAGAAGTTGTGATGCTGGCGGATGGAACAAAAAGGGAGGTGTTGGGCAAAGGTACAGTGAAACTCAATGTATTAAATACAATTATGACAGATGTATTGTATGTACCAGGTTTGGAGTGTAACATAATGTCTGTAAAGAAGCTAAACGCAATGGGATATAATGTAGCATTTAAACAAGGGATGTGTGAGATACAGAAAGGAGGCAAAATATGTATGAAAGGGTTTCTGAGAAAGTCACTATTCCATGTCAACATGGGTGTTGTCAGGTGTAGTAAAAGAAGGAATACAAATGTGATGATGCACAAGGAGAGTAACAGCAAGAACTCAGAAGGTGCATCCGTAATGTGCCCGGTGATAGAGCCATTCACCGCTGCAATAACAGCACCCGCAGAGGTGCAGGAAGAACCCTCTTCCATTGCTGATATCAGCAGATTGCCAGTAACTGAGCAGGCCAAATGGCAGGCAGCCATGCAAGAAGAGCTGAAAGCCATGGAAAACAATGGTACCTGGACACTGGGCAGTCTTCCCATAGGGAAGAAAGCCATAGGCTGCAAGTGGGTTTTCAAAAGGAAAAGGACCAGCTCAGGGGAGGTACAGCGGTATAGAGCGCGTTTGGTTGCAAAGGGGTTTACTCAACAGTATGGGACAGACTACAACGCAGTCTTCGCCCCTGTCGTAAAACACGAGTCTGTTCGGATATTGCTGAAGATAGCGGCAATGAAGCACATGCAAGTAAACCACTATGACATACGTACAGCGTTCTTGCATGGGGACCTCAGGGAGGAAATCTACATGGAGCAACCGCCAGGGTATATAACCAAGCTGGGGCTAGTATGTAAACTGCACAAGTCATTATATGGTCTTCGCCAGAGTGCTAGGTGTTGGAATGCGAAGCTGGATGAAGTGTTACAGTCACTGGGTTTCAGACGCTGTCAGGCAGACACATGTGTTTATGTCAAAACGAAAGGAACAAGCACCACATATTGTGCGGTTTATGTTGATGATATCCTATATATGTTTCACGAGGCAAAAGAGGAGCAGGAATTCCAGGATAGCCTGCGACAGCAAAGTGCTTGGGGCCTGTAAATCACTATTTGGGGACTGATATAATGCATTATGATGATGGTAGTTTCATGCTGAGACAGGAGGGGAAAATAATGCAGCTCCTTGCAGAAAGTGGGATGTCAGACTGTAAGCCTGTGAAGACTCCCATGACTGTCACATTCCAGCAGGACACACAGGAAACACCTTGCACTAATCCGACACTATATAGGCGCATATTGGGCAAATTACAATACCTAGTCAAAGTCACACGCCCAGATATATGCAATGCAGTAAGCATTTTGAGTAGGAAGGTGGAGAAGCCATCAGAAGCAGACTGGCAAGGTGTGAAAAGAGTGTTGCGATACCTTCAGGGCTCACAAACAAAGGGGCTGGTGCTTTCGGTGCAGGACCGGGGTGGCCTGGAGTGTTATGTGGATGCTGACCATGCGGGTGAGATAACAAGCCAAAAATCAACCACTGGAATAGTTGTGCTGCTGCATGGGTCAGTGATGGATTGGTGCAGCAGAAAACAAGCTATAGTAGCCACTTCCAGCTCAGAAGCTGAGTACGTTGGACTATCAAGTGCATGCAATGAGTTACAGTGGTTTGAGCTACTCATGCAAGAAATGGGCATAGAAATCAGAAAGCCCATCCAAGTGTATGAGGACAATCAGACGTGCATAAAGATGGCAACATCAGAAGCGCATACGAAGCGCACAAAACACATAAGCGTCAGATACCATCATGTGAGAGATAGCATTCAGAAAGGATTCACTGCCTTGACTTACTGTAATACCACAAAAATGTTAGCTGACATAATGACCAAGCCCATATGCGAGGAAAGGTTTAGCAAACTGGTTGATATGCTTGGAGTACGTAACTGGAACAATGTATAACTGTGTGAAACCACAAAGTCTGTAATAATTGTAATGTTTGTAAATCTGTAAAATCTGCAAAACATGTATTGTTCATGAAACTGTATGTCTTTATGGAAAAGGTGGGAGCTGTAGGCTGCTCAGAAGTGAAAGACTTAGAGTTTTCCAGAAAGACAGGATAGAAATGTCTAGTAAGGAGTTAAACAGTGTGCAGGACTGTCAAGGTCAGCTCATAGCAGATGTGGCTGGCGAAGGGCAGTGTAAGCTATATAATCTTGATAGCTGAAGCACAGAGTGTGGGGGTGTTGTTAGAGTAAGGAGAAGCCAGGATTGCATTAATGTCTATAACTGCTAGTCAGTAAAAGACTCTAAAACCTATCAAGGACTCTGTCTATTTGTCTTGGGCCTACTACTGGTTTTGGGCGCAACCAGGTACAACCGGTCTCTGGGCATACGCTGGAATCACCGCTACAACAAAAAGCACCTCTTCACAATGAAATTTATTTTTTTAACTCTAACAAGAAGTAAACCTTTACCTATCACTTGTAATTTAATGATTCATTTTAACAGAAGACAACTTTACAAAATATTTCATAAACACGTTAGCTACACTGCTAGAAGTCCTTGAGAATATGATAAATACATAAATAAAAACTCTGCTTAGCATCCTGAATATTTTTCAAATCTACCACCCCAAGTAATGAGGTAATCGAATAATGAAAGCCAAAAAAAAAAAAATCTCAGCCATACTGAAATGGTGATGGTGCCAAACTAGCTGTAGTCTTATCCACACATCCATGCGACACCATCACATCACTGCATAAGCTTACTGACAAAAGAAAATAGAGCCACAACTATTTGATACCATCTCATTCTCATTCTCCATCCCCAGATGACACATTGCATCAAAGATGTTCTTACTCTTTAAACAGTTGATAACTGAATATACCATATATATTATACACTACAATAGACAAACTGTTGTTAGAGAAAGTCTATGCAAACAGGAAGATTCAAGGGTCCAAAAAAATGGGAAGATTCCAGACTAAATGACTTTTCTAAAATTGTCCCTTACAGCTATTCCTAAATCTGCTTTATAAAAGTCTCATTAAAATGTATGGTGTCCAATTTGGAATAAACATGGACTGTTTAGAATGGGGCATACCAACATTTGTGGAAAGTATGAAAGCTCAACATATGACATTACATTTACACTGAAGAAGCACATGCTGGGGCAACTTTCAGGGTATGGATGTACAATATGAGTTTTTTGTTGTTTTCTCTATCTCTAGCTGATTAAAAAAAATCAATTACAGGGATAATAAATTGTTATTGTCCTGGTGTTTTTTTTAAGTCCAGTTTCCAGTAGAATGGTCCAACAAATGCATTGGGATATTTCACATCAGTGAAAAAGGAATGTGATTTATGGCAAGTACAATATAGTACTGATGGTTCAGTTTAATATCACTTTCAGTCTAGATTAGCGAGAAATTAATTTGGACAGGACTTTTATCACAACACAGATCTTGTTGATTACATAGATTTCAGAGTAGCAAAAGCAAACAAATACGCAAAAGGGCTAAGCAACGTTGATTAATTCAAAATCCAGTTCACAAGTCATAGTTCTTGTCTATCTAGCCATTAAGTGCTATGCAAGACTGTTCACACTGGCCCTTGTAGCCATCTCTACACAAGTTTCCTTGTCAACACAGTTATCCAGGAAAAAAAAGAGAGTCAGAAACATGGATATTAGCCTTTAAGGATGCAGAGTCACACAAATGTACTCACACTAGAACCTGTATCAGAACCATATTTATAGATGACAGTAACAATGCTCTGCAAATTAGTTCATACCCTCTTAAATGCACACTTCCGATCATGCCATAAGGAGAGCACTAAAATGACGACTAGAATATTCCTAAATATGCCTATGGTAGTATACACGCTACCTCTTACATAGGATTTTCTCTACATTTGACATGCATTACCATACACGAACATCACAAAGAACCCTCTTTCGTGAGCTGACTGTGAACATACTTCTCAAAGACGAGGACAGGCCACAGACGCCTAGTTCCTTCGGACCAACACCTATCCATAGACACCTGAGTCTCCGCCGCGCAAGTTACTCAGCGCAGGCGGCGCTTGTCGCAGATGCCACAGTTACACCTGACAGGCACATGCCACCTTGCACTCTTCTATGCCGCAACCTTCACGCTGATGTGCGAGACACACTTCCAAATCTGGAGGCAAGCTGCAGACAAGCATACACACACACCATCTGCTACGCTTAACACACATAGCGTTCCCAATCCAGTTCATGTACACTAGCTGGCATATGCCGCCTGGCCTTAGAGCATCGTGACACAGAAGAGAGACCTGGGCGGACGTACTGCTCGCTGACCCTGCACTGCTAAGGCGCTGAAGCCGGCTCCAAGGGAGAGAATGCCTCCCGCCCGCGTTGCTACAGCTACTACTGAAGCTGTACTGTTGTCCACCGACCCACTCCCACTGCAGCGAGGCTCACCGTTCGCGCCTGGAACAACCGCTCCACAGTCCCACGCTGCTGACGCTGCTGCCAAACTCCCGCCCGCCACAGAGAGGCCGCTGCCGCCATCATTCTCGGTTCAGCCGCCAAACTCCCCTCAGCAGTCTGGGCCGCCCTTTCACCTCGCGTCCTCTCGGCCAATCAGAGGCCGCTCCTTGCCAAGTACAGGCACCCGCCTCCTCCCATCCTGCCTCGGCTCGCGCGTCTCCTGAATAAGGCGGGGCGCTTTCCCAGGATGTCTCCCATCCCAGACGAGGGAGGAATGTGAAGGAGTAGGAGGGGCTCATGACAGAGAACAGGTCGGAGAACAGGTCAGCTGTTCGATCGCGGTTGTCGGCCGCGGGATAAAAGTGGGGCTGAGGAACATACAGTTCAGAGTAAACCATATAGAACAGTAGGACTCCGAGGGCATAGGACAGGGCTTTAATGGTTGCAAATATAATGACTAGAGAGTAGAACTCACTGAACTTATGTACTTATGAGAAAAACGTTTAGGATAGCGCAGCGCTGCAAACACTCCGTCGACGCGCAGTAGATCTTTATACATTATATGTCCAATCCAGCGTCTGCTGCTCATCCGATTTTACTGCAAACACGATCACAAACCTTGTACTGTATTGAATTGCAAAGAAACCCTGTAGCTCTCAACCACAGCGGTTAATTTGTAGCCACGCAGACGGAAGCACTGTCCCATAATAAATGCAAAAATGCAAGTACGTTCCAATGGGAGGAAGCGGCCCTAGACCTAATTCATTTACGTTCCCATATATAATTTTTAAGATGCAAGTTATTTGTTGCCCACACTTGCTACAGAGCAGTACTGTCGTGCCAAATTCAGAAGTTCATGTCCCTTCATGAGAAGTCACACCATGCCCCCCTTGAAGACACTCCCCAGGATACACCGTCGTTTTTGCTATTACATAATTATAAAACTGCTGTGTGCATAGGCTCATGCCCCCACTCTCTGGGGTCTAACCGTTACCAAAATGTTTTGATTTTAAGAATTCTGAAGTGTGGGACTGGGATTTGGGAGACCAAGGTACTTTTCCATGAAGCTCACTGCAATTGGCATGACAGGGGAAGCGTGTTAGCTACTGAGAAGACTCTTCTCTGTGGTTGATTCACCTCTTTCACTTTGACTGGCTCCAATCAGAATGAAAGGACAAGGAAGCATGTTGTTAGCCAAGTGAGAACTGTGATGTTCCTGCTTATAGTGTAAATATGGTAAGTGCTGTTTATATAGAAGACATGGTAAGTGGAGTGAAAGAGGAGGGGGGAGTACATGAGCAGTAGAATGCTGGATGATTGGCTGAGCGTTTGAATGGCTGGGAGTATAAATGGAAGAATGACAGTTGAATCTGGGTGGATGTTGGGAGTGTGGAGAAAGAAATGTTTGAGGGTGGATGTTGGGAGTGTGGAGAAAGAGGTGTTTGAGGGTGGAGGTCAGGAGTGTGGAGAAAGAGGGAGTTGGAGTTCTGATTAATAATAAGTCAAGTACAAAACAGGAATAGATGAAACCATACGCTTGTGAAACATTCTAAAACTAATCTTGTTATTTCTGATATTTAATAAATACTTATTTGGTTTACCAAAGGCCTGATCCTTGGCTGGGGGATATACATACCAGAAGGGAGGGCAAGGTAATTACCAAGGCTGAACAGAAACAGTATCTAATGGTGGCAGCGGTGAAGGGAGGAATAATAACAATTCAAGTATCCAGAGCAACCCAGAGTTGTATGCGGTATCTATAAAGATACAAGGGGGTTGGGAACAGCATAAGCACACAGTCACAAAAGTAACCAGCTAGAGAGAGACTCAGGCAAAGTCTCTGGGAGTATTGGTTATAGGACGTGACTGGTGGTGCTGCCTAGCAGGGGGATCTAGTGAGATCTGTGCTAGAGCGGAGTGAGAAACCATATAAAGGACGGTCCGGACTGGTGGTATCCCTGGTGGTGCCTAGTGAAAGGCAGCAGCCACAAGCAGGTGGGAACCTGACAGGGAGAACCAGGGAAGGACGTCACAAGAACGCTCTCCTTTCATGCTGATTGGCTCATACATAGGGACCCTGCTTCCAAAACAGTAAGGGAAGTAATGATCCCCTCTCCCACTACCCCGAACAACTACCTGCCCCAGAGTATTTTCACAGTAGGTCTACAAAAGCCTATAGTAAGGTAACTACATTGTACTACACTCCTTTTTGGTAGCTTGTAGATTACAGGCTAGCCATAGATTTTGTTCCTTACACCCATAAGAACATAAGAACATAAGAAGAGCCTGCTGGATCAGGCCAGTGGCCCATCTAGTCCAGCATCCTGTTCTCACAGTGGCCAACCATGTGCCTGGGGGAAGCCCGCAAGCAGGACCAGAGTGCAAGAACACTCTCCCCTCCTGAGGCTTCCGGCAACTGGTTTTCAGAAGCATGCTGCCTCTGACTAGGGTGGCAGAGCACAGCCATCATGGCTAGTAGCCATTGATAGCCCTGTCCTCCATGAATTTGTCTAATCTTCTTTTAAAGCCGTCCAAGCTGGTGGCCATTACTGCATCTTGTGGGAGCAAATTCCATAGTTTAACTATGCGCTGAGTAAAGAAGTACTTCCTTTTGTCTGTCCTGAATCTTCCAACATTCAGCTTCTTTGAATGTCCACGAGTTCTAGTATTATGAGAGAGGGAGAAGAACTTTTCTCTATCCACTTTCTCAATGCCATGCATAATTTTATACACTTCTATCATGTCTCCTCTGACCCGCCTTTTCTCTAAACTAAAAAGCCCCAAATGCTGCAACCTTTCCTCGTAAGGGAGTCGCTCCATCCCCTTGATCATTCTGGTTGCCCTCTTCTGAACCTTTTCCAACTCTATAATATCCTTTTTGAGATGAGGCAACCAGAACTGTACACACCCTCCAAACTTCTGCTGATCACACAGAACATCTCATGTGCAGCATGACTCCAGTTCAGATATGGTTTTTTCCTCCCTGCATTGGCAGCTAAGAGTGCCCTGAAACTCTCCAGAAATTAAAATTAATCTTGCAAGGCAATCACCTCACATGAAAGGTGAACAGGTGGGAAAAGTCATGGGGCAGTTCTCAGCCGGAATAATGGGGCAGTTCTCAGCCAGAATAATAAAGTGTGGCAATGTAGTTACCAGCTTTTTGTTAGCTTCAAAAGGTCACTAGAACAGTGGTTCTACAGTCAGTGACAGTATCCAACACCCAAACATAGAAGATGGGAGAAAGACTCTCTCTGGCCCTTTTTTCCACCGCAGATCATAATACCTTTTAAACTGGACTGCCTAGTCCTTGTCAGTATTGTTGGATGGTCTCAAAAACCACTTTGCCTACATATAATACCCATAACAGAAGCACTCAGCAATGGGAGGGGGAAGGATGGCCCTCTGGCATTTGTGGGCCCCACCCATAAATACAGAAGCAAAGCCCTTAATTATTATCTGAAGCAATGACTGGTTGATAAGGTTAGCACTTGCTTAGCCTAGAGGCAGCCAGTCCATATCTACCTAACCCTGGTAGTATATTATTTATTTAGGTTTACAACAACACTTTCTTACCTCATCCTCAGAACAACCCTGCGAGACAGGTATCTAGAAACTAAACTTGGCCTTGAGACAAATGGAGCCCATGGTTCATCTGTGACTCTGACATTATTTCCAATAGACTCTACTGGAGGTTCTGTTCACCCTAACCAACATACCAGGGATGTGTACAGCTGATTTAATTGCCATTGGTACATTACACCTTAATTATGAATGCTGAATAGATACCTCACCAATCCTTACTTTGCAGAGACTTGCTATGTGTTTCTGTATTTTCCCACCTTGCTTTCTCTTTCTTGGTTTCCATTATATTAGTGGCAGTACCAACAATATTTGTGGGAGACAAAAGGGGCAAAGTGCATTTTGGATGAGGGGAAGGGAAGCACCAAACCATGTTTAGTCTCACAGGTGAAATTTGCATGCAAAAGAATGTAAAAGTGTTTATGCATCCATCAAGTTACAAAACCCACTATACAAAGTGAAATTCCTAGATTATGACACACACACCTTTTGTCCTCTTTAGGCAGTGCATAAGGGGCCACCGTAATAAAAATCAATTATAACAATAATCAGAAGGAAAAGCAAAAGCCAGTTTTAGAGACCTTGTGGATAGGATGTGGAAACTCAACGAGTCTCACGTAGTTGTCTAGAAGGAAGTTCACCACGTGCCAACCTAGTTCTTTGCCAGTCACACCTACATCTGAATATTGGTGTACTAAATGGGAAAGTAGTGGGTCAAGTTCTAAGGAGAAATAACGAATAAAATATTTTATATATGCACAAGGTCTGATCTTTAATTTTCAGTAAAATCAAAATGCTTTTTTCCACAGTAAATCGGTTTCAGAGTCACTTGGTCCTTAAAGGTTAATGCCTGAATTGCAGACAGCATTTATTTATTTATTTATTTATTAGATTTTTATACCGCCCGACTAGCAATAGCTCTCTGGGCGGTGAACAACAGAAATACAATAAAATCACACAATATAATACAACAAAGCATATAAAATAAAACAATCTAAAAACAGTTACAGCGGATTTAAAACTAAGTGATTTAAATTAAAATGCCTCAGAGAAGAGGAAGGTTTTAACTTGGCACCGAAAGGATAACAATGTCGGCGCCAAGCGCACCTCCTCGGGGAGACTATTCCACAATTCGGGGGCCACCACTGAGAAGGCCCTAGATCTTGTCACCACCCTCTGGGCCTCCCTATGAGTCGGAACCCGGAGGAGGGCCTTCGTAGTAGACCGTAGTGTATGGGTCGGTTCATATCGGGAGAGGCGTTCCGACAGGTATCGTGGTCCCACGCCGTATAAGGCTTTATAGGTTAATACCAACACTTTGAATCTGGCCCGGAAGCATATTGACAACCAGTGCAGGCGAGCCAGAATGGGCATTATGTGCTCGGACCGCTTGGTCCTTGTTAACAATCTGGCCACCGCATTTTGCACTAGCTGTAGCTTCCGAGCTGTCTTCACAGGTAGCCCTACGTAGAGCGCATTGCAGTAGTCCAAGCGCGAGGTTACCAGAGCATGTACAACTGATGTAAGGTCCTCCTTACTCAGATAGGGACGTAGCTGGGCTACCAATCGAAGTTGGTAGAATGCATTCCGAGCCACCGAGGCTACTTGAGCCTCAAGTGAGAGGGAAGAGTCTAAGAAGACTCCCAGACTATGAACCTGCTCCTTCAGGGGGAGTGTAACCCCATCCAGGACAGGGTATATATCCACCATCCGATCAGAGAAACCATCCACCAACAGCATCTCAGTCTTGTCAGGATTGAGTCTCAGTTTGTTAGCTCTCATCCAGTCCATTGTCGGAGCCAGGCAACGGTTCAGCACATCGATAGCCTCACCTGACGAGGATGAAAAGGAGAAGTAGAGCTGCGTGTCATCAGCATACTGATGACAACGCACTCCAAAACTCCTGATGACCGCACCCAACGGCTTCATGTAGATGTTGAAAAGCATAGGAGACAAAACCGACCCTTGCGGGACCCCACATTGGAGAGCCCACGGTGTCGAGCAATGTTCCCCCAGCACTACCTTCTGGAGACGGCCTGCCAAGTAGGAGCGGAACCACTGCCAAGCAGTACCTCCAACTCCCAACTCCGTGAGCCTCTCCAGAAGGATACCATGGTCAATGGTATCAAAAGCCGCTGAGAGATCATGGAGAATCAACAGAGTTACACTCCCTCTGTCTCTCTCCCAACATAGGTCATCAAACAGGGCGACCAAGGCCGTCTCAGTGCCAAAACCAGGCCTAAAACCCGACTGAAATGGATCTAGATAATCGGTTTCATCCAATAGCGCCTGGAGCTGGCCAGCAACCACTTGTTCCAAGATCTTGCCCAGGAATGGAACGTTCGCTACTGGTCTGTAGCTGCTGAAATTTTCTGGGTCCAAGGAAGGTTTTGTCAGAAGTGGTCTCCCCACCACCTCTTTCAGACAGCCAGGGACCACTCCCTCTCGTAAAGAGTCATTTATCACTTCCTTGGCCCAGCCAACTGTTCCATCCCTGCTAGTTTTTATTAGCCAGGAGGGGCAAGGATCCAGTACCGAAGTGGTTGCACATACCTGTCCAAGCACCTTGTCCACGTCCTCGAGCTGAACGAACTGAAACTCATCCAATAAAACATGACAAGACTGTGCTCCGGACACCTCACTAGGATCAACTGCTGTAAAATGGGAGTCTTAAGTCCCGACGGATGCATGAGATCTTATGCTGGAAGTGCTCAGCAAACTCATTACAGCGGGCCACCGATGATTCTACCGTGTCCTGTGGGCCTGAATGGAGTAGCCCTCGGACAACTCTAAAAAGCTCCGCTGGCGGAAAAGAGATGACTTAATAGTGGCGGCAAAATGTTGTTTTTTCGCCGCCCTCACCGCTCCTACATACAGCTTGGTAGAAGCACGAACCAGTAAGCGGTAAGCCACTTTCTCAGCACGTCGTATCCTGACATTGTGTCAATATTTTCAAAAGGGCAAACAGACCGTCCCTGTGTAACTATAGGCCAGTTAGTCTGCTATCAGGGCAATCAAGGACAAACTAATAGGAAGGTGAACACAGGACTCAAAGAGAAAAACCTAAAAGGATAAGAATGCTCTTGATTTCATTCACCTTTCAGATTTGACTAATGGGGACAATTAGGTCAAAGTGACATGCTTTGAGCTATCATTCAGCCACATGTAATTATATACTAATGGCATGTCTTCCTATGCTAGTGCTTATGTAGCCAAACCACATTATCTACATGCAAGAGAGAAGTACCAGCACACTTAAGGTAACCCCAAGGGTATGTACATGTACAAAAGAATCTAAAGGGGGGAAATAAGAGGGAAACCCCTCAAAACAGCCCCATAATAACTGAATGGCACAGAATGTTGAAACACAGGAAGCTGCCTTATGGCATAGTTAGGCCATTGGTCCATCTAGCTCAGGGTTGTTGACACTGGCTAGCAAGGCTAACCAGGATTTCAGGCAAGATTCTCTCCCAGCCCTACCTGGAAATGCTGGGGACTGAACCCGGCACCTTCTGCATGCAACATAAATGTTCTACCTCTGAGCTACAGCCCTTCCCCAAAGACTGGGGTTTGGGGAAAACTGGCAACCTGAGAGGGAGAAATAGAAGGAAGTGGCTGGAACAGAGAAAGATATATTTTTTATTTTATTTACCAAATTTGTAGACCACCCTTCAACACATCATAGTGAGCCCGGGATATTTTTCATCAAGTTACAAAATGTACAAATGATCAGATGAAATACACATTAAAAACAACATTTTTAAAAAAATCAGTAAAATATGGCAGCACAAGAAAATATAAAATTCAGTAAGCAACAATAACTGATTTACCCTGAATGTCTGAAAGAATACTAAAAATGTTTTCACTTTGTGGTGGAAATCCATCAGTTTACACCATCCATGCCTCCATGGGAAGAGAATTCCACAGCTGAGAGACCACAACAAAGGAAGTTCTTGTATTACTGCACAGTGGGCCAAGCCCACCGTTGCAAGAACAAGAAAGGCCCCCTCTACCAACTACAGATATGGAAGAATGTGCTTTGACAAGTAATTGGGTCCCAGGCTGTAAACGGCTTTAAAAGTTAATACACCTTAACTGGGTCTGGTAGCATATATGCACCCAATGCAGATCCCTCAGAATAGGAGATATACTTGCTGCAACCTCCAGAACATCTTCAAGGGCAGCCCAATACAAAGCATAGTACAAAAAATCTAAACATGGGGTTACAAGAGCATCCTGATTCAAGAAAAGTCAGAGCTGGTTCATCAGCCAAAGTAGGTAATAGGTACTCTCGCCACCAGGCCACCTGCTCCTCAAGTGACAAAGGTGGATTTAGGAGTATCCCAGACTACAATCCTGTCCCTTCAAAGGGAGTGCAACATACACCTAATTCCCGGGTACAGGAACCACCCACCTGCCTCCATCTTGTCAGGTTCCAGCTTTAGTTTTTTGCTCCTCATCCAACCCATTATCACCTCCAGGCAATAGTTCAGCACTGTCACAGCTTCATCTGATGGAAGTCATAGAATCATAGAATAGTAGAGATTGAAGGGGCCTATAAGGCGCAATGCAGGAGGTCATTAGCATATTGGTGACACAGCTCCAAATCCCCAGTTGACTGCATCCAGTGACTTCATGTAGCTCAGAGGTAGGAAACATTTTTCAGCCTGAGGGCTGCATCCTCTCACAGACAACTTTCCAGGTGCCACATGCTAGTGATGGGCAGGGCCAGAGGCAAAAAGTAGGCAGAGCAACAGATGTGATTCTTACCTGGCTGATACATTGCAGCAGTGCAGAAGTCTAGAGGCTTGTACCCAAACATTCCATGTCTCCATCAGCAGCAGGACTGGTGAAGGATATGGCCTGAAGAGAGTCTCGAGGGTTGGTTAGTGAGGCATGGAGGACTGAATTTGACCCCCTGGGCCTTAAGTTCCCCACCACTAATCAAGATGATAAATAGCATTGGGATCAGAATGGAACCCTTCAGGACCCCATAGCACAATTGCCAGAGTGTTATGCAGCAATCTCTCAGTGCTACTCTCCGGAGCTGGCTCCACTGGTAGAAGAAAACCACTTTCAGAGAGCACCATCCCAACTCCCAGATGGGAGAACAAGTTGACATGACAGCCGTCGGATTGCAGACTGCCAACTGGGGATGGCCCAGAAGAGGTGGCCCATAGATATCTGTGGCCTCTCCTCCTTATCTGGCATGGCAATCCACCAGGCCCAGCACCATATTTCCCTCTCCCTATGACCCTGTCAATCAGGGCACTTCAACCTCACACTCACACACCACCAAATCTACTCTCCCAGGCACATATTCCACCACTTTCATCTACCAACCACTCAGAAATAAACTCATATATAGATAGTTGAACAAATTATGTCATTGCCTAGTTAGGATACTTCCTGGTTCATTCTGAGGGGCTATTTTCAAATCTCCCCAGAGATGGAAACAGACATTAATGGAGAAATTAAAGAATATAATGTAGCTGGGAATAGGTACAACTGTGCAACCCATCCCCCCAAAAGGCACAACAGGGGGGGCAGCCCCATGAGTGTCTGGACATGCTCAGTGGCCATGGAATGCTGACTGACTGTTGATGGGGGAAGGGAAACCTGGGGAATGGAGAGGAGTGGCTTGAACCCCAAACAGACACCCTCCACACTGCAACATTTTGTTGCAAAACCCCACTTGTTCCACTTTTAAAAAAATCTATTTCAGGCTGTGAGTACTGTTATGCACCAACCTAACTAGCTTACAGGACGGCTCTTGACATAATGGTAAATATTACTATCATGTGCTGAGTCAGCTGAGAGGTATTCAGGGCCAGGTTATGGCCTGCTGACAGGAGACTGACACTTCCCACCACTTTGGTTCCCACCCTGGATGATTCCACAGGGGCAGCAAAGAGGGACACAGCCTGCTTAGAGGTCTAATATCATCATTGTGTGCCAGGGCCAAGCAATAGACCCATCCATTTTGGTCATCTAGCAGATTCCAGGTTCAGTCTAAAATGGATCTAAGTGGGGGCCAAACTCACAATGTGCTCCAGAATATAGGTATTTCTATGGAGTGGACAATTTTTAAGGTCTGGGGAAATATCATGATGTTCCAAAAAATATTTCATCCATATTCAACACTGAGATTAGAGTTATGATATAACAGGAACTTCACTAAAGTTGCAGTACACATGCAATCCACTTTCATCACCGCCTAAATGTATACACGTTTACATTAAGTTTGTGTGTAAGTGCAACTAGATGGGAGTACTTGACATTATGGTTTAGAGATTTGAATAGCTTCAAAGCCTAATTCAGTCCCTGAATTTCAAGGGCCAATTACTCACAGAGATTTTTGTTTTTTACTTCACATAGCTGAGCAGTGAGAATAAATGAAAATTACATTATTTAACTTTTCCACACAGTATTTCTTTTAAAAGAGCCTGCACTTGTAAGAGTAACCCAAGCCAAAAGAAATATTTGTCCTCCAAACCCAACTCCTACCTTTATTCATTCATGTCAAAACCAATCAGCTGATAATGAATCCGAACATATTCTGACTTCAACTTTTCCACTTCCAGCTAAACGTTGATATAGCCTAAGAAGAAAGAATAGCATCCGTATGATACATCTCTGCCCCCTTTCTACAGGGTTATTACATTGCACAACAACATCCTTAGGTGTTGACATCAGTCCTTCTCATGTATATAAGTCGCAGAGGCACAATGGCATCATGTCTGTGTTTTCATATGTGCTGCAGAAAGGTTTCTGTTTGCAGGCCCCGTTTCATCCATAGGCAACCACCTGCAGGGCAACATCAAAGGAAGCACCCCACTGGAGCCAAAGGAAACTGACTAGGATTACAGAGACAGAGAGAGAAGGTTGCAACCAGAGTGTCTGCAACTAGCGGATGGGAGAGTAAAGAACTTGATGCAGAAGAAAATGCCTGACCCAAGTAATTTTTCCTCTCTTATAAAGGAATAGAGGCGTTTTACGCATGGAAGGAGCTCATAAAAACCAGAGGGATGAGGAGAAAAATATAATAATCTTTTTATATTACACCCCAACTTTCCCAACTATAGACTGCAGAATCCCTTATGACACAGTCCAGTTATTGGCCCCCAAATATCATTGAAAGCTGCTGTTGTTGCTGTTGCTGCTGCTGCTGCTGCTGTTGTTGTTGTCTTTATTTATACCCTGCCCTATTTCCAAACTGGAACTCAAGGCAGCTTCCAGATAAAAAGTACACATAATTAAGAACATACAAAAATCTGCATTAAAATATAATTAAACTATTGAAATATTTGTACTATTGAAAAGTTTGTACTATTGAAAAGTTGTACTTTTGCAGCCGAAGGAAATATTGTTATGTTGTATGGCATGATTAGGACAGTACTAAAGGTGCATTTACCATGATAAGATGCACGTTTTTGGTTTGTGTGGAACTAGCGGGAAGCACCAACCTTTACCAGGATTTTAACATTTTCTTTTGTTTGCTTTTCTATTTAGAGGAGATACATACTGTAGTGCTGGAGAAAGGAAAGTACACAGCATTTTAAAAAAATTCAAAGCAAGAAAATGGTCCCTGAAATGATGAGTCATAGCTATAAAAGGAAAAAGTAGTTTTGCTGACCTTCACCACATTTTGATTTTCTCTAAAGGGCTTGAATCTACAATCATCTAGCCACTAAGTGAACTCTCCCTGCTTCATACAAAAGGAAAATGCTCAGCCTCTAAACATTTATCCACTAAAAAAAGAATATAGTAAATCCTAAATGAACAGAAAATGGTGGAGGCATCGTTGGGGAAGTTGGGTATAGTTGGGTATTGCTTTTTACAAGTGATGGAGCAAACACTATCCAATAGGTTTCTGTGTTGCTTGCAGAGTTCCAATCCAGACAGTCATCATGATTGAATCATGGCACTAGCCGTGGGCCAAACAAAATATTTGTTTTATTGCTTTGGAAAGGCAGTCATTCCGAAACAGAAATATTATGCAGACATCTGCAGCAACTGATTGCATGTTGTTCTAATTTGCCCACCTGGAACTATGAGAAGGATTATGTGGATGCCATGATTTTGAATGCACATCCCCCACCATAGGTCATGAGCTGCACTTATTTCCCCAGTCATTGTACTCAATTCTAAAAATTTATTTGCTTGCACAACAAATTCTAAGGTCATACTCTAATACTGTAAGAATTCTTATGCTCTGGAGCCAAGAGGACAAGGAACAAGCAATCTCCCCTATGGGACAGTTTATCAAAAATTGCAAAATATTGGTACAGCTCTAAACAGTACAACTACCTTTGGCTTAGATGGGCTGAATAAATGCTGAATAAATGGGCTGAATAAATGCTGGGCAGAAGCAGGGCATGACAGAGCAGTGTAACTACTGCCACATTCACAGCTCACGCCAGCTCATGCCAGCCAAGGCAGAAGGTGAAGAGCAGGCAAATCCCTGCTCCACCCTATGCCAGCCTGGAGCTGGCATAGCGTGAAGATCCAAATTGGGTCTGATACTGTCAAATGACAGCAGTGGGTCCGGTTAGCATCTAGTAGATCCCAGGCCATCTTAGCTCATCCCTCCCCTGGAGCAGCCTGCTTTGGTGGGGCTTTCCACAGGCTACTGCTGGTGGGAATCCCACCAATGGTACTTCTGCCCACACTTGCAGCAGGCAGAACAGGGAGCTCCCTGTCAGGAGAGTGATGATGGCTGAGCTGTTTGGGGCTGGGCAGGGGAAGAAGTCCACCCCACCCGCCTAATGCGGTGGGTTGCAGGTTTGGTTTGCAGGCTAATTCCATTAATTCTGCTGAAATAAATGGAATGAAACCTAATTTGCTGAATTACCAAGAAGGCCAGAGAATTCACTACTGGCCTGTAAAGCCCAGATTTTATCTCCACATATGTGTAAGTAGGGATAGTATTTGATGCGGAAGGGAACTATGAAGGTAAGCAAGAAGAAACAAATTGACAGAGAGACTTAGGCTGCAATCCAACCTCCCAATCATCTGTGCTTGAAAGGGGGGAGTGGAGGGAGCAGAGGTCTCCATCTGCCCAGCACAAAACAGCTTTGCCAGCCTCTGCCCAGGGAGGGACACCAGCATCACTCCTCCACCATGAAGATCCCTGAAGTGGGGCGTTTCCAGGGGAGGGGCTGGATCCGAAACTGACTCCATTGCTGCTGTCACTTGATGGCATCAGGTCTTCTGTGGCCCAATCACTATGACAGCTCCAGGCTGGTGTAGTGTGGAGCAGGGTTTTGCCTGCCTCCCTCCACACCTTCTTGCCCACCCAACACGAGCAACAAGACTGTAGATGCTGTGGTGGCTCTAACTCTCCTTCATGACCCACTCCTGCCCCAAGTTTTAGAATTAACTGGTTACAAAAAAGTGTTTGTTAAGCACCTTGAAAGCCAAAGTTGTTACATAAAATTATTATTATTATTATTCATTAAATAAAAGTTAATTATATAAAGTTTAACATTTAAGTATCTCCACTACCTTCTCTTTTCCACTTTCCTCCCTAAATCATAATTCCTCCTTTCCTCATCAAATACTGACATTCTTATTCAGGCCTGAAGTCAAAGGCCAGTACTGCCAGGCTGCTTCCGTGGCTCCTACAAAGGACCCACTGCTAACGGGGGGGGGATCATTTGCGCCACATTGTGCTTCCTCCAAGTTGTGCACATAGGATTTTAGCGCCAACCAGCAACTGAGAGATCAACAAGAAGAGAATTAGAAGGTGCCACTCAAAAGGATATTGAGATCCCCCAGCAACAGCTCTGACAGCCACCCTGCTGGAAGGATAGACTTATTCATTTTGGTTAATAATTAAATTGAAATGGACTGCCTTCAAGTCGATCCCCACTTATGGTGACCCTATGAATAGGGTTTTCATGGTAAGCTGTATTCAGAGGTGGTTTACCATTGCCTTCCTCTGAGGCTGAGAGGCAGTGACTGGCCCAAGGTCACCCAATGAGCTTCATGGGTGTGTGGGGATTCAAACCCTAGTCTCCCAGGTCATAATCCAACATCTTAACCACTACACCACACTGGCTCTCGATTAATAATTAGGTGCTGGTATTCATATCTTGATAAAAGTGCCATGGATGCCAGCACAAAATGACTGCCCAGGAAGGCAAAAGAGACAGAGAGGTGATAGTACTCTGTACTGCTAAGTACCATCATGAAAAAATGCTATCACCTGGAAAAACTTCCTCCATTACTCAGTGGAAGAAGAGGAACAGTAGGGTTCCCAACTGCTTCAGAGCCACCACCTAGTGCCACTATGCCTGGACAGTTCACAGTAGCTGCTCAAAAGACATGGGATTCAGCCAGACTGGGTATGCTGCTGCTCCTCCTTCTCTTGGGGCATAGAGACAACTGCTTCCAGCAGCAGTGGCTCTATCCTAAAAAGTGGGCAAGCCAGGGTTGCTGCTAGAGAACTTAAGCATGCTTCCTGGAAGCACTCCTTCCTTCCCAACTGTCAGTTGGAGCTGTACTGAAGCACAGCCAAGGAGTGGTAACAGCATGACACTATTAGCATCTCTTTCACATGTGTTTCTGGGATGTGTGGTTATACTGAGCCCAATGTGGTAATCTTCTGGTGTAGTAGTTAGGGTGTTAGACTATGATCTGGGAGGCCGGGGTTGGAATCCCCACTCAGCTATGAAGTTCAGTGGGTAACCATGGGCCACTCACTGTCTCTCAGCCTAACCTACCTCACATGATTGTTGTGATGATAATATGGGGGGGAGATCCATGTGTACCACCTTGAGCTTGTTGGGGGAAAGGTGTGATGTATATGTAAAAAATAAATGATAAGATATTTTTCTCAATGAACTTCCACTCCTGTGACTCATTTATCGTGTTGATGCTGTTTGTCCCACAAATCTGTTTGTGTGGAATTCTCCATGGATAATCATCAAACCTCTTCTTTTGTCCTCTTTTAAGAAGTTATTAAAAAACATTTTCCTCCGATTGCATTTCCCCCTTGATGTTGTTCCATTCTGATCTTTTCTTTTCTGGTTACTTACTCTAGAGGCTTGCTTTTACTTTAATTACTTTCTGCGTTCCTTTTCGTTTCACGCAGCAAGCATGAATTTTTTCATTTCCCTCTAGAGACTCTTCTTTTGTTTTGTGTTTTTATTTAGATCATGTGCCTGTGAGGACTCATTTGCTTTCACCTATATACAGGGCCTAGTATGAGAGGTTTTTTTTATAAATATGAAACAATTATAGTGTCTCTGTCCTTCTAGCAGCTAAAGGCAATGGTGTGTCAATAGAAAGGGAATTATTTTGGGATGGCAGAATTCCAGAGTCTCTGACTTAATTAGTTTTTGAATGTTTTTAAATACCTTTTATCTTTTATTGATAATTGTAATTTTTTTTGTACACAGCTTTGAGGTTTTATTAGAATCAACCAGTATATATATTTTGTTAAACAAACAGGAAAGTCCTCTGTGGAAATGCACATACACACACACACACACACACAAAATGAGGCAAACCTTTAAAAGCAGTGAAGAAAATTGCATTCTTTATTTGCACTTCAGTTCTTTAATATGCCTAACATGTTTCAAGTATAATATGTTCTTCATCGGAGGTAGTTAGTCACTTCTTCAGACTACTTCTTGAATAAGAAACTTATATGGAGACAGTATTATATTGCTGAAACTCACACAGGGAAAGAGGCAGTTGGCAACTGTGTCAAAAATGGAAGAGGCCTAGCCGGCTTCTCCTCCATCAGAAAAAGAACTACGAGTGATGCTGAAACTGTGTTCTGCTCCCGGGAACCATGGAGTTGAACAACAAGCCCCATGATTCCTGGCGAATAATAATGCCTGCCGTGTCAGGCACAGTAACTCATCTGAAGGAGGAGAGGTCCACCAGGCTTCTCTCATCTTTGACAGAGCTATCTGCCACATAATAATAATAATAAAATAATAAAATTTTATTTGTTAGTCACCCATCTGTCTGACTTAACAGACATTCTGGGCGACTTACACAATATAAAATACAATTTAAAACATATTCATACAACAGCCACCATATTAAACAACAATACATCTAAACCACCCGTTAGTAATACAACATAATAGCCTAACCCACCCCAGAAATCCTGTAGGCCTGCCTGAATAACAAGGTCTTTAAGGCTCGACGAAAAGCCATCAGGGAGGAGGCATGTCGAAGGTCAAAAGGAAGCAAGTTCCAGAGGGTGGGGGCCACGACCGAGAAGGCCCTCTCTCTGGTCCGCACCAGCCTAGCTGTTTTCACCGGTGGGACCGAGAGAAGGTCTTGTGAGGCCGATCTTGTTTGGCGGCATATTTGGTGATACTGGAGGCGTTCCTTCAGATAAACTGGGCCAAAACCGTTTAGGGTTTTAAAGGTTAATACCAACACCTTGAACATGCTATCTTCTTGTCCCCCTTCCTGAAGGCCAGCTTTTTTCTTTGAGGAAGGAGGATGGAGAAGCAGATAATGGAGGACTGGCATCAGCTTGATCTTTCAAGGGTTTTCCAGCTTTGAACAGGAACACTCAAAGGGCCCAATTGATTCTGGGTCAAGTACCATGCTGCCCCCCCATCACTAGTTAGATGTATAGGCTTCCCTGTCCCCAAGGATGAAAAGAGGCAATATATTATATGATGTTAAAAAATAAGAAGACATCCACCTTTCCATAATGCCTTCATGCCTGTAACTCAATTATGTACATGTTTATTTATTTATTTGTTTGTTTGTTTGTTTATTGCACTTGTATACCACCCCATAGCCGAAGCTCTCTGGGCAGTTTACAGCAATCAAAAACATTAAAACAAATATACAATTTAAAACACATATTTTAAAAACAATTTAAAACACATATTTTAAAAACAATTTAAAACACAATTTTAAAATTTAAAACAATATAAAAACAATTTCAAACACATGCTAAAATGCCTGGGAGAAGAGGAAAGTCTTGACATGGCACTGAAAAGATAACAGTGTTGGCACCAGGCGCACCTCATCAGCAACGTCATCCCATAATTTGGGGGCCACCACTGAGAAGGCCCTCTCCCTTGTTGCCACCCTATGAGCTTCCCTTGGAGTAGGCACCTGGAGGAGGGCCTTTGATCTTGAACATAGTGTACGGGTGGGTTCATATCGGGAGAGGCGTTCCATCAGGTATTGTGGTCCCAAGCCATGTAAGGCTTTATAAGTCAAAACCAGCACCTTGAATCGAGCTCGGAAACATACAGGCAGCCAATGCAAGCGGGCCAGAATTGGTTTTATATAGGGTTGCCATATTGCCCGGTTAGCCGGGTTTTACCCGGATTCTATGCATGCCACCTGGCGCCCGGCTAGCCCCTTAGGTGGCCTGGATTCTCAGCTTTAATTTTTTAAAAAATTAAGTTTCTAGGTGGTCCGGTTCTCGAGATATGCATAAAAACGTTAGCCACCCCCGACTGTTAAATCTTTCTTTAAAGTACTACAGCACTTCCTAGCTTTAACCCCGCCCGTTCAGGATTGCAGCCAATCAGGGATTGTGTTTCAGTTTCATTGACCTGAGGCAGTGTCTAGAAAACAAAAGGGTGGTTTCGCCTCCTGTTTATCTGAAAATCTCATAAATTGGGTAAGTATATACATTTCAATTTTTTTTCCTCTTGTGTGCAGGAGTCAGATCTTGGGCAGTGTTTTGAAAACCTTCCCAATGCTTGCTTTTTGTAAAAGCAATGCTAATCCCATATGCCCAGAGTAAATCCCATTGAATTCAATAGGACTTACTTTTGAGTAGACATGGTTATGAATGTGCTCAAAATCAATGGGACTTTGGAGTGAATGTAAAAAAGAATTGTGTTTGTGTTCTAACTCTTTCTGCCCCCTTCTCTAGTCCTATTTTAAAGCAAGTAGGCAGGGCTTACTTAGGTATTACAGTTTTTATTCTGTAGGAAAGTAATACTGATTTTTTAAAAACTAATACTGATTTTTCTGCAATGACCAACTGGTTTGACAATAAACTATTATATGGGCTGTATGTATTTATACATCTGCAGTGTGTGCGTGTGTGTGTATGGAGTCTTTCCAACACTCCTGTGAGGTAGGGTTGGAAACCAAGGCAGCTCACAAGAAGAAATAAAGCCATTTAAAATCCAATAACCATAAAAACAAGTATAAACAGTTGCAAAACAGCGTAAAGTGGCATGATTCGGAATTTTGGGTTGTGTGAATGAAGTTGCTTATCACTTGAGGTTGCATTTCTGTCCCTGTTTGAGTAAGCCCCACTGAATACACTGGGACTTGCTTCTGAATAAATAAACCTAGGATTGCGCTATAAATATCTTTACAGTTTGTGTAAATAATAAATATATTTGATAGTCATGCTTATATAAATATTTCTTCATTTATCATATTTTTGGTTTTTGGTTAGGAATCCTGACTGGTTGTGAGATGCTTAGTTTTACTCATGAGTAAAAGATTACTCATAGGAATCTTGTTGTGGTTGGTATGGTATTACATTTAGGAAAGTGTTACTGCCTTCTGTGTTTTTTTTTCCTATTTGCATTTCACTTATCTTTAACCTCACTCCGTTACAGCCATAGAAGCAACAGCAGCATATGCAAGATAATTAACTCCCATTAGTGATAAGAACAAGAATTTATAATTATTACTTCAATTAAAATAAGAGGCTTATCAATACTTTGAAGAGGACCAGATATTTATTTTCTTTCTGAGCCCAGGACTGGGTCTTTCATGATGCCCGGGGGAGGGGGGAGCAGGAGAGTAGTCGATAAGACAGACATCCTGGCATTGATAATCTAATTAGCAAGGTATGTGTGGGGTTGTTGCACACTTCCAGGCCCAGTTTCATTTTGAGTATGGAGGTAGAACCTGTGTAGATGTGGTTGATCAAAGGGAGAATAAATTTTGAGTTAAGCAAAGCTCTGCTTTTATAAAACCTAATAAACATACAGATACTTTGAATGTCTGAGTGCCTGCACCAGTGGAATACTGGAGGAACTTGTAAAACTTGCTGCAACAGTATTTAGAACTGAGCATGTGGTGTGAAAGACTCCTTTTCCTAACATTTTGGCTTCTTGTTTTTCTCCACCCACCACATCTTTGAAAAATATCGTATATGGTTAACCGTACTTACTTTATGTTTGTTGCTATTTTGTGTTTTTATTATGTTTTTATATTGATTGTGTATTTTTATTGTTTTTATTATATTTGTAAGCTGTGCTGAGCTCTGTTTTTAACAGCAAAAAGGCAGGATATAAATTCTCTTAATCAATCAATAAATACTCCATAGTGTTGGAAACTAGAGTCTAGGCATTTAAGGCTGAAAATGTTGCTTTTAAAAAAAAGATTTCTCACATCTTTCCCCAGCTTTTGGTGGTAATTCCTAGGCACAAAAACAAAAACTGGACAATCCAAATATTAATATGCAAATATTTGCATAATATGCAAATTAACCCACCCGGATTTGTGTAACTGGAATATGGCAACCCTAGTTTTATATGTTCGGACTGTCTGGTCCCTGTTACCAATCTGGCCGCTGCATTTTGCACAAGCTGCAGTTTCCGAACCGTCTTCAAAGGCAGCCCCACGTAGAGTGCATTGCAGTAATCTAATTTTACTTGTTTACTTCAAAATCAATGTAACACACTCACTAAACAAGTTATAATGTTCCATTGTCAAGCCCCATACCGCCTAGTCCCAAATCAGCCAGCCACACACCCACCCAGATATCTCCCTGCATTCCTTCCTCCTAGAAGGCAGAACTTTTATTCCACATTCCTCATAACATGATTGGTGCATAGAGGTAGCTACTTACCCTCTGGAAAAAGCTGAACTACATCCCAGGTATTCTCCACACATCCTACTCAGGATATACAAGGCTATTAGGCATGGACCTATGGATGGGCCTCCATAATCAGCAAGAGGTGGAAGGTAGGTGCAAACCAGAGGCTCCACTGCCTACAATCAAGGCATGCAAAACAAGTTACATCCCCAATTCGTTTGTAAAACTTTACTGTCATAAAACTTCTCTATTTTCCATATCAGTGCTGCCCAAGATCAATGTAAGCTGCCCCACTCCATTTCCCCAATCTCATGGGGTATCCACACAAGGTCAAACCACTTTATCCAAAAATAACACCTTGGATTAATATTCACAATTGCTCAAGGAGATTAAAAACCCCAGTTCACCAATGTGTTGTGATAACAGGATTTAGAAACACTTCCTTTGAATCATAGAGTTGAAGGGTCTTGTAGGCCATCTAGTTCATCCCCTTGCTCCATGCAGGAAGTCCAAAGCTATATTTCCTCAGCAGATGGCTGTTCAGTCTCTGCTTGAAATCCTCCAAGACAGGAGAGCCAAACACCCCTCTAGGCGATTGGTTCCACTGTACTGGAGATAAGTTTGTGCCCTTTCTGGGAAGCCAAACACCAATCACAGCTGATACAGTTATTCTGTCATCTATTTATTGGTTCTTATGTAAACCCACAATCATACAATATGCATTGTAAAGGGGGGGAAACCATACTTTGTATTTCAAATCAGAAGCCGAAGCTAATTCCTGACTACACACATGTACACATTTGCATCTGTGTTAATTGTTTATATGATAAAGGGACTTTTAAAGGAAGTGTCTCTGAGTGGATACATGTGTCTCTGAGAGGAAAAATTTGGTGAAAAGCAAGTTTAGTTAAAACAAAAGGGAAAGCAAAAAATATGTAATTTGTTGGAAGGCTTTCCTTCGGCTTTCCTCAAATCTGCTCTGTGCCCCCCCCCGGTTGCTTCAGAGACCTAGAAATTACCCCATCCTGTTACCTTCTGGAACCAGCCATGCTTTCCCTGTCTTCTCACAGGATTTGATGATACCCCACATGACTGATCATGGTGATTTATCATGCACTACTTTGCAATGCCTTACACTCAACTACTGGAACTGATGGAGCATGTTAGATAGGCCCACGTTGTTGACTGAGCATAGAGAACCAATATGCATCATTCTACATCAGGAGTAGCTAATATGACACCTTCCAGATGTCACTGCACTCGAACTCCCATCAGCCCCAGCCAGTATGGGTGATAGGTGTTATGACATATATATTCAGCGGTCTGAGCTGCGTGTGTCCCTGTGTGTATTTACCTAAGAAGCAGGCTTTTACCCTGCATTTTTGTTTTCTGATTTTTAATGTCTATTATATTTGTATGCCTATTTTGTACGTCGCCCAGAGTGGCTGGATAGCCAGCCAAATGGGTGACTAAGAAATTCAATAAATAAATAAATAAATAAATTTAAATCACCAAGACTTAAGACTTAGTAAAATAACAAAGGCTGCTTTATTTCTAGAAATACATAGTAGATATGAAAGGCACACCTAATTCTAACTAAGTTGGAGGCGCAATGCCCAGGCTTGGGTATTACCCTCATGGTTCAGGAGAGAGAACAAAGACAGAGATGTCTCCTTTCTCCTCAGACAGTTGAAGAAAAAGACAAAGGAAGGAGGGGTAGATAAGTTTCCCTGAGTACATCAGTTTACAACGGAAGGAAGTTAGGTAGAGAAGAGAACAGGTAAAGGTAGGCAAACCTAGCCAGCTGGAGGACCCTAACTCTATCTTCCTTCTGGAATACAAACAAAAGAACCCAAACAGGAGTTGTTCTTGTCCCACTTCCAACAATAGGAATCATGGGTGTTGTAATTCAGCATCTGGAGGGCATCATGTTGGCTTCCCCTAGATCTGCATGGTCACACATCCTTTCTGTTCTGTTAATCTCTTCCTGAATTAGAGCCACCACAAACATTTATTAAACCAACACTAGCTGTGCAAAATATGTTTGCATTTTATTTTTGGTTTTATTATTTTGCATAGATTGTAAGCTGCTTTGAGCATTTATTTCAATGGAATACAAATACTTTTACTGAACCAACCAACCAAAATATATGTCACATTTTCTACCCAAGCAGGATAAAGATATTCAGCACAAAAAAATCCAATGTAATAAAATAAATTATGTATATTTACAGATACAGTTTGGTTTCCTAAAGTCAACCTAATAAGAGAAAAATCTGGAAAACATGGCTTTTAATGAATAAGTAGACTGTCACTAGACAGATAATAGCATACCTGAAAAAAAATTCTGGGCATGTAGGCTTAGTGATCGTTACTTAATTTGTTTAAGCAGAAAAAGCCTATTTCTACAGCGGAATACAAATTAGGGTAATTATGTTGTGATGGAGCACTGCATGTTTAAGATGAAAGGTTTTCTTTTACAAAAGCTCCTTCATCACTTCAGTAGGCGAATAAAAAATCCCATTTAAACAACATGGTATTTTCCATATTTCCATCTCACCAAAAAGCCTGTTAATCTGTCGTTTTTTAATTGTACGGTAAAGTAAGGGGTTTTTCTTCCTTAAAAAGACCCTTCATCATTTAAACAATTAACACAGATGCAAATGTGTACACGAGTATAGGCAGAAATTGAGGTTTAAAGTATCAGTTGTGTAATGTGTAATAAAATGCAGAAAGCTCTTTATATTGCATTACATCAAAGAGCTTTGGATCACAATCCAGGGGGCTGCAAGCCAAAGAGGGGGGGGAAATGTCACTACTGGAGTTGGGCATGCAGATACATAAACTATGCACAGACTTCACTGCAAGGAACAGACTTCCATGTAAAGAAAATACTATTTAGATATAACTTGGTTTTCCCTGTCCAAAGCTCTTGCACAAGGAAATATCTGCTCCATATGTTTTTGCCTTCAGAATATGAATCCTGGTTCACAGCCATGGATCCTATCCAGTTATTTCCTTTAGTTTAGGCTATACCCAATAGCCTTTCTAGCATTGCCAGGTCAGAAGCATCCCAAATCCTGAGATTTCAGGGGTGGGTCCTTGTGATGTCATAGGGGTGAGCCCTAGTGATGTCATATGGGGCAGGCCCTAGCAATATTATTAAGCATGATACAGTAAGCATCAACCACAGTTGCTTGGAGCATACCACTCAAACAAAAGAAAATCTCTGATTGGAATTAAGATAGAAATCTTAGCTAAATGAGGGTGTTCCCAGGTCCAGCTGAAGTGATGGGATCATTCCTTCTAACCTGCTTAGACAGCCTGGGTAAGGAACATTTAATCTACCTACCTGCTTCTGGCAAGAAGGGTTTAAGGGCTCTCAGGCCAGGCCAGTCACCAGAGGGCTATTGTAGGAAGAAAGGAGCCTAGTGTTGTGGAGATATTAGATGGGAGCACTCAGAAGGAAAGATGGATTCCCCTGAAGGCTGCAGTTCTAAACACACTTACCCAGGGACTAAGGCCCACAGAACTCAACAGGACTTACTTCTGAGTAGACATGGTTAGGATTGTGCTGTTGGTAAGGCTTTACTAGGAATCCTCTGCAACAATATCCATATCAGAACGATATCCATATCAAACAATATGCAACAGTATCCATATCAAAGCAGGGTTGGCAACCCCCTGTCTGCAATGCCCTATCTGCCTTTTAATGCGGCTGCTCCAAACTTCTTTACTAACTTGATCCTTCACTCCAGAGAGAGGTTTGAGAAATGAATAAGAGTAAGAAGATTCTCTACCCTTTTCTGCCTACACTGTGGGTTGCTATAAACTCACTTTGACACCCAACTCAATTCCAGTGAGTAATAACTGATAGAGAGAAAACACACAAGGTTTGGTCTACCTTCACAGGCAGTAGCTTAGGAACAACAGCAATTGAAGCCATACTTCCCAGTATGATAATTCTTTTACCATTATTGGACAAGAAACAAACCATAATGCAAATAATAAAATGCATCATCAGTGGGTTTAACGGGGTTGAGCTAAACACATGGAATCGCTGCAGCACAATTGCTGACATGAGTGAGACCCTATCAGCATATAACACCTCTGCTCTGAAATCTGTACTAGTTGCCAATTTGCTACCAGGCAAAGTTCAAGGTGTGTTTTCCATGTTACAGGTGCCACAAAGAACTTGTTCTGCTCTTTTAAGAAATTGATTCTTTAGTGTGGCAGCACCTACACATGAACTCCCTGCCTATTGACATTAGTCAGGCACCTTCATTGTACTCTTTTTGTTTAGGTAAACTGACCCAGCCATGTAGAAATTATTATATTTATCTGTTTTCAACTCATTGTTGGTTTTATTATTTTGAATGCTTTTAAATACCTGTCTTTAACTATTTTGCCAATAATTTTATTGTTTTAATTCCTTCTGTAAACTACTTTGAGGTTTTTTACAATAAAGCAGCATATAAATGTTGTAAATAAAATACATAAATAAATGTTGGAGTCACTGTGGCTCTTGGGTCTCTTTCCTCTTTTAGGCCCAAAGGAATCTACTGACTCGGGCCATTTTGATACCATGTCACTCAGGACTGATGACATGGACTAGCATGGTTCTCCAGGATTCCAGGCAATAGTCTTTTCCATAGATTGAAGTTTGGACCTTTGCATGCAAAGCATGTGCCCTACCACTGAGCTACAGCCCTTCCCCTATTTAAAAAAGTATCTTTTAAAATTGTCCTTTTCAATTCATTAATGAATGCAAAGTATACTATGGCAGATACACACCATGCATTTAAAGCACATTCAACTCACATTTGAAGTATTTGAATCCCACTACAGAATCATAGGAACTGTCGTTTGTTAAGGATGGTGGGAACTATAACTGTGAGGGGGAAACTACACTTCCCAGGATTCTTTGGGGAAAGTCATGTACATTAAATGCAAATTGGATGTGCTTTAAATGTATTTTGTGGATCTGCATTACTTCATAAACTTTACCTGCATATAAATCATTTTAATTAAATTTTAAAATGGAAATAAGCTATGAAGTTTACTGGGACCATAGGCTAGTCACCATCTCTCAGTTTAATCTGCCCCTCAGGATCAAAACAACAGAGGGGGACCATGACCACCCCAAGGAAGAAGGGCACACTTGAAATGGTAAGGAAATGATAATGTACAATCATAGTGTGAAATCAGATACATACCAAGACACAGTATGAAGAAATAGTTATACAAGCATGAATTTCAAAGATATTTATTATTTACACAACCAGAAAATATATTTATAGTGCAATCCTATGCATGTTTACTCAGAATCAAGTTCCAAAGTATTCAATGGTGCTTACTCAAACAGGGAAGCATGCACAGGACTGCAATTCAGTGATAAGGAACTTCACTCACCCAACCAAAATTCAGAACCATGCCACTTTAAGCTGTTTTGCAATTGTTTTATACTTATTTGATGGTTATTGGATTTTAAATGGCTTTATTTATTGTTGTGAGCTGCCTTGGTTACCTATCCTACCTCACAGGGTTGTTGGAAAGATTCTATATACACATACATTGGAGATGTAAAAATACATACACCCCACATAATAGTTTATTGTCAAAACCAGTTTGTCATTGCAGAACATTTTAATTGTTCCTACCAAATAAAAGCAGTGAAACCTAATTAAGCCTTGCTTAATTGCTTTTTAAAAAAATGGTCAGATGGGGAGAGAAAGATTTACAACACAATCCTTTGCTATGTTCACTCAAAAGTCCCATTGCTTTTCAGCACAATCCTAACTATGTCTATTCAAATGTAAGTCCTACTGAATTCAATGGGGTTTATTCCCAGGTATGTGGAATTAGCATTGCAGCTTTACTCCCAGAAAAGCTTCATACTGGGAAGGTTTTCAAAACAGGTTATGAATAAGACAAATAATCTGCCCTCTTCTACAGTTCAGTAAAATTTAAACTTGTTTGACTCCTTAATTAGAAAAGTATAACACATTGGAATGGTATCATAAGCTGCAGCATGTACACTTTTAAATTTTCTGTTCAAAAATTATTTGAAAGTTAAAATGTATAATATGCCATTTTTGCAAGTAATTAAAACAACCTGCATGTACACTTTTATTATAATTATAATTAAAATTGTTTACTGTGTATGCCTACCAAGATCCTGCTGTGATCTTCTGTGCTAGTGCAATCCTATGCATGTTTAGTCAGAAGCAAGTCCCAGTGTATTCAGATCTGAACAGAGAAAGTACTATTTATACAGCTGAATTTATATATTTACTGAATTCCTGATGTGAGACAATCAGGAAAAGGAAACTGTTTTCAGAACTTAAAATGGAATTTAGCTATTGCCTGGGGGTGAACAAATACCTTGGCAATCACAACCCTGACTTCACTTATTGCCTAAAAACCTGAAAGGCCAGGGATTAGAGCAGCCAGCGCTAACAGAAGTTGTGGGTGGGCGGCTGACATTTTGGTGCATATCTTTTGAACCAGACCACTAAGAAACTTAATTTAAAAAAAAATGAAAGCTAAGAGTCCAGAGATTTGGGTGACTCACCCAGATAGGACCCCTAAAAATCGGAGTCTCTGGGCAAAAACCAGAGATCTAATAACCCTAAGCTTTTGTGCAAAGCTGACACAGGAATATGCACCCATGTTAGTGGGGTTACTCAAGAGCTTCAGTGAGACCCTCATTTAAATTGAAGTGCCCAGTTTCTTGCATTAAATGTGTCTTGCTGCAATTCATCAGCCACTTAGAAAGTTTGCAATATTGGAAGCATCCCTATGTGGAAGATGGTAACCTGCAACAATGTGTTCTACACTTCTATAATACATGCAACAACCCTGTAAAGTGACCCATTCTTATTGCCTGCCCTAGTACAAATAGGTGTGAGAAGGATTGCTTATCTGAAGCTACCCATCAAGATTCTGGCTCAGATTTGAACCATTGCAGTAAATTGCTGCATAACAACCGCTTTCTACTACATCAGCTCTGGAGTGCAGGATTTAACCTAGGAAGCTATCTTATTTTTTTTTACAATAATTTTTATTCAAATTTTCATAAAACATAGAAAACAAAATCATAAAACATTCAAAGACAAAAAACAAAACAAAACAAAAATGATTAAACAAAAAAAATAAAATGTTGACTTCCCATTTGTCACATATCAAATCAGTTATAGGTCTACAATATATAACAATCCTGTCTCTTAAATCATATTATAAAATCACTTTCCTCCAGTAGTTATCTTAATTAATCATCAAATCTCATAAACATTACTTTATTCTTTCCACAAAAAGTCAAAGAGAGGTTTCAATTCTTTAAGAAATATATCTATCAATTTTTCTCCAAATAAACATGTGAATTAATCCATCTCGTTAATAATTATAATAATCTTATTGTCATAACCATAGTCCAAATAAACATTTCGATTAATCCATCTCATCAGAATCTGTTAGGTCCAATAATTTCAATAGCCATTATTCCATTATCCCTATTAGTTCCATCTTCCATCTTCAATAGTCCTGTTAAGTCCAGTAATGTCAGTGTCCAATCTTCCATTATCAGTATTCCATAATAATCTTGCTGTTGTAGCCATAGTCATATAATAAGAGTCTGATGGGAATTTCCTCTATCCCAAATATTTTCTTGCCATCCATTCTGAATAAGTTGCTGAAATACTGTTGTAAAGTCATATCTGTGTTCTTCTTTTTTACAAAATGCACTGGCTCATCTCTTAAGAGTTTTTCCATTGTCACATGGCTGCAGTTAATTCCATAGATTTTCTCTATATCAAGCTCCATCACATCATTCCAGTCCAGAAGATTATCCAAGCCATTGATAACTTTATCTCTAATATCTTCATTAATTTCTTCAGAGATAACGTTAAATTCCAAACAGTAGATTTTATTTCTAAAATCCATAAACTCCAGATCTTTTTCCAATTCCACATTTGTTCCAATCTCCAGGGCTTGTATCTTCCCTTTATTTTTTCTTTTCTCATCTCTGATCTCATTCTCCTCTCTCACAGGATCCCCTATTTCTTTAAGCTCCTGCGTCATTTTGCTCAGTTCAATTTTCAGCTCCTTACTACCCTGTCGCAGGGTTTGTTTCGTTATCTCAATCTCATCCATTATTTTCTGAAACATAGTTACTTCCAGATTCTCAGCCACTTTCTTGATTGCCATTTTTAAAACCACGAAAACAAAGCAAAACAAAAATAAAGAAGAACCACTTCTTATTTCAGCAACAATTGGGTTAATATTCCAGGCTTGATGACATCACAGTATAAACAGAGCAACCTGCCTTATCTCTCTATGTTCAAGAATGCAAAATAAATTTAGTTCCCAGCATCAAAACAGTTAGTGGCGTCGTGAAGAAGCAGATTCGTCAAAATAAAATAGACCAAAAAGAGAATAGTCCCAGACAATATAATATTCCTCGGAATAGAAATCAGGAATAGAAATCCCTCTTCTGTTTATATCTTTAGAATGCACTTCCAGGACAGCTTTTTGCGACAGAAACAGAGATAAGCTGTTAATTTCGTGAATAACAGAGAAGAGTTATAGCTCACCCAGAAGTTGTCCAAAGCCGATCAATCTGACAAATCTCCTTTGGCTGCAACAATTTAAACCAAGTAAAAAAAATAATAGAAAGAAGGGTGCTTGCCTGTTAGTCTGTTCTCTCTTTAAAGAAAAGATAAACGTATCGCTTAAACAGATAGAGCTTGTTCGGAAGTCCGTCCAGCATTGTTGGCTGGACCTTATCTCATAAATTAATGAAATCCAGTCCTCCCAACAAAAACAGGCTTTTGAGGTTGATCTCTACGTTTCTCCCTGCCCGGGAGAAATTTCATCAGTCAAAAAAAAATTGTTCTGACTGATTTATATCTGAATAAGCTTCTTTTGAGGTGGGAGCCCGTCCCAAAAGCAGGCACAAGCGAAGTCACCCTTCCCGGAAGTCCTAGGAAGCTATCTTATACAGAGTCAGACCAGTGCTCCATCTAGCTCAGTATTGTCTATACTAACTGGCAGCAGCTCTGCAGGGTTTCAGACTGGGGACATTTCCAGCCTTACCTGGAGATGCTGGAGATTGAACCTGGGACTTTCTGCATGCAAAATAGATGCCCTACCACTAAGCTATGCCCCTTCCCAACATGTTACTACATCCTTTGTATACATAATAGTACAGTGACAAACACAAAGGAATCCCACTGTTTTCTAAATTGAGATGTTTTCTAATTGGAAACAACACAGAAAGTGCTCCTTCTTCTGGAGTACTCATCATGGAACAACTCCATAGACCTCTATGGAATATCGCGTTTCATAGCATGGGATTCATGAATTACCGGCTTTGTAGTAGCTATTTGTGTTTGAATTTAGCCCAATATAATTGCAATTTTCAATGAGGACCATCTCAAATTATGACAGCAACTCCAATAAGTTGAACTTGGACTGCAAACAGAAATCCTGTACAGAAATCTTCTATGTACACCGCCCAGAGAGCCTTTTTGGCTTAGGGCGGTATATAAATGAAATTAAATAAATAAATAAATAAATGGGATCTGGATTTGAAACCCTTCAGCCACAAAGGGTAAGTGGCAGAGGGTTAGCTCATACCAGGGAGACCCAGGTTCAAATTCTTCAGTGAGTGACCTGGGGCAGTTACGGTCTCTGTGCCTAACCTATCTATCAGGGTTGTTGTGAGGATAAAATTGACAGGGGAGAAATTATCTACACCTCTCTGAACTCCTTGGAGTTAAAATGTGATGCATAGATACAGGGCCAGCCCCAGGCATGCCGGGGCCCTTGGGCACCAGCTTGCCTCAGGCCTTGGCATGAGCAAGCACACACACAGCCGTGCGTGCCGCACCTACCTGTCTCCTGTCTTTTGCAGCTATGTGGGCTGTGCGCGCAGCACTACCATTAACCAAGATGGCAGCCAAGGTTTCTCTAAGGGACTGAAGCCTCCGCCACCATCTTGGTTGATGGCACTCATGCATTCTATGCATGCACATCTCTGCCGTCAACCAAGATGGCAGCAGGGGCATCAACACCTTAGGGAAACCTTGGCCGCCATCTTGGTTAATGGTAGTGCTGTGCGCACAGCCCACATAACTGCCCACATAGCTGCAAAAGACAGGAGACAGGTAGGTGGTGCACGCACGGCTGTGTGTGTGCTTGCTCATGCCGAGGCCTGAGGCAAGCTGGTGTGCACACTGCACACAGTCACAAAAGAAGTCAGCAGAGAATGATAGGTGGAGCAAGGGAATGGCGAGCTGCTCAGAAGCTCCACAGATCGTGGAAAGGGAACAGAGGGGCCCCTCAGCCAGGGCCCCACCTAGCCGCCCTTTGGAGCCGGCCCTGCATAGATAAATAAATACAATAAATAAATTCCTTCTCAGTCTAGTGGCCCATGAAAGGCCAGTACACCCTAAACTTCCAAGTATGCTTGAACAGATGAACTGACCCAGTATACAGTAGCTAACTCCCACCATGAGAAATGTCTGGAGATGCCCATATTAATTTAATGAGCCTATACATTAAGTTAGACCTGTTCATCTTGGGTTGTGTTTTTCTTTAAGAAAAAATACATCAGAATTTAACTGTCAGTTAATTTGAAATCAATTTCCTAGTATGGAGTAACCAGGCTGTATTTAAGCAAATATACTCAGAATCATAAATTATTTTCCTCTCACTAAATATTTTTTTAAATCAATATTTGAAGTTTAGAGGCAAAATTGTTTTTCATAAGGATTATTTTAAATGAGGGAAATTTAAAAGGAAAGCAATTTAATTGCCAAGGAACCAGATCAAAGCACATATTTGAAGCTGACATATTTATGAGTTATCAAGGTGGACACAGTTTAATAAAAAGTAAATATGAAAATGGTTTCAGCTTCCCGTCACCTACCCACCCACAGAGATGAAAAGACTCTGTTGCTACATATGCCCCCTCTACACCAGAAAAAAGAAACAGGGTCTTTTGGCTGGGCATCTGCATGCAGAAAAGGGACAGAGACAAGAGGGCAATCTTCTTTCATCCACTAATTATGCTCCATCACTCCATCAAGCCCTGCTGCCGCCAGCCAGGTGTTTGGACTACAGCTTACAACTACCTAACTCAGAGTTTGGAAGATTACTTTTAAAAAGTAATAAATTACAGTTACATGGCCCCCAAAAAGCAGTAATTACCGTTACAATTACAATGGCTCTGAAAGTAACTGATTACTTTACTTTTCCTCCAAAGTAATCACTACAATTACATTTCAGTTACTTTAAAAATGCCTACAAGGTGCTGGCCTTGGCTGCTGCACATCTAAGTAGCCTAAAACAACATTGAAAATAAACAAACACGTACAGAGGTAGTAGAATAATTATTTTTATTCATAAGATAGCAGTGGTGGTGGGGAGGGATCCCCTGAGATGCAAAAAAGTTAAAATACTGCAAATGCAGCACAGTAGCCAGAGAGGGTGGTAGATGCCACTTTGTGTGCCAAGTACAAACACAGTATTCACACACACACACACACACACACACACACACACACACACACACACACACACACACAAACAAACAAACAAACAAACAAACACAAACACACACGTTGTCATGTTTCACCTCCACAGTTCTATATCTCCATTCTGCAGCTGCCTGCTTCTCCTCCTTTATCCATGTTCTTGATCTCTGGATCCTTTTCCCCTCCACTCCATTCTTCACCACCGCTATCCATTTTTTAAAACAATTGTTTTCTCCACTCCACCCTGTCTCACTCTCTGCCTCCTCCCTCGTCACCTCCGATCCATCCACAGAGCATGAGGAAAGAGTGATGCTCCACAGAAGCCCAGTTTGAGGCACATGATTTTCATCCACAAATCAGAGGAGCAGAAGACTTCCCCTGCTCCCCTCCCCAAGTAATGCCCAAAAGTAATTCTGGAAACGTTACAATTACTCCACAAAAGTAGTAAAATTACTCCTAGTTCTATTACAATCAAAATGTAAAGGAATTACCCACTCGTTACTCAAAAAAAGTAACAAATTACAAGTAATTCGTTACTTGTAACTAGTTACTTCCAAGCTCTGACCAAACTGTACCAGTGAACTTCATTTTATCAGGCTCCAAATTACATTTCTGGGAAATAGCAACAACTTTGTCAAAATACACTTGAGGACATTCCCTGTCCCACCAATATATATATATTTTAAAAACAACAACACAGTGTTGGAATTTCAAGAGTGGCTTCTTTTCTTTTTAACTTGGAGCAAGTACATTTAGCTTGGTTATTCTACACTTGTAGGCTTGCAACTGCAGCGCTGCTCAGCTAAGCTTAATGCATAGCATGCAACTATGTTTGTGCTTTTTTTAAAAAAAAACACCTTACTTTCAGGCATCAGTGGGAACTTTTTCACTCATCCTTATAGCCACTGGGAAGGGGCAGTTTTCAGGAGCTTTGCAGCTAGGGAGGAAACCTCCCCTCCTTGTGCCCTGCAATCCCAATAACTATGGGGAGCGGAATCTCTACTGGAAAGCATTGCATTTGAGGTGACTTCAGATGATGTGGTAGTTCTGTCAGTGGTTTTAGATCTGTCGAGGCTTATTCACACATGCTATTCATCAGCGGAAGCTTCAGTTATCAAACAATGAACATACTGCACACAGCACATCCTTCTTAAGCAGATCAAACACGATACAGCCTGTATATACTTTATGGGTCCAAGCTAAGACTAAAGCTTGATGCTTTAAAGGGAATGGGCACTGCCCTTGAAAGGCCAGCAAGTGACTGAGGACTAGACAGTCTTTCCTGCTGAACTACACATCACCTTCATCATCATCATCATCTTACCCCTCTTCTCATAAAGTAGCCAAAGTGGCTTGAAATATATAAGATATGCAACACAATTAATAACAAACAATAGCAAAGTGAAATACAAATGTAGAACAATGCAGCATTCAATAACAGCAGAAATAACACATTAAAAGCTTGTCAAATATAATGTATCTTACAGAAATTTAAGTATTAAAAACCATTAAAATACATTACATTCACAGGAGTAGGGTGGGTCTTGAAAACATCCATATCTGGTGCTTCTGAAGGCCAGATTAAGTGGGTTCCTACTGGGAGAACAGGGCAGGATATAAATCTAATAAATAAATAAAATAATAAAGATGTGCGTCTTAGCATTTGCTGAAAACTGTATAGCAAAGGTACCAGGAGCACCTCTGTAGGGAGTAAATTTCACAACTTAAGGGCTGCCACAGAGAAAGCCGTCTCCTAGGCCACCATTCTCTTAACTTCTGAGCATGGTGGAACTACCAAGAAGCTGCCCCTCCAGATCTTAACAGAGAGGAGATTGTTTCTGAGATATTTGGGGCCTAAGTCGTTTAGGGCTTTAAACACTAACACGAGCATCATGAACTGAGTCCAGAAATGAACTGGCAACCAATTTATTACATTTATATATTTTCAGTCTCTTTCTGAAAAGAGCCTGATTGATCTCTCCATCAAGGGAGATTCCAGAGCTACAGTGCCACTATGAAAAAGGTTCTGCCTTACTCACCTAATGGCCCAAGATGATAGAACAGAGAGCAGGATCTCTGGGGTTGTTCTTAGAGCCCAGACAGGCCCATATAAAAGAAGACGGTCCTTGAGATACCAGGTTCAAGATGGTTTAGGGCAGCCTTTCCCAACTAGTGGGTCATCAGACGTTGTTGGACCACAATTCCCATCTTTCCTGACCATAGGCAATGCTGGCTGAGGCTGATGGGAGTTGTGTTCCAGCAACATCTGGTGGCCCACTAGTTGGGAAAGTCTGGTTTAGGGCTTTAAAAGCTAAAACCAGTGCTTTAAACCAAGCCTGGAAACAAATTTGGAACCAATGGAGCTGGAACAAGACTGGAGATCCAAATTTTCCAGAAAAAAGAAGAGAGATTGGAGTTATTGTTCTGATGGTTGGGTACCAGGCAAAAGACTGACCACTGCATTTTGGATCAATTTACGTTTCTGAGCTGCTTTTCAAGGCAGCCTGATTTAGAGAGTATTTCAGTAATCCAGCCAAGGAATAACTAACACATGGATTTCTAAAGCTAGACTATCTATCAATCGAGCAGGAGATTGTTTACAACATTGTCTCATTTTAATCTTCAGAACAATATATGTTTTACACAACTTCTCCGGGGTTATGTCATTATCTTAATGGATGACCTTGAATTTGTTACTCATGTACATTCTATTCAAGGAGCTGCTGACTGAGAGAATATGAGCATTCTCTGGAGACACTAGAGGTGGTTAAAGGTAGGAACATTGTAGAGAAATTCCCGTTCCACTCTGGACACCTTTGTGATTTTTCAAATAACAAGAGTCTCAGAGCTGAAGGACAACATAGTAAGGAAGTTAGTGTAGCATAGTAGCTAACATTGCAATCCTTTGCATGCCCTACTAAATTCAGTTGTACTTATTCCCAGTTAAGTGTGCATAGGATTGCCTAAGGACACAGTCCCAAACACTTTCCTGGGAGTAAGCCCTTTTGAACACAGTGGGGTTTGCTTCTTGGTAAACATGCATAGGATTGTGCTGTTCATAGAATTTAAATGTGCTGTACACTTTCCTGGACTCATTGACATGAGTGTATATGCAATAGAGCAAACAATACTGACCTACTCTGCAGCATTGTTATAAGGATTATAAGATAATAAACAAGAAGTGTTTTGAATACTGTAAAGTACAATATAGAAGCTAGGTATTATTGTGAGGAAGTGAAAAGTGGATGAGAGACTGTCATTTGACTGATGGTTGTCTTCTTGCAAAAAGGCTGTCACTTGAAGAGGTGTTAGAAGGGTATTTTTTTTAATGCAATCGTTTCCCATCTATATCCCTAAGAACTTTGGAGCTCCTCAGTGAAATGATCAGTTATAATAGTAAGTTACCCACAAAGCACCTTGCTCACCATTATAAATATCCTCTGTCATATACAGACTGAATTCCACTGTGAAAGACTTGAGGATTTGGAATGTAAGAGGTTAGATGTATGAAAGCCATGGTGACCTTGATGACCATAGAGCCACGGATGTATGAAAGCTTTGGTCACTGCCTTCAGAGTGAGATGGTTGCAAATGACATTTCTATTTAGCTAGCATTTGTATGCTGAAGAAATATCAATAGTTTTGTTTTGTTTCTGGTAAAAGTTGGTGAATGATCCTAGAAATCAAATGTTGATTATCAGGTAGGTTGTTAATCTCTAAAGCTTCTATTTTGAGAAATGAGTCTTGTTGCATATGCTGTTCAGCCATAGATGCAGTATCTCATTGTGTATATGAGACAATCTGCGGGGGCTGGGGGGAGTTTTGTTACATATTGCGAAACATTTTGGATTCAAAGAAGCACGTTTCAAAGTAATGAGAGTAGTATAAAAAGACTACTTCCTGTCAAACTGCTATGCCCCACCCCTTTTAAGTTTGATTGATGACCCCTTTTGAGTTTGATTGATGACATCACCAGAAATCCCACCCTGGAAGTTCCGGTCCCCCGATGACTTCACTGGATATGCTGCCCCAACCCCAGATGTCCAACCCTGGAAACAAGCCATGTGACCTCCCGTGAAGGATGAATTTAATGGCTGTTTTTGGCATGGCTGTGTCCTATGTTATCCTCCAGAAAAATGGAATCCTTTGTTGGGTAAATCTTATGAGTCTCTTTACATCTCTACAGAGAAAAAGACTGCTGAACTGAAAGTGTTGGGGTATAAAGTCAGGAGCATTTGGGAGCATGAAAGGAAACAAATGCTGAAATCAGATGAGGAACTTAAACACTTTCTTATTGCAGTGCAGTTTCCCAAGCCTCTAGAACCTAGAGATGCTCTCTTTGGTGGATGCACTAATGCTATCAGTGTTTACTATAAACCAAGTGCTGGAGAGCAGATTCATTATGATTTTACAACTTTGTATCCCCACATAAACAAACATAAAAATTACCCCTTGGGCATCCCAAGGTAATATATGCGAACTTTGAACCAATCTCTAATTATTTGGGGATTGCAAAGGTAAAAGTGTACTCTCCCAGGGGTTCTTTCTTTCCAGTACTGCTTGTCAAGATGAATGGAAGGTCATGTTTCCCCTGCGCGCAGCTTGTGCAAAAGCACACTTGGAAACATGTAACCATTCTGATGAGGAGAGGGCACTAGTAGGAACATGGTGTACAGTGGAACTGAATGTTGCTATAGAGAAGGGATACAGGGTGATAGAAATCTATGAAATGTGGCATTTTGAAAGGGCATCCACAGAGCTGTTTTCAAAATATATAGACATGCACCTTTGTCAGAAACAGAAGGCATCAGGGTATCCTGAATGGTGTGTCAGTGCAGATGATAAACAGAAATATATAGAAGATTTTCACAAAAAAGAGGGGGTGCTCTTGCACCATGAACTGATCTCTGAAAACAAAGCAAAGTGGAATATTGCCAAACTGTTTTAAAATTCTTTGCGGGGGAAATTTGCTCAGAAACCCAATCTGCCTAACACACAGTTGGTGAGAGATCCTGATGACTTGTTTAACATACTGTTTTCTGATGCTTTTGAGGTTTAAATGTGTGAATTTATTGATGATAATGGTGAGTCGGAAGGGACAATGGGTTCCACCTCTAGGTGATTTTTTTAGGTGAACTCACAAGTGAAATCCCTAAAGGCTAATATATCACAGAGCATGTGTCGGCAGGCCCTAAAACTTATGGTTACAAGCTGTCAGGAGGGACTGCATGCATGAAGGTCAAAGGAATAGCCTTGACAGCTGATAACTGTACAAAAATTAATTTGTCGTCTGAAGGACTTAGCTTTTGCCCATGTCTCAGACAGGAAAGAGTGGCCACAGCATGAGATAGTAGTGCATCAAGAAGGTATTGTTCAAAACAAAAGGTGCTAGACTCTTGAAACAAAAACTCTCAAGAAATCCCAGAAAGTTGTATATGACAAAAGGGTGATTACCAAAGGGTTTTAAACCATTCCTTACGGGTTTTAAAATCGATACAAGGTGGCACCATCCATTCTCAGCCATTTTAGCAGGGCCTAGTAACTGCGGGAAATTGTTTTTAATAAAAAAACATGTTGGACAATGCTCATAGTGTACTTTTAGCTATGTCTGATAATATTGTGTGGATTTACAGTGTTTGGCAACCATTGTACCAGGAATTACTATGTAAATACTCCTATTAATTTTGTTTAGGGCTTGCCTGAGAAATTTGATGATGACAATTTACTACCTCCTAATAAAACAAATTATGTTATTATTTATGATTTAATGAATTGTGCATCACAGGATCAAGAAATGGAAAAAGCTTTTACTCAATATATACATCATAGAAATCTGAGTATTTTTTTCATTACATAGAATATTTTCTGCAAGGGAAAAAGCAATAGCATTAGCCTTAACACAAAATATATGGTGTTGTTTAAGATTTCTAGAGATAAATTACAGATTGCAACTTTAGCATGGCTGATGTATCCCAGAAATACTCATTTCTTCATGCAGCCTTTTGCAGACCCAACACAAAAACCTTATGGTTACTTGGTTGTGGATTTAAATGCCTCCACACCTGAATCTTACATATTAAGATCAGGGCTTTTCCCTCCAGACTGGCCTGTGGTATACACTATTAAAAAGGCCACACATGGCTACAAAAGGTGGTGACTTAATTGCTCAGCATTCTTTGAGCCTGTCTATCCAACTGGTCAACATGTCCAATCATGTAAAAAAAAACCTCCCCCCCTTAAATCTTATTAAGGCCCCTCCACATCAGAGGAGAGCCATTTTATGTGCAGCATCAGATGACCTCATAGCTAAAATCTCAGAAATAGCCCTCAACACTTTAAAAGGCAATATTCTTCTGTCTCCTCACCAGGTGTATATATTAATAAAAAAACGCAGCCTTATCAAAAGCCTGAGCAACAAAAGAGTCTCACTAAGAAGGAAGAAACAATTAGTGAAACAGCATGGGGGTTTTCTTGCACCATTACTAAGTTTTGCCATCCCCCTAATAACTGGACTTTTAACTAAACAGTGATGGAATATGCTGAAAAGATGTATCTGGTTCCCAGCTATCAGCCACAGCAATTGAAGGGAACCCCTCCAAAGGAGGAAACATCAGAAATGCCACAATCTACTCACTTGATACTGAAATGAAGGGAAGTCTTCACAGGAATGATTTAACAGTATATGAAAAAGCCAAGCATATGTTCTGCTTCAAAGATATCTAATTTGTGTAAGACAGAGGGAGGCAGAGAAAGAAAAACTAAATCTGTTTCTACCATAGCCCCAGCAGACCTCTGCAGAAACCCCTGTAAATTCTGATGCAATCGTTCAAGAAGTACTGGACAGTCTGCCTGTTAGATATAAGAATCATGCAAGGGTGCTGTTAAACAAAATGCTGCAGAACAAGAGTGTTTCTTCATGGAATGGCAAAGGAGTCTTTGTGTACAAGGGGAATGCTATAGATGGTTCTAATATACTAGACTTGGTTAAGGGAATCACTCAGAGCCATGCTCTATCTGTCCAACATATCCCTAAAGGTTGGGATGTTTTTATGACAGCCCTAGCTGAACTAAACATTCCTACATCTGTTGTGGGCAATACTGTCAACAGAGAAGCTTTACACAACTTAAAGAACCCCACTATCTCTTCTAAAAAAACAGGTTCCTGCATGGCTTGACTTATAGTATCTCTGCTGTATGTTTTATAAAGAAATACAATTCCAAAAGTGTACTTAACCTTATACTGTGTCTGATTGTTTTACAGGCATAAAATAAAAAAACAGGATAAATTTTTTAAACCACCTAGAGGGTGCATTATAGGAAAACACGACTATGAAAATCGTTGCAGGATATACAGCTTTGGGTTGGTTGAAACACAACTGAGGAAGGTCTGAACTTATTTCTCTTGTTGTTTACAGTTTGTTCCATCATCTGGTCATTTCTCTCTAAATCATAAGAATACAGTTCTTGAACCTGTTTAAATGTTAGGCCCTTACAACGTTGCTGTAGAAAAAACACGCAATGGTAGCCACAGGCAACAGAGTCTGGGGCTTGAAATTGTCTGGTTGGAAAAGCAATCCTGCTGGTATTTTTTCTTAGAAATTTCATAATGGCCTTTGGAATCATCAGTGGGTGGTCTGGAAGATGCCCATAGGAATAAAAAAATTCACCACTCTTATCTTCTGTCAAGTAGATGGCTAGCCAGTGTTCTCCAGGCAAGTTGTGTGGGTGAGTATTGACTACTAACCCCACTGGTCTTTGTAGTAATCCCTCTTTGGGGAGTCTGTCACAGGGGAAACACACCATAGAAAGTATTTCATGTGTAGGGGTTTGAAGAGAGGATGCGAGTTAACTGCATGCAGTCCATGTTTATATATAGTCATACAAAACATTTCTTCTGTGACTTATCTCTGTCCCACTGTCAAAAACTCCATACACTATCATGTTGACTGTAGTTGAGAGAGCCCTAGCAAATCGAACTTCTGCTCTCAGATTCCCTGTTTTGATCAAAGAATAGTGATCCCCACATTCTTGGTTTGGAGACAGGTCAAAAGCAAAAAGAGTGTAGCCTCTTGCAAACTCCTCATGGTTAATTAAAAGAGCCCTATCTTTCATATGCTTGCCAGCTATCTATACCAGGCTCATGTATTCTCGAACACAGTTTCCTGTTTCAAATTCAGGCTGAAGAGGCTTTGTGGGAATTTGGAAACCATTGACATACAGAGATACAAAACTGATGTCATAATGCTTAAAGTTAAAGGGTTTTTTTATTGTAAATTCCACTGAAGGAATCATTATCGACCAGCCCTATAACTACTTGCTTGGGTAGCTGACCCCAAAACAGATTCTCCTGATTGCTGACATGGCTTCCTCCAGGGATACTAAACACTTTCATACTGACATGATCCACTGGGTGTTTGGCGTTGAATGTCAACAATGCCTCTGCATGTCCTAACCAGACACCAGGTGCCATTCTCACCTTCTTTACAAAAAGTGAGGGTGATAAAATTTGCAATTTGTAGCAGCTGTTTGCATCATTTGTCATTAAGCAGAAAGTGTCTTTGTTGCGTGTCAGTTTAATTTTCACATCCGCACCATTTAAAAGCAATTTTTCTTGAAAAAATAGATCAACATGGAGATGACCTAGGAGGTCTATTTTTCAGCTTTCAGCTGTCAGCCCAGCCCTTCTAACAAAGCCTAAATTATCCCCATCCAGGGTTGCTGATTCATGTTCTTCAGGTGTGTCTTTGTAAAATAACCCTGCAAAGAATTGTGTGGTTAGCGTGTCATCACTGTAGTACAGCATAGATTCTATGAAGGCTCTATAAGGGTAGCAATTATTGCTCTGGCTGATGATTTGGTCTCCCAGAGTTACATCCAGTTGACTAAAGATGGAAGCCAATGGATAATTCACCAGACCAACATTAGCATCTCTGGCAAGGTTTATTCCATCATGATTCACAATTTTTCAGCACACACATAGCAATGTATTGTTTAAGTCCATATAATCTTTGCCATTTCCAGCAATGTAGAAATCTAGTGCTGCAGTTTCTGTCAGCACTGCCAGTGGAGGCACTTCAATAAACAGGCATCTCTCAATACTGGTCTGTGTAGGCCCAATCTGGAATAGATCTAATTCAGATTTAGTGTATTCCTCAGAGCTGCAATGGATGAAAGCCATGCTGGTTTAAAATATATCTCTTATTCGGGCTGGTACTGTATGCCTCTTCTTTCTTGCAGCTTTCGGCTTCTGAGGTTTTTTCCTCATCAGTGGTGCTCTTTTGAAAGGTCGGGAGGGCCTGTTAATTGTACCCGTGGTGCTTTTCTTTTCAGGGCCTTTCTCCTTTTAATATACATCAGCCTTGATCCCTCTTGTTGGGGTTGTGGATTAACTCTATTCAAAACTGCTTGAGTAACCTGCCCAACCACATCGTTAGCAATATTCCAAACAGCTGTTTTAGCATGTGGCTTAATAATCTCTAGGCCTCTTCTCAAAAGTGGAACAGCTTTTCAAAAAAGGCTCCAGAATATCCCCCTAATTCCTGCCTCATACATAACAGGGGTGCTCTGGTACCCCAGAAGATAATTTCCTGCCTGGGCCCTGTAATAGTTCTGGTAAAGAGTTGGATCCCCATAAGTTTTCAGTATCACCATTTATAAAGCAGCAGAACTCTGTGAGGGCGAAAGTGTAGCTTCATAATCACCTTTCCAAAATGAAATGGCACATTTTTGTTCTGATCCATCTTTATCTCAATATTAATGGTGTCAATATGATGCTTACTCACAGGAATGTAGTGTGGTTTGTCATAAACAGTGTTGACACACTTGTTATTCTGACCACACACAGGTACAGAGCGCAATAAGAGTACATAGAAGTCCCCAACTATATCTCTCTGAGCTTGATTCTTTTTCATCTTAATTAAGGTTTTATAGCGCTTCTTAAGCTCAAAATACTTAGCAGGGACTGATGATAGATCAAGGACCCTATATGACTTATATAATTCAATAAGTGAGTGCTTAAGGTCAATATATTCACAATCAAACCAGGGTTTAGACTCGTAGTAGAAACCACGATCCCTGTTCAAACTATTGAAAGACAGCTGATTATAAAGAAGGCGGGACAATTCCTGATAGCATTCTACGGCTGCTTCGGGAGTCTTAGCAGATATTATGGCCTCACGCAGGTGTTGGATTCTCCCTAATTGGAGGAAGTTTGTCATGTCCATGGCTAATTTAGGAGACCATTTAATACGCGCGTCCCTTTGTTCCGCTGCCAGATTTATCATCGGCTCATTGGTCAACTGGAACGGTTCGTATCCGAGGTTAAAGGGCAAAGACAAGGGTAAGTGATCACTATCATCACGGGCACCTACACAACAATTTGTCACCATATTTAGCAACTTGTATGAAACAATAAAATAATCAATTGTAGAGGCCCCTAAGTTCGTTACAAAAGTGAATTCACCTCCTCTGTCACCCCTAACACTCCCATTTAATATCACCAAATCTAGAGTATTTGTCAACCGTAGTAGACACAATCCTGCAAAATTGCATTTCTTATCCTTAGCGTGTCTGTCAGGAATGGGATGAGCCATCTCCACATTCAGTGGAACAAGGTGGAAGTGGGAGTACAACGCTTCATTGTTAGGGCCAATTCTAGCGTTAAAATCCCCTGCCATTATAATTAAAGCATCGGGGAATTCCCTCATCAAATTGCTGATGTACTCCTCCAGCTTTTCCCAGTGGGCCTTAATTTCCTTTTTCCTACGCCAGGGGGGAATATAGACATTTATCAGCAAAAGGTAGACAGAGGGGAACTTAAGCAACATAGCAAACGTGATATTGTCCAGTTCTCTGATTTTCCTGAGATGAATTCCCAATTTGGTCAAGACTAGCACAGCAAGTCCTCCTTTGGGGCGTCCCCCCCTAGCACTAGGAGCTGCATCAAGGGAGTAGGCAGTAAAGCTGCTCACAGCTGGTTCTTCTCTCAGCCAAGTCTCTTGGATAAAAATGATATCATATGCGTTAATATATGTTAAGAATGATGGGTCGTCGCACTTATTAGCCCAACCAGAAACGTTCCAGGACAATATCGTTACCTGGGCATTATGCCTAGAAGGTTTCTGTCAGATGGAGGGAGAAGGTATCTTTCCTGCCAATCCATTACTAGGGCTGGCATTCTCCAACAGGGCTGGTGTGGTATACCGGATACCCTTCTCAGGTTGCTTCTTCTGGGCTGTACAATGCGATATACTTATATCCTCAGGTTTCTCACAAGCCTCTATGTCATCTTCTAGAGCTCAATCTCTTCCAAGCGTGGACTCCATCTGCTAACATTTGAGTAGTGTAGAGTCAGCTTCTTACTTGGAGATTCATTCCGGAGCAGTATTAATTCTGGCGTTCCAAGTTTGTTCGCCTCTAAGATTCTCATCTCCGTCCAGGAAGGCGTCAATTTAATTGTTGTTAAATTTTTATTGGCCGATGAACACGTCCTGGGGGACTCGCTATAATCCCATTTGCAGGCCACAGGATTGGTGTCAGCCAAAACCTGGAGGCATCTAACTCCAGGCAGCCTTTTCTGGGTAAGCTTCCGCTCAGTCAGGCACTTCTCCTTTTGTGCCTCAACTGTATTTTCCTTCGCATCTCCAGGTGCCACGCTTAAGGTTCTACTTTTGTTTTGATTAAGAAAAGTCAGACGGGCTTTCAAGATTTCCATCCTTGTCAGTACCTCCATTTGGTCATCTACTGGTAACACTCCAAATGAGTCCAACAACTTGCTTTCATCAGTGTCAAATAAGGTTGCCTCATTACTGGGAGGTTGTCTGTTGGTTACATCTACATCCTTGAGAGTCTTCTTGTAGGGGGTTATATTCCGCTCATTTTGAGTTTGAGGGGTTCTTTTAGAGGGACCGAGGTTACTTTGGTTCCTGGACCTCTGCATTTCCTCCAACATGCATTTGCTTACACAATTCCAAGGGACTGGAATCAGCGCCAAAGGGGGCGCAACATTCTCAAAAACCCTTGTGACAAATATGCCATGACTGTAGAGTGCGACACCACGTGCCAATAAGGCATTTGCCAGGCTCCATTCCCTAAAAGTTATCATTGCCCGGGCTTTTAAACCGTTAAAATACAAATATTCAACCCGGACTAAATCATGTAAAGAGAACATGCCCAGAAGAACTTCCTTCAGGATGTTTAAGAGGTGCAATTTCCACTCTGTTTGAGTTAGCAGACCCCTTGGTTTAGGGTAGTTGCACAGCATCAATTTTTTGCAATTCAAAACCAGATTCCAGCTCTTAGCCTTGAAATCCTTCACCTTGCAGCTATTATCATTAGACAGGATGTTGACCAGAAAGTCCTGTACGTTTAAATCCTGCACCGGTACTAATCTATAAGGAGCCGACTGCAAGTGAGGACTTAATGCATTAATTGGCTGTGAAGAAACTTTACCCTTACTACTTTCCTTAGTGCAAGGGTGAACAGTACTCCATTTCACAACTCTCTGGGTGGGCTCAGTTTCTAGGTGCCTAAAGAGTTTCCCATATTCCATTTTCTTATAACTCGGGAACTTATAGTTCTTAATATTTTTACTCTTTTTACTCTTTTTTAAAATGGTGGAACTCCTCTTCCTAGCAGTTTCAGTTAGTTTCAAGTCAGATGCCTTTGAAGGGTTGACATGGGGCTTGTTCTGACTTGGCAATATGCCCAAATCCTCTCTCGGCTGTTTTGCTTTTACAGCTGTTAACATTTCAATAAGAGAAGTCAGCAGACTATTACTTTTGTCTAAATTTTTTTTAATGAGTTCGATATCTTGAGAGATCAGAAATAGCCAGCCTTCAATTGGAAGTTCCCCTGTGTTCACTGTATCCAGTTTCTCAGGACACTCTTGCGTATTTATCTCAACTTTGCCTCGTATTTGCCTCTGACTGGGGGGACAAATCATTTTCCTGATTGTGTAAAATATCTTGTGACGATAAGCAGAGAGGATTGGGTTGGTTCACAGCCTGCACCAGTGAAAGTTCACGTGCTAGATTAATGTAGGCATCGTTATCCATAGCATCCTTGACTTTGCAGTCAGCTAAGTTGCCCTTAGTATCCAAAGACCAATCTAGGCCTGCGCAATCCTTTTTGGTAAGATTCTCTTCCCTCGTCATCGGCTTAATGAGGAACTGGGTGATTTTCATCTGGTTGCCACTCCCATTTAAAGGAACATCCTGAGAAAGGGGGATTCCCAAGTCCCTATATCCCTTTCTTGTTAACACCATCTCTCTAAAACTTTTACTTCTAAAATTCCCTTGGAGCTCAGCCTTAAATTTCAAGGGTGTTAGAGTGAAAGTTATAGTCAAGCAGTTGCAGGGCTTCTGTACGTTTGTTCTCCGCTACTGCACTAGACTATCGGCATTTAATGAAATAAATAAATAAATAAATTCGGTTGCCAGCATGGTCAACTTCCAGAGCAATGCGAAGAGGGTTTCACAGGCTTTTAACAGTTTATGAGTCACACAAACTTCTTGCTTCTTACTCTAAGCCCGCCAAAGTTTATTCTTTCATGTCTTTCATGTGCAATCTTGGCTGACTTAATTATTCTTTTGACTGGGGAGTCTTTCAAATAAGCAAGGGCTGGCAGAATTTATAGCGCCGTGCAATCACCGCAAGCAATTTGTGCAAGCTATAAGTTAACTCTTATCATACTCCTTCCTCCTTCCTCCCTTCAAACGTTTTCGAGGATAATCAGCTTGCTCAATGCTGTATACGCTTAGAAGGCTTAGAAGGCTTAAACTTACAACTATGTGCAGGAGCTTAGCCAGAATGCAACCGACGCCATCACTCTCCCCACCAGAAGTCAACTATCTGGTACTCTACAATGTCTGTGTAAATGTACAGTGTGTTGAAGCCTCCTGTAATGTCTGCAATAAAGGGCAGCCGTTGTACACGGATGTTGGGAAACAACCCTAATATGTGGGCTAGCTCTTCACTGGCTTGAAATGTGTAAGCATCATCTGATTTAAGTCTAACCTTTCTAGTCTCTTGGTCATAGTGTAGGGCCACATTAGAGTGCTCACTGCTGTGGTCTAGTATAATGTTGTTCATGTTTTCCAGCAGTTCATGTTTTCCAGCAGTTCAGGGATGCTTGAGTAATAGCCACGTCACAGATGGTAGGACCATGTTTTTTCTCCATTAGCAATTTCAAATTGGGCATCAGATGTTAGATTTTTCCAGCTGTGTGGGTACTGTATCTCAACTAGCCCTACTTCCCATGTCCCTGGTAGATCTAAGGAACTTGCTAGGCAAATAGTAAAGGCTGAGCTAGTGTTCTATGGAAAAACTGTTATACAGGCATTGCTAGGCAGGGTCATATAAAAACCACTATCTCCCATTCTTCTGTGCAGGTTCATGAAGATCAGAAGCAAATACCCAACTGTTGAACGTACTGGGCCAGCCTAACCATTTCACTGGATGATACTTTCTGCTACCCCTGCCCTTTTGTTGATATTTATTTATTTATTTATTGTATTTATATACTGCCCCATAGCCAAAGCTCTCTGGACGGTTTACAATAACTAAAAACATTAAAAACATTAAAAACAAATATACAAATTTAAAAACACATATTTTTAAAACAATTTAAAACACATGCTAAAATGTCTGGGAGGAGAGGAAAGTCTTGACCTGGTGCTGAAAAGCTAACAGTGTGGAAATGTTTCAATCCTGTACACCTTGTCCTGTTTGGCATTAACCTTCTGCAATTCTTCAGAATAGAAATAGAATAGAAAGAGCCAACTACAGGTTCCCCTGCATAATCTTTTAACAGGAAGACAGGTCTGCTACTTCTTCTGATGACCTCATGTGCTATAAACACCTCTGTGGTGAAATTTTGTTCATAGCCCTTGACAAACACCTCTTTGCTTTTAGAAATCTCCACGTGGTCTCCTTTCCTGAACAGCAGTGGTACCTCTTTTCTGTAAATGCAGTCTCCATAAATTGTTTTCTATACTGACAGGGCCTTAGAATTAATATCAACTGGCCTTGCTCTGATAGTTCTGTGAAAGCTATGATTATAACTTTTTAAGAGTTGTGGCAGGACATCAATATATAACTAAAGGTATTGTTAGCTGTAAAATACCTCCATATCTTTGTTTTCAGAGTTCTATTAAATCTTTCAACAATACCAGACTTTTACTTAATTATTGGTGACAAAGCGGTGAACATGCTGTTTTAACAAGCAGTTTATGGCTCTGTTTAGACATTCTTTCCCACGGTCTATTTGGAGCTTTCTGGGCTTTCTTCCATTCTGACTGAATATAACATTAAAAGCCTTAGAGACCTCTTTGCCTGTCGTCTTTTAAAGGCAATACCCATGCATACTTAGACAGAATATCTATGACTGATAAAATGTACCTATAGTTCTTGTTGTGCTTAGAAAACTTGCATATCTACTAAGTTGCCATTGGGCATCAATATCAGACACAATGGTCTTCTTTCTTTTAAAATGTATTCTGGCTGGCTTATGCAATGTGTAAGCATCCTGGTCTGAAAGCCATGTCATAACATGTTTCCTTCTTCATGTTTTATTCTGCTTTTTTGCCTCCTGAAATAGAGTTCACTCCCCCCAAAGCTCCCAATCTCCCCAGGTTTGTAATATATGTTTTTTAGAATTTCTTCATGCTCTGCCATATTGCTGGTTGATACAGGTATGGATGCAGAGGGTTAAAACAAACTATTTTTATTGGTACAAAAAACTCCAACTTTCAGGGTTCAGGTTTGGGACAGACACATGAAATGCAGGAAATATTAACTGCCTGCAAACTCTCAATTTGTAGATTTTCCAAATCATCATCATGCAGCACATCTTCCTGTAGAAAGCAAAGAGGCACTTTAGCATTGAAGTTGCTCCAAACTGGGAAAACAACACACTATTAAAAACACAGCTCAGAAACAAAACACTTACCTGTGGACTCCCTTGCTTCATGCCTTTTTTTAAATCTTCCGGCCACTCATTTTCTTCAGCCTCCATTTCCTCAAATGGTTTTAAACATACACCTCCATCCACAACATCTGCAGATTTCATAAGTTCTTCTTCCTTCAGGAAAGGAGCCTTCAGATCACAACCACAATCACACTCTGTGTCAGACCAGGGTTCACTAGAATTTCCCTGGAATGAGGTTTCAGGGTATGGATCTTGTCTGGCAGTAAATACCGCTACAGGTAAGCTTGTTGTCGAAACAGAACCTTTTTTTCTGAAATGTGCAGGCTCTTCCTTTCCATGGCTCGTGGGAACAATAAATTATTAGGCTTTACCGCCCTTTTTGAGTGCATGTTCAAAGTTGCTGGAGGATAAGAAAAACCTACTAGACCCAATGCTGCTCTTAATGCTTCCATGTTCAATTATCAGAACGTGTCTGGGCATGCAAAATGGACTTCTGTACCAGGTCTTGCTGTCCCCTTTCCTGATTGGTTAGGGCTTCAAAACCTCACCCTATTGGTCCATGATTGGGTGACATAGCTGTAGAGGGATCACTTGTCCCTATTGGGCCAATCTGGAGGGGGGAGGAAATGGACCCCTTTGGGGTCCATTTCCAGCACCCTATTTTGACCTAAGGGACTTAAACCTCTTCAGATTGGTTCCCTGGAGACCATGTGCTCATAGAGGGGTCACATGCCCCTATAAGACCAACCCAGGACTCTATTTTGAGTAAAAATGTGCCCTTTGGTCCAGTGGGGGGCCACATGGCTTCCGTTTCCAGAGTGGGACATCTGGGGTTTGGGCAGGATATCTGGTGAAGTCATTGGGGGACCAGAACTTCCAGGGTGGGATTTACGGGACAGGATATCAGGTGACATCATCAATCAAACTCAAAAAGGGTGGGACATAGCAGTTTGACAGGAGGTGGTCTTTTTATACTACTGATGAGTTCCACCTGAAACAAAACAGGACACCATTCCTGGCATTTAATATTCCAAAAGTTGCAGAATGTGTTTTAAACAAATCTCTGGGGGAAAGTTGATTGGTGCTATGGAGCTTCCACTTTGGGATGATTTTTTCCTTACAAAACATGCCATAAACACAAAGGCTGCAATCCTGAGCATAGTTAGGCTGCTTCAATCTCACTTACTTAAAGCTTAGACACTGAAAACAAGATTTTGCTAGAAACTGACAACATACACATGAAACCAGTGAAAAGCAATATAAGCAATTAAAGTGTCAGATGAAAGACACACACAAAAAAGGACATTCAAAGGGTGACAGGATATAGTGTTTATATGCAAATACTAGAAGCTTAGAGCCAAGATGGGTGGATTAGAGTGCCTAGTATTAAAAGGGCATGTAGATACAAACATATCAGACTCCTGCTGGAACAATGGAAATCAATAGGACAGTGTCAGATCTGTATACAAAAACCTATAAGAATGCAGAGCAGGTTGAACTAAATGGACTGTAGTGCTGTATATCAAAGAAGATCTGAAAATCAAATGTCAGGAATCTGAAAGAAGTAATCATACCACAGAATTGCTATGGATTGAAAATCTGGGTGGAGGGAACTAAAAAGGAGTGTGTTATTCGGCAACAATGCTGCTAAGTGGTAGAAGTGAGATGGAGCATTTGTTGTGAATTCAGCAAATGTCATGTTTGAACACTTTTTAGATCAGTGGTGGCCAACCTTTTTGTGAAGTGTGCCACCATTTAAATCCAAAGGATGATACTGAGACAGAGCATAGCACTGGAGAATCAGGCAAGACTGTAGAACTGGCTTATTGGCTATATTTCATAGTCATGTCCAAGGGTACTTCTGCTATCTGGGAGTGCCAAAAGCTTCTGTTGTTTCTGGTTGTGTACACACTCCCATTTACTCAGCACCCAGTCCATTCCCACTGCTGGTTCAAGAAGCAGTGTACACACGACGTTAGCTGTAATCCATATCTAACTTGTATCTGTCCTATTGTATTTTATGAAATATTGGATTTTTATGCTTTTTTCACCAAACCAGCTTTGATCCAAATTGAAAAAAGAACAACCTAGCTGTGTTTTAATTGGATAATGTGTACACAGCCTCTGTCTGTGCTAGCTGCAGCATCCCCACAATCAAATTGGGCAGGCACCAGTGTTTTAGATTAAGAGAGACAGAGGACTGGAAGTATTATGGCCAATAGAATTTAATTGCAATGTATAATATAAAACTCTTCATTTTTCATCATTTGCCATTCCTAAACAAACATTTTATGAAGCCAAGCTGAAATATATACACAAACACACACATATATACAGAGCTCTCCAAGTAGGGATGTGGGAAGGAAGAGGGAACAACTATTAAACAGGCTACTATAGATTTCTTTCAAAATTGCCAGAGTCTGCTTGGCCCCTTCCAATAACAGGGGCTCCAACAGGAATCCATTAAGCTGCCCAAAAAACCTATGGCCAAGCAACTTTCTAAAGATTTGCATGGAGAACCAACTTTTTATTTTGGTGGGAGGAGCTGTGAAGGAGTCAGTAGTGGTAGTCAGCAACTAAACAGCTTGCCCACTTTTACTGCTCTTCTCTTACCATGTGAAAGCCAGCGTGGTGTAATGGTGAGAGTGTTGGACTTGGACCTGGAAGCCTAAGATTCAACTGTGGGAAGAAGGGAGGGAGAGTAAGTATGTGAGTAAATATGGATGGATATTTGATTTTTAAAATATTATTATACTTCTAAAACATACATTTTCATACAATGTTTTATATATTGACATATTTTCAAATTGAAAACAATAAAAAATAACATTTAATATTTGGACAACTTAAGTTGCCTTTGCAATATTCAATAAACAAATTCCAGTTAATTTTGAAACTATTCCACAATGCATTTGGCTATATGTAAATATTGTCTTACTGTACTAGAAATTGTGCTGGGTGGCAAATATAACCACTTCTCTGATTTGGGATTTGTTTGTTTTGTATGTGTTTTAACTGTGAAAGTTGAATCAGAGTTATAGTACATGCTAAAAAGAAGAGGAATATACAAGATGAATAAAGTTGCCTACAAGGAGTGCCTGGGGTACTCCATCTATATTCACATCACTTGACAGGAAATCCCATCCATAGCCGTGAGACTAATTATTTTGGAACCTAAGGGAAATGCAGCCGAAATAAGAGAGTGATCTGCAGTTAAGGATCAGTGAGCCAGCTAATGGCCACTTAGGTAGGAGAGGACAACTCTAGAATGTTAATAAAACATGTCCCAAGTCCAGCACCTCAGGGACCAGACTGAAACACTGTGTGAGATGAATGGAGGCAAAGTTGCCTCTTTGGGGCGGCAGAGTTATGACTCAGGCATGTTCAGAAGCCTGATAGTGAAAACACACTACTTAAAGCTAAGCTCTCCATAGGTAACTACAATTTTAACATTAAATTTGCAGGCACATTAATCCAGTGCAGACATTAATGCTGGTGGTTTAGGAGCCAGCCTCAGAACCATACACTGTCTTCCCCTTCCCCCCCCCCGAAATTCCCTTGTAGGAATGGTTTGACATCACAAGTATATCAGTGCTATGGTTATTACTAACCAAGTCCCCTTCTAACCAGGGTGTGTATACCCTCTTCAAACACTGGTTTAAAATGCTGATTATAAGAGAAATGCTGATTAGCAGTAACCAGCATCAGCACTGATACCCTTGCAATGCAAACGCAGGCTTAACCAAGTCTCTTTGTGTGTAGGTCTGTGTGTTATGTAAAATGGTTACATGTAAATAGCTACTATATAGATAAAAAAATCTAGACTTCCAAAATGCAGTTAGATCTTAAACATCTACAACTCACAGGCCTCAAAGTTTAGGTGGGTACAAGCAACTGAAAAGCCTAACCTACTCAACCCATTTGGAAATTTGGGTGTTGTAATAATACCCACTGGCAAAATTTAAAGTTGAAACACAATATGACAAGACAAAAACTTTACATATCCTCCCCCAATCCCTCTTTAATTTCAACCCATGTGAAATATATTTTCCTATTATTTCTTCAGACACTGACCTACTCCTAATAATGAGGGGACTGTTAAGTCAATAGCAATCTTGTCAGCAGTTACCTCAACAAAGCTCCATCTATATTCCATCAGCTGGAACTTTAACAAAATGTTATGTGGGCCACAGCTCTATTGGTAAAGCATCCGCTTTGCAAGCAGAAGGTCCCAAGTTCAATCCCCAACATCTTCAGGTAGGAATAGGAAAGAATTCTGCCTGAAACCCTGGACAGCTGCTGCCAGTCAGTGTCAACCACACTGAGCTAGATGGACCAAGGGTCTGACTTACTATAAAGCAGCTTCCAATGTTCCTAACTTTCTGAGCTCATGCACCTGTAGTGTTCTCCCTTCTCTGAATTTAAATGGCACTGCCCTTTTTGTCAGAAAGATTGTATAAGCATAGGGACTATTTCTGCATCTTGCAGACTATAAAACCTATAAACACAGACTATTCTAGAATCATCATAGTGCACAAAGTAAGTCTTCCTCATTCAGCCATTGTCATAAAAGATACCACTCAGTCCTTCCTAGTTACCTGTTGTTCCAGCAGTTGCAAATACAAGGGCTGCAAGTTTTTATAGGTAGATTAATCAACTAAAACTGTAATTAATCACTTATAATCAGTGAGGCAAAGAGTTAAGGGGTATTTTTGGTTCATGCATGATCTTGTCATATGGAATAGTAAAAAAATTAAAGATGCTCTTTTCTTCTTACAATTAGCTTTTGTTTGTTAAATCATTTCTTACTTGCTCCAATATCTCAAAGAGGGAACTATTTTGAGATTTACTTGTATACACATTTGTTTAATTCATCAATTAATTAATTAATTAAATTCAGATTATGGGAAAGGGGGATTGGAGTTGACAGGAAGGGAAATACCTGGGAGACTACAGCCTGCATTTTACTGAGCTTGTGTTTACTCCTCCTACCCCCTCAGGTATTTAGCAGGGAGCTGTCTGCCCAAAGGTATAAGCAAAAGAGTTCTCAGCCAGCAGCGAGTTGAGCAATTTCTGTTAATCCTAAATTGTGGAGATTCCTTTCCTACAAACCAGACAAAGAATTTCCCAGCTGATCTTCAGAGACTTGTTTTCATTGGCAACCTATCCTTGAGCTGCTCCTAGAGATGTTTCAGTGGTTGTTGAAAATAATCAGGGAAGAGCTTTTATTATAGTTTGGGAGAAGGAAGGCTTGTTTGATTACTTTTCTTAAAAGTATTTTTATATTGTTTAACAACTTATTTGCTGAACCAACACATAGTTGGTCTCAGAGAAGATAAATGCAGCTCTTTTATTTAATCAACTAATTTTATAAGATGATTCTCACAGGCATTGGATATAATCAATAAAGACTAGCTCCTTATGTTGGATGGAGGAGGTACATCCAGGGCCGGTGCTATCACTAGGCCAACTAGGCAGCCGCCTAGGGCGCAGACCTCAGAGGAGTGCAATAATGACCTTTGAGGGGCACAGTTTTATACAGATTAGTTTTTTTAACCCTTGTAAAAATGCAACTGACAATTTATATTTTTTATTTTAAGATAAATACCACAACAGTGCTATGGAATATAATTAACTACAACTCCCATCAGCCCCAAGCAGCGTGGCCACTGGATTGGGTTGATGGGAGTTGTAGTTCAAAAAAATTAACTTTTCCAAGACCCCACCCTTTCAAGATTGTAGCCAATAAGGGAAGCCAGGGTTGTTTTGTTGACCCAGGCAGTGGCTAGACTTCATTGCAACATCAGGAAATTGTGGTTTTGAGATCGAGTAAGTAAGAATATGGCTTAGTTTTTTTTCTTTTGTGTGCAAGAGTCAGACCTTTGAGAGCAGTGCTTTGAAAACCTTGGCAATATGAAAGTATTTAATCCAATACTTGCTTTTCTGGGAGTAAAGAAACACTAATCCCATGTACCTGGAGTAAACCCCATTGAATTCATTAGGACTTACTTTTGAGTAGACATGGTTAGGATCAGGGGCATCACAACTGGGGTGCAGAGGGTGCGGACCGCACCCGGGTGACACCCTGATGGGGGTGACACCCAGAGCCACCCTGCCCCCCCGCCGTTGCCCGGCAAGACTGTGCCCTCCTCAGAGGCGGGCGGGCGAGATCGGGAGCAGCGTCAGTGGGGTGAGGGAGGCGCGCCGGCGTTCCCAGGCCTTCTCTGGCTAGGTGCCCCTCCAGTGCGCGCCCTCCCAGGGGGTGGCTGGCCTCGAGCGCGCATGCGCGCACACACACATGCAGGCCCAGCCACCTCATCCATGCCCCTGGGAGGGCACACGCCGGAGGTCCGCACCCCCCCCACTCCTGCTAGTGATGCCGCTGGTTAGGATTGTGTTGTAAATTAATGGGACTTTTGAGTAAACATAAGAAAGAATTGTGTTTGTGTTGTAAATCTTTCCCTCTGAAACCCACTTTGCCAGACAGTCAACTCAATCTCTCTCTTTTAATCAGAACTATTTTATTAAACCAGAAAACACAAAGGTATACAGAAATTTCAAAGAAAGCGTACAGTCTCTGGGGATGGTGAACTCTGGCAGAGAAATATCTTCTGAGAGAGAGAGATAGGTAAAAAAGGAGTTTTGTCCTCTGGGGCTACTAGGACTGCTGCTAGCTTCACTGATGACTAAAACAAACTGAGGCAGGTGTCGGAGGGAAAACTAACTAACCAATTAAAGAGAGGGGTGATGTCACCTGACAGGAAGTTACTGTAAAGCTAAGGGAGCATAGAGACAGACCGCTAGAGTTCCATAACTCTAACCTAATAAATGCCTTGTTTAGCACAACAGAAGGAGTCTCTCTATATCAAGTTCTAAACCCTGCAGAGGCAGCACACCACCCTTCCTCTCAGTAGCAGCCCATGGCGGCAAACAAATGCACTAAAAACACTTTAAAACACTAGGCTCCTTTCTTCCTACAGAGGCCTTCTGGTGACTTGCTTAGCACTTAAACCCTTCTTGCCTAAAGCAAGTAGACTAGATTGTTTGTGCAATTTTTGCATAATTTTTGTTATATCTTATAAATTTCTGATAATGTTTTACTTTTATTTTATATTTTGAAGAATTTTATCATTTTTGAAGTAATTCATACATTAGAATTGTTTTTTATGTATATATGAAATAGATAGACCATAGAGTTGATTGGAGGTTATGTAATACACACACACACACACACACACACACAGTGAAAATGCACTTAATTTGTAATCTTACAGTCACATCTTAGTCTTATTTAGAAAATGTATTCATTTTTCTAGTGAGCTATGGCTGATAAAAAAAAAAGACCATCTGGAGCTCAGTACCGCAAACGAAAGGCAGAAAAAGCTAAGGAGCAAGCAAAGCAAGAGGAGTTCTTCCTGAAATACCTTTGTACACAGAAAGCAATTGAAGAACAGGAATATGACTATACTCTTGTTGAAACTAGCACTGAGGGAGCTGAATGTGGTGCTCCTACTACAAGTGATATAAACTCTAAGACAGAAGTTTCACAAACTGGAGATATTTCTGGGAAACACACAGAGGAAAAAGAGGATGTCAAGAAAAGTGAGAGTACTGCAAAGTCTGCAAAAGTAGATGGTATTGTGCCTGATTTGAATTACAGTGACCCTGCTAACTGGCCTAACTATTGCAGTGATAATTTGCGACAGCTTATAATACAACATGGACCACAGCAGGTTGTATCTCATGATTTTCCCAAAGACTAAAAAAACAGAAGGTTTTATCCTATACACTACAACAGGAGACTAGCAAATGGTGAAGAAGTGTGCCGTCAATGGTTGATATATTCAACCTCAAAATATGTGGTTTTTTGTTTTTGTAAATTGTAAGTTGTTCAGCAAAAAAAAAAAGTGCATCAACCCTACAAGAAACAAGTTCAAAAGACTGGAAGAACATTGGAGCAATTCTGTCTTCACATGAGAGGAATACTATCAGACCTGGAGAGAACTTGAATTGCGCTTATATAAAGGAAAAACGATTGATATTAACCAGCAGAAAATTAGGCAAGAAGAACAATATTGGCGACAAATCTTGGAATGCTTGATTGCTTTGGTCATAGTTCTTGGCATGCAAAACTTGGCATTCCGTGGTACAACTGAAAAGTTGTACAGTGCTAGCAATGGAATTTTTTTGAAGTTTGTAGAATATCTAGCCCTTTTTGATCCTGTCATGAATGAACATTTGCGCAGGGTTAAAGATCAAGGAACAATGGTTCACTACCTAGGAAAAGATATCCAAAATGAGCTTATAAAACTTCTAGCAGGTGCTATAAAGCAGGAAATTTTAGCACACACAAACTCAGCCAAATACTACTCAATTATTCTGAACTGCACACCTGATGTCAGTTGATGTAATCAAACCATCAGATTATGAGATGTCTGAGCCTGAGGTTATCGTAAGAGAACATTTCTTGGGATTTGTTCCACTAAAGGAGACTACAGGTGCCTTTATGACAGAAACTCTTCTTGGACAGCTTGAGCAAATGGGATTACTAATTGAGAATCTGCGTAGTCAAGGTTATGATAATGGGAGTAACATGAAAGGCAAAGAAAATGATGTACAAAAGAGAGTCCTGGACATAAACCCACGTGCCTTTTTTGTGCCCTGCAATGCACACTCTTTAAACTTGGTAGTCAATGATGCCACTAAGTGTTGTCTGGAAGCAACTAGTTTCTTCAGTTTGGTTCAACAGATCTATAATTATTTCTCTGTATCGACTCAGCATTGGCAAATTCTAACTAGCCATGTATCAGATTTAGGCATAACTGTTAAGCCATTGAGCGAAACAAGATGGGAGAGTCGGATCGATGCTTTGAAACCACTGAGATATCATCTTGGTAGTATATATGATGCTTTAATAGAGATCTTTGATGACACAAGCCTAAAAGGTTTATCTGGAAATACTTTCCGAATTGAAGCTAAGGCCCTTGCTGATGCAATTTGTAAGTTCAAGTTTGTGGTATCCCTTGTTACATGGTACAACATCCTTTTTGAAGTCAATCTTGCAAGCAAGCTACTACAAAATAAGGAAGCTGATTTAAATTCAGCTACAAGCCAATTGCAAGTGATCAAGAATTACCTTGTGGGCTGCAGGTGTGATGAGGGGTTTCAACAAGTTTTGATACTTGCTACTGAGATTGCAAAGGAGCTAGAAATACTACCAAACTTTGAGACAAAACAGGTTAGAAAAAGGAGAAAGAAATGGCAGTTTGAGTATGACGCCCAAGAAGAGGCACCGCAAGATCCAAAGCAGAAATTCAAAGTAGGTTTCTACTATGCTGTCTTAGACATGGCCATACAATCTGTTGAAGAGAGGTTCCAACAGCTACAACAATATAATTTCCTATTTGGCTTCCTGTATGATATATACAGTATCAACAAAATTCTACTGAAGATGTACTTAAGGCCTGCAAGAATTTGGAAAAATCATTGATGCACAATGGAATCAAAGATATTGATGCTGAAGTTCCGTGCTGTGAACTTATAGCAATAGCTCGAAGACTTCCAAAGTCTATGCCGCCACAAGGAGTACTTCTCTTTATACTACAGCAAAAACTCCTGGATAATGTGCCTGATGATTCTGTTGCTCTAAGGATCCTTCTCACACTTCCAGTGTCAGTGGAAAGTGGTGAACGCAGTTTCTCAAAGCTCAAACTTATAAAAACTTACATACGCTCAACAATGTTGCAAGAGAGACTAGTTGGCTTGGCAACTATATCAATTGAACATGCCCAAGCATCAGCACTTGACCTGAAGGAATTGGTGACAAAATTTGCAAAGGGAAAGGCACACCATTTTTGGGGTGTGTGTGCAAGTAGTTAGCCTTGCCTAGGGCGCAAAATAGCCTGGCACCAGCACTGGGTACATCCTATGTCAAAGCTCACTGTCAACTTAATGGTATGGATTTTTTTCTCTCCTAAATCAAAAGAGTTGATAGATTTGACTGATATCTGATAATGAGATTTCTTAATGTCTTTGGGGCCTCAATATATGATGAGGGCTTTGAATCCAGAAACTAGTGGATGTAATTATGTGTTAGAAAATAGGCTCAGTTGCAGATATACCACAGCTAACTAGACAACTAGGGCTGCACTCCAATACACACTTACCTGGGAGTAAGTGCTACTGAACCCAATGGAGCATACTTCTGAATAGACATCTATTGGATTATACTGTAAATTACCATTGTAATGTTATTACTCCATTGAAAGATTCAGAGGACTAGTTTGTTTTCTTTACAATCTGATACCCATCCAACTATTGTTGAGAATAAAGAGACCGGTTCTCATTTTACAAAAAAATTAATTTGCAATCAACATGAGTTATAAAAGTTTATTTTCCTTTTTGTCCTGATATATTTGTAGGATAAAAGCCTATCTGAAAGAAGGAATTTCTGAATATACTAAAATCAGATCATTAACTTTGTAACATTATTTGATTAATTGGAATCCCTTACTAAAATTCAGGCTCTAGCAAATTTTTAGGACATTCCCCGTTATATTTGAACTTGCATTATCTTATATCTAATGTATTTCTGGGCACATACCCTTTCTATCCACAGTCAATTCTAAGGATCTTGTGGAGTAGGATGTTGCCGGTGACAGTTCAAACCAAATAAGATGTTACACCAAATGGTGCCACTTGGATTTTCTGTTTTTGCAGACTAATATAGCTACTTCTCTAAACTAGCATTCTCACTGTCATCCAGAGAACTGGCACTTTAGCAAAAAGGTTCAGGCTATGAAATACAGGGATGGGACTTAAGGACTCTTGTTTCTTTTTCCCACTCCAACCATAGATAGCTCTTGTCTAAATAGTCCCAAGTTCACATTGGAACACTCTTGTTTCTGTCCACTCAGCCACAGATGCTCTTCTCTAAACTGGGTCATGACCTGATGTCTTCCTGACCTCCATCCTGCCTGTTTTTGCTACAGGGCAAAACAGACCTCCAATGTAGTTCACTTGTCCTGGGTCAAAGATGTTAAGGCATACACTGAACTGCCCCCACCCCTTCCCAATGGTTTACAAGTGGTTTAGAAACTGATGATCAAGAGGCATCAATCAGTTGTAATTTATTGACCTCTGTAGTCCATGATGGTGCATTCCTGTTCATATATTAATTGCACATATACTCTTAACAGCATGGAAGATAATGTCTGCCATATACTCCTAGACCGAATATTTTTGTGCACCATTGTCAACAATGCAGTCTTGCAATTAAACCTCAAATTACTGTATTCCACAATGCTCCAAGAGTTGCAATTAAATCAAAATTATGTTCTTTATAGTGGAAATATTACACTAACAGGGTGCAATGATCTGATGCTCAGTTCATGCATTTCAAATTCTAGCAGGATTTTTTATAAAGCCACATGGTATCTCTGAAGTATTCCAATCTCTTATTCAGCTTTTAAAAATTAAAAACTAATCAAGTTAGGCAAATCCCTCTGCAGGATGCTAAAGCAGCATTACAAATCTGCCAAAGAAAAAATTATACTTACTCTACCATGCATGGTTTCAAATCTCACACAGATTATAGTATGGGAATAACTAAAAAGACTAAACCAAAAAATACTCTATTTGTAGTTTCTGGAATTTCAAGTCAATTTTGCACCATGTTTTCATCATTTACATGATGTGAATGCAACATCCCATTAATACATTTCATATTTCTTTGCAAGGAACAAAAAATGCTCGATAATTGAAGTGAAACCACAAAAAGACTACTGGAGATCTATGAACATCAGTGCTGCTGGTCTCTGTAAAAAACTAAAAAATGTTAAAGGTTAGTAGAGAGAAAGATATTTCAGTGGGTGCAGGTGGCCAAAATTAAGCAGGTAAGCATGTTTTATGAGGAATGTGGTATACCAGATGGTAGCCTGATATAGTTTTACATCTGCAGGTGCACACTCTGGTGAAGAAAAAAATGTACTGCAACAGGTAAGAAATACAGGAAAGCAGACTGTTGCTATGAATTCCCTTAAACCTCTTGTGTTACAGAGAATGTGAGGTTACAATTATCCATTTTTAAAAGCAAGGGTTCTGGGTAGTGATTACTACTATGGAACTGTGGTGGTGTTCTGAAATAAAAGACATATTATGAAGTAGCTCTGGTCCACAAAACCTCAGTCCATTGTTTGGTTAAAAAATGAGGTGTTGCTACTCATATCTTGATAAAAGTGCTGTGGGTTCCAGTACAAAATGGCTGCCATGAGCAACCAAACAAGAGGTGTGGGTATTCCATACTGGTGAGACTGAGTACCATCACAAAAAAAGCCCTGCAAAACCTTATGCCATCATAACATTGGTTAATTTCCAAGATGCCACAAGTTTCTTCATTGTTTTTCATGCAACAGACTGTTACACAATGTTAGGCAAGCTCCACCTTTTTTTACTCCAAAGCCTTGAAAGTTGCAGCTAGGTTTTACCTCGAAGTCAGTTTCACACAGAATTCAAAACTGATTGGCCATCAACCCTATTGCCACTGCAGGTGTGTACAATGAAAATGCTTTGCTGTAGGCTCAGGCAGACACAGTGATTGGCTCAATGCTTTGCTGTGGGTGGTCCTAATCAGTAGTGGGGAAGGGAGATGTGTCTACCTGTGAGCAGAGTCATTTCAAAACCCAGCCAAAGAAAATGGTCTGGCTGATTTCCAAGCAACTAGTGTGTCTGCTGCCGAAGTCCAACATAACTGACTACACCACAGCGACTTATTATATACTCTCTAGGACTCCCTGTGTCCCCTGAATAGCATTAATAAGCCAGCAACTCACCCTGTCTCCATAGCGTTAACTTGTCTCCTATATGCCTTCCCCAAGTTCTTCAAGTTGGCAAAATATGTGATATGAAAGGAAAGTAAGCACTGTCTGCCAATAGGTGGTAAATGCATTAGGGAAGCACTGACTCTCACAGAACAGTAGTCAAACAAAGTCAGCCTCTGTTAAAGAGCGAAAAAGACACACGAAGCAGCCCAAAGGAATATTCACTAATAGGCTAAAAAAGCCTTGCAGTTTAAGAATGTACCTATCGCCAACAGATATTTCTATCAAACTTTAAAAAGCAGGGAAATTGGGCAGCTATAGTGAATGCACCAGGGGAGCAGGAGACCTCATCTCTCTGAGATATTGTACTGCCCTACAAATTTGTAAAAATGCAAATACAATTTGGGTTGGTCTTTCAGTCCAATCCATTTCCTGTGTAGCTTGGAAGAATTTGGTAACATTCCCTTGGAGAGGGAGAGGAGGAGGGGGAAGGAGGGGATTGGAAGGGGAGGGGGATGGAGGGGCAAAGGAAGGGGAGGGAAGGAGCAAGAGGGAGGGGATAGGAAGGAGGAGGGGAGGGCAGGTTTGATCATTTGCATGCTTTTTGAGTTAAATATGATTTACTCCTGTGCAATCACGCTTAGGATTGGTGAAACTGACCTGGAGGAAGGGAGGGAGGAGAGAAGAGATTGAATGGGTGGGCACTGGGCAGAGGGGAACCCCCATTTCTTTCCAAAAAGAAAACATTGTGAACAGTATCATTGCTCTTCAGTGTTTCCCCACCTTTTTATTCTACAGCAGGCACATGTAGCCTCCCACCCAAATTTAAACCAAAGCTGTCTTGGCCTTATCCACACCAGACCTTTATTTCACTTTAGACAGTCAGAGCTTCTCCCAAAGAAGGGTGAAGGGTGCTGACAGGTGCTAGGAGATGCCCTGTTCCCCTCAGAGCTTCAATCAGAGCAGCTGACTGTTAAACCACTCTGGCCACTGGAGCTCTGTCAGGGGAATAGGAGTCTCCTCTCAGCACTCTTCACAATCTACACTTCCCAGGATTTGGGGGAAGCCATGACTGTCTAAAGAGAGATAAAGGTCTGGTGTGGGTGTGGCCCCCTGATTAGGCAAGCCCAGCTACTATGAGTCTGGCTTTTAGAACACTGACAGTTGGTTCTTACTGAGCATGCCTGGGCTTATCATTGACTCCAATGCTAAATTTCTTAAATTAATTTAAAATTGGCCAGACTTTTTTTTTAACTTTTAAACTGCAGAGGATGAAGGTCAGAGTATGGGGCAAGGTCAATAATAGGATTACGGGCACTCTGTGAACATGGCTGATTTTTAATGAATTTCAACAGATTATGAGAACTCTGACAGAAAAAAGTCCAAAAGGGGTCTGGTTTTTTCTCTGTTTTTATTTATTTATTTATTTATTATTTGATTTATATCCCGTCCTTTCTCCCAGCAGGAGCCCAGGGCGGCAAGCAAAAGTACTAAAAACACTTTAAAACATCAAAAAAAAACACAGACATTAAAATACATTAAAACAAAACAACTTTAAAAACATTTTTAAAAGCTTTGAAAACCTTTTTAAAAGGTTAAAAAAACAAGAGGAATGACCAATCATCTAGCTTCTTAAGGGCTGCTGTTGTGGTTATATGCCTTCAAGTTGATTACGACTTATGGTGACCCTATGATTCCTTTTTGGATATATTCATAGGGTTCTCATGGTAAGAGGTATTCAGAGGTGGTTTACCATTGCCTTCTCCTAAGCTTACGGCACCTGGTATTCCCAGGCGGTCTCCCATCCAAGTACTAACCAGGTCTGACCCTGCTTAGCGTCCAAGATCAGATGAGATCGGGCATGTTCAGGATAGTATGGCCGTAGGCTCTTAAGGGTAGCATTCCCAAAAGTTGTGTACTCTTATAGTAGCCTTGGAAAATGGAAACAGACTGCCTTCACATCAATCCCGACTCATGGCGACCCTATGAATAGTGTTTTCATGGTAAGCAGTGTTCAGAGGTGGTTTTACCATTGCCTTCCTCTGAGACTGAGAGGGAGTGACTGGCCCAAGGTTACCCAGTGAGCTTCATGGGTGTGTGGGGATTCAAACACTGATCTCCCAGGTCATAGTCCAACGCCTTAACCACTACACCATAAGACATTTTTATTTATTTTATTTTATTTATTTATTAGTATTTTTATTTCTTGTGTTTGTTGTTCCATTATTCCTTACCCCATTGACCTTATCCTCAAAAATCTGTTTTATTTGCTGTTAGTTGGCTTGAAGTTTTCTATAGTTAAGGTACGAGGAACTGAGGCAGACTGTAGTGAGGAACAGAGGTGGTGTTTCTATTCTAATGCTCATGCACTCTGAAAATGTTCCTGTCTGGGCCTCTCCCATTAAAACTCTGCAGCTAGCCAGGTTGGGAGCAAACTGCCAGGTTTGTGCAGGACTCCAACCTTTCCTCTTGGCTGCCCAACTTCTGCCTGGAATGAACACCTCTGCAAGATCATCTTCCTTCCAAGCTCTCTTCAAAAATCACCTTTTTTGTGAAGCCTCTGGAACAACTCCTAGGCTGCAAACTCTACCTAAGCCACAGTACACACAGCTGAAATTGTGTTGCTTATTCTGCCCCCATTTCCTCCCTTTCCTCAATTGTTTCCCTTGTATCTATTTTTGTTAGATTGTAAGTCCCCTTTAGGAAGAGACTTCTCTCATTTGTTGTAAAGCACCATATATATAGAAATGTGGTGGGAAACTTTTGACCCTCCAAATGTTGCTGAACTACAACTCCCATCAGTCCCAGCAAGGATGGCGAAATAGCCAGAGATGATGGGAGTTGTAGTTCAGCAACATCTGAAGGGCTAAAGGTTCTCCACACCTGACATAGATGAAGCTAAATAAATAAATACATTCGCATTTTACATTCATACATACATACATATATAAGAGGTGGCGGTGACTCTGCTGGGCTCCATGGACCATTGGTGTAATCTAGTATTAAGGAAGTGCTTCCTTTCTTTTTTCTTATAACTTTGTTACTAGGGCAAGGAACACAAACACATCAGTTCCACTATGAGACTTCAAACAGCCCCATTAGTAAAGTATCTGTAGCATTCTGCTTGCAAGATAGGCAGCAGTCTAGACATTAATATTCAGCTTATACTTTAAAGCCTGCTTTATTCTCCCAGAAACGTTGACCTTATGCCCATCAGGCTTTTTATTCTTTAGCAGGTAGCTCCAAGCAGGCTGTGCCAACCAGGTGAAAGAACTGCTAAAGACTTAACAGTTCTCTGTTTCCCCCATCTGCTCCAGAAAATGATGTTCCAAACAAGGGAAAGAAATGACCCTGGAGAGCGTAGAAACACAGTGAACTGGGCTGCCTGCAGGCAGAATTGACAAGGGTCAGCTGAGACATATATCCATACACTCTTGCATAACAACTAGGAAAGGGAATTAGAAACCAGGGGGCTCTGTTCAGCCTTGTAGGTTTAATCAGAGTAAATACCTTACTAAATATTTGTTCTGGGTGGTGAAGGGGAGGGAGGTTCATGCCATAAAAATCCAGTGGCTGCTTCCTCATTTACCCCCTTCCATACTGCATCCTGCAGTCTAGGACAGGCCCAGGACTGAAGGCAGCCATACCTGAATCTGTACCTGAAGAAAATGTTCTCTGGCACATGATCTCCCGAATCAAATAGCTGAATGGGTGCGGGGTGAGGTACTATTTCACTGACAAAGTCAAAGACAGAAGTAGAGCTGGACTTACTGTTAGGCATACAGCATATGCTGTAGGGCAGCAGATGTAGGCTCCTGATGATTCCGATCCATTGGAAGATGTGCGAGACGTGGTCTGTCATGCACCTCCTACACCAACCTGCTACCCTCACGTTCACTGGTGGGCACTATCCCATCACCAAGTTCAACTGCCAGTCCTGTAATAGAATGGAGGAGGTTGAGGGCACCATCTTGTTCCTTGCCTCAGGCAACAAAATGTCAAGGACTGGGTATGGACAGAAAGCAAAGGCTGCAATTTTATAATAATAATACAGAGGCTTCATACTGCCAGCCAATCATGGGCTCTGATGCTACTAACCCCTATTCTCTTCTGAAGAGGATTCTGATCTACGAGCAAGTATAGTTGCTGGTAGGTCTAGGAAGGTCCCAACCTTAGACCCTGAGGTCCTTGGTGGTACAAGCATCAGAGTAACTAATGCTTGTGAACTATATATTTCACTCATGACATTTCACTTTCCATAAAACTTCCTGAAGCAATTTAGCAATAAAAACATCAACAGTAAAAACATACATGTGTGTGTGTGTGTGCATGCATATATATATATATATATATACACACACACCTCTTTATCTCCCATCATCTCCAGTGTCAACTGTGTGAAAGGGTTGAGTATTAAGAAGGTGGAGCTGGCCACTACTATCATAATTCCATAGCCACTGATCCACATGTCAGCATAAACTCTATAGAGCTATAATTATACATTCTTTACAATAATTGTTGTGATAAATGATTACATTATGATGTTCTAAAAGTAAAAACAGAGCTGTTGGAATTTTGCTGCTTCTTGATTAGATTATATGTTTCCATTCTGTATAGAGACTGAATGGTTTGTCCTGTTTTGCAGCAGACGTTGGGGTGGGGGTCACATATGTCATCAAGCACCCTCAAATATCTTTGAACAGCATGAGAATTTCCTTTAGATCACACTGGAAAGCATTATCCTTCTCTGACAACACCAAGGAAACAGAATTAAATAAATGGTGACATCTTTGCTACTTCAGAATAGCTTGGATTTACTTTCAGTTTTTCAGATAATGTGTTTCAGATGTTCTAACCATTTCACAAATATTCATTAAGTAATCCTTACAACAGCCTGATAGGGTAGGCTATATTAAAGATGGAGGTTGCGTCTGAGAGATAATGGCTTGATGAAAAAGCTATTCAGGTTGCAATCCCATCATTACCTACCTGGGACCAAGCTCATTGAACTCCATGAGATTTAATCTTCTGAATAGGTTTTAATAAGAACTCTGGGCACTAGAAAAGCAATAGCGAATCCTCTTGGCCTTTATCCTGCTGGGCTTTTAAACACCTCTTCGCAGAGCTCGCACCCCAACTATCTTGCAACTCCTGTGAGACAGCAAGGTCTGGCTCCTTGACCATCCCCATAGCCCTGGCAATAGGCCATTATTCCCTTTCCCTATTGCATAGCTGCTTTTAGCCAAGATGCTATCACCATTGACAGGACAACCTCAGAGCTGATGGCCTGTGGAAGCAGAAGAGGCTCAGCAGTGTCTCTTGAGGCTTTCCCCAGACATTGGCTACATGTCCTTTAATAAGATGGCAATTATCACCTGCAATTACTGCAGATATGGAGATAGCTTGGCTCTCTTGCCAAGGGCATTTCAAAGCTCCACAGTGTACATATTCCATAGCCACCATTTTAATAGCTGACTTAAGGTAACACTTCCTCAGTTTTAATCCCTAAAGGCTTCTCTCCTCCTCTGAGAGACATTGATCACATTGCCATAATCTGGACTCACTTGAAATGAGGCCTGTGAGAAATTCCATTAGAATATTAACAGCTTCCCCTCAACCCACCAATCGGAGGCAGGAACGGTCCACATACCTGATTCACCTCCCACCAACAGACATAACGCCATCTGATTCCAGAAACTCCCTGACTACACACTTCAAGCTACCTCTCAGAACGCACCCCAAAGTCTATACTTTAGAGTCAAAACATTCAGTACAGCTATATTTGTTCCATTTCCTTCAACAATGCTTCTTATCTGAAGGATTTCCATAATGCATTCTTTAAACTGCAAAACAGATTGACAAGACCCAGGGTTTATTTTAAGCTTTCCTCCACTACTATATAAGCAGCCAGCCCTGAACTTTTAGTAGCCAAAAGGAAGAGACCAGATTGGTACACAGGTATTGCCTATTACAGGTCAGGCCTAGAAAAGGTCTTGAGCAGTAGACCCATTGTCACAGTCAGATTCCTTTTATAAAATGGTTATCACAAACAAAAATGGAATATCTAAGAGAGACAGAGACTGAAGGACAATACTCTAAAATAAAACCATTCTTTCCCCATATATTTCAGTCAACACTATTACAGGACTTACAACATAATCCTATACATGTTTACTCAGAAGTCAGTCTAATACAGTTCAGTGGGGCTTACTTCCAGATAAGGATTGCAGCCTTAATAACATCAGGGAGTCATTCACTTGCTCATCATGAAATATTCTATATGCCATCATGGGCCAATCTATAAGAAATAGACAAGCCAGTCTCTTTACCAGACAAGCTATTAATTCATGTATATGTTGCTGAATATTGCTTAATATTCAGAATTTCTAAGTGGTGTGGACAGAAATCATAACACCAATAACTCACTCACAGTTCAGAAGCCAGTGGGAGAACATTTCAGTCTCTCAGGATATTCTGTTGATAATCTCAAAGTCGCTATCCTTTAATAAAAATACTAGATCAAAGTTTGAATGAAATGACTAAAACAGAATTTATTATTCAATTCTATGTTATTCAGTTCAGACTTAAGCAGAGTTCTAAGTTCTTTCCCACAATAATTTAGCAGTTGCTCCACAGATAGGACATTCTTTGTACCAGGTTTATGTGGCCCTGCTGTAAAGGGGCTACTGAAAACAATCAGGGTTCCCATACCCATAGAGGAAACCTTATGCAAGTACATACAGCTCCAAACAAACTGACACTGAACATGCAGTGATTGGGAAACATGGCTGGTCTATAAATTGATGGCCAAGAGTGGATAGCCCATGCAGTTTCCCTAGCTCCTTCACACACTTGCTGCTCAGAGGGAATCAAAAGCCTGTGCTTATTATTGACTGATTGACTAGATTTATATCCCACCTTTCCTCCAAGGAGCTCAAGGTGGCATACATGGTTCTCTTCTTCCCCATTTTATCCTCACAACTGTTAGAATTGTGACAAGAGCAACTCCCATTTGGTCCTATTTGCATGGAGGAAGATATAGAAAGATAGCCCTCCTAGCTGGCTAGACTGCCACTGACCTGTACTCACCTTTTCTATCTGTCTTCCTTCTGTGTAAACTGATATGCCTCAGGGAGCTGTTCACCCCTCTGACTCACCTTATTTTTTCTTCTCTGCAGACCACTGGAGAAGGAGCCATGTTCTCTTTGTCTCCTCTCCTCTAGCATGAGGGGCAATGTCCAGGCATAGCCATTGCAGCTTCCAACTTAGTTAGCTAGATAGAGGTAGCACCTTTCCTATCTAGTATGTATTTCTATTAATAAAGTAGTCTTTTTTTTATTTTGAAACCAAGCCTAAGTCTGATTGATTTAAAGCAAGGTGAAAGCTTGCTTGCTTTCAGGTAAAATCACATCCATGCAGCACAGAGAGCTGAGCATGCTACACTAAGCTAAACTCTGATAATTTACTAAAACTCTAATTGGTCTACTAGCAATTAGAACCGTCTACAACAACCCTATGAGGTAGGCTAAGCTGAGAGACTGTGACTGGCCCAAAGTTACACACTGAGCTTCATGGCTGAGTGGGGATTTGAACCCCACTTAGAATGTTGGACTGTGACCTGGGAGACCAGGGTTTGAATCCCCACACAGCCATGAAGCTCATTGGGTGACCTTGGGCCAGTCACTGCCTCTCAGCCTCAGAGGAACGCAATGGTAAAACCACCTCTGAATACCGCTTACAATGAAAACCCTATTCATAGGGTCGCCATAAGTCGGAATCGACTTGAAGGCAGCCCATTTCCATTTCTCCCAGGCCCTAGTCTGACACTCTAACAACTACACCACACTGGCTCTCAGGTTTATTTATTATTTATTAAATTTATTCGATTTATATCCTGCCCTTCCTCCCAGTAGGAGCCCAGGGAGGTAAACAAAGCACTAAAAACTCTCTAAAACATCATAAAAATAGACTTTAAAATATATCACAACGAAACATCCTTAAAAACATATTTTTTAAAAAAAGCTTTTAAAAAAAGCTTTAAAAACCATATTAAAAAGCAATTCCAGCACAAACACAGGCTGGGGGAAGGTCTCTACATAACAGACTTGTTGAAAGAGAAAGGTCTTCAGGTTATATGAATGAGTAGTACATACATATATAGATCAGGAGTGGGGAACCTTTGGCCCTCCAGATGTTGCTGAACTACAACTTCCATCAGCCCTGGCAAGTATGTCCAATGTACAGGGATGATGGGAGTTGTAGTTCAGCAACGTTTGGGGGGCCCAAAGGTTTCCCATACCTGATAAACATAATCTGCCAACTCAGAAAAATGCTTCCGTCATCTGAAGGGGCACAAAAGCTTGTGCTATAATAAGTCTGTTAATCGTTAAGGTTCCACAAGACCTGTTGTTTTTGCAGCAATAGACCAACACAGCTGCCCCTTGGTAATATTATACTCCATTCTACACAGGTATTTAGTCAGCAAGCTTAATCCTTCCACAGGTAGTGGTTCAAATACAATATATTAGTACATACATTGCTGGGTGTACTGGACGCCAATTCTCTCAACAAGAATGTTTCTATAACTGTTGTTAGTATCATTGGCTTTGCAGAGAGACTATACAACAGCGTCTTTGTGGAACACTCAGCAGAGATATTTACTCTTCTAAGGGCTGTTTCCTGTGTGGGAGTTCTCCCAGTGCCTTAGAAAACATAATCCGGGTAAACAAAAATTAAAGAAAATTGAAGTATGAGGACTCCTTAATACTACTCAGCCCTGGAGGTTGAACATAAACATTAGAACAAGGATACTACTATTATTTGCTTATTTACCTTTTCTTGGTTTTTTCTTTGCTTTTTTTGTCAAATCAAGACCACGTTTCCCAGTCATTGAAACAAAATCAACTTGCAAGTGGAAATTGGGAGGTTCTCATGGGAACTGACAATCAGCCTGATGTACAAACCAGTTAAGCTATGTACTAGGGTTCAAGCCAGTATAATATCACTTAAATCAATGGGATTGGGATTAATGATCTGGTTCTAGGCCCACAATCTGCAGGCCCAGTAATGCATATGGGATGGCAGCTGACGCCATCTACAGTTACTACAATTACTATCAGCTCCACCCAGCATGGCCAATATTTAGGGTTGATGGGCGTTGTAGTCCACGACATCTGCAGAGCGCCATGTTGGCTATCCTGACTTAAGGGGAAGAGACCATAGCTCAGTGGTAGAGAGAACATGTTCTGCATGCAGAAGTTCCAACACTGAACCCCTAGCATCTCTAGTTTTCTTTTTCTAAAGGATCATGGACTAGGTGATGGGATAGAGCTCTGCCTGAAACCCTAGAGATCCACTGCTACAGCAGACCAAAGTCTAGATCAGAAGTAGCCAATGTGGTACCCTCCAGATGTTGTTGAACTACAAATCCCATCATCAATGGCCATTTGCCATACTGGCTGGGGCTGATTGGAGTTGTAGTCCAACAGCTTCTAGATGTCACCAGGGTGGCCAGGTGCAAAAGAGAACAAGTCTATTAAAGGTGCAGAAGCCCCATCTTCTTTTGCATCTGCCCATTCTATGATCCTAATTAAGCAGTGTAGCCCTATTTGGTAGAAATTAGGTTGCTGCTAGAGATGCCAACATTCCCCCCCCCGCTACTCCCCATAAGCCATTCCCATCTTTTTGAACTGGCACCCTGATAGTGCTAGTCTAATCAACTACTATATGTGGAATGGAATGGAGGGTGCCATCTTATCCTTTGCCTCAAACAGGAAAATGTCTTGGGCCAGTCCTGCAATTAAGACATTGTTCTGCATTGATGGAACAGAGCAGGAAGTATTAAGGCTTCTTTTATTTATACAGCATCCAGGTGGCCAAACCCAATAATGGCCTTGCTAGATCACTTCACGTCCCATCTGGTCCAGTATTTGATATCAACGAAGGCTATCCAAATGACACTGGGAGCTCACAAGTATGACATGATGGTGGTGTCCTTCCCCTGTGCCTTGCCATCACCTCAGCATTTGGTTATTCCCTCTTTCCTACAGAAGCTCAGCCTCCCATCAGGCCTGTGATAATAGTTTAAAGAGGCCTGGAAAGGAAACATTATGAAAATCATTATGATGGTCAAAGAGAAAAAGAATGGAATAATTCAAGTGACAGATCATCGTAAGCTCATTCTCTGAGTATGAATCCTTATGTAGCCAAATGACACCATCCACTCTCAAGAGCAGGAAGGACACAGATTTGTGTGAAGTTGACGTGATAATTTATATTCACTAAGAGGCAAAAAAACCCCATTGCGGCTGAAGAACATACCTATACCCAACAGATATTTATATCAAACTTTAAAAAGCAGGGATATGGGGCAGCTATAGCAAATGCACCAGGAGATAGGAGAGCTGACCTCCTCTCCGACATATTGTACTGTCCTACAAATTTGTGAAAATGCAAACACAAATTGGGTTGGTTTTTCACAGTAAAATCCACTTCCTGTGTAACTCAGAAGAATTTGGTAACATGTGCCTCTGAGCATATACTCTGAATTAAGTAGCTTGAATTTTGCATCAGCCATGATTTCTGAGTAGCACTCATCTTTATCTGGGGTTGATTCCTCAGGCAGCTCTGACCCCAAGACAGTGGGACCAATGGACAGTTAAATGGAACTTCAGGAGACTGTATAGCTCACATTGCCAAATGCAGGAGGCACCCAGGGAGGGCTGTGGCCCTGTTTCTAGGTTTCCCAGAGGCACTGATCCAAAAACAGAATGTTCTACTCCCATTTGATGCCATCCATCAGCATCTTCTTAAGTGCTTATATATTTTATATTATATTATATATTTATTATGTGTAGTATTTATAACACACCTTTCACCAAATGGATACAGTCTGACTTAAGCTGATTCCTGGTTATTGACCTCTTGTATCTGGATGAAAGGAATGTCTATATTTTCCAGTTTACACATTTATCAGCATTCCAGATGCCCTTAACTGGGTAGTGTCAGTTCTTTGTTATTTTAAAGGATGCAGAAGACACTAGGTAGCAGGGACGTTGCTAGGTACTTAAAAGATTTGGGGCATGGGGGTATATATGCCTCTGAGCAAATTAAGAAAGTGGCTGGCTAGGATCTCACCTGCAGTGCACCCAGCCACCCTAGGGCCCAGTGCAAAGGATGTCCCTGTTGAATACTGATTATTCCTTCTCCCTCTTCTATCATCATTATCATATATTACCTGCCCTTCACCTAAAGGTCCCAGGATGGGTTACAACAATTTTAAAATATGACATTAATTTTTTTAAAAAACAACCTAAAATCCACAAATAGGGTGGGTCCTAAAAATATATGTCTCAGGTGTCAAAGGCTATGGTAAAGAGCTGCGTCTTCAGCATTCACCTAAAACTGTACAGTGAAGTTGCCAGACATGGTGTGACACAACTCTTGGAAGAACAAAATTCCTACATAACCCTCAAAGCTGCAGAGAGCCTACCTTCCATCCTCCCCACCTGCTGGTGTTAATGAACTTGCACTTCAAGGGTCATCTTACTTAGTTTCCCAATTTTAAGTTGAATACTTGCCACTTCCTGAGTTTCAGTTGTGGAGAAAATGTCCTTAAAATACTCTTCCAGTAGGAACAACCCCCAGAAACTGAAAGGTGTCTGGAACTGCTTTTGTCAGTGAGTGTCACTGGTTACTTTTAACACTGCACAGTTGTGTCAGACTTGGACCAGGAAAACAGGGGTTCAAATCCCCATTTGGCCATAAAGCGTGCTGGGTGAGTTTGGAGCACTCACCATCTCTCAGCCTAATCTACTTCACAAAGTTATTGAGAAGATAGAAAAGGGGAAGGAAGAACTAGCCTTTCGGTACCAGCTTAAAACTTTTTTGTTTAGGCAAGTTTATCCAGACACATAGATGTTGATCTGTTTCATTTTTTTTAGTTAGCAGCTGTTTCAATTACTTATTTTTAACTGTCTTATTGATAATGTTACTGTGTTTTGTAAACTGCTTAGAGGTCTTTACATTCAAGTGGTATACAAATCTTGTTAAATAAAAAAAGGCTTTCAAGAAAAGGCTTTCCTATTACAATAACACACCAGAGTTAGGAAAATAAACCTGCACCCTTAATCCTCAGTCCCACTGATTGAACATTTGCAGTCAGGGAAGCACATTGTTTCTCTCAGAGAAATGCACAACTTATTTCCAAAGGTTTTCTGAAACCGTTTTTCAAACCAAATACATAATGAGGGTGTACATTTTTTGAGGACAAGTGGAGTTGCCTCTGCTCCTCGCGCGGTCAAGCTACACACACATTCTAGTTGTGGTGGGCAGGCTGGGACAAGGAAGGAAACGGGAAGGTCCTTTCCCAAGGGCGCAGGGTGCCAAACTGCCATCTTGAGGGCAAAACACCGCGGTAAAAATCGGTTGGATGTTTTATTTTTTAGTTGCATCTCCTCCCTCACCTCCACCCCACGTGATCACGTGGACCTAAAGTTCTGGACCCCGTAAAGCCCAGAGCGCAAAAAGCACTCACAGGGAAGAGCTGCTGCTCCTTTTATATCTATTCCGATGTTGTCTGGCTTTTGGGCGGCTTTCCGAGGAAACGCGCAAAGAAAACGCTCCCCTCCGGAGAAGCTAAGAGGAAATCCCAAATCTTGGAAGGAGCACTTCACCTGTGCTGCCTTTATCACGGCACCCGCCCTTCTCCAGCTCTCCTTCTAAAGTAGTGGCGTAGATGTTTATTTTTTTTAAAACCGTTAGCCGGCTGCTAACGGAGAAACGAACAAAAAAATGTGCTTTGGAGATAGCGCGTTTATTTCACGGCCCTGACATTCTACGTCCTTAGAAGGTGTTTCCTTGCAAAGCTGGATTTCAGTGGGGCGATTCTAACTTGGGCGAGGAGACACAATCCAGATCCCCATGAAGTTCGGAGGGAAAAATATTCCTGATTCGAAGTGGGTCTGGATTGCTCCCGAACTGCATTGGAAAGGAATTGGGACGGAACCCCAGCTCCTTCCCGGAGTTGCTCCACAAGCCAGTTAAGCCGGAATCCTTCGATTTGAGCCCACTGGTATCCTGTCTCCGAAACACATTCACTTGGAAGCAAGAATTATGGGCTTAATTTGCCTGTGTCCATGTGTCCGTTATTACGGTATTTATTTTTGGCAAACTAAAATTATATTTCTTCGAACTAAGTTTCTTTGAAATGGGGGGGGAGGACCTTTCCGGTTAAAGTGTTTGTGTCCGGGTTGTAAACGGACAATCCCTCCAAACCGAAATATTAAACTCGTTCTCTGGGAACCCTGTGGCAGAGGGATCGAGTTGCGAAAGGACTGTTCTCACGCACCATTCACTTTTCCCCGTTAGTTGTGCCCGTTTGGACACCTGGGACAGAAAGAAACGGGTTTATTTGGAACCACGCTCCATTCAAATCCCTTTTCCGGTTTCTCCCGAGTAAACGTGATTTTAGATCGAAGTAGAGCTTAGAAACAACTCCCGCTTCGCCTCCTTTGCATGTCGGTGGCGCGCTTTCACACGTGAAGCTGACTCGGCTGCGGCTCGTTGCCGAGTCTACACAATTTTTCGGGCGTCAAAAAAAGGCCTATCGACCCGGATGAGCGTTCTATTTCAAAACAGCTCTCGCCCCCGCCCTCCTCAACACACGTGTGAACAAATGAGAACGAGAGAGAGGGGTGGGGAGGCAACGGCTCTTCGGAGCGTCACGTGTGGAAAGGCCCTTAGTATTCCTGGCATGTACTCCCGCTAACTTGCCTTGACAAGGAAACAAAGCCTTTGCAAACGCAGCCGTGCGCGTTTCCCCTTTGGAACCTGCCGCAAGAGCCTACTGATGGCCAAGAAAAACCCGGTAGCCAAAATTTATTGGGGGGGATGCATTTTCTAATCAAAACAGCTTTTCCTTTAGCTAATTAACCCCCCCTCCCACTCTTCCTCCAAACAGGAGGGATCGCCCCTCCCCCTCCCCCTCCCATCTTCCTTCAAGGGGACACCACTTGAACTTGAGACTCTATTGTTTCGGTGAATCCTCAGTGTTTTTAATTAAACACAAGTCTCCCCCTTTTCTGCTCAAAAAATATCCCATAATAGGTTTAGTTCCCTCTCTCTCTCTTTAGTTGTCCTGGCAGCTGGCGCTTGTTGGCTGTTGTATTTGAGCAACGGACTGTTCAAGAGGGGGCCGAGAAATAACTCCACGCAGCCTTAATAGACCTGTCGGGACAATGAATGCACCTTGGAAATGAAGCAAGCAAAGCCGAGGGCGGCCGGAGGAATCGCGGCCGGAGGAATCGCGGCCAGGGGGGGGGGGTGTCCTCAGCACTCTGAGATGGATCGACGCCCAGAAACTTGCGAAGGAAGTTTCTTTGTCTTCCAGGGAACTGACTTCCAAGGAAGGCTACAGCTCGAAAGCGCGCGCTTCCTCTGGAAAGGAGCCTTTTCCAAGCCAAGCCTTCCAAGTAAAGCGAGGCTTCGGAGCGCGGCCCCATTGGGCGGGGCTGGCTTGGGCCCCCAACGCCGAGGGTCTGACGCACCCTCATTTCCATCACAGGTCTCCAGAAAAGCGAAACGGCACAGAGAGTCTGGTGGCATAATACATTTCTTATGGCAGGAGCTTTCGCGGGCTAAAGGCTCAAGCCTCAAGCCCACGTCCTCAGGTGCGCTAAAGGTAGTGGGATTTACTCCTGAGTAGACAGGGTGCAACCCTATGCACATTTTCTTGGAAGTAAGCCTCACTGAACACAGTAGGACTTATGACCTAGTTAAATGCATAGGATGCGGGGTGAGTATCAGGCCAGCTCTTACTTGAAAGTAAATTCCAAGTCATGTAACGTCCTATTCCTAGTAATGAAATTTAAAAGCCGGGCCCTAATTTCAGGGAGGATTTCACAAATGAAGTATAGAAAGCATAAACATCATCATCATCATCATCATTATTACTATTATTATTATTATTATTATTATTATGTTTGCCTCCCTGGACTCGAGCGAGACAGAAGTTTAAATAATAATAATAATAATAATCAGCAGAATCCGTAAGTAGAGAAAGAAATCATACTAGATAGAAATAAACTTAAAAGAGGCCTTTAATAGTAGTATTGGGTGTAGCAGGTCCCAAACTGGTTTGCTCTTCCGCAGAAGACAGTCTTAAACCAGTATTGGGGGAGGGATGTCGGTTTTCACAAGTGACCCTGAGGGGTGAGCCTCTACGTGTGAATGTTGTTAATGGGGGAAATCGAAAGAGGAAGATAACGATGTAGTGTTTTTGTTTTGCTTTGCTTTAATTAACTGCGACAGAACGTCGGTTTTACAGTGGAATTCAGGGTGGGGGAAGAAAACGGGAAGGCAACTGGGGAAGGGGACACGGCACTACAAACTCAAATGTCCTCTTGTGCTGTTTAGCTCGGAAAATCGAAAACCTCGAATGCGACGGTGGGATCCGGTGTCCAAAGGGGCCACTCATTTTATGCCGTTCATCTTTCCTGAGTTTGGTCTTGCCTGGACTACATTCTCAGTACTTTCCCTTGAAAACAGACGGTCCAAGTTCCAAGCCTCGAATACCGGATTGCAGTGTCGGTCCTTTTTCTCCCCACCGATACCAAATCCCAACAGGCGGGTTCGAACTCGGGGTAAAGGTCCCATTCGATTTCCAAAGAGTTAACTAGGGCACTAGGAAATATATCTGCATTTCTACCGGATTGTTTCCAAGCAACGCACCATCCTAGCTACGTTTGCCTGGAAGCCACCGCCCCTGACGTGAAGGCAATGGTTTAGGATCGGACTGTAAAGCGTGGCCAAGAGGCCGCCGCGTCGATGAATTATATCTGTAAAGGGACCCTCGGAGAGACCTCAGAGCTATCGAGAGAAAGGTAATTTATTGCCCGCGTTCCCTCCCTCTCGGTTGCCACATCCCCTTTTGGCTAAAGCCGGGTCAGTTGGACAAAATAAAGAAGCGTCTCCCCGTAGGAGGGTTGAGGGGAAGGGTGCGGCGGTACCCTGGAAGAATATTTCTTCCAGGAAACCTCTGCCAAGGAAAATAGAGAAGGATTCTGGCCAAATTGACAAGGTCTCTACCAGACTCCAAGCCGTCCAACAGCAGCTAAGGAAACTATTTCTGCTTCTCATAGAACCGTTATTGGTACTGGCAAAAGCCTCTTAGCGTTTATCTTTAACACAATCCACATAGCAAGATGTTCCATCAATCCGAAATGACTCCCCTCCCCCATTTGTTTATTTTTTCAGGAAGCATCTTACGTGTGGGAAGGTGCTGTAAATGATTTCAATAGATACTGTCCCCATCACCCCCAATCTATGAATCACTGAATTCAAGGAAGAGAGTTCTAGCACAATCCTGTGGGTGGTTACTTGGAAGTAAGCCCCACTGTGTTCAAGAAAACTTGCTCGTAGGCAAGTGTGCACAGGAGTGCAGTCTCAAGCATCTATTGAGATCGACGTGCAACTTAATAGTGCTTAACCCGACCGAATCTTGACCCACATGAGCAATTCTCCGTTGGTGGGCGGCTGCCATCCCACTACATCATCGGGGCCTACAACCGGGATAGGATTGCCTCTTGTGGGGCAAACTGACAGCATGTACTCTTGTGAATAGTTATTGAGCCTGCTCATGACCGTTGGTTCTCTCCACATAAGCTGTTTCTTCGCCACATACTTGCTTGAAAGTGTCTTACTGTTGCTTAGAATGGATTTGACTTCCGAGTAGGCGCGCTTAAAGTCTTTCCTTTCCGCTTCAGTCCTAAATGTGATCATTTGCAACTGACCTCCTTGATCTCAGTGGAACTTCACTTCCTCGGATTAGATTCCGGGGGAGACGCTCAGTGGTTGAAAACAAAAAATACTGCAGGATTGGCTTCTGGAGGGCAAACATGGCGATCTGTGGCGTTTCCACTATTTCAATCTCAAAAACGTGGCACACTTACCTGGAAATAAATGCCATTGAAAACAATGGAACATACCTCCAAGTAAAATCAATAGGATATACTTTCCCAAATAAATGGGACATACTCCCAAGCGCGAAATGGAGGGCCATAGGCAAATAGATCCCGGTCTTAATTTTATGTACTTGGAAGCTAGCTCTATTGATTTCAGTGACCATTGCTTCCGCACAAGGCGTTTAGGACCAAGGCGTTATCTGGAAGTAAGTTCCGCCGACTTCGAAGCGAATTTCCTTTCCCAGAAGCTATGCTTAGGTTAAGGGTGTCGCTTCCCCTTCCAAAGTGTGGTCAATGCCTTGTCTGAAGTTTCCTGAAGCCCCTTTTGAGATGTCGGTAACGGTGGGAATGGGCAAAGGCGAGGGCCACCAGTGGCCAGGTTTACTGCACAGTTTTGCATGGCCATTCATAATTATATCGGCATGAAATAAACGAAAAGAGCAGTGAGACGAAGTAACTGTCAGATAGCTCTAGATCTGCCTATGGCATAAGCTCTTAACTAGGACACGTTTTTGTCATGAATAGGTAGCCTTTGCACATTTGTTAACAGATCTGCAAAATCCTTCTGCTACATTGAAACAACTCTTCAGTCATTTTGTTGTGATCATGTTTAAGGCCTCATAATAATGCCCCAAGATATTGATTTAGAACCAAATGCGCAAGCCACATAGCCGTCCTTCCTTAAGCGACGGTGACCTGTATGCCTTCAGTTGTTCATAACGATAGTGGACTAGTTAGCTGGCCAGAGAGACATAGGTACTTCTCAGGAATCAATCACATGTTATCCCGGAATCACTGAGGCCGCTTCTCCGCTTACCTAGGAGGCTGCACCTAAAGCTCTGCTTTATTTCTTTTTCTTTATGCTTTTTTGAAACATCTAGCTTTTGGCCTGTGGGGATATAAGGGAAAGCTTGCAGGCAGTATTCAGTCCCATGGCTTGGAGGTAAACCTCTTGCCCTCTGGTATTTTAGACAATGAGTTAAAAGGCAAATGGATACCTAATAAGGACTAGACACTTGTTTTTAATTTTATAATGTTTAATTTAGTTTTATTGTAATACAATTAAATAAGTGTTTTCAGCTTCCTGTATTTAGTTCTGGCAATTCCGCTTTGGTTCATATTCTCAGGCCTCCTCATCACAAAATGTTAGGCTAGGAGCCAGACCAGACCCTCAAATATGTTTCCCCTGATTGATTATGATCAGACCCCCCTAAAAAAGAGGGACTTACTTACAAGGAAACCGACTGAGTTACTCGGAAACAGATTGGCCTTGAAATCAAACTGGACACCAAATAGGCCAGAAATCTAAAGAGGGACCCACCTGTCGTACACAAAAGTACACGGCGCACTACATATTTGTTGGGAGGTGGAGAAAGAATTCAAAATTGTTCCAAAAAGCAGACTGGTCTGGGAGTCTTCAGGTCACAAAAACATAGTTGACAGCAGAATTCTAAACAACGACTGAGCTGGGAAAATAGTGCCTAAAAGCTGATCCTTGGAATGAAAGAAATGGTTCCGTTTTTTCCGAACTGGGATCGCTGGAGTCTACAGTCAGCCATTTATAGCAACTCCGGGTATCCATTTTACAAGACCATAAACCCTCCCCGGCATTTGTCTGGAGAAATAAAAGCGTGGAATGGTGGGTTTTTTAAAAAAAATATGTTGTGTTCAGCTCGTTCCAGATCCCAGTCCAATGAATGTTCTACTCCCTAGAACTCAGATATTTAAAGTCTCTTTCTAAGAAAAAAATATCTGTTTTCCTTCTCCTCCCCTTCCTCTTCAACTTGAAGAGGCAGCAAAGGTTAATACGTTAAAGAGCTGTTCTGTTCCAGATTGCTCAAGTACCATGTTTTTATAAAGCTGTGATCGAATAAGGATGGATGGAAAGAAGAGTGAAGCACTTCAGGGCAAAGGCAATCCAGGCGGGATTGGAACAAAGGAACCGGAGTGGACTCACACTTTTATTAGATCCAGAAATCCAGGTTTCTCCGAAATAGTGGAACGTGAGCTGGGAATGATTTTATCTTAATATCAGTTTCTTAGCCTCCCGGGTAAAAGTAGTTTGTGTTTTAATTTTGCAGGATCAGGAGGAGCTAGAAGCGTGGCCAACACCTTGTCTGCTGTCACCCTCAAAGACAAAAAACAACTCTGGGCATTCCAAGAGGTTGGGAAAGTGCCCCTGAGCCTGATACATTGGTCCCACCTGAGGAGCAGCCGCCACAGGCCCTGGCAAAAACCACGAGCATACCTTAACATCTTCTCACCTAGTGAGACCGCTCTGTTAAATACAAAAGTTCTATATGGGTCCTCTAGATATCCATTCTTGCACTTCTTTCTGTAGCAACCCTCGCAACATTAACACATTTTCTTTCTTGTGGCCTGCCTACTAGTCGTCGCCCACCCCCCACCCCCCGCAGTAGGCATATTCCAGCCAAAGTCGAGTATTTTTAGATTCCGCTAAAATCAGCGGTTGGACGAGTGAACATCTCTCTCTCCTCCCCCCCCCCTGAAATCAAGGCGACAAACTATGTTATGTATGTTCCACTCTTATGGACGTCTATTTTTTTCCTTTCACTGTTTACATTGTGTATTCAGTTTCGTTGCGTATGTGAAATGACTCTCTCTCGCATACACACATACTTCCTTGAACATGTTTTAACCCCCCCCCCTCCTCAACCCCAACCCCTAGGGTTTCCATTTCCAGGGGAAGAGCTGTCGCCGTCAAGAGTCGCTGCTTTGGTCGCCGCTGCCGTATTTTGTTATCTTGATGTTGTTTACCGGCGACACCCCCAAACCGGCCGCTTCATTCTCTTGAGCGGGTGGAGGTGAGGGCAGGCAGCGACGGCTTAGTTTTGTTCGCTTCGGTGTTTGTTTGGTGCGCTCGACTCCCCACCCCTCCCCCACCCCTTTCCAAGGACTAGGGTTAGTTTCCCCGTGGCCGCCTTTTCAGTCCCCCGCGCTGCCGCGCCGCGCCTTTGATCGTGGCGGCGAAGGAAGAGGGCGGCCTTGTGGAGGAATGCGCCGCGGCGGCGAGGTCTGAACTTGGGGCTGGCCGCTCCTCGCAGCTGCAGACTTGGGAAGCGGGGGCGGGGACGGAGAGGGAGAGGGAAAGGCGGGGGCCCGGGGGCTGCAGAACGGCGTTGCGGTGTCAGCCGGAGGTGTTCCGTCTAATCACTCCAGCCGTAAACTCTCCCCTTTAAAATTATGCCCATAATAAATCCGCCCGCACCTTTCGAGCGAAAAGGCTTTGGACTGGAGCCGTGTGGGTAACCACGTGGGTGTGGAGTTTCATTGTGTCGCTCCGTGTGTCTTTTGCCTCCCCGCCACCCCCTCCGTCCCTCCCTCCCTCCCTCTCCGCGCCGTCGCCTTCCTTGAGAATTCCGGATTAACAAAGAAGGTGGTGGAAATGGAGTTGGGGGCCTGCGCGAGGCGAGTCGCTCGCAGCTGAGGCCAGCTGGGGGAAGAAAAAGGCCTGGCTCTCCTCCCCGCGGGCGTCCAGGGGTGCCGGGCAGAAACCGGCAGTGGGGAGGGAAACGTCTGGGAGGCCTTACTCCAGTTTCCTCCCTCCGCCCCTTCCCCGCCAGTGGTGGAACTAGGACAGTTTTAGACCCAGTCCTTAATGGTGTAATCCCCCCCCCACACACTCTTTCTTTAGATGGCAATGTGTATTACACACTTTGCAGTAGTGTAGTAGCAAATTCAGAAGTGCAGGGTCCCTACATGACCGTCACAGCCACGCCCCCTTTTCTGCTGATGAGTTGTTAATGAGATCCTTGTTAATGCTTTCTCCTACAATAATAGATATCCCTAGGAGCCAATAAGCATGGAAGGGGAGGGTGTTAGCTACTGCGAAGAGTCTGCTCAGTGGCTGACTCACCACCTTTTACTTTTATTGGCTCCAGTCGGCAGGAAAGGACAAGGAAGCATGTTAGAAGACTCTTCTCAGTGGCTAACACACTTCTCTTTCATGCTGATAGGCTCACAGGATTCTGGAGACACAGGAACCTTTCTGGGGCCCTGTTCCCAAAAAAGTAAGAGGTCTAAGACCCCTGAGACCCTGGATGACACCCCTGCACATTTACTTCAAAATGTGCTAAGTCAGCCTGTTGGAGTGGGGCAAGAGCAACTCCTGTTTTGTTCTTTTGTTTGTGCTCTACAAGGGAGATAGAGCTAGGGTCCTCCAGATGGATAAACTTGTTTACCTTTTTACCTGTGATGCTCTGACTGACTTCCTTCTGTCACTAGACTGTTAGTCTTTAGGAAAGCTTACCTGCCCCTCCTCCTTCTGCCCTTTCCATTCCTTTCTTCTCTGACTGTCCGGGACAGAGGAGACATCCCTTTGTCTCTGCTCTCTCCAAGCCATGAGGCTAACCCCCACACCTGGGTGTTATGCCTCCAACTTAGCTAGTTAGTTAGAACTAGGTATGCCTTTCTATCTACTATGTATTTCTATAAATAAAGTAGCTTTTCTTATTTTACTAAGTTTCAAGTCTCAGTGATGCTGATGCAGGGTAAAAGCCTGCTTTCTTAGGTAAACACACGCACACGCTGGCACACTCACATTTCAACATCTGCTGTTACTCTGCTGCTGTGGTGGTGCTTTAAACTAAATTAAGCACACACAATTATACACAGTGCAACACAGCCATGTTGCATGGGTGGGAGGGTCCTGTTCATTCTTCTGAGTGGGCCCTGGACTCCTACCCTGGTTGCACCACTGTTCCTTCCTCCTGCCCCCCCCCGTAACAAAAACAAAACAAAACACAGCAATCCTGCAACCCAAACATCGAAAGGGCTCAGTTTATCAGAGGCAAGGAAACGAAACAGCTGGGGGCGGGGAGAGGGGCATCTCGGAAGTAAGTGATCATGGGCCTTCCTGTGAAGTAAGGCTGCAACCCTAAAACTTAATCGTATGTGGATGAACTCAATGGGATTTGCTTCTCCACTGAGTAAAGGGATCCTCTCCAACTCTGGGAGGGGTACTGCAAATGTGTTGAAGACCCAGGGGGAAGTGGGTGTGGCCTTGAAATCAGTTAGGCTGGCATTTTGAGTACGTTTAATTAGGAGTAAATCCAGATTAGTTCAGTGGGATTTAGGATTGCGGCTTCACAGTGCATGTTCACTGTGAAGTAAGGGCCACTATCTTTATACAGCTTTATAGGGCTTTATTTCAGGTGACCGGGCAAAGGATTACAACCTTAATTCCCAGCTCTCCGGCTGTCATTCCAGTTGAATTTACCTGAGAGAGAGTTCTGTCAAGGACCTTCCTTTTGAGTGGCCCTATTTAAGATCAGGATGCTGGATTAGACAGGCTTCTAGGAAAAGCTACCATCCTGTGCAGGCTTATCTGGGGGAGATGCCCCATTAAACAAGTAGGATTTCCACTCCTATATGAGTGTCACCGACTGCAGCCATCAGACCTTCCGTTCAAGTTATCCTGTTTAAAGTGTTGTAAGTGGGGCAAGAGCAACTCCTGTTTTGTTCTTTTATTTATGCTCCAGAAGGGAGATAGAGGTAGGGTCCTCCAGATGGATAGGCTTGATTACTTTTACCTGTGATGCTCTCACTGACTTCCTTCTGTCCCTAGCTGTTACATCTTTAGGGAAGCTTACCTGCCCTCCCTCATTCTGCCCTTTCCACTCCTTCCTTCTCCGACTGTCCGGGAGAGAGGAGACATTCTTTTATCTCTGCTCTCTCTCCCAGCATGGGGCTAACTCCTGCCCCTGGGCGTACGCCTCCAATTTAGTTAATTAGTTAGAAATGTTGCACTGTGTGAAATTGTGTTGCTTAATTTCGTTTAAAGCAGCACCACAGCAGCAGAGTAACAGCAGATGTTGAAATACGAGTGTGCCAGCGTGTGTGTGCGTTTACCTAAGAAAGCAGGCTTTTACCCTGCATCAGCATCACTGAGACTTGAAACTCAGTAAAATAAGAAAAGCTACTTTATTTATAGAAATACATAGTAGATAGAAAAGCCATACCTAGTTCTAACTAACTAGCTAAGTTGGAGGCATAACGCCCAGGTGTGGGGGTTAGCCCCATGCTAGGAGAGAGCAGAGACAAAGGGATGTCTCCTCTTTCCTGGACAGTCAGAGGACAAAGGAGTGGAAAGGGCAGAAGGAGGGAGGGCAGGTAAGCTTTCCTAAAGACAGTCTAGCGACAGAAGAAAGTCAATCAGAGCATCACAAGCCTATCCATCTGGAGGACCCTACCTCTGTCTCCCTTCTGGAGCATAAACAAAAGAACAAAACAGGAGTTGCTCTTGCCCCACTTCCAACACCCCTTCTCAACGAATGTTTGATTCAGTCAATGAGATTCATCTTGTCTCACAGCTTGCAATGTCTTGACTTTGCCCAATGCCTTTGTGAGAGCATCTGCAGTCATGTCTTCTGTTGGACAATACTCCACCTTGAGTAGTCCTCTCCAGTAGGTGGGTGCTTCACGTCTATGTACTTGGTGCGTGAACTCATCCCTTCTGACTCCAAGAGTCTGTTGCATCCTTGCTTGCTTCCCAGTCCCTTTTGGTTGGTGAGCTGGTTCTTCAGCACAGGTATCCCACAGCTACCACCACATCTGGCTCGGTAACAGTACTCATATGCAGGCTTTTCTTTAGCATTTGGCTTCTTCTTGAATTTCCTCTTGTAGCCTGCAGCTTTCCTTCCTTGAGGAAGCTTGGTTGGTTACAGCTCTTCCTTGGCTGGCTGCCTCCACCTCTCAGCTTCGGCTTTGGGTAAGGCTGTAATGTTCCTTCCCTGGCACCACCTGTCAGGCTCCCACCCGTGGCTCCCACCAGGGAGATACGTATTTTTATTTTTTCTTTATCTCACCCTAGCACAGATCTCACAAGATCCCCCTGCTAGGCAGCACCACCAGTCACTCTCTGTAAACAATACTGCTAGAGACTTCGCCTTAGTCTCCCTTCTGGCATATTGTTACTTTGTGTCTGGGTGCACTTGGAGGCCACAACCCCCCTGTATCTTTGTGCCAATAAAGCATACAGCCCTGGGTTGCCCTGGATACTTGATGGTACACTATCTCTTCACCGCTGCCACCACTGATACTGTTTCCCAACCTTGGTAATTACCCTGCCCACCCTTCTGGTCTGTGAAAGCCCCAGCCAAGGATCAGGCTTTTGGTAAACCAGTAGAATATTTATTTATAAACACCAGGAAATAACAAGATTATGTAAGGTATGTTTAACAAGCGTATGGTTTCATATAGTGTCAGTCTTTATGTTTCTTATCATACATATATTGCCTAAATATCAGCCAAATGCAATCCAAGCCTCCCTCAGAACTCTGCCACCCAACTCCTCCCAAAATCCCTCTCATCAACCAACCGCCCTCTCCAACAACTCCCCCTGACTCAACGGTCATCCTCTCCTTTATACCTTCAGCCATTCAAACACTCAGCCAATCATCATCCAACATTATCCAGCATTCTAGCCCATGTACTCCCCCCTCTTACTCAGTCACTTACCATATATCACTTAATAAACTCACACTTACCATATTTACAGTCATCAAAATACAGGGGCATCACAAAGGCATCAATCTCTTTCCAAGTCTCTGGCTCTGGAAGTTCATCTCTCACAACGTAAGCGAGTCTCTCAGGTGGTACACCTATGTTGGTGTGCTCAGAGCGTCTGGGTGCTGGCGCTGCGGCTGCCCCCTTCTGGCTCTGATGCCTGTTCTGGCTCTGTTGCCTGTTGTGGCTCAGTTGCCTCTTCTGATTCATACTGCTCACCTTCCTCTGCAGGTATATTGCTATACCTTCTGTGGTGGAAGAATAACTCAGCTTCTTCTTCCTTTTCGCTGTGGCACCCCTTCTGGTCGGTGTGCGGACTTTCTTTCATCAAAATGGACAGCTCTGCATACTTCAACTTTGCCAGTTTGGGGATCTATTACTCTGTATCCCTTTTTCATTGGAGAATATCCAATAAAAATCACTTCCCTGGCAGTGTTGTCAAGTTTGGATCTCTTTTCCTTTGGGATGTGCACAAAGGCCTTGCATCCAAATACACGAAGGTGTGACATACTTGGTATCCTGTCATGCCACAGTTCAAATGGTGTTTTGTTGGTTGCAGATGCAGGAAGTCAGTTCTGCAGGTAAGTGGCAGTAACCGCAGCTTCTCCCCAGTACCACTTTGGTAACTGGGCATCATCCAACAGGGAACGAATCATTTGTTCAAGGGTCCTGTTCATTCTTTCTGAGACCCCATTCTGCTCTGGTTGTATGCGACTGTAGTCTAGTGCTCTATACCTTCCTCACGGAGAAAGTCTTGCATAGCTCTAGACACATACTCCCCTCCATTGTCAGATCTTATGATCTGTGGCTTTCTGCCAAATTTGTTGGACACAATTCTAACATAGTCCTTCAGTTTTTGAAGTACTTGACTTTTCTCCCTTATCAAATACATTGTAGTATACCTGGAGTAGTCATCTATAAAAGTCAGCATGTATAAATTTCTACCTTGGGAGGGCATTCTCATTGGCCCACATAGATCTGTGTGGATTAACTCTAGAGGCCTTTTGGTTTTCCTCTCACTTTTCTTAGGAAATTTTGGTCTCACACTTTTGGTTTTAATACAGTCTGTGTACAATTGCACTGTCTCACTTTGAAGCCTCTTGCTAAATTCTCTTTTTCAAGAGCAACAACTCTTGTTAAGCTGGCATGACCCATCCTTCTATGCCAGGTATGAAGGCATTGAGAATCATTGGTTTCCTTGACCACATTGGCTTGCATAGTTTCCAAGCAATCATGAATTAAAAGTCCATATTTCACTTTTGCAGTGCAACTTATTACTCCTTTACTTTGAACATGTCAAAATTCTCCACTAATATGAAATTCGCCTCCAAATTTTAATATTCTGGTGACACTGATTAGATTGTCCTTAAAGCTTGGAACATATAAAAGTTACTTCAGCTCTATCTTTCTTTCCAAATGTCCCACTTTACGACAATAACTGGACATTTCCTCTTCCTTCAGAGAAAATTTCCTCTCCAGACGCTGTCGGTATCTTTTGCCTGTGACTTTCAAAAATTGTAAACAGGTTCCTATCATTCATTACATGTGAGGTAGATCCTGAGTCAATTAAAAATCTGCTTTTACAGTCACTCTTGCTTGGATAAGACACATAGCTAAAATCCTCTGTTTCTTTGCCTTTGTTTATCTGGTATCTGCCTGGGGGCTTCCCTTTTGAAGTCAGGCTTCTGTTTAAAGTCAGCCTTTGTTCTCGGCTGCCCCAATCACAATTTCTTTGAAAATGGTTTTGAGAGCCACATTTGAAACACAGATCCCGTCTGTCTCCTCTCCTTTGTGGATTGAGGTGACTCATTTTTTTGTCCCTTTCTTGTCTGCCTCTAGCAAGGTTTACTTCCTGGGGAAGATGGCTGCTTAGCAAACAGACGGGTTAACGATGCTGCAGACAGGTAAAGTAAATTTTAACTTCAAAGTATACAACGCTGAGCCCCCCCAAGCTGAATGGGGAAGGCTGTTGTTGTCAGCTAGATCTTTCCTCCTGTGGTGCTTGAGTACGCTGAGAGGAAAAGAAAAGGAAAAGAAAAGAAAGAAGGTACAGCTGCGAACTCCCTGTAATGAATTATACTGAGTCCAGAGCTTGGAAAAGTTACTTTTTTGAACTACAACTCCCATCAGCCCAATCCAGTGGCTATGCTAACAAACTGACCATACGGGCGGAGGAGTAAGCTGTAAAAACTGTTAAGAACTTATCAAGCAGACAGCTATAACAACTATAAAGCCGTTGTAGATGAAAACTGGAAAAATAATTGCAATGGTGCTAACAAGGCAGGCATGGAAAGCTCTGGGAAAGCAGCCATTGCTCGAGAGCACATCTTTAAGGAAAAGCTGGAGAAAAAGAAAACAAACTCAAGCTCCATTACTTAATCTAGCAGCTGCGGAAAAACCTCAAAACAGCCAGTTAAAAATTACACATTTCTTTATCCCAGTAACAAATAGAGCGATACATGAAAGCACTTCCCAAGATTTATATTCCCATCACGACTGGTCACTTACTAGCAAGGGTATCACCTACGCAGCTCCAGAGGAGAACTCAGCTCTAAGCCTGGCTGCAGAAATAGCACTTGCTGACGACATCTACACTAACAAGTCAGCGAACTTGTCTATTTCCACCACATGCTCTGCGGATACAATCTCGCCACAGTTTTCTGGTTCAGCTAAGTTTCCTACTCTAGTGACTCCCCCAAAGCCAGATAAAATGGTATCCAATGTATCTAATACTTCCCAATTAGATACTCCCAGGGAGGATACGACTGAGACTACAATCCCATCGCATACCATAGGGGGAGCTAATATCCTCACTAACGAAGAGTCAAATGGGGACACGAAACGCCAGTCACTGACTGATATTCATTACACAGACCCACTCAGGAATGATCCGATATTACTGAGATGGCTCTATACATTGACCTTGGACACTGAACATGGGAAAGTCTTTTTAACATAGTGCAACCATCTATTAACGGTCCTAATGGAACTGCACCGCAAGTACACCCAATTTCACACGGTTAAGGAGTCACCTAGAACTCAAAAGGACAAAGAGTCATCTACCCCAAAAGAGATAGCAATCAGATCCCGGGCATCCAAGAAAAGTAAAAGGATACCTAATAATCCAAAGAAGAAAAGTAAAAACCTGAAAAATCAAAAACAAGCTCGAAGGGAAAAAATGAACTTCAAGAAACTATTTGATCTAGTAGGAAACCATGTAGCATCAAAAATAGAGAAGGGAGTCCAAATATCTCTGAAGAACTCCAACACAAAGAGCATCATAAACCCACCAGTGAGTTCTTCGACTCAAGGAGAGTCTATCTCTTCACCGTTACCTAATCCTACTCTAAACAGCAAGGTACAGACCCCATATAATATCGCCCAGGATCCGTGGGTGGACGTCCTTGAAAAACAGAACAAAAAACAAGAAACACCGAAAAAACTAACAGTCAGCAGCTGGAAGCTTGTACTGAATCGTTATAAGCTAGCATTAGCAAATTACCCTAAACCTAGAGAGTTTTTCTCCCAAATGCAGCATAAACGGCATCTTCAGGATCTCTTGAAGAGACTTTCCCAAAGCCAACTCACAATAACTGATATTCAACAGGTGGACTATCTTTATTTTAGTACTATAAGAGCCTGAGCTGTTGTATCCTTTACCGCAAAGACTACAGCGGATCAAATTCTTAATAACAAGGACTGTTTTACTAAGGCCGGTATAGAAATCCTAAGATACTTCGAAAACAAGGCCCCTCTAGAGGCCTTGACCAATCAATGTGCCTCAAGTGCCGACTGTCCTCAAAGTGAGGGAATGGTCAAGCAGGGTATTTTAATTGATTTGGACTTGGTTGATCTAGATATTGGCATTGGAAGCAGCGAACTAGTGACCTGTAAGGGAGTCTCGGATACCTCTCCACTGGAACATACCCATGATTTAGACATAACTAATGATCCAATTGACATGGAAGAGAGACTACTGATAGACGCCTTTGACACTCTGCCATTTCCAACTCAAACTGAAATACTAAGAAGAATTGATCACCTTAAGCTACATTTAATAAACATCCAATCAAAGAAGTCCTTTATACACAGATCTGATTTAATGGTGATAGAACTAGATCTGGACCCAACAGTCTCTAAACCTGAAAAGAGGTGCATGAACAAAACAATGCGCCCCCTGGCAGTCCCTGGGCGGGAGGTGGATCAGCGGCCCTCTAACCTGTCCATTCAGAGTATACCGCCGAAAGAAGGTAGGAGGTCAGCTGGAACACGCCTTGTTTATCAGACCGCAGAGGAAGACAATGTTCTCTCTGTTCAGGATGTAAGCCTGTTACCTCAGCCATCCACACTCGCCATACCTGTCAGCCATGGACACGCCAAAAGCCCCACTAATTGGCAAAAAATGAGATATCTCACAGAGGCCTAATTAGGCCTGTCTGAAAAGCACATTTTACCTAGAGAAATAACTAGGAAAATAACAACCACACCTAACATACAGGCACCAACAGAGGTACACACATACCTGGAAGGGATGTCAACTACCACTATTATAGGTGGCAGCAGGCCTGATAAAACATCTCATCTTCTAACTTTTGCTCATGTAAGTTCTGATGTAAATGGTTGCATATATATTTCCAATGATGTTGACACGATCTGCCCAGCCTGACAACTACCTATTTTCTCTTGAAACATTATGGGATGGGAGAATAAACTTCAAGATGGGGACTTTGTCACTTATCTACAAAAAATTTAAATCTTGTGTCTCCAAAAACCTGGATCGTCGCTGCAAAGTCCCAGTATCTGCATGGTTTTAGTGCCTTCTCCTCACCTGCGATGAAACTCAGCTTAAAAGGCAGGGGCAGTGGTGGCAATACAACCTTTATCGTGGCAGATCTAGCAGCAGAAGTCCAGCAAATAGACAATAAGTGTCCACAGCACGTGCAAATTCTGATGATTAAGAGCAGCATTACAGGTCTCCTTATATGCGTCAATATCTACTTTCCACCATTGCTGGCTAAGAACTTGGGTCCTAACAGTGTTTGGGACAACTTGTCAGAAATCTTGTCTCAATTAGAGCTTCAATTTCCAGGATCCAGATTGTTGCTATGTGGTGATTTTAACGCCAGGTTGGGGGTTCTATGGTCCAGCACCGAGGTCTCTACAAACCATGGACCCTCCTTTCAATCACCTTTACTAGGCAGAGTCTCTCAAGACATGACATCTAATAAACAAGGTGCAAGACTAGCGGAGTTACTATACCTTCATCAACTGGATTGCCTTCATGGCTCTGCCATCGACGTATCTAATGGCCCTTTCACCTATCTGACCAATCAAGGTGCCAGTACAATTGATTACATATTAACATCTACTGCATTGCGCTCCGAAACACTTAAGTTCGAGGTTGGCAGCAGAGTGGAAAGTGACCATTTCCCTCTTCTGTTATACCTAAGACTCCAACAGCCTCTCTCCCCTCAACTATTATTAATTCTCGACGGGACACAAGCTGGAGAACGGAGAAAGTGTTGGTCAAGCGAGTTACAAACAACTATCTCACATTTTTTAACTAATAACACCTTGCAAATACTCCGACAAGGAATTATCGAATCAGCGCTAGATCCTATACACGCATTTCAGTCAATTCTAAGTCATCTAAGGCCATTGCTAGTCCAGAAAACCCAACACCTGGCCAACAGACAGCTGGGCAAAAGATGGTTTGACCTCGAGTGCAGATTGGCTAGGAGATTGACGATGAACTATTCAAGACAGGCCATTAGGAATCCAGCGAAGTTTTCCCATGATCATTTAAAATATCTTAGATCTGCATACAAGTGCCTCTAGAGGTTAAAGAAAGAGGCATATGCTAAATCCTTAGGGCAGCAATTGGGCTTAGCAGTAACAACGAAAAGGGAGAACCAGTTTGGGGAACTTGTCACTAGAGGTATGGGACAAGTTAGACCTTTTGTAACTGACCAAATAGCACCATCTACCTGGCATTCCCACTTCAGTAACCTATATATGTCCCCCCTGCTGCATGATGAGATTTTGCCCCGGATAGAGCTAACAAGCTTACCCCAATGGCCGTTAGTCACGGCCTCACAAATAAAATCGCTTATTGCAGCTCTTAGAGTGGGCAAAGCTCCAGGGGAAGACATGCTGCCCTCAGAAATCTATAAAAAAATCCCGAATGGTGGGTACCTATATTGGCCAAGGTATTCAACCATATAAACAACACTGGCATCTTTCCAGAGGGCTGGAAGTTGAGCATAGTGGCCCCCATTTACAAAAAAGGGGACAAGCAGGACCCAAATAATTACAGACCAATTAGTCTTTTAGACATTAACTCTAAACTATATGGCAAATATCTCCTCCACAAACTTGAGGATTGGGAAGCCGCCAATTGTATTATTTACCCAGAACAGGCGGGCTTTATGAAAGGCCTAAGTACTATTGACCATTGCCTGACACTTTACGCTATTGCCAAACAGAGTATTGCCGGCCCTACTAAACATCTTTATGTGTCCTATGTAGACCTGGCCGCAGCCTTTGATTCAATAGACAGACATCGCCTGTGGACTAAATTGGCCAACACGAACATTGACAGATGGCTGTTATTTCTAATCAGAGAGTTATATACTAACACCCTGGCACGTGTAAGGGTCAGGACTTCAGGCTCCCAAACGTACCCTATCAGTATAAACAAGGGTGTCAAACAAGGGTGCCTTCTGGCCCCAAAACTCTTTGATCTCTACTTAAATGATATAGTCCGAGAATTATCTGGTCCAGCCTTTTCTCCACCTTCATGCGGTAATAAGAAAATATCAATCCTGCTTTACACAGATGATATGGTATTACTATCTATTACCCATATTGGCCTAAGGAGGCTTCTTTCAAAGCTTAACGACTACTGTCTAAAAGAAGGGCTACAAATTAACTACGCTAAAACAAAGGTGATGACGTTTGGCAAAAAGCATGTAAAGTCTAATTGGTCAATCCACGGACATCACATCGAGCAATGCTGAGAATTTAAATATCTGGGTGTTTACTTTTCGGAGAACCTCTCCTGGAAAAGGCACATTCATATGACCAAAATTATTGCCTTGAGAACTAGCGGAGCTATACTTAAATTTTGTCGCTCAGTGGGCGGTAATTTAATTGACCCCGCCTTAAAAATTTATCGGAGCAAAGTCCTTTCCCAGATCTTATATGGGGCGGCAGTCTGGGGTTGGCAGGACACCCATTTGGCAAGCTTAGAAGTAATCCAAAACGACTTTATGAAAAGACTCTTGTCCCTGCCCTCTGGCACTCCCGCTGCCTTGCTCCACGCAGAAACTGGCTTGCCTTCAATCAAAGCCCGAGTACACGTTGCCATAATAAGCTTTTGGAAAATTCTGAGAGACGCTCCATCTAAGACAATACTTAGGGCATGTTTGGAACCGGTCTCAGGTGGTAACTACTGGACCTCCAGAATAAATAGTGTCTACCACCTGTACCATATTGTTCCACATGTGCCTCAGCCTTCAACTACAAGAGCGAAGCTACGCAATGCCTTTTTCCAGCATAGTGCCAACTTAGATAGGCTAACTATTAACAACTCCAGATTTTCTGTATGGTATAGGTTATATAAGGTTGACAACTACAAAGCGTCCTATTTGGCCTGCCCCCTTCCATTAAAACTTAGGTGGGCCTTTATGGCTCTCCGATTCCAAACCATGCCAAATGCAGTGTTAGATGGTCACCATTCTCAGATTTCCTGGTCGGACCATTTTTGCATATGCGGTTCTATGGAAGTTGAAGACTTGCCCCATTACCTCCTGGCCTGCTCTTTGTATTCCCATCCCCGGGATAAGTTCCTGAAGAGCCTGTTGGCAAATCTGTACTTGGTCACTGTTGATCAAAAAATTTTCCATCTCATGTCCAACATAGATTCCTTGATAACATACAAGGTTTCCCTTTTTGCACTCGCAGCACAAAAAATCCAGGCTAAAATTGTTTCAGATCACGGGATCGACTGCCAAGGAGACAATCTCTGCTAATAACCAAGCTATCGTTAATCTCGGTTATGCAATTTACTGGGTTTATATAGGACTATATAGGGGCCATATAGGAGTATCCCCTTCCTGGTCTCTAGATTTATTTGAAATCTATAGTACATGTATATGTATACTCATTACAGTTTTATGTAATTTTATTGTGCTTTTTAATCTTTTTAATCTTATTTGTTATGCGATGGCCTATGACCAAGCAATAAAGCGATGATGATGATGAGGTTTGCTTCCTGTTGTTCTGACAGCCTCCAGTTCCCGCCTTTCTTTAAAATCTTGATCTTTCAAGTACGATATAAGCTGACTTAAACTTTGTTCAAAATTCTCCAGTACACAGCAAATTAATTTATGACCCTGATTAAGAGAGCTTAAAAGCAAAACCTTTTTCATATCCTCTTCTAAACATTTTCCACATCTTTCCAGTGTAGCAAGAAGGCTTGTAAAATTCTCTAAGTGTTTACTTAGACTGCCCTTTTCATTAGTTTCTTTCAGAGAAAACAACTCCTTGTACAGATATAAGATGTGTCTTTTTGTCTTATTGTCTTAGACTTCCTGCAGTTTTTCATAAAATTCCTTTACACTGTTGCAGCCTGTACAAATATTCAGAGCTTCATCTGATAGAGCAGATATAAGCAGAGATTTTACTTTTGCATTCTTACGTGTCCATGCAGCCCTTGCATTTGCATCCTCAGCCGAGGGTTCAGGATCAGTCAGTATTCCTTCCAACTCTTCTCCTTCAAGCAGGGCTCTGAATCTTAAATCCCATAGTTCGAAGTTATCCTTTTCAAGCCTTGGAACACATCTCTCCAGCAAAGTTACTTCAGTCATCTTTTCTATCTCTGTTCTGCTTTTCTTTCTAATTTAAAGTCTCTTTGTAAATTACAGGCAAGCACCTTTAGCTTGAGCTACAACTTGCATTCAACTAAGTTTGCTGGGCCCATAACCCTTGTTGCACTGTGTGTAGTTGTGTTGCTTAATTTTATTTAAAATCAGCACCACAGCAGCAGAGAGTAACAGCAGATGTTGAAATGCGAGTGTGCCAACGTGTGCATGTGTTTGCCTAAGAAAGCAGGCTTTTACCCTGCATAAGCATCACTGAGACTGGAGACTTAGTAAAATAAGAAGAAGCTACCTTATTTATAGAAATACATTGTAGATAGAAAAGGCATACCTAGTTCTAACTAACTAGCTAAGTTGGAGGCATAACTCCCAGGAGTAGGAGTCAGCCCCATGCTCAGAGAGAGAGCAGAGACAAAGGGAGTCTCCTCTCTCCTGGTCAGCTGGAGGACAAAGGAATGGAAAGGGCCGAAGGAGGAGGGGCAGGTAAGCTTCCCTAAAGACGCCACAGTCTAGCGACAGAAGGAAGTCAGTCACAGCATCACAGGGTAAAAGGTAAACAAAGCCTATCCATCTGGAGGACCCTAGCTCTATCTTCCCTCTGGAGCTTAAACAAAAGAACAAAACAGGAGTTGCTCTTGCCCCACTTCCAACATGTTCTGGCTCTGTTGCCCCTTCTGGCTCTGTTGCCTCTTCTGGCTCAGATTCCTCACCTTCCTCTGCAGGTATATTGTTATGTGCAGGTATATTGTGGTGGAAGAATAACTCAGCTTCTTCTTCCATCTTGTGGTCATCTGTTTGTTGTGGCGCCCCTTCTGGTCGGTGTGCGCACTTCCTTTCATCAAAGTGGACAGCTCTACATACTTCAACTTTGCCAGTTTGGGGATCTATTACTCTGTATCCCTTTTGCATTGGAGAATATCCAATAAATATTATTTCTCTGGCAGTGTTGTCAAGTTTTGATCTCTTTTCTTTTGGGATGTGCACAAAAGCCTTGCACCCAAATTCACGAAGGTGAGACATACTTGGTATCCTGTCATGCCACAGTTCAAATGGTGTTTTGTTGGTTGCAGATGCAGGAAATCAGTTCTACAGGTAAGTGGCAGTAACCGCAGCTTCTCCCCAGTACTCCTTTGGTAACTGTGCATCTTCCAACAAGGAATTAATCACTTGACCAAGAGTCCAGTTCATGTGTGCTGCAACCCCATTCTGCTCTGGGTTGGACACAACCGTAGTCTGGTGCTCTATGCCTTCCTCACGGAGAAAGTCTTGCATAGCCCTAGACACGTATTCCCTTGCATTGTCAGATCTTATGATCTGTGGCTTTCTGCCAAATTTGTTGGACGCAATCCTAACATAGTCCTTCAGTTTTTGAAGTGCTTGACTTTTCTCCTTAATTAAATACATTGTAGTATATCTGGAGTAGTCATCTATAAAAGAGCATGTATAAATTTCCACCTTGGGAGGGCACTCTCATTGGCCCACAATGATCAGTGTGAATTAACTCTAGTGGCCTTTTGGTTTTCCTCTCACTTTTCTTAGGAAATCTTGGCTTCACACTTTTGGTTTTAATACAGCACTCGCAAGTCTGTGTACAATTGCACTGTTTCATTTTAATGCCTCTTGCTAAATTCTCTTTTTCAAGAGCAGTAATTCTGATTAGGCTTGCATGTCCCATCCTTCTATGCCAAGTATGCAAGCGTTGAAAATCACTGGTTTCCTTGACCACATTTGCATGCATAGGTTCCAAACATTCAAGAACAAAAAGTCCATTTTCACTTTTGCAGTGCAACTTATTACTCCTTTTTCTAGAACATGGCAACATTCTCCACTCATATGAAATTCGTCTCCAAATTTTAATATTCTGGTAACACTGGTTAAATTGTCTTTAAAATCTGGAACATATAAACAGTCTTTCAGTTCTATCCTTCTTTCCTCATGCTCCACTTTGCATAATAATTCAACTTTTCCTATTCCTTCAGAGAAGATTTTCTCTCCAGACACTGTCAGTATCTTTTGCTTGTGATTTTCAAGACTTTTAAACAGGTTCCTATCGATTATGTGAGGTGGATCCTGAGTCAATTAAAAATGTGCCATTACAGTCACTCTTGCCTTGCACATAGTAGCTAAAATCCTCTGTTTCGGGCTTTCTCTGCCTTTGTTTAAATTTAATGTCAGTTTGCCCGGGGGAGTTCTCTGACTTCAGCCGGCTGTTTGAAGTCAGGCCTTGCTCTCGTCTGCCCTTATCACAATTTCTTTGAAAATGTTTTGGAGACCCACATTGAAAACACAAATTCCATCTGTCTTGACTCTTTTGTGGATTGAGTTGATGACTCATCCGGCTATCTTTTGTTTCTCCCACCAGTAAAGTTTGCTTGCTCAGGAACAGCCTGCATTTCCCGCTTTTCCCTAAAGTCCTGATCTTTTAAATACAATACAAGCTGATTCAGGTCTTGTTTAGAATTCTCTAGTATGCAGGAAATTAATTTATGATCCTGATTAAGAGAGCTTAAAAGCAATCCTTTCTGTAATTCTTCATCTAGAAAACGGCCACATCTTTGCAATTTTGCTAAAAGTTCTGAAAACTTTTCTATGTATTTACTGAGACTGCCTCTCTCAGTAGTTTCCTTTAGAGAAAACAACTCCTTGTACAGAAACATAATGTGGCTCTTTGTTTTCTTGTTATAGACTCCCTGCAGCTTTTCATAAATTTCCTTTACACTGTTGCAGATTTAATGCTTCATCTGATAGAGCAGAAATAAGCAGAGACTTTACTTTTGCGTGCTTACATCTTCATGAATCCGTTGCGTTCGCATCCTCAGCCGAGGGTTCTCTCTCAGTCAGGATTCCATTCCTTGTATTTCAAAACCTGGTGGTTGTTGCATGTAGACTTCCTCTTCTATTTCCCCATGCAAGAACACTGTTTTTATATCCATGTGTTCCACCTGCATTTTCTTGTTAGCAGCAACACTTAGTAGAGTTGTGATTGTTGTATGTTTGACTACAGGAGCAAAGGTTTCATAGTAGTCTTGTCCATACTTTTGAGAGTATCCTTTGGCCACTAGTCTTGCCTTGTATCTCTCAATGTTCCCTTCAGCATCTGGCTTTTTCTTGAATACCCACTTGCAACCTACAGCTTTCCTTCCTTGAGGAAGCTTGGTAAGTGTCCAAGTTTTGTTCTTGTGTAGAGCTTCCAGCTCTTCCTTGGCTGCCTGCCTCCACCTCTCAGCTTCAGCTTTGGGTAAGGCTTCATTATCTTTCCAGGTCTCAGGCTCTGGAAGTTCATCAGCTCTTGCAAGGTAGGACAGTCTCAGTGGAGATACACCTCTGTTGGTGCGGTTAGAGCGTCTTGGTACAGGACTGTCTGCTGCCCCTTCTGGCTGTGCAGGTTCCTCTTCTTGCTCTGATTCCTCACTGTCCTCCAGTGCTGGCATGTTGCTGTAATCTGTAGTACTGTATGGTATTTCTACTTCATCTTCTTCACTGTTGTGGTCTTGGAATGGTGCCCCTTCTGGTTGGAATGCACCTTGACCTTCATCAAAGTAGACAGCTCTTTGGATTTCAATCCTTTCTGTTTTGGGATTTAGGATTCTGTATCCCTTTTGCTTTGAAGAATATCCAACGAAGATTCCTTCCTTTGTAGTGTTGTACAATTTGGTTCTCTTCTGGTGTGGAATGTGACCATACACTTTTGATCCAAACACCTTTATATGAGCCAAACTGGGTATGCGCCCATACCATAATTCGAATGGAGTCTTGTTGCCATTCACCTTTGTTGGCAAACCATTTTGTAGATAAGTGGCAGTATACACTGTCTCTCCCCAATGCTTCTGTGGGAGATTGGCATCTTCCAGCATGGATCTCACCATCTCAATAAGGGTTCTGAATTTTCTCTCCGAGACTCCATTCTGCTCTGAGTTGTGGGGTACAGTGGTTTGATGCTCAATCCCATTTTCAACTAGAAACTGCTGGGTAGCATGCGATATGTACTCTCCCCCATTATCAGAACATAGAATCTGTGGTTTTCTCTGAAATTTAGTGGTCACCATTCCCACATATTCTTTGAGTTTCTGAAGCATTTGCCCCTTCTCCTTCAACATATTTATCACAGTGAATCTTGAATAATCATCAATAAAGCTGACAATATATTTGTTCCCACCAGTTGAAGTGATTGGCATTTTACAAATGTCGCTGTGAATCAACTCTAGGGGGCACTTGGTCTTCCTTTTACTCTGCTCAGGAAAACTGGGTTGGGTCCCTTTTGCTTTAACACAGCATGTGCATCTCCCCTTTTCTTGACAGGGTTCAACTTTCATGCCTCTTACTAAATTTTTATTTTGAAGGGTATTTATCTTTGCAATGTCTCTATGCCCTAATCTTCTATGCCATAAATGTAAACAAGACTTGTTACAGCATTCTTTCACAACATTAGCTTGTGGACTTTCCTGATCCAATTCATACATGCCTTTTCTCTTGGTAGCGGTGCATAAAATTTCACCATCTCTAGAAATTATGCAAGAATCTTGTTCAAATAGCACTTTGCATCCATTATTTGTCGCTTCACTAATAGACACTAGGTTGTTTGAGATACCTGGGGTCCAGAGCACATTCCTGAGATAAATTTCCTCAGTGCCGCTTGGAGTCTGGCAAAACTGCTTAGCATCTCCCCGTGCCTTTATGGGCAGGACTTTCGAGTCAGCCAGTGTAACTGTGCCTTCATATGGGGTTAAATCTTCAAACAAAGCTTTTTATTTTATTAGATGAGCACTTGCTCCTGAATCAATATAGAATTTATTGTCATACAATTTTTCAACATGAGTTACTTGAAAGCCCTTTGCACTTTTCTGTCCCTTTAAATTCTTTATTTCTGTCAAGCTTCCCTTTCTTGTCACATTGGTCTTTAAGGTGTTTTTCTGAATTGCATAGATAGCAACGCTTGGCTTTCACACCTTTGGATTCCCTTTGCTCCTGGAATCTGCATCTGACTGTCTTTCGGCTAGCAGCCTGTTTGCTTAAGAAAGAGGAGACTCTGTCTTCTCTTGCATCAGTTTTTAGAGTTCCAGTTCCGGCGAAGGGTGAGTCACCTTTTCTTATCTGTCGTCCCTCGATTACCAAACAAAAATCAACAAAACCGAATTCAAGTAATAACATTAACAATTATAACATCAAAGCTTAAACCTAAACTTCCTCCTCTTCTGATGTGGTTCTCAGCAGCTTAGGAATGTTATCTGTAAAGGGAGGTTAACAGACTGAAGACAGAGATAATAGCATGCAGAAAATAGAGCAAGCCCACGGCTGGAGATGATACGGAGTTTGAAAACATTTGAAACAAACATAGTATTGCCAAGGACAAACCTTCCTTAGAGCAGAGGACACAGTTTGTATCTTTGAAGAGTTACTTGCCAATAAACAAACATAAAATGGTACTGACGAGGAGGGCACGAAAAGTGCTAGAAGCAAGCTCTCCTTTTAAAGCAGCACATACATCTCAAAATGGTCAAGGAAAAGAAGACCTGCCAATCCTGTCTATACCTTTAACCATCAAGGACAAGAAAGAGGATGGGAATCAACCAAAAATAACCCAGTTTTTCCAGTCACTCCCAACTAATCATAAGGAAAACTTAGAGGGATGGACTCCCCTATGCCCAAATGACTGGTCAATAGGTACAAAAAACTTAATTGACTGGGAGGATGTTACTCCTACAACACCCAACCTGGCACTCAAGCTGAGGGCGGCAGAACAAAAGGACTGGGAGCCAGCCAAGTTACTTTCTCAGGCTAATAAAACCCCACAGGAGGATACTTCTATAGAAATGGCTGCCAATGAACCATCCTTAGCCGAAGAGTATGGCAATCAGATCCTCTCAGAATTGAATGCATCAAAACATGACTGTCAACATTTATCATCAACAAGCCTATCTAAGATAAATGCAGAATTAGGACAGATAAGAGCATTCCTTACCGAGTGCAATAGCTTATTAACGGACTTGGTGGAATTCCATCTAAAATTTCTGGTTCCCCACCAACAAAACTCTTCAAATATTTTAAAGAATGTTTACCCTTCCGAAAGGACACAACAAATTCCACATAAGGACATAGTACCATCTACCACTAAATTATCAAAAGGGAAAAAGAAGAAAACAAAAACAAAAACAAAAATTCCACCAAAAAGGAAAAAAACACAGAACATAAAAAACATAAAAACTGTGAAAGGGAACAAAATAAATTTTCATAAGTTATTTAAGACTTTGGATCAGAACACAGCACAAATGAAAGGCAAAGCAGGCAAGGGAAAGAAAGATAGCCCAACAAATGGGAATACGGACATTCAGGAGTTGAACCTATTAAGATCAAGCCCACAGATTCCAGACAATTACTCAAACGATGACCAAGTAAATCAACATGAAGTATGGGACTTGAGGTGGATCCAGCATAAAATAGTCCTCGACAACTATCCAAAGCCAATTGGTTTGCAGTTCCAAACAGAAAGGAAACTACACCTTCTAACATTTTTACATCATTGTGCCCCATTTGATCTCTCTATGAAAGACATAACACGGGTTGAGTATTTATATTACAATGGAATAAATGCCAGGGCAGTGATTTCGTTTGCAACAATGTGGAAGGCAAAATTTTTTTGGCAAGACAGACCCTTACTGGCTCGACAAGGAGTTTATGCCCACCGTTTCTTCGAAAACAAGACAGCTCCCCGGCCCTTGCTCACCAAAAAGACTGTCAGTCCTTTACTGTCTCCGATATATAACAAAAGATCAAAAATATCAGAGAATTCAATTTTCCTGGACCAAGTAGACCAATCTATTTTGGCTTCAAAAGTGACTACATCTGACTCTGATATCGCAGAGACTTTGCCGGCACAAGAGTTGAACCAAACCTTGTATTGGTCCCAAGAACCCTTGGATGAGGACGAATTATCACTCTTGGAAGCTTTCGCCGCACTTCCGTTCAACGAAAGAATTGCAATACTTGCCAGATTGGACCTCATGAAATTCCGTCTGGTGAATGTACATATCCAGCTGCCTATGCCAAATTTTCCCTCTCAGTTATCCAATACCAGCGAAGCTGGAAAAGAGTGGGACTCAGTCCAACCAGAGAGAATGGCAAAAGATACATCTTTATTGGCCTCTAATCTAGTACAAAAAGAGAAGACAAAGTCGATGTCCCACCTGCTGTCAAGGAGTCTGACAGAGGGATCAAATCTTTGTTCTGACAGCCATACAAAAACTAACATAAATACCTATAAAACAGCCTGTAATTGACCCGTTTTGATACTCTCATGGAATATCATGGGATGGAATAACAAACTCCATGACTCTGAATGGTCAGTATACTTACAAAAATTCAAGATAATATGTCTTCAAGAAACATGGTTACCTTCTGAAGAAGCACCATCCCTCCGAGGTTACCGAGTTTTTAATTTACCTGCAACTAAAAGCAAAAATAAAGGGAGAGCAAGTGGGGGTCTTACCACATTAATCTCAGTGGATTTACTGCTGGAGTCCGAGATATTATCCTGCGGAGACACACAGTATGCCCTAGCAGTAAGGTTGACCTACGACAAAATTGGTACACTCATATGTGTAAATATCTATTTTCCACCCTCAATAGCCTGAATGGAATCATCGTGGGAAGATCTTTCAGACATAATGAATGACATAAGGAAACAATACCCACAATCCCATATTATTCTATGTGGGGATTTTAACGCCAGACTAGGCCAAATCAGACCACGGGAGGAAGTCTCTTCGAATTTTGATCCCTATCCACCTCCTGCCACAGACACCAGGTCATCACAGGACACACACTCTAATAAACAAGGCCGCTGGCTAGCCGAGTTCCTGAAAATGTCAACCCTTTACTGTCTTCATGGCTCTAAACTGGACTCCTTTAACGGAACATATACTTATATGACCAATAGAGGTGCCAGTGTAATCGATTACATATTTATCTCAATGCCACTCCATTTAGAGGTTTCAGGGTTCAGAGTTGATAATAGGCCTGAAAGTGATCACTTTCCCCTAACGCTGTCTTTAAAGACGCCTCTAACTAGTCTCCCTCCTATAAGGCTTGTGAGGGATGGGTACTTACCGATAGAAAGGAGAAAGCCTTGGTGCCAAGAGGTACATACCTCCATCGATTACCTCCTGACCAGTCCTCAACTCCAAGCATACAAACAAAAGCTTATAAACGGTTCCGGCGATGTCCTGGCCCAATATCAAAATATAACACAAGCTCTCAGACCTAAACTAAGAAAGATACATTTACAGGAGCCACTTAGATATTGGGCCAAGTCATGGTTTGACAGAGATTGCATAAAGGCCAGGAACCAGTTAATGAAATATTCAAGGGGGATATCACGAGACCCAATAAACTACACTCGGATAACTCCAGTGTCACTTAGAACACGCTACAAGCAGCTATTAAAACAGAAAAAACACTCATTTGCCAGAGCTGGATGGCACTCCCTTGCGCAAGCGGTCAAAGATAGAAACGAGAGTAAATTTTGGGACCTGACAGCCAGAGGGATAAACCGCCCCCGAGAGCCATGTCAGATAACAGCAACACAATGGTTCGATCATTATGCTGGTCACAATACTCAACAACCCACCTGTCACCCCCCTCTCCATCTGTGGCAGGAGACATCAATGGCCCATTGGCCCACAGTCTCACCATCCTTAATTAAGGTCCTAATCTCCTCCCTTAAGCAAGGGAAGGCTCCCGGTGAGGACATGATACCTCCAGAAATCTTTAAAAACTTCCCTGACTGGTGGGTCCCAGTGTTGGCCAAACTTTTCACCCAAATAAATAATACAGGTACCCTGCCTGAAGGCTGGAACCTAAGTATAATCATTCTAATCTACAAAGAGGGCGAACGTGCAGATCCGAATAATTATCGTCCCATAAGGCTGATAGACACCGGAGCTAAACTCTACGCAAAATTTCTGATGATGAAGCTAGAGGAATGGAAGGAGGACAATCAGATAATCTGCCCAGAACAAGCAGGATTTAGGAAAGGTTTTAACACCATAGACCATTGTGCCACTCTTTCCTTCCTAGCAAAAAAATCACTACAAGGTCCGACAAAACGTTTATATGTTGCTTTTGTAGATCTAGCGGCTGTGTTCAATTCAATTGACAGACCAAGATTATGGGAGAAACTTAAAACCTCTAACATAGACAGTCGCCTTTTATGTCTGATAAAATCTTTATACTTGAATACCAGTGCTAGAGTTAGAGTGGGACCAACAGGCTCGCAGACAGATCACTTTCCAATAACCAAAGGAGTTAAACAGGGATGTCCCTTGGCCCCATTTCTATTTAATTTCTATCTTAATGACATAGTATCGGCAGTTTCAGGAACGGACCTTTTCCCTCCATCCCTGGGCACAAGGAAAGTGTCCCTCCTATTATATGCGGATGATATGGTTTTATTATCAATAACCTGCAATGGACTTAGAAGGGCCTTAACAAAGTTATAATCTTACTGCGACACCGAAAAGCTTCGGATCAATTGCTCCAAAACAAAAATCATGATATTTGGTAATAGGTCACCAATACACAAATGGACAATTAATGGTCATCAAATCGAGCAATGCCGGACTTTTAAATATCTCGGCGTATATTTCACTGACTCCCTTTCTTGGAGAAAGCACATAGAGTACACTAAATCGGCCGCACTTAGAGCCAGTGGAACTATCCTGAATTTCTATCGTTCAGCAGGAGGTAATTTAGTCTCCCCGGCTCTTAAAATATTTCAGAGCAAAGTAGTATCCATGATGCAATATGGAGCACCTATTTGGGGATGGGAAAACCCATTATTAGAACAATTAGAGACAGTTCAAAATAAATTCTTAAAAAAACTTCTGCTCCTCCCTTCAGCTACTCCAGTGGTGCTAATTCGGGCTGAAACAGGGACCTCTCCAGTTAGGGCAAAGATCCATTCAGCTCTGGTAAATTATTGGAAGGCGGATAAACAATCCCCCTCAAGGCAAATCTTAAAAATCAATGTTTCAAACATATGGTCGGACAAATTCTGGTCCGCCCAATTAACAAAAATTTGCCAAATCTATCATATAGATTGTAAAGCCTTACAGGATCCCTCTAATAAAAGCTTTACGGAGATCATTCTTCGACATACTGCGTGGACAGATAGGTTAACAATAACAAACTCTAAGTTTACAAGATGGTATAGTCTTTTCAAAATCAATCAAAATAAAGCGCAATATCTAGATTTTCTCACAGCAGTAAATCTGCATCACGCTTTTACAGCTTTTAGATTCCAGTCAATGCCCACGGCATATTTGACTGGAAGATACATTGGGACCCCAAAGAACCAAAGACTGTGCATCTGTGATGCTCCTGAGGTGAAAGATCTCCCACACTACTTGTTAAAATGCTCCCTATACAATCATCCTCGATCAAAATTTTTGGATGAGGTACTGACCCATGCTCCAGTAGACCCACCATCACGTATCTTTTTCCTCCTCTCAGATAGGGACCCTGGCATTACATACAGGGTGGCCTTATTTGCCTTAGCAGCATTGAAACTGCGGAGGAAACGATCAGCGGAATTAGGACTCCTAAGTTAGCAAATACAATGACAGCAATAATAATTATCATTGTATCTGTAATTTTAAAAATGATTAATCTGATTAGAAAATGTATTACTTGTTCGACTGTAATTATATTTATGTTTTTACCTGTCTTTTTAAAATTACCTCTGTAATTATAAAATAAAATGTACTATCTGTTTGAGGCCTATGGCCAGACAGTAATAAAGAATCCTAAATGCATCAGTTTTCCCTTATTCTTCTGAAAGAACTGCACTCTAACTTCAGAAATAATCTCATTTAGAGTTTTGTTTTGTTGTTGCATTATAACTACGAAAGTCTCCATATATTTTGGAAGGGAGTCCAGAAATAAAGCTGTTTGAACTGGTCCTTCCAAAAGTGTGCCTTTTTCCTCTATCCCTTGCACTAACACCATAAATTTCATAAGATGTTCCTCAAAAGAATCATCCTTCAATTGCAAGTTAACAAGGCTTCTTAACATTGCAATCAGATGTCCCTGGCTTTTTGGATTATGATGGGATTCAAGAGTTTTCCACATCTCTCTGGCATTTTTAGAATTCATCATAAAAGGAATCTGCGCATTACTCGCACATTTAGTGATGAGGTCTTGTACTTTCTCATCTTTCTCAGTACAAATTCTTTGTTCCTCCTGAGAAGCACCTACTCCTGGTTCCAATCCTGTAATAACTTCTAACAGCTTCTGTTGCTTTAGATGTTTTAGCATGCGAAATTCCCACAGCTTCCATCCTCCGGGTTCCAGTCTGTGGAGACTTACCCTCTCTGTCATGCTGGTCATCCTGAAGTAAAAGCTTCAGCTCTTCACTGACTAAAAACTCTGAAGGTTTCTATTTTAGCTTCTTTGATTCAAACACAATAGCTCCTTTAATTGCTCAAATTTCCATTTGCATGGCTGGGACCCATGACCTGTCGGAATTTCTCTATTGAGATGTGTAGCAAAGTTGTGTAGTGCTGCGGAACGGAGAGTGTTGAGCGAGCTTAGTGTGTGTGTGTTTGAATCTTTGCTAAGATTCTACCTTCCCTGCAAATTAGTCAGACAGAGACTTTAAGCTTTAAAATAAGAAACAACTACTTTATTCTGGAAGTACGTGCTTGATAGGAAAGAGTTCTATATCTAGCTACCTAGCTATGCTGGAGCAACAAGCACTGGTCCCAGTACTCGCCCTCATCCTGGTTGAGAGGAGAGACAAAAAGAAGATGTCTGCTCCCCTCTCGAGAGAAAGAGAACACTGAGAAGGCGGAAAGGAACTGAGATCAACATTCCTTTGCTTATCAGCCTAGCAGGAAGGGAAGAGACAGCAGGATCAAAGGGATAGGTATAGCCTCAACCAGCAAGAGCTCTCTAGCTACCCTTATTAACCCCATGCAGCCTCAACCCACCAAGTTGGAGTTGAACCTCATACATTCCAACAGTCAGAGCATCACAGGTAACAGGTAAACAAGCCTATTCATCTGGAGGACCCTAGCTCTATCTCCCTTCTGGAGCATAAACAAAAGAACAAAACAGACGTTGCTCTTGTTGGAATATATGGGCTTCAACTCCAACTTGTGGGTTGAGGCTGCATGGGGCTAAAGGCGTAGCTAGAGAGAAGACCTCTTGGTTGCTAGGCTATACCTGTCCTTTGATCTCCTGCTGTCTCTTCCTGCTAGACTGATATGCAAACGATGTTGATCTCAGTTCCTCCTCTCCTTCCAGTTTTCTTTCTTCCTTGAGAGGGGAGCAGACATCCTTTCTTTGTCTCTCCTCTCAACCAGCATGAGGGGTAGCACTGGGACCAGTGCCGGCTGCTCCAACATAACTAGTTAGCTAGATATAGAACTCTTTCTTATCAAGTATGTACTTCCAGAATAAAGTAGTTATTTCTTATTTTAAAGCTTAAAGTCTTTATCTGACTAATTTGCAGGAAGGTAGAATATTAGCAAAGATTCAAACACACACACGTAAGCTCCCTCAAAACTCTCCGTTCCGCCACGCAACTCTGCAGGATCCTACAGGACATTGGGCCCAGCCTCCTATAGCTCTTGCCCCACTTCCAACAAGAACTAAGTATGCCTTTCAATCTACTATGTATTTCTACAAATAAAGTAGCTTTTCTTATTTTAATAAGTCTCAAATCTCACTGATCCTGATGCAGGGTAAAAGCCTGCTTTCTTAGGTATACGCACGCACAGGTTGGCATACTCACATTTCAACATCCGCTGTTACTCTGCTGCTGTTGTGCTGCTTTTAAACTAAATTAAGCACACAAACACTGTCGGAATTTCTCTCTATTGAGATGCATAGCAGAGTTGTGTAGCGCTGCGGAATGGAGAGTATTGAGCGAGCTTAGTGTGTGTGTGTGAATCTTTGCTAAAATTCTACCATCCCTGCAAATTAGTCAGACAGAAACTTTAAGCTTTAAAATAAGAAACAGCTACTTTTTTCTGGAAGTACGTGCTTGATAGGATAGAGTTCTATATCTAGCTACCTGGCTATGATGGAGCAACGAGCACTGGTCCCAGTACTCGCCCTCATCCTGGTTGAGAGGAGAGACAAAAAGAAGATGTCTGCTCCCCTCTCAAGAGAAAGAGAACACAGAGAGAGGCAGGAAGGAACTGGGATCAAACATCCTGTTGCTTATCAGCCTAGCAGGAAGGGAAGAGACAGCAGGATCAAAGGGATAGGTATAACCTCAACCAGCAAGAGGTCTAGCTCTCTCTAGCAACCCTTATTAACCCCATGAAGCCTCAACCCACCAAGTTGGAGTTGAACCTCATACATTCCAACACCCCTTCTCAACAAACACACACAGCCAACATATAGTTGATGGGAGATCAACGTCTAGAACCAGCCTTATTTTTTCTTGAACGACCTTTGGATTGGACAGACAAGGCGAATATCCCTACTGCTGGCTTGTGCACCTGGATCCAAAGCACGTTAACTACAAAGTAAACAACCAAGGTAAACTGGCTTCCCCGCAGAAGACCTGGCCCCAATCGGGCCTGGCAAGTCAAACCGTGGAAGGAACCTGGTGTCCAAGAAGGGGTTTTTTGGTTGAAAAGAGGAGGCGGGGCGGGAAAGGCTTCTGCCTGCTTTCTAGCTGTTAGTCTCTTCCTGGCCTGGAGTGGCGCGTCAAGCTGATCAGCTTCCAAGGCTCAGGGCAAAAGGCCAGGTGGCCAGCAGGCAGCCTGGCCTCGGTTAGGTGCACGTGAAATGCTGCCAGTGAGCAGAGGAGGCGAGGAGCGAGGGGTGGGGGGAAGTCAAGGCCAATTAAAATCTACAAGCAGCTCTCATTAGTATTCACGACACACTGGCTTTTATGTTGATCTTTTACAGCGGATCAGTATCCCCGCAGCAGAAATGGGGGCCCCGCCTGGGGGTGACCTTTCACTCCCTCCCTTCCACCTATCGCCCAGCTCGCCCGATTGCACCATTCCCGTCTTCATCTCTCTCTCCCCACCCCACCTCTAACCACGGCTTGGGGCAGCGGAGGGGAGGAGGAGCCCTTAGTCAGATGCCATCCTTGCCAAGGCGCCAGCAAGCCGCTCTTTTCCTCACCAGTCCGGACGCAGCCATCTGGCCCGCCCGGATCTCGAACACGTTTCCTTGGGAGGAAGGAAGTCTCTTGGAATCTGAACTGGGTTGGTCTGCTGCACGCCAAAAGGTACAACCTGAACTTCCTCCCCAAGGCCTGGTGGCTTCTTCAGTCTCCTGCCAGAATTTCCTGGATGGCAACCCTAAAACCCTCTGAGGAACAAACTTCCAGCGGGGAGGGGAGAATATTGGAGTTTACACCCCCAAGGATGAGTTGTTTGGGCTCAAAAGAAGCCGCCAATCCCCTCCCCCAAATGGCTGGCAGGGAAAAGCGGCGGTGATCCCACTGGGAAAGAGGGGCGATGGGGAAAGTACTCCAAAATCTATTGCCGTAATCCACAGAGGTGTGATGCTCTGATCATTGCAAGAGCATTGCATTGGGTGGCTACCAAGTTCTTTGGATGACATCATGAGCCAGTCTTTCCTCGCAGGGTTGTTGTTTGTGGGGGGGACAATCGTCACTGCCCTGACCTAGTTGGAGGGAGGGTGGGGTCATATATCAATACCTAAATAATCACCTCACTGAACATGGCTACTCCCCCCACACCTACCAGCACCTGGCTTCTTCAGAATATGACCCATATTTAATTATTGTCAAAGCGTTCTCCAGGCAGATAGCATCTGCCGGGTTGTCAAGGACAGCGCCAACCTCCACCCTTGACCAAGTCGTGTGTTTAGAATAGCGGTGGCAATGGACCCAGGGTTTTTTAGCGTGGGGTGAAGATGAAATACTACCTCCCCATCATATACAGCACATTTTATGTTTATTTCAGTATCCTCCCCCCTCCACGATAGTAACCTACCGACCCAGGAGATAATCTGTATATTTATAGATTTACAGAGAGCCGTTTTTCCTTCTGGGACCCAGAGACGGGTTTGCTACCAATGCAACCCATCCGTGGTGGAGAGAGGCCTCGACAGTTTGCAGGTTGGCTTGAGTGGGGAGGGGCCGGTAGGGAGAGAGCTGATCAGAGCCGGCCCCATACCCAAGGAAGGAGCTCCTCCAAAGGAAGTCAACGGCCCCAGGCGCTTTGTTTTGGCTTTTCCCCTGTAGATTTGGGAGGCCTTTGAAGCGATGCGCTCCCATCCATTCTCTCTCTCACAAGCGCACGCGGGCGCGCGCATACACACACACACAGAGGCAGGGTCCTATCCTCCTTCTTCACCCCTTTTGCCGTTTGGGGTGGGCCTGTCTGTTTGGAGGCAGCCTTTGGCCTGCGGACCAAGCGTGGTAGAAAGGCATTTTTGCATATTTTCTAGGAAGGAAGTGCCACTCTTTCTCAAGAGACTCCCAAGTGCGAGGGGGATTGCAGCCCTGGCCCTCTCCCATCGCCCACCAATTGAGGGCCTCTGAAGTCAAAGGACCCGGCAACCCTCCCCGTATCCCTTGCATCCTCACTTCGTGAAGTCCCTCAGATAAGCTCCCTCCCTCCTGTTGCGCTGTGTGTAGTTGTGTTGCTTAATTTCATTTAAAAGCAGCACCACAGCAGCAGAGTAACAGCAGATGTTGAAATGCGAGTGTGCCAGCATGTGCGTGCGTTTGCCTAAGAAAGCAGGCTTTTACCCTGCATCAGCATCACTGAGACTGGAGACTTAGTAAAATAAGAAAAGCTACTTATATAGAAATACATAGTAGATAGAAAGGCATACCTAGTTCTAACTAACTAGCTAAGTTGGAGGCATAACACCCAGGTGTGGGAGTCAGCCCCATGCTTGGAGAGAGCAGAGACAAAGGGAGTCTCCTCTCTTCTGGACAGCCAGAGGACAAAGGAATGGAAAGGGCGGAAGGAGGAGGGGCAGGTAAGCTTCCCTAAAGACGTCACAGTCTAGCGACAGAAGGAAGTCAGTCAGAGCATCACAGGTAAAAAGGTGAACAGAGCCTATCCATCTGGAGGACCCTAGCCCTATCTTCCTTCTGGAGCATAAACAAAAGAACAAAACAGGAGTTGCTCTTGCCCCACTTCCAACACCCCTTCTCAATGAGTGTTTGTTTCAGTCCACGAGATTCATCTTGTCTCACAGCTTGCAATGTGTTGACTTTGCCCAATGCCTTTGTGAGAGCATCTGCAGTCATGTCTTCTGTTGGACAATACTCCATTTTGAGTAGTCCTCTCCAGTGGGTGGGTGCTTCACATCTATGTACTTGGTGCGTGAACTCACCCCTTCTGACTCCAAGATATGTTGGATCCTTGCTTGTTTCCCAGTCCCTTTCAGTTGGCAAGCTGGGTTTTCAGCACAGGTATCCCACAGCTAACACCACATCTGGCTTGGTAACAGTACTCATATACAGACTTTTCTTTAGCATTTGGCTTCTTCTTGAATTTCCTCTTGTAGCCTGCAACTTTCCTTCCTTGAGGAAGCTTGATTGGTGTCCAAGTTTTACTTTGGTGTAGAGATTCCAGCTCTACCTTGGCTGGCTGCCTCCACCTCTCAGCTTCGGCTTTGGGTAAGGCATCAATCTCTTTCCAGGTCTCTGGTTCTAGAAGTTCATATCTTACAAGGTAAACGAGTCTCTCTGGTGGTACACCTCTGTTGGTGCGTTCAGAGCATCTGGGTGCTGGCGCTTCGGCTGCCCCTTCTGGCTCTGATGCCTGTTCTAGCTCTGTTGCCCCTTCTGGTTCAGACTCCTCACCTTCCTCTGCAGGTATTGTCGGAATTCTATTGAGTTGCGTAGCAGAGCAGAGAGTTTTGAGCTATATTATGTGTGTGTGTGTTTGAATCTTTGCTAAGATTCTACCTTCCCTGCAAATTAGTCAGTCAGAGACTTTAAGCTGTAAAATAAGAAACAACTACTTTATTCTGGAACATGCTTGATAGGAAAGAGTCCTATATCTAGCTAACAAGCTATGTTGGAGCAGTCTGCACTAGTCCCAGTGCAGTTCTCATGCTAGTTCAGAGGGAGAGACAAAGGAAAGATGTCTGCTCCCCTCTCGAGAGAAAGAGAACATTGAGAAAGGTGGGAAGGAACTGAGATCAACATTCCTTTGCTTATCAGCCTAGCAGGAAGGGGAGAGACGGCAGGATCAAAGGGATAGGCATAGCCTCAACCAGCAAGAGGTCTAGCTCTCTAGCTACCCTTGCAGCCTCAATCCACCAAGTTGGAGTTGAACCTCATAAATTCCAACAGGTATATTGTTATACCTTCTGTGGTGGAAGAATAACTCAGCTTCTTCTTCCATTTCGCTGTCACCTTTTTAGTGTGGCACCCCTTCTGGTCAGTGTGTGCACTTTCTTTCATCAAAATGGACAGCTCTGCATACTTCATCTTTGCCAGTTTGGGGATCTATTATTCTGTGTCCCTTTTTCGTTGGAGAATATCCAATAAAAATCACTTCCCTGGCAGTGTTGTCAAGTTTGGATCTCTCTTCCTTTGGGATGTGCACAAAGGCCTTGCACCCAAATACACGAAGGTGTGACATACTTGGTATCCTGTCATGCCACAGTTCAAATGGTGTTTTGTTGGTTGCAGATGCAGGAAGTCAGTTCTGCAGGTAAGTGGCAGTAACCGCAGCTTCTCCCCAGTACTCCTTTGGTAACTGCGCATCTTCCAACAAGGAATTAATCATTCGTCCAAGAGTCCAGTTCATGTGTGCTGCAACCCCATTCTGCTCTGGGTTGGACACAACTGTAGTCTGGTGCTCTATGCCTTCCTCACGGAGAAAGTCTTGCATAGCTCTAGACACATACTCCCCTCCATTGTCAGATCTTATGATCTGTGGCTTTCTGCCAAATTTGTTGGACACAATCCTAACATAGTCCTTCAGTTTTTGAAGTACTTGACTTTTCTCCCTTATCAAATACATTGTAGTATATCTGGAGTAGTCATCTATAAAAGCCAGCATGTATAAATTTCCACCTTGGGAGGGCATTCTCATTGGCCCACAAAGATCAGTGTGAACCAATTCTAGAGGCTTTTTGGTTCTCCTCTCACTTTTCTTAGGAAATTTTGGCTTCACAATTTTAGTTTTAATACAGTACTTGCAGGTTTGTGTACAATTGCACTGTTTCATTTTAATGCCTCTTGCTAAATTCTCCTTTTCAAGGGCAGTAATTCTGGCTAAACTGGCATGTCCCATCCTTCTATGCCAGATGTGTAAGCATTGAAAATCACTGGTTTCCTTGACCACATTTGCATGCATAGTTTCCAAGCAATCAAGAATTAAAAGTCCAGCTTTCACTTTTGCAGTGCAACTTATTACTCTTTTACTTAAAACATGGCAACATTTTCCACTTATATGAAGTTTGCCTGCAAATTCTAATATTCTGGTAACACTGATTAATTTGTCTTTAAAATTTGGAACATATAAACAGTGTTTCAGTTCTATCTTTCTTTCCTCATGTCCCACTTGGCATAATAATTGGACTTTTCCTCGTCCTTCAGAGAAAATTTTCTCACCAAACGCTGTCAGTATCTTTAGCTTGTGACTTTCAAAAATTTTAAACAGGTTCCTATCTATTATAATATGTGAGGTGGATCCTGAGTCAATTGAAAATCTGCTTTTACAGTCACTTTTGCCTGGATAAGACACATAGCTAAAATCCTCTGAAGACATCCTTTGTCTTTGTTTAAACTTAAAGTCAGTTTGTTTGGGGGCGTTTCTTCAGCCGGCTTCTGTTTGAAGTCAGGTTTTGGAGTTTTGCATATGAAACCCCTTGTACTGTGTTTGTCTCTGCCCTTTTGTGGATTGGGGTGATGAGTCATCCTTTTGTCCCTTTCATGTCTGTCTCTAGCAAGGTTTGCTTGTTCTGACACAGCCTGCATTTCCCGCTTTTCACTAAAGTCCTGATCCTTTAAATACGATATAAACTGATTCAGGTCTTGTTCAGAATTCTCTAGTACATTTATGATCCTGATTAAGAGAGCTTAAAAGCAATCCTTTCGGTAATTCTTCATCTAATACTCTGCAACATCTCCCCAATCTTGCAATAGGTTCTGAAAACTTTTCTATGTATTTACTGAGACTGCCTCTCTCAGTAGTTTCCTTTAGAGAAAACAACTCCTTGTACAGAAACATAATGTGGCTCTTTGTTTTCTTGTCGAAAGCTCCCTGCAGTTTTTCATAAAATTCCTTTACACTGTTGCAGCCTGTACAAAGGTTCAGTGCTTCATCTGATATAGCAGAAATAAGCAGAGATTTTACTTTTGCATGCTTACGCATCCATGAAGCAGTTGCATCTTCTTTGTCAGCTGGGGGTTCTCTCTCAGTCAGGATTCCTTCCAATCCTTCTCCTTCCAGGAGCGCTTTAAACCTTAAATCCCATAGATCGAAGTTATCTTTCTCCAGCCTTGGAATGCATCTCTCGAGCAAAGATACTTCAGCCATCTTTTCTATCTTTGTTCTGCTTTCCTTTCTAACTTAAAGTCTCCCTTGTAAATTACACGCAAGCCCTTTTAGCTCCAGCTACAACTTGCATTCAACTTAGTTTGCTGGGCCCGTAACTCTTGTTGCGCTGTGTGTAGTTGTGTTGCTTAATTTCGTTTAAAAGCAGCACCACAGCAGCAGAGAGTAACAGCAGATGTTGAAATGCGAGTGTGCCAGCGTATGCGTGTGTTTGCCTAAGAAAGCAGGCTTTTACCCTGCATCAGCATTACTGAGACTGGAGACTTAGTAAAATAAGAAAAGCTACTTTATTTATAGAAATACGTAGTAGATAGAAAGGCATACCTAGTTCTAACTAACTAGCTAAGTTGGAGGCATAACGCCCAGGTGTGGGAGTCCCATGCTTGGAGAGAGCAGAGACAAAGGGATGTCTCCTCTGTCCCGGACAGCCAGAGGACAAAGGAATGGAAAGGGCGGAAGGAGGAGGGGCAGACAAAGGAATGGAAAGGGCCGAAGGAGGAGGGGCAGGTAAGCTTCCCTAAAGACGTCACAGTCTAGCGACAGAAGGAAGTCAGTCAGAGCATCACAGGTAAAAAGGCAAACAAAGCTAGAGGACCCTAGCCCTATCTTCCTTCTGGAGCTTAAACAAAAGAACAAAATAGTAGGCTCTTGTCCCACTTCCAACATCTCCCTCCCTGGGGATGGTTTTCCTCTGAAACCAGCTCACCTGCTAAGAAGTCAGTCTGGCTTCTTTCCAGTTAAGCATCTCGTTGCAGGCTAAAGTATACTTTTGAGGAAGTGGAGCGTTTGGGAATCCCTCTGGACGTCTGCTCGAGTTCAGCCTCCCTTGGAAATTCCCCTGTGCAAGCTCCTCCAAGTCATTCCAAAGGGGCTTGCGCAGCAGAACGTCCTGGGCTGTTGGCTCTCATCTCCATCAGTGTCTGGGCAACAAGATCCTGTGTGTGTCTCCTCGGACGCAAGTCCCGCGCAGTTGAATGGGAGAAGTTTAATGGCAGAAGCTGGGGTGGGCCATAGGTTTTATGCCTTGACGTTTTGCTAGGAAGGGAAGCCGTTTTCAGCAAGGAAACACCGAATAACAGCCCGATCCTACTGCAGGTCCACTTGGAAGAAAATCAGTGTTTAGGAGCAGCGGGACTTGCTCTCACGTAAGTGTGCATAGGACCGCAGCCTCAAAAGAAGAGGGAAGCCTTAGAAGGGAAGGCTGCGTTAAGGCTACGAATCGATGGACACTTTTCTGAGAGTAAACCCCGTTCAAGTCCATGGAAAATTTCTGAGTGCACATGCTTGCACTAAAGATGCACCTTGGCATTGCTGGATACTGGGGGGGGGGGACCGCTGGTTGCCCTAGAGCATAGCATCCATTTCGCCTTTGCCTCTTCTTTGTCGCAGCACCAATGAGGAATCGACAATCAAAATGTGTCGATGGTACAAGCCGCTTGCCCTTCCTGCCGTCACCCCTGCGGGGCACGCACACTCCAGACAAAGTTAAGCCCTTACAAACCCCATCGATTGCAACGAAGCACATGCGACAAAGTGTCCCACTGCAAGCCATCGGTCTTCGGCTAGATCGTGCCCAGCTTGTCTTGGATTAAGCTCCAGGGAAAGCCTCGGTGCCGGCACCTCCGCCAACCGCTACAACCCAAGCACTGCCGAGCCAGCAACCGCAACATTTCCCACCCAGCAGCTTCTGCCTCCAAAACGCAGGACGGGGTTTGTTTCGCCTGGCTTGCGACGAGAGGGGTCCGGGCCCCTCAACGCGCTTCCTCGGTGGAAGGAAGACTCGTTGAAATCCATGGGGCGTCTTTCCAAGCCGGTGTGCTTCATATCAACGAAGGCAGGACTTAAATCAACGACTTTTCCGCCTTCCCGAAAGGGATGCTGAACTGGGCCCTCCTCTGCGAGTTTGTCCAAGATTTGCAACGCCTGCCATCCTGGGCACGCTTGCTGGCGAGGGAAGGGTCCCTCCTGGACGCAAAGCAGCTCACTCCCCTTTGAGGAAGGAGACGGACGTAGGATTGAGCTTGAAGAAAGAACCTGAAACGGGGATGTTGCGGTCAGGTGATGTAAAACCCGGGTTCGCACATCGGTGAAGCACAATATTGCCTGCCTGGAGCACAGATCTGGCAGTGCAGGGTAAAGTCCTCCAGTCTCCCCTCCTGCCTGGGCAGCTGTAACACACACGCACCCCTCTCCCTGACTTTAATCGAGTTGCCTCTCCATAGGCCCTTCTTTGGGGTTGGAGTTGAGGTTTAGGGACTGCCGCCGCCAATTTGGCTTGGATAAAAACGGGACAGGCGCCTCTCCGCGGAGCCGAGACGTGCGCGCTCCAAGGACTGGGAACTCGGCACTGGCGGAGGTGGCTTTTGGAGACGGACGTGCGTGTCCCGCTCTTTTGGGGTAAGACATGAGCTGGGTAAGATATATGAGAGAAAGGTCGGCGGCATATACTACAGGCACACCCGTTGTCCCGGCCCGCAACTCGTCTTTCCTAACGTGGTACTTACAACTAGGTCGTTTGAACACTACCACGTAAGAACGCGTCGTACTACCGCTTAGGAAGCTGAATGCCATGATGGTTAAGTGGGGTGGTCGTTATCACAAATCAGAATTACAGACACAAACGAAACGGGGGGGATCCTGGCAAAATCCAAAGACAAACTCAAGTCGGTGAGGTTAGGGAGATGCGGGAGAGAAGGAAGGAAGAGGAGCGAGGGCCGGCGGGACTCTGGCTGGACAAAGATTTTTTTTTTTTTAATGAGATGTTGATGTATTCCAACAGTTTCTGAACATGCATATCCGCTTGACAGTCCTGGGCCTGCCATTTTCTATCAGGGTTGAGCCCCGATCTCTACGGATGTCTACTCGGAAATAAGTTCTGCTGAGCAAAACGGAGCTTCCTCCGAAGGAAAGGTACTTAAAACCCCAACTTCGTCGATCCCAAGGACTTGGGGAGCACAGTTTTAGCCGGAGAGCCTGAACGCATGGCAAAGTTTCGGAGTTTAGGGATGGACACGTTGGAGACTTGGGAAGGCCCCGTGGATCTTTCCAGCCCTTCCCCTCCCCCGGCCTCTTACGTCCTTTGCGCTCCACTATTTATCATGCCGTCTAATAGACACTCTAGCTCTATGTTCTAGCATGCGTTACACAGGAGAGATGACCTTCTCTGTATTTTCCATGGGTGTCTGCCATATATATAGGCTGAGCCTGAACCTGATTTTATTCCTCCCCCTTTTTAGGTTGACCTCTTTAGTCCTCTTGTGATAGCACTCAGCTAGATTTCCTATTGTGTTTTATGTATTTTTATCTATTGTAGTGTTTTTATTGTCAGCGTACCTTTTAGGGTAGAAGAGTCTGATAGAAATATTTTAAATAAATAAATAAAATGTCTGTGGCCTAGCCCCCCATTTCTAAAGCTGCCGCCTGGGTTCCCTCCCCATCCAAGATACCGAGTCCTTGTGGGCGCTGGAAAAACTGGGGCTCTGGTGGCAGGCAAGGCCAGGTCAAGGTCAAGGTCAAGGTCAAGGCTAGCCTAGGGGAAGAGGGGAAGGAAGCAAGAGTGGGCCAGGAGAGAGAAGCTCTAGCGTGGCTTTGGCTGGGGATGGAGGGCGACTCTGCCGGACGTGGCCTGCCTCCTCGGGAAAGAAGAGCTTGCCAGGCTAGGCCGGCGTTACCGTCTGGCTAAGCTGACCTGCTGAGCCGCTTCGAAGAGGGGCTTTCTTTTGGAGTCTTCGGCCGGGATCTAGGTTCCCCCTTCCTCCAGGTTCTAAAAGATGGGTCGACTATTTCCCAAAAGCCGAAGAACAAAGCCGTCATCAAAAAAAAGGAAGGAGGGAAGGCGTCCCAAGCGCCGAGAAAGCATCGTCCTCTCCCCGTGCCCTCCCAATACCTCAACTTTAAAATCAGACTCAATTTGGAGACCACGAAATGGCCGAATACTCGAAGACCCCCCCCTCACACACACACAGAGGCACCCCTGTTTTAACCCAACCCTTGGTTATCGGGGCCATTCTTCCATCGGGTCTGTGATCTTTCCCAGGGAACAGCGTCATCTTTCAATATAGTTGGGTTGGGTTTTTATTTGGACTAATATTATTAAGGGAGGAAAACGATATTTTAACAGCCTTTTGATTCCTTCAGGGTTTTTACATTACGCAGCCGAGAATGAACGAACGACTACGAAGGAAGAGAGCGCCCGAAAGAAGGGCGCGGATGAAGCGTGCCATGTTTTTGGTGCGTGGGTTTTTGTACCAGCAAAACACTGGCTTCTCAGGGGCATCCTCTCCTATGCGCCCTCTTCCATCCACAAGCGTGGGTCTTATCACTCCCCCAACATCAGGCGAAAAGCTTGCCAGCGGCTGTAGTCTACAGTTTTATTCGGAAGCAGGGCCGACTGAGCTTAGTGAGTCTTACTTTCAAGTAAGTGTGCCTAGGATTGCAGTCCAAGAGCCTTATCTTCCCTGCCAAAGAGGGATAGTGTTGCTAACATCAATTCCAAACCGGGGGGGGTGTTGGATGGAATGCAAGGAAAACAAGCGACTGGGTTGGAGAGACAAATGTATCGTTTGAGCGGTTTTTGGCTGGCACTGCGGAGCTTTAGAAGAATGCCAGGAGCGCACACTTCCACGGGGCTTGGAAGGGAGGAGGTAAACGTGTGCCTCTTTTTGGTGCCCAGGTGGCTGGCACTGGATGTTGGGCAAAAGGCCAGGCTTTCGAAGGTTTTAAGGCTGCACAGCCCAGTTTCTCGTTCTGATTACTAGAAAGTTTCCTATAAAAATCAAGCTTATTTAAGCGCTGGTTTCAGGTTCAAGCCAAGAGGGTGGGGGATAATCCATACTATTCTATCTAGCAGACATGAAAAAAGATAATTTATCGTCATTCTTCAAAAATATAGTTTTACTCATGTGGAATAACGTTTTAAATTGTACACACACACACGCAGGTAAACGAGGGATGGGGAGGATAACTTTATCAAAACTACATTCCAGTAAATTATACAGCCCCTAACTTTCTGTTTTTAAGTCACTGCATATTGTCACAGCAGAGGCCCGGTTCTACTGTTCCCCATCCACACACACAAACTTTAAAAAAAATATATCTTGCTTCAATATATATATTAGTGCAGAATTACATTTAAATGTACATAGTAAAAAGTATAAAATAGTGATTCTAGTCTAAACAATGGGTTCAGTGCTTCAAGCTTTGCAGGAAGCCAGATTTTACCAAGAAGCATGTGGAATCCTACAAGAAAAAAAACCCAACAGAACAACTTGGGCATTCTGAAAAAGTTAAAAAAAGAAAGGAGAGAGTGCAAATACAATATAGGTTTTGATAGTCTAGAAGAGTATAAAATTGATTTGACTACAATTAAAATATATGAGCCAGTCAGAGTTCAAAACACATGATTTCCACTGATTTTCAAAAGGAGAGGTGAAACACATGGTTATCTCTTCCATTGAAATGGCACTTAAAAGTATTAATTTTTGACTGGATCCAGCCCTAGGGTTTCAAAAGCCCTGTGCAATTCACCCCATGCATGTTTACTCAGGCATGTATACAGTAAGACTTACTTCTAAGTAAACGTGCACATAACTGCAGTTTAGGAGTGTTATTCTTGGTATTGCATTGGCTTTGCAAACCCACATGATATTAAAAGTATGTAGATTTTTAAAAACTAATTAAAGCAAACTAATAAAACTTAGTTTTTGTAGAGGTTGTATCTACTCACTCATGTGATTTTCATTGCTTATTGGAAAACATTTTGCATTGTACAGAGTCTGAATTTTCTTCTAAAGGAGCACTCTAATCAACATTAAAAAAAAACTTTGACATACCAAGAAAGGAAATAAAAGAAAGAAGAGGGAGGGGAATGTCAGCCACTGCAGTTTTCAACACATTTTATTATATTTCTGTATGCATTACTCTCAAAAAAAAAATATCACAAGAAATGATGAAACCACATAAACCTTCAAATAAAAAAATTCTGAAACAGTTTATGCTCACAATTGTACATATTTATAGTTAAGAAACATTCTTTATAAATACTGTTTCCTCTGTAGCAAGTTAATACCATAATTTAATTACAAATGGATAAATATGGCAACAGGTATTTACACAAGGAAGGGTGTTATTACCGAAAAAATCCCTAACGGCACTACAAATTTATTTCCCCCTCCCCACAAACTTCCAAACAGGAACTAACAAATAGAACTTGCAAAAAGCACTAAGACATCACATGTAAATCCAGCTAACAGAAAATACATTCACAAGCACTGGAAGAGGAGGAGGAACCAATCTGGGTTGTTTTGAAAGAACAGTATGGAGACTTTGGCACGTGTTGTTTTTTTAAAAAAATCTTCCCAGTCTATAGTTGAATGAAGTTTACAATCAAAGTTGCCTCTTTTTAAACGGAACACAATATTCAATACCACAATTACAAAATAATCCATTTGCTTCCACTTTACTTCCCCCCTCCCCTTGAAAAACGGATGGATTAAAAACAGAGAGAGGGAAAGAGAGAGAAAAAGAGGAAAGCGAGCGAGAGAGCGCACAGGAGGCAGAAAGCATCACTTCTGGGCGAGGAAAAAGGGGGGGAATCAAATCCAAGAGTTCACAAAGTGGATCCCTTTCTATACACGAAGGAAACTTTGATTACCACCTCAGAGGAAGGAGGGAGGGAGGACTCCTCTATGTACACAGAGAGTTCTGACGGACGGAGGCGGCCGCTGGGGCCGAGCGGCCCAAGGGCTGGTCCTCTCCCTCAGGGTGTTTGATCTTTTGTTCCCAAGGCAGGAAGGGAGGGGAGGCTCTCTCGGCAGACCGACTGTTCGCAAGGCGCTGGAGCCTGCAGCGAGTGTTTCTCGGCGTGGAGAACCCCTCCGCTGTTTTTAATCCTTTTCTTTCTTTCGAAATAGTGTTATTCTCTCTCTCTCTTTTGCTGCTTCAGGATGTCCCGATCCAAAGAAAAGGGCGGGCGGGCGTGGGAGGCAGAAAGAGAGAAGCAGAGAGCGCCAAAGGCGACTTCAAGGGGATTCCTTCTTCACCTCGCGGCTTCTGGGCAGAGCGGCAGGGCCAGGCATCCTCAGACGTACCACTCGTTGAAGTTGGAGGTGAGGCTGCTATGGCTGGCGTTGCCCCCGCCGCTGCCCCCGCCCCCGCCGCTGCCCCCGCCCGAGCTCCCGCCGCCGCCGCCGCCTCCTGCCCCGCCGCTGCTGCCCCGATGCACCGCCGGCACCGCCGCCGCAGGAGACAGGTTGCTGGCGGCCGTGCTCTGGGTCTCTGCGCTGGGGGACACCAAGCCCGGTGGGGTGGAGGACTCGTAGCCCGAGCTGGCAGCAGGCGAGGACTCGGAGCCTTGCGGGGAGGATTCATGGACCTGCAAGGCCAAAAGGAGCAGAGCAAACTAATTATTTCTTTAAAAAGAAAAACGCCCAGATCCCAGGCCCTGCCTCTCCCCCACCCGTTTCCTCTTCTTTAGATGTTCTATAGCCTCAACCCCCACCTCCATATTGAAGCCAAAGGGGGGGAGTCTTATTTTTCCCCTCCCCAGTGCTGAAGTCCTGTGTTAAGTAAGGTTGCAGAAATCCCTTTAAAGTCACAAGAAGATCAGTAAGCGAAATGTGTGCAAGCTTGCAGCCCAGTGGTGTCTCCCCCGCGCGCCGCAGTCTTTTCTTCCGAACTCACATTCCATTTGGGACAGGTTTCTTGGGAAGAAAGCACCACTGATTTCAGCGGGACTTGCTTCCCAGTAAAGTCTGCGGCCTGTGGCTACAGGAGCAATGCCATCCATCCCTGTACAGGGTCACTGAGCTTCCTCCGCACCCCCCCCCCCGCCTCCCAGCCCAGCACCACTTCCTTCTCTCTGGATTACCTTCATGTGCTTCCGCAGGGAGCTGGGATGGGTGTAAGATTTGTCACACATCTTGCAGAGATAGGGCTTGTCCGAAGTGTGGACATGCATGTGCTTCTTCCTGTCGCTGCTGTTGGCAAAGCGTCTGTCACAACCTTCGAATTCACACTGGAAGGGCTTCTCGCCTGCAAGAAAGGCCAATCCGGCGTAAGCGCAGACGAACGAAATCGACCGAGGCGATTTAGAATTCAATCAGCTCAACCGAAGCAACATTGCCAAGATCTAATAACATAAGCGGCGTGGCTGAGAGATCCGAAAAGAAATTGAACACCCCGGGTTGTTTGTCTGTTAAAACTAAAGGAAACAACTCTCCTGTTTCATTTGAAAAACACCCTCCTTTCATAATGTGCCTCTTTACTGGGAAATTCCATATGATCTCCGCCGAATTTAGGATGTGAAGGACGTTAGTTTAGGGAGTTGCATTGGGGCTTCTTCCTCAGCTTCAAAAAGAAATACTAAGCCAGGGACCCACCTACTGCAAGGAAGACCAGGACATTTCAGAAAGTCCTTAGATCTGTGGCCATTGGTTTAGAAACAGAATTCCCCACGGAAACCAAGCAGGAGATTCTGTGTCTGTTACAGGATATACATTGCTTTCCAACGGTTTTAGAATTTAAAGTTGATTCGGCCCACAGGCCAAAGACCCTTCCCGTTCCTACTTTAAAGGAAGAAAGGGAGAACAAGAAACGGAACTAAAGACCCATTCCCTGTCAAACCGAATCCAACAACAAACGACTCGAGATCTGAAAACATTGCTTTCTTTTTCTCCTCTTTCATGCAATGACATCGGGAAGTCAGTTCTCAAATATCCGCTGGGGAGGGGGAGAGAACCAGAGACAGCACATGCAAATAAATAAATATTTTAAAAAATTAAAATCCGCCCTTGGAATTTTCCTAGACCTTCTTCACTCTTTTTGCCAGATTTCCGAGTAATTTGTAGGTGTGAGAACTCAAACACTGACACCGCCGGATCCTCCCCCCACCCTCGAAATCGAAGGTGGGAGAGACGCGCAATTTAACTTGAAATTCCATCAGCACTTAAATTGTTTCTTAAAGACATCCGCTCAGACCCCAAACACAGGCATCTCCATGCAAATCAACGTCTCGGATTTGTTAAACCTTGTTAAAGCCTGTCTCGCACCTAAACCCGTTCTTAACACTTCAGCAACACAACCAGAAAGGCCCACAGAGCTTTGCTCCTTTCTCTCAGTCAATATTGATGTCCGGAAATCGCTCAAATATTTGCTTCTCTCGTTTTTTTTCTGGGCGGGGTGGGATGCGGGCAGAAGGGAAAGGCATTTGCTTGGCTCCACTACTTGGACTCATGCTGTTTATCACCAAGAAACGTTGCCTCCTTTCTCGCCCATTCGTCCTCATTCTTGGGTGGGAGCGGGGAGAGAAATCCTCCTAAGTTTCTCATCCTTAAAGCCTCTATTGCTTATTACATTTTTAAAAAATAAATTCATTCCAAACCTCCTTCAGCCACCCCAACTCAGTTTCAAAACACTTGGGAAATGAGAAAATTTTATGGCCCTTCCTCATTCCATTTAAATGTAATGGAAAACAATCCCTGGAAAAGCGTGGTGAAGTGTGTGTGTGGGAAGAGGTTTGTCTCTTAAGGTAGTTATTCTGGAATGTAGTTATTCTAAAATATAGAATATAAATTCCCTCAGAACATTTATAAAAAGGAACAACTGTGGTTTGCGTAGCTACCCATTTATTCATCCACTTTCTGAAAATGTAACCAATGCATTTATTTCAGGAGCACCTCATACTTGCACACATTTGTTTTGGAAATGCAGCTGGTGGATTTCAAAGGAAGACCCTTCCTAGTCAACTGCTCTGCTTTACAGGTTAATTTAGGAGACCCTACTGAAATTAACGAGGCTCGTTCTGTTCGGGATTACACTGTAAGATTTATTCGTATATTTCCAGTTTTTTGTTGTGGCGTTTTTTGTTTCTTTGAAGAGAGCCGTCTCATCCTTAAGGAGACTTACTTAGGACTCCCATTGATTCCAGGGCATCTTACTCCCATGTACTGTGGCGCTCGGCCCTGGTTCAGGGAGCCTTAGAGAAGGCACACGCTGATAAACAATGCCCATTTTTGTGTATTTATTTTATTACAAGCAAGGAAAACACGCTTTTTAAAGGGTTTGAACCAAATTGGATACCTTTAAATTAGGCAGATTTGAGTGTGTTGGGGGGAAGGGCATGCATGGAGGGGGTTCTCTGCTTTTGGGTCGCAATGAACCAATCTTTTTTTAAACAAATCTCACCATCGTCGCTGCCACCACCCTTTCCTCCCTGGCAAAGATCTCCCTTCTTGACTGACCTGTGTGTGTCCTTTTGTGGATCTTGAGGTTCTCGGATCGGGCGAAAACTTTGCCGCATCCCGGGAACGGGCAAGGGAAAGGCTTTTCGCCCGTGTGGACTCGGATGTGGTTGACCAGTTTGTATTTGGCCTTGAAGGGCTTCCCTTCGCGGGGACACTCCTCCCAGAAGCAGATGTGGTTGCTTTGCTCCGGCCCGCCTACGTGCTCGACGGAGACATGGGTGACCAGCTCATGCATGGTGCTGAAAGTTTTATTGCAACTCTTTTTGGGGCTGCTGAGCTGCTCCGGGTCGATCCACTTGCAGATGAGCTCCTGCTTGATGCACTGCTGCCGCATGTAGCGGAAGAAGGCCCCGGGATGGTGGTGATGGTGGTGGTGGTGATGCGCGTGGGGGTGGGCGTGCGGGTGGTGCGCATGGTGTGCCGCCATGTTCATGCCCATGTTCATGTTCATCGGGCCGTACTGGCCGTGGAGCTGGGCCGCGGAATAAGGGTCAGTCCTGGGGCTGGACACCTGGCGGTACTGGTCCGATCGGCCGAAGACTTCCCCGGGTAAGCCCAAGCGCATCTGCCCGTTGAGCACGTTGGGCGAGCCCGGCGCGCCGTGTTGGTCCCCGATGCCCGGGAAGAGCAGGTGGCTCTGCGCCTCTGCATGCGGGTGATGGAGGCTGCCCGTGGCCGCCGCCGCCGCCGCCGCCGCCCCGAAGAGCCCGTGCTGTCCCCCGCCGGCCGCCGCCGCCTCCCCGAATCCTCGGCTCCGAAACAAGAAGTCCCGCGGAGAGTTGAAAGGCGGCCCGGAGTAGGAGCCCACATGGGCGGCGTGCGGGTAAGCCGGCGCCTGCGAGCTGAAGGCCGAGCCTTGTCCCGGGGATAGTTCGTGGGCCGCCGCCGCGTTGAGCTTGAAGGCGCCCAGGTGAGCCGCCGCCGCTGCCGCCGCCGAGTCCACGAAGCTGTTCTGCAGGCTCAGCTCGCGCTCCTGCATCTCCGCCGCCGACGGGGGAGGGTGCCGAGCGAAGGTGCCCACTCCCAGCGCCGGGAACTGGGGCCCCGCATCCAGCAGCATGCCGCCCGAAGCCCCCTCCAAGGCCCGGGGCGCTGGGCTCTGGTTGCTGTGGCGGCGGCGGCTGCTCCCGCCCCTGTGGCCGCTGCTCCTGGTGGCGCGAGCGAAAGAAAGAGACGCGATGCCGAAGAGGAGAGTTCAGGCGCAGGAGGCAACCCAAAGGCTATTAAAGCAGCCGAGGCGGGGGCGGGCGGGCAGCTCTGAGGAAAGAAGACAAGAGTGGAGCGCGGAGGGGGGGAGAGGAGGGCGAAGAAGGGAGGGAAAGAGAGGGGCGTGAGATGGGGGGAGAGATGGTGCGGGGAAGGGGGACTCGCCTCGCCTTTCCCTGCAAAAAACAAAAACCAACAACAACAACACACCAGCCCCGGGCGAAGAGATGTCACCGCCACAACCACACCAACAGTCTCTCTCACAAACAGACAAGGAGATATATAGACACGCGCGCGCGCGCACGCATACACACACACGGGGGCGCGCGCGCGAGTGGCCGGCTCTTTCTCACACTCCACACACACGCAGAAAACAAACACACGGCGCTCCACTGAGCTACCCCACCCGGTGCCCCCCTTCTCCTACAGCCCCTCCCCTTCACTACTTCAAAAAATTAGATTTTTTCCCTTTCACCCACCCCCTCTCGTGGTTCCCCCCCCTTTAAAATATTATTCCCGTTCTTCTTCTTCTTCTCCTCCGCTTCCTCCTCCCGCTCTCCCCGCCATTCGGAATCGCCTCACGGACTCCAAACTTGCTGCCGCCGTTTCCTAACGAGAGGAAGGAATCCGGCGCCTCTTTCTCGCTGGCTCTCGCTCTCTTTAAGTTGGGGAGAGGGAGAGGGGACAGGACTGAGGGGAGGAAGAGGAGGGGGCAAAGATGCGGATTTGTTAAAAATAAAAGGCGGGGGAGGGGGAGAGAGAGAGAGAGGCTACCCAGAACAATGACACAGGCGGAGCGGTAGGGGGGTGGGGTGGAGTGTTCAATGTCCGTCCCTCAGTCCAGGCGCGGGTCTCAGTCAGGCACGGCCAGGCACACCAGCGACCGCCACGGAGATGCTCCAGCCGTGAGGGGGAGCGCGGAGATACGGTTCTTCCTCCTCCTCCTTGAGGGGGACGTGGTCCTCCCTAGGCGCTGGCTGAATCCGCCTAGCCTCGCCTCCTCTGTCCGTCTGCTTGTTACAGTGGGCGCCACTTCTGTGGCTGCTTTTTATCTCCCCCTCCCCACCCCCTTCTCCTCCGAGCCTTTCCCGCTAGTTCCTAGGCTGGACTGGCAGCTCCTCTTCCACCGCCCCCTTTAACAGCAGCCAGGCCGTTCTCCAGGCGCCGTCTCATTGGTCAGTCCGGCCCCATTAATCCAAGCCTTTCCCCCTAGATGGGCTAATAGCCGCTCGCGCGTCCCCTGGCCCTCCCCGCCTCTCTCCCCTCTGCTCCCACCCCGAGCGGCAGCGCGGCAGCAGCTCCCCACGCCCTCCTCCCGGCCAAGGCGCGAGAAGGGAAGCATATGGATCACAGGGCAGAGAGGAAGAAGCGGGGATGGGGGGCTTCCCAACAAGCTCCACCTTACCTCTTGGATGCTTCTCTTGCCGGGAAATCAAACCAAAGGGAATCTTTGGAGTGGAGAGGGAGAGGGAGAATAAGGCACGATTTGTAAAAAGAGAAGGAAAAGAAGAGAGTGGGTGGGTGGGTGTCAAGGGAGAGGGAAATTTGAGCAAATAAACAGCTGCAGGGACGGAGAATCTCTGCGTGTGTGCGTGTGTGTGTGAGTGTGAGTGTGTGTGTGTGTGAGAGAGGGAGAAAGATTCCCAGTGAAGGTGTCATCCAGATCTCCTAAAATCAACGGGAGTTTATCCCCGGTCCTCCCCTGCCTCCACACTGATTCCACTAGGATATGGACTGCGCTGAGAGGCTGCTGACACGGGTGTAAATAGAGATGTCTCCAACTGGTGTAAAAGAAAAGAGCGGGCTGGTGGGTGGTTGTCAGGAGGGGGCACGGGAGCGAGGTGCATAGCCGGGAAGGGATATTTTAAAAGCAACCAGCGACTGCAACCTTTTGCTGCTGCATTCGTATGTGTTTGTGGGCGTCACATCGAAAATCCTCACGAACTAAAATCAGATTCTAAGATTACTGAGGATCTGATAATACAAACTACACATTCCTGCCAGGACAGATCTGTTTCCTGAATGAGCTTGTTTTGATGATGATGATGATGATGACGACAACCACCTAAACTTGCATTCCAAAGCAAATTTGCTAAGGAAATGCGGTATCCCCTAATGTTTTCTCTTTCTTTCTTTCTTTCTTTCTTTCTTTCTTTCTTTCTTTCTTTCTTTCTTTCTTTCTTTTTCTTTCTTTCTTTCTTTCTTTCTTTCTTTCTTTCTTTCAAAACTAAAAGTAATGGCGGCCTCTCTTTCTCTCATTTAGGGTTACAAATAATCTCTGTGATCGTCTGAGAATGGAAAGCAGAAAAGGAAGGGATGCTCTACAGGGTTAGGGTTCTGTTCTGTTTATTTTCATAAGGCCGCATGGTCTTAAGACAAAACTGTACCTCTGATGCTTTCTCCTGTATTATTTTGCACCTGCACAGGCCCATTTCCAGGACAACGATAGATAGATAGATAGATAGATAGATAGATAGATAGATAGATAGATAGATAGATAGATAGATAGATAGATAGATAGATAGATAGATAGATAGATAGATGAAATCACACACACATGCATCATGTTTGCATATCGAGGTATAAAAAGTAGTCAGTCTCCAAGAATATCCTTCCTTGACTCGTTGTCATTACTTTTTATTTTGACATCAAGAATATACATTAAAAATGATGTATAAAATGGCATGGAATTATTTCCGTTTCTCTGGCTTGCTGAACTAGATTGAGGCGTAAATATAGAGGCTGGTAGACAACAGGTCGGGTTTTTTTTCCCGAGCGGGAGCTGTTCTCAGGACGAACAGGAGACTTGCTTTATACCCCTCGCAGCTCCCTGGGACAAAGGGCGACGTCTTCCTCCCCCCCCCCCAACCCCGTCTCTTCCTTGTCAGCACTGCTTTGCCAGCACCTTCAGTTTCCCTTGTCAGCTTGCAGGATGGAGGGGGCGCTTCTCCTTGCCCTCCTATTGACCCGAGCAGCCTGCATTGCACAGTCAACGACCAATTTCTCTGGGCCTGACTTTCACCCTTTTCCCGAACCAAAGGTTTGAGCAATGTCCGCAGGAGCAGACTTAAAGGCAGCAGCCATCTCGCTGGTTCGGCATCATCCGCACTTCCCGGCATTCAGAGAACGTGAACGATCATAATAACCACACAAGGCGACTCTGCGCGCAGTTGCCTTAGGCCCCAGGTCTTAGCCGCGTCAGCTTGTTGGTAAATCCCGTCGGCATTAATGGAATACTTTTAAGGAACTGCGACAAGAGCCGCTGTCTGCTTGGCTCTATATTTTCAACTGGGGGGGGTCTCTTTCTTCCTCCCTCTCCCTTCTCTCACACACAATCTATGGACAAAACAGTTTTGAATGTAGCCACAGTGTAGTCACACATCTACCCACCCACACTTTCTTTCTTTCTTTCTTTCTTTCTTTCTTTCTTTCTTTCTTTCTTTCTTTCTTTCTTCAGATCCCTCCCTGCTGTCCAACGGCCTCTCCGGCTCGTTCAGGACACTTTTGGGAGGTAAATTCGTAAATTCCGGCCGGAGTCCCCACAGGCTGAACTCTGCTTTTCTTTCAGGCGTTCCCATTTCTCCCCTCCCTGCAGGAAACAGAGGAGGTGATCCAAGTTCAAAGCTGGATCGCCGTCCTTCTTTCCCCAATAAGTGCTTTATTTCTCTCCAAACCGCAACCCCTCCCCCCCCGCAATGTCACGGGGGTGAGAAGGAAAGGAAGGCGTGGCGGGGGGGAGAGAAGAGCCAAGAAAGAAACCTGCCGTCTCTTTCACGGGCCATTGGCCGGAGTGCAGCCTCCAAAGCTCATTCTTTGCGAGGACAGAAAGCGGCCAGCAGTCAAAACCCCTTCGGAAAGTGGGTTAGGAGGGCCAAGGGGAGAAGGCATCGGGCTCCTCCACAGCCTCAAGAGGCTTCTCGAGGGCCCAGGTCTCCAGTCTGCCAGATTGACGTGACCACCGCCGCCACCGTCACCAGCAGCAGCCCTTGGGGAAACATGCCCCTGGCTTGTAAGTTTCCTTCTTTCCACGCTTCTCTGCCCCTTTCCTTCTCCGGGCCTGGGAAGAAGGCTTTGCTAAACGCTGCTTGCTGCCTTCCTATTTTGCAGTTGTCTGCTGTTCCTGGGCTCCCGTCCTCCGCAAATGACATCTGGGGGCGTGGGGTGGGGAATCCCACGAGATCTGTTTGGCTGTGGGTTTTTTCTCTGTTTGGGATTTTGCTGCCTGGGTCCTCGATGGAGTTTATTTAGCTGCCTCTTTGACCCGAGGACAGCTTTCTGTCTATAGGTGACTGTACGATACGCGTATTTGGAAAGAGAAGCCGAGATTTGCTTTGACTCAAAGGCTATTGAGTTCAGCTTCCCCTCCAAATCCGTCTAGGATCGCAGCCTTCCCGTGTAGCCAGATCCTAGGGCATGCAGTTATACTTGGAAAGTCCTGCTGCGTTCATTTCTATTTACTGACAAACTGATGCACTTGAGATTTCAGCCTTAATTGGAAATAAGTTCGTTCGAAGTCAATGGGATTTACCCACAAGTAAACAGGCAGAATCCAGCCAAAGGCTAGAAGTTCTAAATCTGCATGCACACTTATATGAGAATGCCCCAGTAACTCAGAGACTTACTTCCGAGTAAACACGCAGAGATTCGAGCTGTCCGGCCCCTTAATTTCAAGCTAGGATATTTCCTATTAAGCCAAATTTAAAGATGTTAAAGTTTGGCTGGACCAGGCCCGAGGTTATGCTGCGATCCGACGCTTTATTTACTTCTTAGTGAAATCAATTGGATTTGCTTCCAAGTAAATATGATCGGTGGCTTGTGGTCTCCTGTTGTTTTTTAAGTTGTCAAAGCAGAAAATGGTGAAGAAGAAGAAAATAAGGACAAGGCGCCGGATTTCCCCTGCAGAATTCAAACGTAATAGAGAAGGCCCAGCCTTGTATGTTTAACTCGAAAACACCGTGGAGTGGGTGGTGGTCAGCTTTCTTCGCCGCCTCGTTTACCCATGATTGTTGTCTGTATCACAGACACTAGTAAATTCAACAGGCTCATCAACAATATATTAAGTTGCAGGTCGCCTTTGATGTGCTGGGGCTCAGCCACTTCTAGGCCCTTGGACCTCTGACCTTTGAAGACCTCATGTGCTGGGGGAGAAGGAAGAGTGGGGGAGGCAAGCCGCCTTCTGGAGAGTACGCGTTGGAAGATATAGATATAGATCTCCCGCTTTATCAGGTTTTAGAGTACAAGAAGTCAGAGATACAAGAAATGGAGGTGGAGGGAGTCATGAAAGTCTCAGCCAAAGTTGAAACTTAAATACCTGTTTTTAAAACATCTCCGCTACAACGTCTAGGGTGTCTAGAGAGAAGAAGCACCCTCCGTCTTCCCTCCCCGTACTATTCAAATGTATTGTTGTGTACATCAGCCGCCGATTTCGGTGTTCCGGAGCGCCGTGGGTTTGCGGAAGGCCGGAAGATCAGCGGAGACAAGGCCCGCTCTGTATTGGTTTTCTGAAGAGCCGCATAATTTGTGAGGCAAATCCTCTGCGTAGTTTTTATTATTATTATTATTATTATTATTATTATTATTATTATTATTATTATTATTATTATTATTATTATCTGTAAGACAGAGGGCCACGATCCAGGCAAAATTAATCATTGATTTCAACGGAATGGAGTTCAATTAGTGCTGAACTCTGCCTTTGAAATCAAAAGACGTATGCGAGGGGAATGCTTCATTTGAGCTAGATCGAGCTCTGAGGTTTTTTGGTTGGTTGCTTTTGGGGGGGGGTGTTGCTGCTGCTTAAAAGACTCCAGCTCGTTTGATTCAGCACTTTGCTCCACCTTGTCCGGTCTCTTTCGGCTCCTCTCCGTTGAAAAGGGCGGCTGAGCTTCTGGGTCAGGGAAAGCAGGAGTTGTCAGCAAGTAAATCGCTCTCCTTTACTGCCCGCAACTGACTACGCAACACACTTTCCGCTGTCATTCATAAATAACGGGGCCATATGGAACCATATTGCATATACAAGGCTAGCCGTCAAAGTGTCAACGTTTGATTTATCGGAACAGCTTCTTCCAATCGTTGACCGCTGGGGGGAAAAAAATAGAGGGGACCGGAAGGATGCGCCTATATAGATGTATAGATTTAGATATGCACGTGCTGAATTTCGCCCGCGTTGTCTCCCCTAAAAGAGGAAGTGCACACAACGCATTAAAAGAGGAAAAGAATGCGGAATACCGAGGCAGCTATCAGCTCATCAATGGCCTTCCTGTACGCCCTTGAGGTTGACAGCTTTGTTTCGGTGTCTACGGCTAGACGCTTTCCAATGAGTAAGGCCCACTGAACACAGTGGAACTTATTTGCAAGAACGCATGCAGGGGATCGGAGAGCTGTTGCTCTATGATCGCATCAGCTTTACAACACACTTAAAAAGGTTATTAATATGCTGTAGTTTTTTCCACTAGCTGAGAATTATTGCATTGCAGCGTGCCTGCTAATCGTGGAAGATGGTCTCTGAGCAACCTCAGCTTTTAGGCTGCAAACCTCTATCCACTTACCTGGAAGTAAACCCCACTAAGTGGATAGTTTGTATAGGACTGCCCATGGGCATAAATCCATGCACAGTTATTACAGAGTAAGCCTAAATGAAATCAGGGCAGCTTACTTCCAGGTAAACATGCATACGATTGTGCTGCACAGGGATAGCTGAAAATACTTTACAAACCACACCAAGCTTCAACGCACAAACCTATTGCATGTTTACACAAAATGAAGCCCCATCAGGTTTAGTGGAACTTACTGCCAGATATATTTGCAGATTATTGCAGCCTCAGTGTTGTTTACTACAGACCTTACGCAGAGTTTTAAAAGAAGAGACCGTTCTGTTTGAAATATATAGAACCAGGAAACCATTAACGTCCTGATGATCTATACTATAGGAAGGTCGGTAACTGGTAGAGCAACTGCATCGCGTGGAGAAGGTCTTTCCTTCAGTCCCCTGCATCTCCAACTGGTAGGTCTGGGAAAGACGTCTACCTAAGCCCTGGAGAGCCCAGCGTAGACAGTACCGAGCTAGATGAACCAACGGTCTGACTCAGTATAAGGCATCTTCCTATATAGAGGCTGCTGCTTATAATTTCTATAAGAGCCTTCAAATTTTTATACCCCTGGAAAGATCCTCAGACCTACATTTTCAGGTGAGCATTTGGAAGCAGGATTATAGAAACCAAAGGAAAGGAGTTAGATGAAGTTGTCACCTTTACGGCAGGTGTAAAAAATGCACGTTGTTGACATTTGTAGAAGGAACTAAATGTGAAATAATCTCTTAACAATCAGATAATATTCCCTCGTTTAGGTTATTCCACTTCCCAGGTATTTAAGGAGGAACATTTACTGCACAATCCTATGCATATTAACTTCAAAGGAAGCACCCTTTAGTTGAATGAGGCTTACTCCTAGTTTAGTGTGTATAACATTTCAGCTCTGCTCTTGAAACCTGGCTGTGAATGCCAGCCAAACTAAAGCAGGAAGACTTTTGCTTACAAGCAACAGACTTTGGTCCTTTTAGGCTGCAACTCTCTACCCACTGAACTCAATGGTTGAGTAGATATGCAGACAAATATAGGTTTGTATTGATAAGAATCATTTGTTTGGGATGGCTCTGTGGAGTCTTTTTTGGCAAGGCAAATCAAGTTACCAGCACTTCCCTGGCACTGCTAAGAACCAGCAAGGTTTGGCCAGGCTATGCAGTCATAGGCAATAATAATAAGGGGTACAGTAACTGTATGTGCAGGGGGTAAGGGTGAAGGTGGGGGAAAATTAGGTGGTATGTGGAAGCAAACCCTTTCATATTTCAAAGAGAGAGATCCTTGAAAGAAAACCAACCATTCTCTCCCCCTCTTCCCTTTACAACGGACTTGCTTCCAAAGGTAGTTTAATTGACCTAGGAACTGGGCAACGCTTTGGAGCAGTTTGGCTTTCCCATGCCAGTCACTTTTCATCTGGGAAGCTTATTCTCGTGGCACGTTGATAATCCCCCAGTTTTCAGTGGAAATCACTCTGACCCATAAGTGCCTCATTTTAAGCTTCTGATTAATCCCACCCTTGGGTCACTCTGGACATCCCAGCCCACTTCCGAACCCCCAAGAAGGTCCAAGGGCCCCTACAGACGAATGCGTTTAACTCGTCTCTTCCCGTACTGCAAGAACCCTCATAAGAATGAACACTTTTAACCCGTTCCTGCCTCCTTCCCAATCGTGCCCTGTCCTCTTCCTGTCATTTCCTATCGCTCTTGTTTGGGAGAACCTGGGCCTGTCACCGAAAGCCAGCCTGGCAGCCATCGCGCACGCCTGAGAGACTGTGTCATATTAAGTGGAGCAGATGGGTGTGTGTGGGGTCGGGTGGGGCAGAGAGAGAGAGAGAGACTGAGTTCAGGAGAACCAGTAACCGAACAACCAGTGCAGATCAACAGGCCAGGAAGATTCTGCGACTGAGCTCGGTTAGTTTGTTGGTCTCACTGAGCGATAGATGGGTGTTGGGGGAGGGGAGAGTGTAGCTTCTCCCTACGGCATGCCTGTGTGCAATCACAGGCGTGGAGGGGGGGCGATGGGAGGAAAGAATCCGAGTATGGCCATCAGACCCCGACGATGGGGAGGGGGAGGCAAACGCGTGGCGCAGCCCCAGCCCGCGATCCCCGAAGACCTCTCTTTGCTAAACAAAATGAGTCTGACTTCAAAGAACGTGACGTCTAAGTAAGTAGAATGCAAAGCTGACCTATGCACCGGCTCTTGAGAAGGGACATGGCCACTGCACACGCACTTCTGGAGGGGCATCGGCGCCTAAGAGCTTAATCGTATTGATAAGCTTGTTTATGCGGAAGTTAAGTCCAAACCTGTTCAAGGGGACTTACTCCCAAGTAAGTGCGCACAGGATTCCCCCCCCCAAGAGGTTTATTTGTGTTTGTTTGTCTGGAGAATTTAGTGTCTCTACTGTCTACACGTCTCTCTCTCTATCCTTAAAGATCTTATTGAAAAAGCTGCTAATTGCTCTCTCGTTTTAATTGTTCCCCAGAAGGCATTTTCCCTCTTCTGGAATATCGTCCCCCTCCTCCTAATATCAATAACATGTGTGCACTAAAAAAACTACTTGCAAATGGGCTTCGTGATCATTAGCATATATTTGCATAATGCCGCCGTCAAACAAATGCCGTAAGCAGCAAGCAAACAAAAACACGAACTCTGGAGAGCTGATTTACTAAACGTGCCGTGGACTGAAAAGAAAGAAAGAAAGAAAGAAAGAAAGAAAGAAAGAAAGAAAGAAAGAAAGAAAGAAGGGGGGAGGAAAAAGAGAAGAGGCTCCAGAGTTAATTAAAAGCAAATGGTTGCATAAAAGCAAATATTATATTTGTTCACTTACTTGGAACAACATATTTCACAGTTACGGTCCATACCCCTAGTACGAACAGGAAGAGACTTGTGGCAATCTCCACTTAGATGCCGGCATCTCCAAAAAGGGCTAAGGAAGACTCGTGTCTGAAATCCTGGAGAGCAGCTGCCAGTCAGTGTACACAGTACTAAACTAGATGGACCAATAGTTTGACTCAGTATAAGGCAGCTTCTTCTGTTGCTGTTCAGAGTTCAGAATGGTGGCCTTTTTGTACCGAACGTTTTGAGGCACGATCCAGCCAGCGCTAACTGCTTGTAAATCCCATTGGTTTCAATGGGAGGGCTGATTAATAAATGCTTAGGTTTGCCTGGATCCTGCCTTGTATTTGCAACATGCATGATACTCATACAACGGTGCAGCTAGCGGCATGCAAATCTCCTATAAGAGAAGGATGCTTCTTTAGATTTTTGGGGGGGAAAGGTTCATTAGAAGTTACCCTATCACAGTAAGCGCTCTCATCCATAGCAGGTGGGGAAACCATAGATTTTAATTCATCAGGCCTCAAGCCCAGTCCAACCAACGTTGTCCACAACTGAATGTTTATTCTCAGGACAAGGCATCTATATAACCCACGACTAGAAACCTTTCCTCGCTCCCTGACATCTATTTGTTTGCCCATCCAGCCATCTATTTACAGTCCCATAAACAAGGGAACTGATCAGCGACATATATTTGAATTAAGACGTACTAAATCGATGACAGATCCATATCACGCTGCGTTGAACAACAGTCGTGCACGGAGGCCAGGACAAGGTCCCACATAGCTGCAAAGCTATTATTCAGGTTTGCAGCTTCCTCTCCCTCATTCCTCCCGTCACTAAGCCATTACATTCCAGGAATTCAATTAAAACTTTTTCCTGCTTTTTAAAAAAACAATTCCTGCTTCCAAAGAGGAAGTTTTGATTTTCGTCGAAAACTATTAAGTAATCCTGCCCTGCTATTTTTAGAAACAAAAAAACCCTTCCCCCACCGTAGCCTTCCCCAAAATCTCAATTGACGGGAAATCAAGCTTCAGAATAGGGTTTGGAAAACACGTTGATGTCCCACGGAGCGCTCTTGGCTTGGCTTTTGGAGCAAAAGGGAGTGATAATTTATGTTGCACCACACACGTGTGTGTGTGTGTTTGCAGCAATTCTTAAAACAATTATTAGGGAGTAAGACCTATTGAACCCAGTGGGTCTTACCTCAGAGAAAAACATGCATGGTGTTCCGTTATCGAAAGGACAACTTGAAGCACGCATATATTAATAGTTGGATTGCAAGATCTCTTTACTGAAATCCATGAAATATATCAAACGCCAAACCACTTGCCCGGTTTGACCTAAGGACTAGTTAGGAAGCCGGCGGCGATTTTCCAAGCGGCTTCTGAATATAAACTGTTTCTCCCTCTCACTTTGTCAAGTCCCCCCTCTTTTTCTAAGTAAAAAGAAAGGAATGTCTTCCTGTCTGTATTGAGAGGGATGAAATTGGCTAGGGAGTGTTTTCACATCGTCTCCGTCTTTTCAAATTAGGCGCAGAACTACTGGAGAGACACTATGCCAAAAAGTCAGCCTTTACCGTTTACTGCGGTGTGTTGAACCAAGTGTTAGCGCCGCCCCAAGAGGTTTTCAGTGCTATTTAAGGTATTACTACTTTGCATTATGGAAATACTTCTCCCTATTTCTGTTCCAGGACTCGCTCCCGCTGCGGCGACTAAGTTCGGTCCTGCATGCTGTTCGCAAAGGGAAGGAAGGCGACCTCCCTTCTTTTTCGTTTCCAGAGCTGAAAGTTCATCTGCTACCTCCCCGCCCCCGTCCCTTTCTGGGACATTTTATTATCTGTTTTACGAAATGCACAGATGTTTGCCGCTCCATTCCTAAATCCGGTTAATTACTTTCAACAGAATCCACTAATTTACTGAAATTAATGGACTTACACCAAATGAGATGGGGGGGCACACACATTCGGATACGGGTGCCAATATCTCCCCCTGCATTGGTGTACGTGTCTCAGCATCCTAGAGACCACATCGACATCCTCAGAGGAAACTCCCGCCCGAATTTCCCCTCGAGCGAGGTGCACCTGTTCCTCGACTAAGTTAGATCAGCCAAAGGCAGGCTTGCCTTCAAGAGCGCGGGCGGACAAAGAGCAGGCAGAGATCGCGGGGTTTCCTATGTAAACAGTACCGAAAGTTCAGAAAAACGGGGGAGGCGGGAGGGATGGAAGGAGAGAGAACCCTCGTACAAGTAATGAGTCCACATCCTGAGGATTCATTCTATTAGCTACGTTTTTTGAAAAAAGAACGAATGGACTGATCTATTATTAGTCTTCATTGAGATGGGGGAGAGCTGAAGAGGCGGATCTGACGTCTCCTACGAGACTCATTCATTTGAGATGGGGGGGAACCCTCAAAACTAATCTCTTTTACCCCAACTATAGGAGCAGTTAGATTATCCCATTATTTAGGAAAGGGAATCGTTGCAGTTTTACACATTCACGAAGAAACTCTCATAAAACATCCGTTGTATATCTTAACTTCTGCAATCGAATCTCAGTATTAAGGCAACAGCTATACTACAATTCTTTCTGGTGCCAGTAACAAATGATAACAAAACAGGTGATGTACCAAAACATCTCCTTCCAATCAACGCTTCGGCTCTAAGCACATGTGTTTGGACGGAAGCGTCAAAGAAAAGCCATGGCATTTCAAATATGGGTTACACTCCTCTCTAAACTTTCAGACTCCCAATGTATTTCTGTGGGACTTACTTTCATGTAATTCATTTAAGATTGCAACCTCTGTGTATTTAGGATGCTGGTCTCCAACCTAGCGAGTGTGTTTACAAATGCAGCTACAAATCCTAAGCATACATTTGATCAGAGGGAAAATTGCTTTCATGGTTGTCATTGAGGAGAAAATTATGTAGTTATTAACGATCGTGGATTATTATAGCAACACTCATTTTTCACATGACCAAATGCCCTTCCTATGTGTTTTGAAGCACAAGTCCTTGACTTCGGACGCACCCACCCTTTAAAACGAAGTTTATAGGAATTTGGGCGCAAGAATAATGTAGTGCCGACTCGCAGCCTTTAACATCAGTGGAGAGAGCTTCGTTTGATAAGGTAGTTGCGGGGCCGGGCGGGGCGGGGCGGGGGAGAAGACTGTGAGTTATCCTCTGCACAGGTAACTAGGAAGCCCCAAGTCCTTCTTGTGTGCCTAGCGTGAGAATCGAGTTGCATTTCCCTGACACTCGCCAAACGAGCGTGCCGTCGTGTTTTCCCTTGGCATGCTGCTAGCTTGGCACTCTCTCGGCCGCTGGGCGCTAACTTTTTTCTTTTTTCCTTCCTTCAAGTGCAACTTTTTTTACGAGGTGGGAGGAAAGGGAGAGAGAAACGCGCGCGAGAGTGAGAAAAAGAGTAGGGGGGGGAGAGGAAAAAGCAGGCAAGAGCGCGAGGGCGGTTCCCCGCTGAGCGCCCGGCCTGAATGGGAGCCAATCGCGCTGCCCTGGCCTCTGCCAATCATCGGTCTCCCTCCAATCCCACCCGCGCACATTTCCAAACTCTGGTTCCCAACTGCGCCGCTCAAATGTGCCGAGCGCTCTGCCAATCGCTGGAGGCCAGAGCGGGGAGAGGATGGAAAGAGCAGCCGAGTTGGGAAGAAGAGTAGACAAAAGAAGTTAAAGAGCCGCTTAATCGCTCCATGTTTGGCAAGGCGGCGGTGTTGGTGACGGCGGCGGCAACAGCATCGGCGGCTGGCAGGGGGAGGAAGGCCACAGCCCCCGCGGGGCCGGCCCGGGGCCGGGCTACCCCTGCGCGGCTGGATGGACGACTGGGCTGCGGCGCCATGGAGCCCGCGCTGAGTTGCAAGAGGAGTCCCAGCCTGCGCTTGGCCGACCTGGCCGCATTGCATGGCGGTGGCGGAGTAGGAGGCGGCGGCGGCAGCGCCACCAGCGGTAGCGGCTTCCATCACTTGCACGCGGGGGACTTGGGCTCGTCGGACCCGGCTGCTGCTGCCCCCTTCGGGCCCGAGCACGTGGCGGCAACAACGGGGGCGCTCAAGCTTAGTCCCACCGGCCCTGAGGCAACTTTCGTCTCCCCCTCTTCCTCACAGCCCGCCGGCGTCGGAGTTGGCGCCAACTGCGGGGCGCCCGGCTCAGCCAGTCATCCTTACGCGGCGGCGGGAAGGGAGCTGGCGCTGAGGCGGGAACATGGCGCGCGGGGTGAACAGCAGCTGCAGCAGCACCCGGCGGCCGCCAATTCGCCCATGTTTATCTCCTCAGCGGGCACTTACGGCGCCGGGGGGGACCCTCACGCCGCCGTCTTCCCGGGGCTACACGACCACGCGACGGCCCCCCCCGGCGGGCACCATCCGCTCAACGGGCAAATGCGCTTGGGGCTGGCCGTGGCTGCTGCAGCCGCTGCGGCCGCTGAGTTTTATGGCCGCGTCGAGCCCTTCCGTCCTTCGTCTGCTGCCGCCGCCTCAGAAGTTTCCTATGGCCCCGCGCCGCAAGGCTACCCCGTCAACTTGACGGCGGCTCTGCAACAGCAGCAACAGCAACACCACTCGCACCCGCCTGCACATGCGCACCAAGCCCCTCACCACCACCACCACGCGGGCGCTGCCGCCGCCGCCGCTTTCCTACGCTACATGCGGCAGCCGATCAAGCAGGAGTTGATCTGCAAGTGGATCGAGGCTGAAGCGGGCGCGCCGCCCTGCGCCAAAACCTACAGCACCATGCACGAGCTGGTCAACCACGTCACGGTGGAGCACGTCGGGGGGCCCGAGCAGAGCAGCCACGTGTGCTTCTGGGAGGAGTGTCCCCGCCAAGGGAAGCCCTTCAAGGCCAAGTACAAGCTCATCAACCACATCCGAGTGCACACGGGAGAGAAGCCTTTCCCTTGCCCCTTCCCGGGATGCGGCAAAGTCTTCGCCCGGTCCGAGAACCTCAAGATCCACAAGAGGACTCACACAGGTGGGTGGCAGAGGCTGGAGAGGGCTCCTTTCTCTGGCGGCGTCTCTCCAGCGCGCAGTTCTGGGCTGTTTTCTCTCCCCCCCCTCCTCCTTCCATCCTCTTTCACCTACGTACACTCAGACATGTGACTTTTGTCATGAATAAGTAATTTCATCAGGCTGCAGCAAGCGAGTCTTTCTTGATACATCGGTGTATCTCTGTGTGTGCGGCTTGGTATAGTAGGCACGGGGATCTCTTTCATAGCGCCATCTGAGGTTGTTGCGAGAGCAGCCAAGCTTTCCAGTTCCACAGAATTCTTCAGTAGACAGATGAAGAGTGCTGTGGCAAGCTCCCACGAAAGCTGGAAGACTGGAAGAGCCCGAACAAGGCCTGTGTGGCCAATCCTCCTCCCTTTAGGAAGTCCCCAAATTTTCCACCCCCTGGGCAAAACCAAATTGTTTTTCTCTCCTGTTTGTTCGGGGTTTAATATGAAGGGAAGGAGGGGAGGATTTGACTGGGTTGAGTGATAAGAGCCTGAAGGAGTATTCTTCAATTGAGGCCACCGATCTGTCTGTCTGTCTCTCTGTCTCGGTTTACAAGATGTAAAGTAATTGTAAATTTTTCTCCCTCTTAGTTGTTTTGCAGAAGTGATCGCGAAGGGCTTTGTAAATGTTTATATTATTGGCTAAAAGATGTGTTTTGATTGAAGGGGCCATGTTATTGCCATTCCGATCTGCGGAAATTGTGCTTTTAAGAACAAATGGGAATGAAAGCGACACGGGTGTGCTTTTGTGTGTGAGGGAGGAGACTCCGCCAGACTCGCCGTTTCAATGGAGTTTTGTTTATGGCGCTGTATCTTTTACAGCTTGGTTTTGATTTGCAACGGGCCTTTTGGTTTAACTTAAAAGGCGGTTGGGATTTATAGTTGCGTGTAGACAGATATTATCCACTGGGGGCTGTTTATAGGGAAAGGGGGCAGGCCAGAAGGGAGCTTCCCCTAATTGTTGTCATGATTTATTGTGTGTTGTTGGCCAAAGAGAGAGAGAGAGAGAGAGAGAAGCGGACAAGGTGCAACGCGCTGTTGACACGCCAAAGCAAATGGCTCTTGGCGGCAAGAGCGATCGATTTTTAGACGGGGAATATGTTGGACCGAACCCATCTATGCGTGCACTGAGCACCCCCCTCTCAGCACCTCGCAGAGCGGCGCGGGGCGGTGGAGATTTGTCCCACAAAGGAGGAGTGTGAGATGCCGGCGGCCTTGGACACGGTTTCGGCTCTTGCAGGGCCCTGTTGGGATTTTTGCAGCCGCTCTTTCTGGCCAGATGGAGCGGGTGGTTGCAAGGGTTGGTTCGCCTGTTCTGGTCGTAGAGAAGTTGCTCCCGTAATAGGAAAATCCTGTTCGTGCTTCCAGGGGGAGGGGGACGAAGCATTGGGGTCCAACTCGCCTTGCAGTCACACACGCCGCGACAGCCTCTTCCCCAACGGGAGGACTCATTCTCTACTCCCACCTGAGGCCAGGCTTGGCCAGGTTCCTGCTCCCCACCACACGCCCTTGCTGTTGCCACTGGGAAGAAGACCGGGGTGGTATTCCTTTGGACCGAGGCTCTTGCGGGCGGGGGAACCACTTGATGCCCGGGGTGAGGGAGGGAGCAGAAGCAGGCACAATTCCCAGGCCCTCTTGCAGACAAAGACTACGGATGAAGATCGGGAGCCCCCCAATCCACCCCAGGCATGGACAGATGAGCTCTGTGAACCTGGAAAGCTTAACGGTGCCTTTTCTACTACAGGATATGGGCGGGCGCACGGATCAAAAACTCTGCTCAGCCAGGCCCATTGGTTAGCACCGCAGCTTGCAATATCCGGGCCCGGGTGGGCAGATATTTCCACGGCCATGTGTTGGCACGGAAAGGTCGGAATTTTTCTTCCATCCTTGGCGCGGGAGTAGAATTGACTGCGCAGGCAGCTCGCTTTTCTTAACAGTCTGACCTTTTCCGCGTTAAAACTCTCTTGGAGGCAAGGGCAAAACGAATCCATAAAACCAGAGACCGTTGGACGCCAGGGGCCTTTTCCCGCCCTGAAGGGCGTCCGTGCCACATGCCGGAGGGGTGTGTGTCACTGATTCAGAGGAAATCTGACGGCAGCAGAGCCGGGGTTGAGGGCTCTGCAAAGCAACATCGGCATTTCCGTGCGCAATAATGAATAACGCATTTCGATCCAGCGCCCTTCATAACAACATTTCCTCCTGCTCTACTGATGGCTTCTCACCTGGGCCTGAAATACAACTCAGTTATGAGATCCGAAGTCCGAGCTGGGTTTTAAAGATCACTGAACGAGCAGCTGATAAGGGATCTTACCTTTAGGTTTATGAAGCAAATGATTTTTTCTCCCTCCTCTCCTTGTTTTGTTTCTTTGAAAACGACCTTATCTACAGTTCCCCACCAGGGGAGAAAATGGCCCTGAGCGCTGCTTGCGTGTCATTTGTTTGGTTTTTCAAGATAGCCAGCTGCTTATCTCTCGGTCGACCCAGCAAGTCGTCGCCTCCCGGAACATTTAATCACACCTGCGGCTTCTATAAACGGGCCACTAACCCCTTTCAAGTTAGGAGACGGTTAAGTTTGCTTTCTCAACAGGGAAAAGGGAGCAACCTTCTCCGCTCTAAGAAATGTTGCTTTTCGGCTCCCCAACCCTCGGCTTAAACCGAGATCATCTGCAAATGGTTAAACTCTGACGTGAACCTTTCGTCAGAGAGACTAGACAAAAATAAACACCAGGATGACATGGGCATCTCGCTTTAGGATATCAGAGCGTTGCAACCAGGGCTTCCTTTGAAAGTCTCCTGGACGAAACCTAAATGACGCTGTTCGTCATTTTTAAAGAAAGAAAGAAAGAAAGAAAGCCTCTCGATATTCAAAGCAGACAAATCGGGTTAATGATTGCTAGAGCAGGATCTGTAAACAACCTCGCTTGGAAACCCAATATTTCCCTTAACTAAATAGGAAAGAGCCACCCTTCTGTCTAGCTCAGGAGGTGAAATGAGAAGACTGGGCTAAGTGGACCTTTATGATCCAAAACACAGTTACTTGGAAGTAACTGAGATAGTTAGGTTTGGCTGCTTTATCTTTTTCATGTGCTTAAAGTCTCCATGCCATTCTATAGTGACAGCATTTTGTTTGAAATATTTTGGAGACTTCTGAAAAGTTGGGCAATTTCTTCTTTTTTCTGGTGGAAATAATGCTTGTGCAATGAAATTGAAACTGGTGGGTTGGAATCTGTATATGGAGAAAAATATTTGTAGGGGAAAAGGGATGCCACAGATTAAGCCTTCTGCCTTAGCAGTGTAGTGTCACACATGGATGCCATTTCCAACAGTTAAAACAAAGAAGGCTGCAATACTAAATGAGTGGTAAAATGAGTACCCGGCATATGCTGGAGGGTAAAGAAAGACCGGGGAAGGAACTGGCAAACCCACCCCATATATACGGTCTGCCTAGAAAACGTCACAAGATGTCACCCTAAGAGTCGGAAACGACTTGCACTATAAGTGCGGGGACACCTTTACCTTTAAGTCTTGTTGAACTATGTGGTACTTCTGAGAAAGCATGCTTAAGACTTAGGTGGTCAAACATGCTAAATTACCTTGTGGATGAGAAAACTGTATTACAATTAGGTGCAATCTTCATATGATGTGTGGTGGCTGTAAGTAAGTAAGTAGCCTTTAAAAATTCATATTGTATCATTTTTTATATCCATGCAGCCACAGTGGACGGGGTTTATTTTTAAAGACATGTCCCTTTTGAAAATGGAATAACCCATGTCCCACCCTTACCCCTTGCTATAGCAGCAGGAAATATTACTGCTATTTTTGCTTCCAGAACCTGGAAAATAATTCTTACCTGGAGAGATGTCTGTGTAACAAAACTACTATTGCATTACACCTTGGAGCCAAGGAGGCTTAAATATATCAGAAGGAAATACTGGAGGGTGGCTTCCACACCCATCCCTCAGCTGTACATTAAACCCATTTAAACAGATTCACCATCTATTTCTAAGCGTAAAGATGTTTCCTCCTCCAGGACACTGCTTGTTTTTATTAGTGGGTGTTGCTCTTGGAATGGGTAGCTTGCAGAAACTGTAAAAAGCTATGGGTGTCAGGGAGGGGGCAGGAGAGAGAGTGTCCCCTCTTTGAGTGCCTGATCTGTTGACATTGTTTAAAAAAGAAAAGAGAGCGGTGTGTTTAAACAGGTGTTACTTTTATTTTAGAAAAAGAAGAATCTCCTCTTGCAAACCACAAAGGGAAGGGATTAGGACAATATGGGTTTGTTTGGAGACAAAGCCATCTCCATGTATTGATGTGTAAGCCCCTTTAATCCATCATTTAAATTTTTCATTTGCAAGAGAAGTATGGGCATGGAATATGGAGAGTAATTGTCCTGGATGTATTTATCTGAAATCCCATCACAGTTTTAAAAATATTTCTTACCAGTGTGTGCTGCATTTTAGAGCATATGTAAACCTACTCATTCTCTCCCTGTATTTCTGCAGCCAGAATTAAAATAATCCTGAAAAGTGGGACTATTGGAAGGATGGAGTCAAATGTCTCTGCTGGGCCTTTGTTTTACAAGAGATGGCCAATCCTCTTAGTCCTTGCCTCTCCCACTTTTGTGTTTGGTTTGACATGTAAATTCAAAGATTTGGGATTTCTTTCTTCCCTTTCACAAAGAGGTCCATTATGGATGTTTTTCTCTTTCAGGAGAGAAGCCTTTTAAATGCGAGTTTGATGGCTGTGACAGGAAGTTTGCCAATAGCAGTGACAGAAAGAAACACTCTCATGTCCACACCAGTGACAAGCCATATTTCTGCAAAGTCAGAGGCTGTGACAAGTCTTACACACATCCGAGTTCCTTGCGCAAGCACATGAAGATCCATTGCAAATCTCCACCTCCTTCTCCTACCCCAGGATCTCAAGGCTACCAACCCACAGGGACACCACTGGGTGCTCCTCTATCCCCTCTCCAGGACTCTGGCAGGGTCCGCCCTGTCAACCTTTCTCCTCAGGTCACCAATCTCAATGAATGGTATGTGTGCCAGGCCAGTGGGGCACCCAACCACCTCCATACACCATCTAGTAATGCCACATCTTCGGAGGAGGAAGAGGAGGAGGAAGAGATTTATAGGAACTCTGAGACAAGAACTATTCATTAGAAATGGGAGGGAGGGAGGACTTTGGAGATGGCACATTCATGCCATTTTGGTTAACTTGAGCTATTTATTCAGTATATGAAACCCTATGGTGTTTGTACATGTAACTAATTTAATTAAGACATTGGACTTCTCTCTTTTTTCTCTCACTCTCATTAAAAAGAAGAATCTTTTAAAAAATGAACAAACCACAAAGCTGGATCGCAACAGTCATCCAGCATACATCTTCCCCCGCCCTGCCCCCAAGTCTAAGAAAGATGCCAGAGGTTCAGTTCATTGCTTGATCTACAATTTATGCACTGCCAGTTTAACAGTTCCATGTGATTTTCCAACAATATAACATGTTGGACTGGCTTATTAAGGTAACTGGAAGGCTAACAGGCTTTTCCATGGCATGAGCAGGCTCTTTAATTTTGTCCAACAATTTTTGAAAATATATGTTCTTCTAGGCCTCTGTCCCACAGCCATAATCTGTGAAACTGCCAATTTGTTTGCATCCAAATACTGTATACGTATGTGTACAAGAATGTATATGTACAGTTCACTGCCTTTGAAATCTTTGTCTTCGATTTCCCCAAGATCTCAAAATTGAATGCCTAAATGTAGCCCTTGGGTTGCAGTTTGCATTGCGTTAAAACCAATGTTTAAACCTCACAATTCCCAGACTTAAGGGGGCAACTTTATAGATCAGTACTAAATTTGATTTGATTACAGGGAAGATTGGTCCATTGTTTTAAATGGAACTTGCTTCCAAGGAAATATACTGGCTGTTGATGAGCTGTCACAGTCCTGGGTATGTAGGATTTCACAAACACTATTGAATATCTTTTTCTTTTTTTTAGGTTTCTTTTTCTGGCCATCTGATCCTAAACATGTTTACTCAGAAGCATGTTGCATTGATTTCAGTGAGGCTTACTTCCAAGTAAGAATACTTAAGACAGCAGTATTAAGTTGAAGTCTTATACACACTCATGGGGGTATAAGTCCCATTGAACTCAATAGGACTTTCTTCTGAGCAAACCTCTATATGATTGCACTGATAATGTCTCAATTATTTTAATATTTCTATTTTTAAAAACTTTTCTAGGTTCTAACCCTAAAACCCCAGGGAAAATAAAAACAGTTGCAATGTGTCAATACTAATGCTATTATTGTTGCTGATTAACACATTCAAGGTATTGTGATCTAAAAACATTTGTCCCACTGATTTCAGTGTTACTTATTAACAAGTGTCTAAGCAGGACTGCTGCATAGGTTTTCCTTTTCATAGGAGTTGCCTAAATGAGATCTATCTTTGTATGCTATATAGCAGAGACTATGAGTCTAAACACACTTCCTTGTGAACCAGTCACATTGAATTAGAGTAAATTGGATTTATGAGTAAGCATATTTGGGAATGAAGCCCAGCCTATAGGGTTAGGTCAAAAGCACGGTGAACTTCACAGCTGTTGTTATGTCAAAGTCTCCCTGTTGAAAGAGTCACAATGCTAGAGTGACACATACTTTCTAGAAGATATTTTTTACTGATCCAGCTTTACACACTTGCATGTACAAAAGGTTTTATAAATGATTTCTATATATATATATATATATATATATATATATATTTTTCAGCATCTGAAATCCTGTTTTGTATGCTGTGTACCAATGATCAAAGTGTACTGAGATTTTTAAGGAAAGCCAATTGTCATAAATGTATAAACAGAAGGAGGGGGATACTGAGTTGATTACCTTTGGCCTAGCTGCCAAGCTATTCAAGAGAGAGGTCATGGAAAACTGACAATTTTTGATGTGGTTGGTACGACACATTTCAAATGCTGGTACATCATAAACACCCAACAGATAATCTAAAGAGCACTAATTTATCCTCTGAGACCACTGAATAAGTAACCAGTCACCTACCCATTTCCAGGGCTTGTAGAAATGTGCGGGGATTTTTTTGTGTATGTGTGCTGTGATACATAGTCTTGTCATTGTTATAACTTGTATGTGGAAGTGATTTATTTTGTACAGCTGAATTAATTTATTTTTTTATTTTTAGATATCAACTTTTTCTTCTTTCTTTTTGAAGAGTACAGAACACACCAAAGAAGAACATTATTCATTTTGGCGATAGGTTGTCTATGATTCTGTGGTTGTTTTGGGGGAAAATTCATTATATTTTTCAAGTTACTTGAACGAACAATGTGATGTGAAAACAGGTCCTTCCTGCATGTCTCCTGTGCAGTGTGTTGGTGATTCAATATAGTTCATAGAGATATTTGTTTCATAGTACAGTGCATGGTGCTGTCCATCTGGAAGCCTTTAAACAATCTGATCATATTGTTATATAAACAGAAAAAAGGGCATTCCTTTTAATATCTATATCTATAAATATATAAATGAGAACTTGAATACAAACAACTTTTTTTATTTGAATTCCTTTTTTCTTCAGTACCCATTCAAATAATAAGGAAAAACTACAGTGGTGTAAGACATGGACTTTTAAAGGATAATTTATGTTTTGGTGAGCTTTGCTTTACAAAAAAATCTTGCTGATTATTTTTTTTTTAAAAACCCAGCTTAATTTATACATTTTATTCCCTCCCACCAAATAGATTGCACTAGCCATTTCTACACCTTCGTGTTTTGTTTAATGTGAAATAAATAACACGGAAATACATTTACTGGGAAGCAAGTATTTGGTTTTAATAGATTTACTTCCAAGTAAATGACATTTTCATTTTAAGAGTACCAGGAGCAATCTACTGTTTGTCTACTGTTCCATTGCTTTCCCTCATATTTTAAAAACATAACAATACCTCCTTCATATCTATAAACCTGGTAATAAGAAAACAAGAATGGTTAAAGAAAAATAAAAAATATTCTTATATTTTACTTGTGCTTTATTGAAGGACAGATCAGGAGGACAGATTGATAATTCACCTTTTGCAGAATACTCAGACAAGTGTTCACCGTCCTTGAAAGAAAAATACTTGCAAGAAAAGAATTAAGTATAGAAATCTTCTAACTCATTTTGCAAGTCTGCCAATGTGTGGGCAGGAGGAATTTAATACAAATCATAATAGTTTGAAGAAATCCAGCAGAAACTGAAGACCAGGCTTCTAACTGAGAAATGATGAAACCGTACATATAAGGGTGTGACAAAGTTCATTCATACACATAGATACAGATATATCCTGTTAGAAAGATATAAGTAACTGCAGGTTTCTTTGTGATATATACATAGAGTTGTCATGAGCCTGGTTTTCCATTCATGCACTTTATGAATTTAAATATGGATCGTGACATTGGTGGAGGGGACACAGGCCTCTATCAAATCCTGCACAAAATAGAAGAGGGAATTTAGTATTACTGACAAATCCTTTTTAAGGTGTGTGAATACTTGGCCAATCTGACCTAAATTCCTAAAATCCAAAGGACCTCTTCCTGTGGCCATTTAAATTGAATGGGCTAAAGCAATGGACGATAAGAGTATTGTGTACTACTTTGAGCTTAAGAGTGCTACAACAATAGACAGTGCTTTAACAGTGCCATTATAATACACTGAAAATAATATTGATGAAATCAAGCTAATCTAGATGGGTTGACATAAAATGTGGGAGCTGCTGAAGACTATCTGAGGGAACAAGGAGAAGGTTCTGATGAAGCTAATACAACCTCCATCCCTCTAAACTTTAGCAGTGCCCCCGTTGCTCTTAACATGTTGGATACACTTCTTAAAAGAGCTCAATCCAAATGCCAACACGATTTTCTCCCAGCAAACGTGATAGTTGTTTTTGGCGTCAGTTTTGTTAAACGCGAGGAAAGGGTAACAGGTTGCAAAGAGCTGTTTGGAGTAGATGAAGAATTAAGGAAATTTTTCAATTGGAAAAAGGGGTGTGGAAGTATCTTAAGTGGTGGAGGAGAAAGAAGCACTTCACGCTCTCTGGTGGAGTTTCTGGTGAAAAGAAGGGCAACTCTCTCTCTCTCTCTCTCTCACACACACACACACACACGAATCATTCATGGGAAATATATCAAAGATAAAAGATATCTGACAATGAGGAGCCTAAAACAAGTTTCTCCCTTCTTAGTTTTCCGCTTTCCAATGCCCCATCGCCCTCTCCCAGAGTTCTCTCCCTAGTCAATAGAGTTGAAATTGACCACTGCACGTCTTGCGCCACTTCAAAGTAATTTGGCCCAGAACGGAAGGCTCGGCGCTTGGACAATCTTCATGGTGTGTTAAGATTTCTATGGCAATTGGTAAGGAAGACTTTTCCCATCTGAATATGGCTCAAAGAAAAGCCACTTATTGACACGAAGTTGGCCATCTTCAAAGACTTCATCTCTTCTAGGCGAGGGGGGGGGAGCGCTCTCACACAAACAAGGCTTTAAATCAGCCGTGATCCACTTCTGTGTTAGTTACCGGTGGGGGTCGGGGGAGGGAAGCATCGCGCTGAAGGTTATGATCTCCAGAGTCTGAATTAGTTTTGATCAGGTTTGTTTGGGGCTTTTTTTTTTTTTTTGCAAATTTTATTTTTAATCTAGTAGCAACCTACAAACCACGCCAGAAGAAGGAAAAAGTTCTTGGAGGTCGAGCAAATTGGCAGTTTTGCATGTCGCACACGCTGGCTTGAATGCGTTTATTTACTTAAGCTCCATTGATTGCACTGGCGCGCTTACTTCCAAGTAACGCCCCGACTCTGGTAAGCCTTGAAATGAATCCCATTTATTTCTACGAACATGTGCGCTAAGGGGTGGGGTGTGTTTCGGAGAGCAGCCCAAGATGGCTTTATGGCAGGTGAATAGAAATATACATGTATACATGTTTGCCATTTGAATGTAGGATTTCCTCATAGGAGCAGGCTGCTAGCTTAATTACTTGCACGTGTGAAGGGGCAGATGCACCACGACAAAGAGAACCCGTCGCATCTCCTCGCGGCATCTCAAATGTAGCGTTTGACAATGAAGTCAGTGCATACATTTAGCTGCCAGCCGTCGAGACCTGCTTCACACGTTAGTTTTGATTCTTGGATAACTGCGGCATCCATAGCCTCGCCCATGCCGACAGCCTATGGCACTTGTGCCACTACCTGAATTTCGTATCAACACCGACGCAATGCTTTTAAATCGAGTGAGTTCTTTCAGATGCAGAGAAACCAACCCTTTGGGAACCAGCCCAAAGTTCATCTTTTCCACGTCCACCTGAGAGACACTATACACACCTAGATGTGAGAAGAGAGGGTCGGTTCAGGTATTCACCTACACAGCTGTTATTTCTCAATACTTGTTGACTAACTGATTTACTTCACTGCAAATACATATGTTTTAGGTAATATGAAACCTCTGCCCATGGGTGGTATTATTATTACCACCACCATATTATCTGATGGCTTGCTTACATCAGGGGTGGGCAGAAGTTCGATCAGGATCTACCTGGGCAAGGTTTCTTACTCCCAATTGTTAACAGCAGCAGCAACAAAACAACCTTTCATACTTAAAGTAGGCTGCTGAAATGAAGAAACCAGGAGAGTGGACTTCTGTATGAAACAACTGTGAGCTTGGTTCTGGTATTGAAAACAAATTCCTGGGCTCAGAATGCTCTCACTGTTCTTTAAGTCTAAGTTAATCTGTGACTCTGGTTGGCAGATGTTGGACTTCTAGGAAAAAATGAAATGAAAAATGAAATCTGACAAACCTGAACTCTGCCCACTCGTGGGCGCAGGTCACAGTCACCTGCTGTTGTTCAGGTGATAAAATCAAGTGAGAAGGGGCTGCATATACTACAGAAGAATGGAGGAACAGTAGCAGTGGAGTGTACAGACGTGCACTTTGGAAAAGTGAGGGGAGTTTAATTTTGTGGAACAGTGAAGATTGAAGGTTTTGAACAAAAGCAAGATGAGTGAGGTGCTCTAGTTTTGCAGATCTGTGTACAGTACAATAGACTATCTTATGCACATGAACAATGATCCTTCCGCCACGTGTAAGGTATTCACACATGGGAATGCAGGCATGGAGCTGGAGGGGTCGAATGAGGTATGAGGTTTTGCTTTCTGGGTGCATGGAACCAAGCTATCTCCTGGCCATGCACTTATTGCAATGGCCACGATTTTCTGTTCATTAAAAAAAAAACTTGCACCGTGCACACAACCATACACGGAACACAATTAACACAATTAAATTGCAAAAGCAGGGATAACAAATGGCCTGGCTGTGCTCATCCAATGGAAGCGTTTCAGCATTCTCCACATCACCAATATGTAAGGAAAACAGAACAACCATAGTTTCTCTCTTCCTCCTACCCCCACCCCCAATCCATCCGGCTGTGCAGTTAGATAATTTTAGACTCTGGAATTAATGGTCTGGAGGAGGGATAATGTGCGTTACTTCAAGCCAGCCCTGCTGAGTTTAGGGACCCTCCGGCCCATTCTGTTGTGTGGAGGCCTGGACTCCTGCCCCAAAGTCCAGCTCCGAAGGCACCACTGAATCTACCACACACCGCCCCAGTCCTAAACAGATGTCGTTAAATCAGACAGATTTAATGCAATTTATACCCAGTAGGTATGTTCAGAATTACAGCCACAGATAAGGGACCAGAAATTGGCAGGGCTATGGGAGAAGAAAGAGCATTCAGATTCGAGCAAGGTTTGGGGCGCAGAGAGGGAGAGAGTAGAGTATATTTGGGTATATAGACAGATGCATAGGTTCATATTATAAGTAAACATATAAGTGTAGGCAGACAGAGGCATGTAGATAACCAAATTAGAGACAAGCGCATGCGCGTCTATATTATTAGGTGGTTGTGAGAGAGAACGTAGCTGTGGATATTCAGGGCCCACAGTGGCTCTGTTTCAGCGCGGGGTGGTTTTCTAGACCACTTAGGTTGTTCGACACCTTCAGTTACGCGTTTGATACGCACACAGAAGGCTTTTTCTGCACCTGCACGCCGCATCACTTGAGTTCTTTACACTTGCTTTCTGTACAAGTGAAGACTGGCAACTCGAACGTGTGAACTGCCAGCTGAAAAGCATCGATGCCTTGTCCGGGATGTGAGATGTATGAGGGCTCATTCAACCTTGTTCGACTTAATGTTGCAGTCATGTGTGCGTGGACCAGCCCATAGAAAGAAAGCCTGTGTGGGCGGGCGGGAACACAGAGAAGCAGATTTCCAGATTGTTGGAAGGACGCATAAATACGTTTGTGTGTTTCGGCGATCCATTCATCCTAGGCGTACAGATGTCACAGAACTGCCCGGCCTTTGCATATTCTTCCGCACCTTTCTGCCGGGCTGCCGGCCTCTGCCGCTCCGGGGCCCTAATACTTCTTCGCGCGCACACACACATACCCCGCCCCTTTCCTATTCGGGCAGCCTTCCAGTTCCTCCCGGGCAAAGCCGCGATGTCCCTCCCTCCGCCCCGCTGCGGACCCCCAGGCAACACCGGACGCCACAGACCGCGATCCTCCTCGCCCGCGGACTCGCACCCTTCCCCCTCTCCCCCCCCCGCCGCCGCGGCCTGTTTCTAGTGCCCCTCGAAGCCGGGAGAAGTTCAAAGGCAGGTTCCTCGGGCGTGCCAAGCGCTCGGCTTGCTCCGACGAGGCGCCGATTCGCGACACTCCATTAAGATACAGTTGCGCTGACCTCGCGTTTCATGGCCTGTTAGCTCCGTCAATTGGCGCTTCGTCACAACCTCGCCTGGTGTGCGCGCCCAGGGAAGGAAAGGCGGCGGAGGGGCGGGGGAGGCAGGGAGGGACCTTTCTCTGCACCCACTTCCCAAACTCCCCCTCCCATATATTAATATACATGGAGGAAGTTTGGGAAGTTATATATGCCAAGTCTGGCTAAACCACAAGAAAGATAAGAGGGGATCAATCAACCCATCTCTGACCTATCTTCTCGTGCCCCCCCAATACCCCCTTTGCACATTTAAAAAGAATCCAGTTAATCAATAACGAAAATAAGAGGGGATCAACCACTTCCAACCCTTTCACCTGCCTCGATCTCCCTCCCCCCTCTCCCCCCCAAACATTCCCTCCCCCCTGCACTTTTATTGGCGAGCGATTGTCCTTTGTTTATTTAATGCCAAGCCGTAGTGAATGGTGCAAAATAAACACGATGAAAAATAACCAAACAGATGATCCCGGCTTGCGAATGAAGCACCGGGTGGGGCAGGGGGAGGGGAGAGAGAGAAAAGGAAAAGGCCGGACTTCATCACACAGAGAGAGAGAGAAAGAGAAAGAGAAAGAGAGAGCGAGAGAGAGCGAGGCGGCGGCGGCTCTGGAGGAGGAGGAGGAGGCAAGCCGCAGTGCTCAAGGAGAAAAAGCCTTTGAAGTGGGCCTTGTTATGGCCGGCATACTTGGGGGTTGCCCTAACGACGCAGCTGAAAGGAAAGCGCTCGCCTTTGTCCCCGATTTGTTCTCCTTTGCCGGGTTGCCCGCAGAAATTACTGACGTGGGGGCTCCCTCTGAGGTATAGCCTGCAAAGCACCAACTTCCAGCTCAGACTTGCAGGCGCCGCTCTCCTGAGGACGGAAAGGGAGGGAGGGAGGGAAAGGGGAGGGGGGAAAGATCGAAGGAGGTTCCCCCCACCCCAACCTCTCCTCCAGCTGTTTCTCTCTTTTGGAGTGGAGCAGGGCACAGATATCGGCAGACAGCATGGCAGCCTCCCCCGTCACAAATTCAAAACAGAAAAGTCTCTTGGCCGGATCTCTGTGTCCATCGAGTTGACTCCATCACTCTCACTCACACACTCATGTGTGTGTGTGTGTGTGTGTGTGTGTCCCACCTCTGGGAAGCTGACAAGCCGGGTATGAATGTGCTGGCATCTGATCCCTATCATCTGATCCTGAGACATATGTTGCCACCAATTACGGACTGCTATTAAGAATCATTATGTTTTATACGTTTAGCATGCAGAACTCTTCATGGCCATTATCTCAGGCCTATGGGGCTATAGGGCCCAGTTTGCGGGCTTCCCATAGGCAACTGGTTGGCCATTGTGAGAATAAGATGGTGGCCTACGTCCTGCAGGACTGTTCTCTCCCGCCCCCCTTACAGTCCCTACTTGTTGAGCACACCCTACACAAACATATGGACACTTTCCACATTATTTCTGCTTTATCATGCAAGCTGAAACATTTTTCAGGCCAACACACCAGTTCCACCGGTAGGTAGACTTTCATACCCTCACTTTCATCCTCCAAACCCTTTCCTCCAGACTTCACATCTCTTTTTCTTTTCCTTCTTTTCTGTCACAAAGTTGGCATCCTCTGCCTTGGAAATCCTTCCCACTGCAGTAGTCAGCTGGAATCTGCCAGGCTAAGCCTTTACACTGAAACATGTTCATTGGGGGCAGTGAACTTAGTCTGAGGCACCACTGACTCCTTGGGAGCAAATGAGTTGTGGATTATCCATCCATACACAAGCCTACCCAGACACACTGGTTCTCATTCTTCATGCACTTGCTCTCTATTCAGGCATGATTTAGTCAATTCTACACACACATGTACACATATTCATTATCACTCCCTCACTCTCTTCACACACCTCCATATAAACACACATTCTTCTCAACCTCTGTCCCCACAGACTCCCAGTGATGCAGCAGAGTGATTTTGTAGTGGTTAAGCTGTTGAACTACGACCTGGGAGACCAAGATTCAAATCCCCACACAGCCATGAAGCCCCCTGGGTGACCTTGGGCCAGTCACTGCCCCTCGGCCTTATGAAAACCCTATTCATAGGGTTGCCATAAGTCGGAATCAACTTGAAGGCTGTATACATGCTGGGCATAATGGTTTTGTGTGTGTGTGTGGGGAGGCTATTTAGATGGTAATGTGCTTTACTTCACTTTCTTCAGCTGCTGTATTTTGGGGGCTTTCTGCTCATTCTGATGAAAGGGGGGGCTCCACCTCTGCCCCAAAGTCCTGTCCTGATGGGTTGTGCTAGCTAGCCTTTGCCAACCTGGTACTCTCCAGATGCTTTGGAGAGTTAAAAACATCTGGAGGGCTCCAGGTTAGTGAAGGCTGGATTGTGCATTCTCACAACCTCTGGATGTAGAGACCACCAAGAAGGCAAGTCCCTGTGAAGCCTCCTCACGCAAAGAAATCCCTGATCCCCCCTGTGTGTTTGCATGAGCAGGTTCATCCCTTGATGGCTACAGCCTGATGACTACTTGTGTACATGAAAGAATCATCACAGTTCAAACACCCCCATGCAGCAGGTGTTGGAATATATGTGGTTCAACTCCAACTTGTGAGTTGAGCCTGCATGGGGTTAAAAAGGGTATCTAGAGAGGAGACCTCTTGGTTGCTAGGCTATACCTCTCCTTTGATCTTCTGCTGTCTCTTCCTCCCTGCTAGACTGATATGCAAAGAATGTTGATCACAGTTCCTTCCCTCCTTCTTACTTCTTTCTCTCATGAGGGAGAGCAGACTCCTTTGTCTCTCCCTCTCCTCCAAGTATGAGGGCAAGCACTGGGCTCAGTGTTTGCTTCTCCAACTTAGCTAGTTAGTTAGATATAGGACTCTTTCCTATCAAGTATGTACTTCCAGAATAAAGTACTTATTTCTTATTTTAAAGCTTAAAGTCTCTCTCTGACTGATTTGCAGGGAAGGTATAATCTTTAGCAAAGATTCAAACACACACACATAAGCTCGCTCAGTACTCTCCGTTCCCAGCATAAGAACATAAGAACATAAGAAGAGCCTGCTGGATCAGGCCAGTGGCCCATCTAGTCCAGCATCCTGTTCTCACAGTGGCCAACCAGGTGCCTGGGGGAAGCCCGCAAGCAGGACCCGAGTGCAAGAACACTCTCCCCTCCTGAGGCTTCCGGCAACTGGTTTTCAGAAGCATGCTGCCTCTGACTAGGGTGGCAGAGCACAGCCATCATGGCTAGTAGCATCGTGACTCCCCGACAGCAGGTTCATATCAAGCCAGATACAGTTCAGTGAAGGTTAAGTCCAGCTGCAGTTTCTGGTGCTCAGTAGTCAAGGGAGGAGTATGCATGTGAGAACATGAGCATATGCCTGAAAAGCTGGAAGTGTTGTGATGCAACTCAGCTTGCTAGTGGGTTTCCATGGAGAAGCGTAGACAGAAAGGAACCTTCATGCTTCCTGGACTGTTTTTCTGACCTAACCTGTGCTGACCTTCCTTCATGTGCTAGACTGATACACTTAGGGTTGCTGACCTCATTTCCTGCTCCTCCCTTCCTTTTTCTTCCTCCTCCCTTGGAGGAGAGACTTTTTGAATCTCTCTTCTCTAGAGATGCAGAAACAAGCATTCTCTTGCATCTCCACCGTTAGCAGAACTAGGGATCTTTCCTATCAAACATGTATTTCCTTTAATAAATACCACTTTATTGTCTTCCTAAAGCCAGAGTCTCAGTGTGACTCATCCAGGGTAAAGTGTGCTCTTTCCACAGGGATCATGTTACAATAGTTCAGCTTCTGCTGCATTCAACTCTAGTGCTAAAATGAACCTCCTCCTTTTGCCCCATTCCTTCTGTCACACAAACCGAGTAATAGAATAATAAAATAGTAGAGTTGGGAGGGGCCTATAAGGCCATCCAGTCCAATCCCCTGCTCAATGCAGGAATCCAGGTTAAAGCACACCTGACAGCTGGCTGTCCAACTCTCTTTTGAATGCCTCCAGTGTTGGAGAACCCACCACCTCCCTAGGTTATTGGTTCCATTGTCGCACCACTGTAATAGAAAGCTTTTTCTGATGTTCAGCCGAAATCTGCCTTCCTGTTAACTTGAACCCATTATTCCATGTCCTGCACTCTGGGATGATTGAGAAATGATCCTGGCCCTCCTCTGTGTGGCAGCCTTTCAAGTACTTGGAAGAGTGCTATCATATCTTCCCTCAGTCTTCTCTTCTCAAGGCTAAATATGCCCAATTCTTTCAGTCTCTCCTCATAGGGCTTTTTTGTCCAGTCCACTGATCATCCTCCTTGCCCTCCTCTGAATCTGTTCCCATTTATCTGCATCCTTCTTAAAGTGCAGGGTCCAGAACTGGATGCACTACTCAAGATGAGGCCTAACCAGTGCCGAATAGAGGGGAACTAGTACTTCATGAGATTTGGAAACTATACTTCTGTTAATGCAGCCTAAAATAGCATTTGCCTTTTTTACAGCCACATCGCTCATATTCAGCTTGTGATCAGCAACAATTCTAAGATCCTTCTCGCATGTATTGCTGAACCAAGTATTCCCCATTTATAACTGTGTGTTTTATTTCTTTTTCCTGGATGTAGAATTTTGCACTTATCCCTGTTACATTTCATTCTGTTGTTTTCAGCCCAGTGTTCCAGCCTGTCAAGATGCCTTTGAATTTTGTTTCTGTCTTCCAGAGTATTAGCTGTCCCTCTCAATTTTGTATTATCTGCAAATTTCATAAGCCTTCCCTCTACCTTCTCATTCAAGTCATTAATAAAAATATTGAAGGGCACTGGGCTCAGGACTGAGCCCTGTGGTACCCCACTTATTACTTCCTCCCAGTTTTAGAAGGAATAATTGATAAGCACTCTTTGAGTATGATTCCATAGTCATCCGTGGATCTACCTGATAGTTGTTTCATCCAGTCCACATTTAGCTAGCTTGCAAATCAGAATATCATGGGACACTTTGTCAAAAGCTTTGTTGAAGTCAAGATATATTATGTCCACAGCATTCCCACAGTCTATCAGGGAGGTTACCCAATCAAAAAATGAGAACATATTAGTCTGGCAGGATTTGTTCTTGACAAACCCATGCTGGTCACTAGTAATCACTCATTGTTTTCAAGGTGCTTACAGATAACCTATTATCCAGAATTTTTCCAGGGATTGATGTCAAACTGACTGGTCTATAGCTCCCGTGTGTTGGAGTACTGGTAAAATTTAGCTGAGTTTAGCTGAGTGCAGCTTACTTGGTGTACTGTGCAGTGTGAGAGTGTAGTTTACGTGAGAGAAAGCAAGCTTATATTTTGCTTTGAATAACAGACTCTAGACTTAGTAAAATAAGAAAAGACTACTTTATGAAAAGAAATACATACTTTTAGGAAAGTCTGTAGTTTCAGCTAACTAACTATGTTAGAGGCAGAATGTTCAGGTTTGGACATTGCCCTCATGCTCAAGGGGGGATGTCTGCTTTCCCTCTGCTCGTCTGAGAAGAAGGAAGGACAGGATGGAAGTGAGCTCCCTTAGTGTGTCAGTTTATAATGGAAGTAAGACAGATAAAGGAATACGGGTAAGATTAGGCAGCCTAGCCAGCTGGAGGACCCTCTGTCTATCTCCCTTGGGAATATAAAGAGACCGAAACAGGAGTTGCTCAGGCCACACTTCCAAACACCAGGCACCTCCTTTCTGCCTTCTTTGAAGATAGGCACAGCATTAGCCCTCCTCCATGTTGGAAGTGGGACAAGAGCAACTCCTGTTTTGTTCTTTTGTTTGTGTTCCAGAAGGGAGATAGAGCTAAGGTCCTCCAGATGGATAGGCTTGTTTTCCTTTACCTGTGATGCTCTGACTGACTTCCTTCTGTCACTAGACTGTTATGTCTTTAGGGAAGCTTACCAATCAAAAATGAGAACATATTAGTCTGGCAGGATTTGTTCTTGACAAACCCATGCTGGTCACTAGTAATCACTCATTGTTTTCAAGGTGCTTACAGATAACCTATTATCCAGAATTTTTCCAGGGATTGATGTCAAACTGACTGGTCTATAGCTCCCGTGTGTTGGAGTACTGGTAAAATTTAGCTGAGTTTAGCTGAGTGCAGCTTACTTGGTGTACTGTGCAGTGTGAGAGTGTAGTTTACGTGAGAGAAAGCAAGCTTATACTTTGCTTTGTCTCTCCTTTCTCCAAGCCATGAGGCTAACTCCTGCACCTGAGTGTTACGCCTCCAACTTAGTTAGTTAGAACTAGGTATGCTTTTCTATCTACTATGTATTTCTATAAATAAAGTAACTTTTTCTTATTTTACTAAGTCTCCAGTCTCAGTGATCCTAAAGCAGGGTAAAAGCCTGCTTTCTTGGGTAAACGCATGCACACGCTGGCACACTCGCATTTCAACATCTGTTGTTACTCTGCTGCTGTGGTGTTGCTTTAAACTAAATTAAGCACACAAATTACACACAGCCAACACGCCAATCCTCCAGCACTTCACCCATCCTCCATGATTTCACAAAGATAATAGACAGTTGTTCTGAGAATTCTTCAGCCAGTTCCTTTATTACTCTATGATGTAGTTCATCAGGCCCTGCAGATTTGAACTCATTCAAAGTAATTAGCTATTCCTTGACCATTTGTCTATCAATCTCAAGCTGCAATCCTGCCCCTACAATGTGTACTTCACATTTGCAAGGAGGGTCATAGACCCTCTTTCAGGAGAAGACTGAGCTAAAGTAGGAATTGAGCACTTCTGCTTTTTCTTTGTCATCTGTTATCATTTTGCCATCCTCATTAAGTAGCTGAACCACAATTTCTCTGTCTTGAGGATGTAGCTGAAGAAAGCTTTTTTGTTGATTTTAACATCCCTTACTAATCTCAGTTTATTCTCAGATTTAGCCTTCTTGATGCCACCCCTCCAATTCCATGCTACCTGTCTGTATTCTTCTTTTGGGGCCTGGCCTTTCTTCCTCTTTTTGTACGTGTCCTTGTTTTGCTTTCAGGTCATCTCTAAGCTTTTTGTGAAGGCACATTAGCTTCTTCTGCCATCTTCCACCTTTTTTCCTTGTTGGATTTATTTGCAATTGTGCCTTTAGAATTTCCTTTTTTAGAAACTCCCTTTTTCTAAGGGCTCATTTTCTCATTAGGGTCGCTTGCCATGGGACCTTACTTATCATTGTTCTAATTCCTGAAGTTCAGGGTACATGTATGGCTACTCTCAGCTTTTGCTTCCTTTAACATCAAGTATAGCTTGGTCACTTTCCCCAGAGTTCCTGTAACAGCCACTTTATCCATAAGTCATCTCCATTGGTTGCAATCAAGTGAAGGACAGCTGATCCTCTAATTCCTTCCTCCACTTTCTGTAGCAACACAGAAATTAGTTATTAGCAACACAAGTCAGGAATTTCTTAGAGGGGCCACGTTTGGCAGAATTTGTCTCTCTACAGATATTGGGGTAATTGAAGCCCCCCCTTACTACTACAACATCCCTCCTTGAAAAGTTTGGCAATTTGCTTTTCAAAAGTTTTATCCTTGTCTTCTCCTTGATTGCGTGGTTGGTAGTAGACTCCACAAACACTGTGTTTCTTTTATTCCTTTCTCATTTATTATAATCCAGATGCTTTCAATGGGGCTACCAATTTCTATATTTCTATAATGCAACTCCACCTTCCTTTCTATTCCTTCTGTTCTTTTTGAACAAATTATCCTTTAATTGCTGTATTCCAGTCATGGGCATCATCCTACCAAATTTCAGTTATACCTATCAAGGTCTATTTAATCTCCTGTATTAAGATTTCAAGTTCATCCGGTTTGTTTCATGTATTTTGGGCATTAGTATATAGACATCAAGGACCATGTGATTTATGGTCTGGCTTCCTCCCTACATTTTTATGAATACTATTATTGGGCCCCATTAGAGCTGTTGTTTCTCCATTCCTGTTACTGTGCATAAGCCTTCGTTAATCGTTACCTCCAAGTTTATGTCTCCCTCACCCTTAGGATTCAGTTTAAAGCTCTCCTTATGAAGTTCTCCATGCTGTGGCCAGACACATTCTTCCCAGTCCTTCTGAGGTACAATCCATCACTTGCCAGCAGTCCATCTTCCAGGAAGTGTAGCCCATGGTCCCAGAATCCAAATCTCTTGCGTCAGCACCACCTTCATAGATAGCCATTCACCTGGAGTATTTTTCTTTCCCTTTCTGCTCCTCTTCTAAGTACTGGAAGGATGGATGAGAAAACTATCTGGGCCCCAAATTCCTTGAGTTTCCTTCCCAGAACTTCAACGTATGACATGATTTCTTTGTAGCTCTGCTTGGCAGTATCATTGGTTCCCACATGGATGAGAAGAAAGGAATATGTGTCAGTGGGCTTCACTGTTGGAAGTGAGGCAAGAGCGACTCCTGTTTTGTTGTTTTGTTTATGTTCCAGAAGGGAAGTTAAGGTCCTCCAGATGGCTAGGCTTGACTACCTTTACCTGTGATGCTCTGACTTCCTTCCTTCCGTTGCAGACTGATATGCTTAGGAAAGCTTATCTGCCCTTCTCCCTCTGCCCTTTCCTTCTTCTCTTCTTCGACTGTCCGAGAGAGAGGAGACACCTTTGTCTCTGCTCTCTCCCTCCTGAGCCATGAGGGCAACTCCCAAACCTAGGCATTGCGCCTCCAACTTAGTTAGTTAGAACTAGGTATGCCTTTCCTATCTACTATATATTTTTATAAATAAAGTAGCTTTTCTTATTTTACTAAATCTTAAGTCTCAGTGATCTCAATGAAGGGTAAAAGCCTGCTACTTAGGTAAATACACACACTGGTACAGATGCATCTCAGACCATTGACGATCTCTGCTCATTTATACAAATTTACATAACATTTATGAGTGTTGGCAATCTATCAGTTACATCTCTAATCCATCTTCCAGGGAAAAAGCATACCTGGTGAGTCCATGGATCTTCTTGGCATATCTGAGTTTCAATCCCACGCAGTAGGGAGTCTCCCACTCCTCCTCCTCCTCTTCTCTTCATTGCCTCTGCTTGACTGAGCTTCAGCCTCTTGCTTGCTGTCCCATGGGGTCTCCTGAAATTTGTCCTCTGCAGGCTGTCCTCCAGTCTAATCTTCAAGTACTTGAAAGTGGCATTATAGTTCCACTAGTGCAGAGTGTCTTCTAGCACTTCTGCTCCAAACACCCTTAAATGGAGTTTCCTCCCCTTCATTTTTCTTCTCCTCAACACTCTCATCTTCTGCTTCAACTTGCTGTTCTTTTCCCACCACCTGTACTTCTCAGTGCTGCTGTTGTTCCAGCATTCTGTCTAAGAACTCTTTGTCTTCTCTTATACGTTCGAGTGTAGCCAATCGCCACTCCAGACCTCTAACTTTTTCTTCCAATAGTACAACCAGCTTGCACTTGTTGCACGTGTACACTATGTTGTTCTCAGGTAAGAAAACAAATACAGTAGGGCCCCACTAATACTGCGGGTTAGGGACCAGGCCCCCGCTGTAAAGCGGAAATTGCTGTAAAGCAGAATCCCATAGACTATAATGGGCCGCGTCACACAAAAATGATGCGAAAGCGTTGCAAAACGTTGCAAAACCAGCTTTAAAATGGGGAATTTCCCCTGACTGAAAGCCGCTGCATCAGCGGAATGCCGTAAAGTGGGGCTTACTGTACTGCACACACCTTGCAGGTTATCACCACTGGAGTGTCCGTTCCTTCCATAGTCTATTACCTTTTGTTTCTATCATTCTACTTGTATTGGAATGACCTGTGCTTTGTCCTGTCCTTGAAGGTTAACAGGAGAATCCCACTGTTATATAATGTATGGTACAAGTAAAATATTTATTAGTGACCTTCCTCTTGACCTCTGCTACCAAACTCCTGTTCACTCGCTCTCTGAGAGCTGCCTTGCTTGTTTACCCTCTAGACCAGCTGAGACAGCTTCCTCTGCTCTGGTCAGTTAGGAGTCAGGAAACAGAATGAAACCCCCAGCACATGCAGCTACTGATAGTTGTACTCAGCAGTTATCAGGACATATCCCTTCCATCAACAGATGAGCATATGGTGAGCACACAGTGACTCAGGACAGACAGCCTTCTGGGGTTACTCCAGTCACTCACCTCTTTGCTTTTGTCTCCTCCACTACTCCTCTTCTCATTACACTTCCACTGCCAAATTCCTGTTAGCTCTCCCTGTTTCCTCACTCTGTGCACTCACTCTCTGAGAGCTGGCTTGTTTGTATGCCCTCTAAACCAGCTGAGGCAGCTTCCTCTACTCTGCTCAGTTAGGACTCAGGAAACAGTCCTCTCCTGGCCACTGAAAAGAAGGCTGTCATAGATTGCTGGTCAAGGATATTCTCCCCATAGACACCCCATCAGCCATTTTTCAGCTAGATGCCACTTTCATTAAGATGCTTCTGATAAAGGTATTGCCAGACTGTGAACATCCCATATAAAATTTGAATCTCAAATAATGGCTGCGGGGAGTCAGAATGTGGTAGATATGGGAGAAAGGTTTGCATTTAGGGACTCTGAAGCACACCTTGTCCCCCCTCCAGGGGACAAGCCCCCCATCAATCACCCACTTTGCCCTGGAAAAGAGTAGAAATCCCAGAGCACACAAAGTCCCCTCCTATATGTTAGAATTGTGGGAATGCACTTCAGATTGCGTTTGCATGTCTGAAGGAAGCAAGACAGAAGTCTTCCAGGTTGCTAGGCTGTACCTTGTCTTTTGCTCATCTGCTCATCTTCCTTCCTGTAAACTGATACCTTTTAGGAATGCAGACCACACCTTCCAATTCTCCTTCCTGCTTCTTCTCCATCTCTTGGAGAGAGGAAACATCTTTGCTTTGTCTCTCTCACTTGCAGCATGAGGGCCAAGACTACACCAGGTCCTTGCTACTCCAAGGTAGCTTGTTAGTCAGAACTAGAATCCCATTCCTATCTATTATGAATTTCCTTCAATAAAGGAAGCTTCTCTTTATTTTACCAAGTCTGAAGCTGCGGTGATTGTAGCAGAGAAAGTCTGCTCCTTTGCAGGTAAAGTCACACACTCTCAATTTGTGTGCTGCTGCAGCTCTAAAACCTAACTCTGCTAACACTACAATCCCTTATTTCCTGACTCTTCTCAGGAAGCTAGGAAGCTGCCTTATGCTGTATCAGACTCTTGGTCTATTTAGCTCAGTATTGTCTACACTGACTGGCAAAGGTTCCCCAGGGTTTCAGGCAGGGGACATCCCCAGCCCTACCTGGAGATGCCACCTCCTGCCTGGAGCAGAGATACTCTACCACTGAGCTAAGGCCCTTCCCCTAACCTGAATTTCTTGTTTGCCTACGAGGCTGCGCCTCTGACCGGCGCCTTGACAGCGCCGCTGTGCCGCAAGAGTTACAAGCTGCTCTGCCCTCCGCAGGCTCCTCCTCTACAACCTCCCTCCACCCCGTCCAAGGCAAGAACGGATAGGGGCCGCCGCTGCCACGAAAGGCCGCTCTCCCTGGCCGTGGGCACCGTGGAAAAAGAATGGGCTTCCGGAGAAAGGAGCACCAGTTGGGTCTTCGCGCAGCGCCAGAGCCTTATAAATAGTGACACCAGGGAGAGGGGGCGGCTCTGGGAGGGAGAGGCTCAGGCCGCCGCCGCCGCCGCCAGAAAGTTCTGCGCGCTCGCTCCAACTTTTTCAAGAGGCTGTTAATTAAGGCTGCTCCAGCCCCCGCTCGCCGGCTTTTGTCTTCGCTCAATGGGTCTCCAGAAAGCGCCGCTCCACGGTGGTGGGGGGGAGGGGGAGCAGAAATGTCACTTATCCTTTTACAGCTGGACGTTAAAGGCGACGCAAATACCGGGAGCATTTAATCGAGGGATATGAAGAAGGTGGGGTGGGGAAAGTGTTTTTTGGGGGGGGGGCGGGGGAGGCCGAGGAGGGTCCTCCAGAGCGCAGCGACAGGCCCTCGAGAAGAAGAAGAGCAAAAGACAAAGAGGCATGTTTGCACTTTCTGGAGAGGCTTGTGTTGGGCAAACAAGAGGCACGCGGGCTTTGGTGGCGAAGAAATGACGAAGGCCCAGGCCTTGCACGAAAAGGTGCAAGCCGAGGCACCTCTCTCCACCCTCTCTCCTGTGTGTGTTTCCTCACCGGGGAGTAGGATAGGCAGGCGGAGTGTCTGCGTGTACTTGTTATTATGTAAACGCAGCGAAGGTCGTCAAACTCGCGTCTCAAGCGAGCATAACTAGCTAGGAAAGCAAAGGCAGGGGGCAGGAAGCTGGGGATCAGTGCAACCCGAAGGACATTTTTTCTTTCTTGCGGTACAAGTTGAAGGGAAAGAGAAGAACAGGGTGAAATAACACCACCCTTGGGATCGAAATAGCAAATCTGGGGGAGTGCAAGCCTGTGCACCCTTTCTCCGAACTAAGCCCCGCTGAGTTCAGTAGGGTTTACTCTAGAGTTAATGTGCGTGGGATTGGAGCTTCAGCCACAATGGTTACTTACATAGTATTCCAGAAATGAAGGTCTTCAAAAACAAAATAAAGCTGCAATATAGTAGCAGCGGTAGTAGTAATAGAAGTGTGGCAGGGGCAACTCTCATTTGGTTCTCTTTGCCATGTGAGAGGCAGGTCCAGCACCAGGTATGACTGGGCCGTTGAGCACCAGCCTGCCCTGGGCCCACAGTGCCATATCCAATCAGGTGGCACGGGGCTAATAAGCCCACCCATGCACCCCACCGCTACCTTGGGTGATGGAAGGCATGCATGCACAGCACGCATGGCATTCACACTGACTGGAGAGGTAGGTGGGGCATGCATGCGGGCTTCTTGAAGCCACACTTTTTATATTGGGGGGTGCCTGGAAGCTCCCTCTCTGTAATCTGCGGCAGGGTCGGATTATAGGACGCTGTGGCAGATCACAGAATGGGAGAGTCACCTTCCCACCCTAAAGCGGGGTTCTTCAGGGGCCCCTCTCACAGGGGCCCTTTGCCAGGGCCCAACCTGGCCAGATGTGAGATAGATAGTCCTCCAGGGCAGCTAGGCTGTCACTGACCTGTACTCATCTGTCTTCCTTCAGTAAACTGATACTCTTAGGGAGATGACCTCACCTCTAATTCTCCTTCCTGTTTACCTCTTCTTCTCTGACCACCAGAGAGAGAGAGAGAAAGATCTTGCCTTTGTCTCTCTCCTCTAGCAAGAGGGCCCTGACCAAGCCTGGCCATTGGACCTCTGGCCTAGTTAGCTAGAATTAATGTCTTTCTTATCAAGTATGTATTTATATTAATAAATCAGTCTTTTCTTATTTTTAAACAAGTCTAAAGTCTCAATGATTCAAAGCAAGGTAGAAGCTTTCTTTCAGGTAAATCACAAACTCAGGTTTACAGAATACTGAGGAAGCTACACTAAACTGAACCCTGCTAATTTATCAATATTCTAACAATACCAGCAGCTGCAGCAGTAATAGTAACAGTTATAACAACAGCAGCAGCAGCAGCAATAACATCACTTAGCCCTTGTAAGGCACATTAAAGTCTTCAAGGAGGTTCAGAAACTTAATCCTGTTGTAATCCTTACATCAATTTTGTAAGGTAGGCCAGTATTGTTGTTATAATCCCTGTATTGCAAATGGTAGGCTGAGGGGGAGGTGTTTGCTGAAGGCCACCTAGTGTGTGCAGGACAGGAGACAGTTTTGAACCACACACACACATTACATAGGGGTTAGTGCCATAGAACTCAGCTGGTCTCTGAACATGTAGGAAGAATGAATAGATTAATTAATTACCTGCTCCAGTTTGACCAAAAGAAAAAGTTCAGGGTGGATCCCAAATATATTCAGAACCCAAAGAGTTTAGAGACTAAGTGGAGTTGGTAAAGTAGGAAAGCAAGCTCTCAAGATTCACAGAATTCTTCTTCTGTCTGGCATTAGTCATTGCACAGTAAGTTAAAAAAGGAGATGAAGTATTATCTTCTCTTTATGTCTGGGATCTGACACACTAATTTCAAGTGTCTGCATTTAGGACTGCAATGTAAAGAAAAAAGTTAAGTTTAAAAATCTGAAAACTACACCAGATTGTGTGTTGCATAAATAAGTCCCTGAAGGTGTTGCACATACAGGAAGGCATTTTTAAAGATATTTATTTATTGCATTTATATACCGCCCCATAGCCGAAGCAATTAAAAACATTAAAAACAAATATACAAATTTTAAAACACAAAAAAACAGTTTAAAAACAATTTAAAAATTTTAAAAAAATTAAAAACACATGCTAAAATGCCTGGAGAAGAGGAAAGTCTTGACCTGGCGCTGAAAAGATAACAGTGTTGGCACCAGGTGTACCTCATCAAGGACATCATTCCATAATTTTGGGGCCACCACTGAGAAGGCCCTCTCCCTTGTTGCCAGCCTCCCAACTTCCCTCCAAGTAGGCACATGGAGGAGAGCCTTGGATGTTGAGCATAGTGTATGGGTGGGTTCATGTTGGGAGGGGCGTTCCATCAGGTATTGTGGTCCTAAGCCGTGTAAGGCTTTATAGGTTAAAACCAGCACCTTGAATTGAGCTTGGAAACAGCCTCACCTGAAGAAGATGAGAAGGATAAATATGATGCTACCATGTGAAATGCATCTCTTTTGATGCCAATCACATTTAATCTAATGGAATTTACTTACTGATCTTTATACCATGATCCTGAGCACTTAGAAAGAGGCCCATTCACTTCTGGACACTTAACATGGGAGTAAGTTCCACTGGACTCAGTGAAGTTTGTTTCAGTGTACATTTGCATTGGATCCTGCACTTCTGGACTGCAGCTAGGGGTGAACTTCTAGTCACGGTTGCCAGGCCCACAATGCTTTGAATGGGCACAAATGTCTAAGCATAATCTGGAAATAATATATTTAATGAAAGGCAGACCAATCCTTGGCCTGGCTGCTCAGAAGAAAGTCTCACTGAATTCTTGGGAGCCTCCTTGAGAGCCTCTCATGCATAGGAGACTTACATGGGAGTAAGGCCCATCTGGGCTCAGTGGGATTTAGCTCTGAGCAAATATACTGTAGGATAGAGGTGCACAGAATGCATTGGACACAAACCAGAGGTAGGGTGGACACTTTTCTGCGAGTAAGTGCCACTGAATTTAATGGGACTTACTTCTGAATAAACATGGCTAGGATTGCAACTTAATCACCTGTTATTGATTTGAAGGGGGGGGTTCTGGAGAGAAGCAAGTGGTTAATGCTAACATCTTAAAGACCTTTACTAGAGAGTAAGTCCTACTGAACACAGTGGGACTTACTTCCGAGTAAATGTGCCTAGGCTTGCACTTCAATTGTCCGACTGAAAGCAACCTGACTGAGAACAGGGACACTTGGCTTTGTCTAAATCGCGCCCTGGAGGGAAAGAAAAGGAGCGGGCTCCCGGTGGCCCTTGTAAAAGTGTCCGGAGGAGCGAGAGGAGGAGCGGGGGAGGGTCAACGAAGGGCAAAGGGCACGGTTTGATCACTTCTCGGGGTAAGTACCAGAGGATGAAAGGCACATGTCAATCAGCGCTCTCTGTGAGCTAAACAAATACAAACAGATGATGGTAAATCTCGAGGACTCCTTTCTTCCTCTCTGACTCTGCTTTTCACCCCCACAAAGGAGAGAGATATTGATTGTCGAGAGAAAGGGCACGGCAGGGACTTTCTGTCTCTCCCAGGGCCTCGGATTCGCAGGACCGAGAAAGGAGGAGGGGGCGGTGGACCTATCGGACGGAGACGCGGGAGGGCAGCCCTTTCCTGGACTTGCTGTTGCTGCGTGGAGGAAGCAGTGATTCCCCCCCCAACAAGGATTCCCAATCTGCTCAAATAATAGGCCGGCGGAGGTTTCCCTTTCCAAGCAACTTTGGCCAAAAGCACAAAAAGAAAGCAAATCTCGCCGCCAATCTCCAGACAGCGCCCTCCGGGGAAGCTGCAGGAGAAACTCACTCTCGTTGACTTTAACCGCCCGCAAAACTTTTGTGTGGTTCAAAGTAACAGCCGGGGGAGCGGTGAGTCTCTCTCCCCCATCCCCCACACTGTCCCAAGGCGCTTTTGAAGAGTGTCCCAGCAAGGAGGGGTTCCTTCCTCACCACCCCCATTCCCCAGGCACTCTGCCAAAGTCCCAGGCCTTTCTACCTGCTGGTGGGGGTGATAGTGTGGAGAGTGGAGGAGGCAGCGGGATGGGGGGGGAGAGGAGAGAGCTGGCAGACGCCTGGCTAGGCTTAGAAGCGATTTCAGGAGGGCTCTCGAAAGGAGACGCGGGAGCAGCGCTCGTGGGGATGCGGGGTGAGTGAGTGGGGTGGAGTCGGTGTAGTAGAGGAGGAAGTTGCACAGGGGTCGCTCGCCGGTTTCTGGGGCTGAAAGAAGTCTTTCTTTCTTTCTTTCTTTCGGATTAATGGTAGGGTCTGAAATAACTGACTTGAAAGCCCTAATCCTAGACCTTCTCTGGGACAGCATTTTGGGCGCAGAAGGTACTCTGCACATGATCAGAGGCTCCCATGCCAGCATACTTTCTTTACATATTCCAGGGCTGAAGCTTGGTCCTGGTAACAGGCTTCGAGGCTGAGCGCTAGTTTAAGCCAAGGCCTTGTTGAGGGGCTCTTGGTTTTTGGAGAGGGGGTTGCGACGTTTTCTGGGGACTCCTCCAAAGTGCTGCTTTCTTTCTGACTCTCTCACTGCTGCAAACTTCGGAAGGAGCTTAATTAAACCAATGACCGCGAGCGCCCATCCAGCGTTTAGCTCGAGGCAATTAACCCGGAGGAATTATCACGTAGGGAAAAGGGTCGCGTGAACCCCGGAGCCAGCGGGGCAGGCGGTGAACTACCAGCCCCTTTCTTGACTGAGCCGAACAATGAACAATCTTCACGTCTTAATCTAGGGCTGGAAGCTACGGGGGGTGGAGGAGAGGAATGCAAACCAAGCAAAGAACAAAGGGCTTTAGGAGCCAACGCCACCCTTCTTTCCATCCGCACGAACACACACACACGTGTCCTTCCTCCCGCTGAACTCGGAGAAAGTTGGCTCACAAGGTATGGGGCAAGGAAGGAAGACTGGTTCATTTCCAGTGTTCCTCAACCCACGCGTGTATAACGTTATCTGCCTATCATGACCCTCAATCCACTTTCTGCAGAAATAGGCTACGGAAGACTCGCGACGTAAACAAGCAACTAGAACGCACCCTTCTTCGACTTCGCACACAGGAGCGCTCGGGTGTTTCTGCCTCTAAATCCTCATCAGGCGACTCTTAAGGAAGCCTTTTTCTGGCACCCTAATTGTTGCCAATAGTAGTGTTCTTCCTACTCAGGCGCTTCAGGTTATGGAAAGTGCGACAGTAGTGTTAAAAATGGACGACTCCCCCTCCCTGTTTTAAAACCTAAGAAAGAGAGAAGGCAGAAATGAAGAGGGGAAAAGAGGTCGAAAAGTAGCTAGAGTCGACTTTTAAAACGCCACGGAGATTTTACAAGTTCAGATTTGACCCCCCCCCCTTTCTCGAACACCCCTTGTTAATTGTGTATCAACAAACCGAGGCTCCTAAACTCATCACTTAGAAATAAGTCCCATTAAAACCTGCCAGAGTTTCCTCCACCTAGAGCTATACCTGTGTGATTTCTGGGTGAGGCTCAGGAGAAGAAGAGAAAAAGAAAAAGAGGCGGAGTGGAAAAGAGAAAGAGAACAAGGCAAGAAAGGATGCGGCCATACTCGTAAAAACCTAGAACAAACGTAAGAAGGCGCTGAGGAAGGAGAAATTGCACCCTGACCTCAAGGCATACATTCAGATCTGGATGTCAGTCCCGTGGCTTTCAACGGGGCGTCCTTTCGGAGTCAGGGTGCTTGGGGACCGTATTACAGGGTCCTCGGCAGCGCAGAGCGTGAGAGGCTTTGAAGAGAGCCGGCGACGGCAACCAATCAGGGAGCCCCAGCCCGTCTCCTTGTGTGGCGCCAGGCAGGGATGAGGGCTGTGCGTGCCAGCCATTCTCAGCACGCACACGTTTACTGGGTGGTACATTCCAGGGAAACCAATGAGGCTTACCTCCGAGTAAGAGTGCTCCCTTCCATAAGCCTTAGCAGAAGAGAGAGAGAGGGTAACCAATCGCTTAACCTAAGAGGAAAAGTGAACCAGTCAGCACGTGCCTTGGTAGGCATCCCCTTATCAGTGCCTCAAAAACACGGCGCTTTCTCTCTGGGACTCTCCCCCCTTCCCCCTCATTTAAATCAGAGGTCTGCCTCTTTATTACGAAGAAAGACACACCCCAAGTTTGTGGAAATGCAAGACTACTCTTCAATAAGTCCTCTTAGACTTCTCTTTTGTGTAAACGTCCTGAGGATGAAGGTGAAAGAGCGCCAATCCCTCTGTACGGGATAAGTTTCCAATAAAATGCTACTAGTAATATGTTAGGTACTAGTAGTATATTCCTGGGACTTCCGGTAATGCTACTTACAGGAAAGTAATTCCAGTAGTATTGCTAGAAGTACTGGTATACTACTGGGGCTACCACTGACAGTTCTATTACTACTGCTGCTGCAGCTACTACTAAAGACGACGATGGTTACGCAATGGTTCGTGGCTTTTGACAAAGGTGGAAGGCTAGTTAAGGCGATCGGCCAAGAAGATGGTCCGGAGAGGGGGGCTGCTGGGAGAGTCAGAGCTAGAGCCACCCCCAAGGGCGTGGGGTAGGTGCGAGGAGGAGCAGGCCGGCGCTTGTAGGCATTGTATGGATGCTTGTGAGTGTGGGAGAGGGAAGCAGAAGGAGAACCCATCCGACAGTCCGCTTCAGCTGGGCCAGGCCTTCGTGGTAGGGGTGTTTCCTGCGGATGTTCAGCGCGGGTCTGCTGCCCCTACAGCGACGGAGCGCAGCCTCGCCCTGGACTGTATTTCGCCTCGTGCCAGCGGGCCACCTCTCCGGCCTAATGTGTGTGTGTGTGTGTGTGTGTATGCAATGTATTGAGCCCCCTCCTTCACCCCTGACCCAACTGACGCTCCTTCAGAGAGCGCTCCCCAGATACGATCGTGCAACCAGAGTGACTTTCTCAGGACTTCGGGAACAATCCATATTAAACGAGGGGTCTTTGTGGGAAACTAGGGAAAAGAAAAACCGGGATGAAGGGAGAAAGGGAGAAGTACGAGAAATAGTAGTCAGGTAGAGCTGGAAGTCTGCGTGCGTGCGCGCATGTGTGAGAGACTCACACACGGAGAGCTGGAAGGAAGAGAAGCGAAGAGCAAGAGGTCTAAGGGTGACCAAGAAAAAGTCCTGGTGCCATAAATACGAAACTGATTTTTTTTTTAAGTGGGGGGGGGAGGAGGAAGATAATCTGTTTATTGGTTCAGCTTTCGCAAACGGCATTGTGCAAACCGGATTTCCAGTTTTAAACTCATCAGCGGGCAGAACTTGCCCGAAAGAAGACAGAGAGGTAGTATTTGGGAAGATTTTGTTTTGTTTTGTTTTCCATTTGAAAGCAGCCCAAAGTTTGGCGCTGGTTTCGCTGGAACGCCTCCCTCGAACTGGGCCCCCATACAGGAGGGGGAACGTGTCAGATCCACCTTCCAGTTAGGAAAGCGGGTTCCCACCTCCGTGCTGGTCGTAGGGAAACCACCCCGCTGGGCGAAGCTGAAGTTTCCACTCAGCTTCAAAGCTCTCCCGAGCACATCGAGAGGCAGGTCCTATAGACAAATCTCGCGCCTCCAGGGAGGACTTGCTTCTAGAAGCCCAACTGGCTTCATGGGAGACCCACTGGCTTTAATCCAAGAAGCACTTCAATGTGCAACTGAGCAGGGGAAGACAAGGGGTTGCCTCTCCTTCTGTGGGATCAGAGGACAGTATGGATAGGCTAATATCCGGAGAAATTTAGGAACGCCTGATGGTAATCGATGAACAGGACGGGGCTTCACTGTCCACTTCCATCGATTCCAGTCGGGCTTTTAGATACGCTCAATTGGATCCCATCGGGCCCAACAGCTAGGAAGGTTTTCCCGGTGCAAGTCCCGGAAAACAACAGAAGATGCTTAAGAAGAACTAGATAGATAGATAGATAGATAGATAGATAGATAGATAGATAGATAGATAGATAGATAGATAGATAGATAGATAGATAGATAGATAGATAGATATGTTTTAGGGCTAGATTTTAGGATTGCTCACATTTCTGACAATCCAGACAAACTCTTCTTTTATTCCCATTATGCTCATGGGAAAACATTCCCTGGATGAACTACTAGAGGCGCTGCCTCTAAGGGCGGAGTCACTGGCGGCGTCGGCGGCGGGGAAAGAGCTGCAGGAGCCCGACTCTTGGATCAGAAGAGGAGCCGGAGTGTTGAGCGCATTCTGTCTGGCGCGCCCGCGCACCCCCCCTCCCGCACACGCACCCCCCCTCCCGCGCACGCACCCCCCCCCTCAAACTGAACTCAGAACCCTTTCAGACCCTAGGATCGTTTGTAGACTTTTGCAGCAACATCGACTGCAGAGTCTTGCGACCACCTTAAAGGCTCCCAAGTATGGAGCCCCGGTCCGGTGTGGGTTTGCTCAGGAACAATTTGTGCCGATTTCGATGGGACTTCCTCCCAACCTCTGAAGTCAGCTGTCGCGTTGCTTTCCTCAGTTCTTGGGCTAGAGGAGCCACCTTGACCACATGCCAATTGACAGAAGCCGCGACCCCTTCCTTTAATCAGCATCATTTGTTTCATGGCCAGGGGGGCAGTCCAAACGAAACTTGATTGAATGTCAGCCGCACTGAAAATCGAAGAGGCCCACTTCCAAGGAAACAGGGCGCAGGATCCATCCCAAGGTGACCCCGTTCACTTCCCGCTCATGCCACTGGGAAAGCGGAGACTATTCACAGCTCTCTCCCCCACCGAGATCCATGGGGTTTTAACGTGGTAATTTGGGGCTGCCTTAGGATGGGCCTTGTGTAACAATGAGGCCCGGTCGTGGTCTACCTTTCGGACCTAATTCTCTTTAATAAAGCAACATTGGTAGTGGGGAGAAAAGAGCGACCTCAGTTTCCCAGCTGTTCCTTAAAGATGCGACCCTCAACTAGCAAGTGCTGGAGATCCTGTTCTGCTCGAGACATCAAATGGGACCTTTTCCACAACCAAGTTACCCGGTAACGGCGCTGAACGGGTTAATGAGGCGACCTCTTGAAAGGCGCCTCAGTAAACCAAGATATCCAGCGTGTTGAGCGTCGGGCTACCAGTCGGTTGCAACATGAGGACTATGGGCTTAGTAAGAGGTGCAGAGTCTGGGCTATGGCCCCTTGAAAGCAACCGGGCAAAATCAATGCTCTTCCTGCGTAACTGATACTCACCTGGTCTACTTAAAGCCAGGCGACATGGCCATGCAAGTGTTAGTCATGCCATTTTGGGGGAGTGGGGAAAATAGTCTCATTAAATTACGCGCATCTTAAGTCAAACAAACAAACAAACCTCTCTCTTTCCGGGCACTTCAGAGACTGCTTTTCTATACATCTGATTCCAAGCGGGGTGAAATGTCCACGTTCCCTCGACCGAAGAAGAAAACTCTAGGATTGTTTAGGAGGGTGAGAAAGGATAACATTTAGGTGACTTATAATATTTAGCAAAGAGTTCATGAAACCGTCTTAAAACGCTTGGCCTCTGTAATGCAAGCGGGCAAGCCGTCTTTATCGTTTCGTGTTTTCAATGGAGCATTTCAGAGGTTGCAAATATATTGTTCAAATCGGTGGCTTTTCCTTTCGCATTCCCCCCCCCAGCCTTTTGCTCCTCCGGCGCGGGTCCTCAAAACCGGGCAGTCCAGGCTGGCCAGACTCTGCTCTACCCCAAGTCACGTGTCCCTGGGATCCAAATAAACAGAGCGAGATCAAAAGTGGCACATGCCTAACAAGGCTTTGGGGAAGGGAAGGAGGGAGGAGAGAGAACCCCTCCTTTCTTTTCTTTTTTTGAAATGCGCTTTCTGAACAGCCGATTAAAATGAGCTGAGGGAAGGTGGGGAGATCGACAGCAGTGTGAAAAGCTGAATGCGAATGAGACGACCTGTCCTGAAATTTTCCTAGAGCGACACCAAATCAATCTAAAGTCCTGCCTCTTCGATCCTAAGCGCGTTTACTTGGCTGCCAGTTGGCAACTTCCACCCCGTTTCTCCAGTTTCTTCCTTAGAACCGTGCCTAGGGGTCTGCTTGAGGGAGAACAAAAAGCAGAGTCGATTTTAAAAAATTGAAGGAAAATTGTAAGGATTTAAAAGGTACGAAAAACGAGGTAGAGAATACATAATATTTAAAAATGGGGAGATTATGAAAGAAAAGTTATGATCCGAAGAATCCCTCTTTCTTTACTTAGCTTACCTTTATGTCATTGAAACTCGAGGGTGGGTGCGTGGATGGGTTGTGTCTAATGCAGAGAAAGGCATCTAAGAATCGGGGTGGCAAAAGAATAAACGAGACTCGGGGCTACTTTCCCTTTATGTCCCCGTCTCTTTAGGAGGAAATGAGTTTTATTTCCATACATAAACTCACTTGATCAAAATAATAACGTGGAGACAGGGAGGGAGGAGTGGTGGTGTTTTTTAAAGCGGCTCCTGCTGCACAAAGTTCTTTTATTTTTAATGGAACAAAGTAACGCTGACGTAAATTGTTGATGGGGGAGGAGGAGAGATTGGGGGCGGGTGTTGGCCCACAACTACTCCCTTCTGCTGCAGCTTCCCGTTACGAAATCACCAGGCAAATCTAGGTGAGAAGCCCCAGCTCAAGGCTGGCGTATCCCCCCCCTCTCTCCCCTCTCCCCGTACGGAGCCCCACAACAACCTGTTGCGTTCGTTCAGCTTCCCCAGCCTTGGTGGCTGGGACTAATTTACAAGCCGATCCTTCTGTCTTCTGAGTGATTTAGACTTTAATTCCTCCCCCCCATGTTCTCTCTTCACCCTCCCTTTCTTGTCCGGGGCTTACTTCCAAAGGAAGAAGGAGGGACCGAAACAAATGTAGACGAAAACGATTGCAAACCGGCTCAAATCCCGAGCTAATGAGAGGCATCAGGTTTCTTACAGGGACCCCTCGCGGAGCTACAATTCCCAGCACCCTTAACAAAGGACAGTGTCCACGATTCTTCGGGGAAAGCCATGATTCTTAAGGTGCTATTAAGTGTGCTTTTAATGTATGGTGTGGATGTCGCCAGAGTACTGCCTTGCAAAGGCCTCTTCACACTTCAGTCCTTAGCACATTCATGTGTATCATCATCACCGCCACTTCCCGGGATCGTTTCGTGCTGCAAAATCAATAAAGTCTTAATAACGAATACATTTTTTATGGCTTAAGCTTTTGTGGACTTGAATCTGAGGAAGTGGACTGTTTTCCACGGACGTTTATACCATAATTAATTTGTTAGTCCTTAAGGAGAGTACCATAAGGCTTGTCGTTGTTTAATAATAATAATAATAATAATAATAGTAATAATAATAATAATAATAATAATAATAATAATATACATTAATTTTGTTATGCCATCAGCACACATGGGGACAATCCAATCAAAATTAAACATACTGAAGTCCCATTCATTTCCGTGGGGAAAACGTAAGCGCATGCTTAATTCTGTGGCTGAAATTAATGGTACCTAAATTTGCTTCCTTGGCCAGAATAGGTCCAAGGTCTTTTTACAGAGCTAAGGCAAGCAAGATATGGGAAGCTGAAAAGCAGATCGTATTCATTCCTAAGTGCTGCGGGGAGGGGGTAGCCTTGATGTAAACGTTCACAGTTCCCTATTCCACCAACAGACCAACGCCGGCCCATCTTTATCAATCTTGGATTTAATCCGTTCACAGCACTTTTCATTTTCACCTTATTTTTAATGGGAGAAAACTGGTTCAAAGGTGGGTTATTTAAAGCACCAGCCTAAGATTTCTTTTGTTCTTTTGTGTTTTTTTAAATGCCTTTGACAGACAAGATTGCTTTTTACTGAGCAGCGCTTTTGCCAAAAGGACGGGGGTCTCCGCGCATGAAATGTGTGTGAACGCGAAAGCGCGGGGCTTGCAAGTAGACGAGGCTCTATTTTTATATCGCTTTTGTGCTTTGTGTAAACAAATTGCGGCTCAGATTCTAAAGGCAGCGTTCATAGGTTGGATCCAGCTCACTGACCCTTTACTAACAAATTGGTTTTTAACTGGGACGGGGAAAATACATACAAGGCTTCTGTGCCCCTCCCTCGCGGTGCCTTCAACTAGTTTTTTCCTAGTCAAGTCACTTAATATGGACTTGAGCTCTGATTTCAGTAGCGGGAAGAGGGAGGCGTAACATTCTAATTGAGGAACTTAGTTTAACGGTAAAAGAAAAAGCTCTCCCCATCCACTCCCCCAGATATCCTGGCATGTCCCAAATCTACCACAAATTCTTTTAAAGGCTCGTTTTCTTAAATCTCTGAAGTTAACTACACACCCTTAAGGGTGATTATATTTCCAAGTTCTTTTAATGTTCTTAAAACACTGTTCCCCCCCTTATCTGCCTAGATATCCAGTATGTTCTGTAACCATCTGTAGCTTCCTTATATAAGCAAAAACTGTTTAGTTAAGATATATTTTTAACGTACCTTATAATTTGTCTTGTTTGACAAAAAGGATATTTAGACCATGAAAGAACATTTCTTTCCAATATACTTGCTCTGAACCAGCTCTTAGCATTTACAGTGCTCCTCTTAGTAATCTTGAATAATGGCCCTGTAAGGTAGGCCAGTATTCTTTGCCTCATATTATGGGGGAGGGGGAGAGGTTTACCCAATGAGGCTGTGGCTGAGCAGAGATTTGAAATGTGACTTTCCTAGCTTACAGCTCATGCTCAGAATTTATAACTCATTATATGCATACTAGAAACATGTTTAAATTAAGTGCTTGGATTATAGGAGGAAAGGTAAGGACCCTAATGTAACCAACAAGCACCATCCTCTCCCCCCACAATTTTAGCTATCTTACATTCCTGCTGGTACCCTTCAAAAACAGTAGCTAAGGGGGCTAGCAGAAAAGATAAAGGCTGCTTCTGGTCCTCCTGTAATTAAGGCACTGATCACCCCTCCCTTTACCAAATACACGAAGACCTTAATTTCCTTTTGGATGTTCCATTCCTTCTTTGTTTTCATTTCTTGCTCTAGGTTTGATGAGATAGAAACCCTAGAAAGTTACTCTCAGTGGTCTCCCAGCTGAACATTCAGTATATAGCCTGCATTGCAGCAGCTGCTTAACATTTCCCTGCCTTGTTATTAAATGTGAAAGGTATGGAAATGGCAAAGGAAAATGAATTAAAAGCCATCTTTTTCTCTCTATCAAGAGACAGCACCTAATTAAGGAATACTGGCATCCCACAAAAATGCAGAGTCTGCACGGCTAAATAAAAGTTCCCTTTTAAAATCATGAACAAAAACAATAACAAAGGAGCTAGGGCCAGGCCCAAAGGCTTGGTTTTTTAAAACAAAAACATCAGGAGAATTTTTTTAAAGCCTTTTGCATCCCTAGAGGACTGCTGTTTATTTTATGGGACTAAGGAGCATGAACCTAAAGTAAGTCTTGTGAGTGTGTTGGGGCTGAGTCAGACTAGAAGCCCAAGGCAGTGTTTTCTGCAGCACTGCAAATGCTAGCATAATTTCAAGCAGGAGGAAAAGAGCCACTGCATTTTATTTTATTTTCTTCATTCCATCATGAAAACTGCTCTCCTCTCCTCCGTGGGCATAGTTTTAGGTGGGGAGGGGGCACAGGGCCTAAACCCAAAGGGATATCCCAGGCTTCATCTCTGAATTTCCAGCTTTCATTTGAAGAAAAAAGTATGCTTCCAGACCTTTTGATTACAGAGTAATAAACAGAAACAAGCAGGCAGAATTCTGTCCAATTGCTCTCTAAGAAGCCAACTTATTCCTGGTTTCCAGGAGTTTGCCCAGTGAATGAATTGCATCAGGAAGATTGAGAAGAAAATGAAAGATGAGGGCCAGCCTGAAACTCGTGTTCAATGGAGAATTGATTAGGAAAAGTACACTGGGACTGACTGATTTATTTATTAACTATGTATGGCATTTTATGCCGCCTTTCTAAGGTTTAGTTGCTAATATGGTTAAAATAAAAGCAGATTTGAAAACCATAATACAATGACTGACAAGAACTTGGGCAAGATATTTACTTGGTTGCTTTATTAAATGGGCAGAGTAATCCAAAAGTGTTGGTGGTGAGGGCTGAAGGTGTGTGTGTAATGTGTGCTTGTGTTTCTTCTTTTTCCTGCTGAGGTCAAGTTTCTAAAAAATGTTCATCCCATTGGCTTCAAGGGAGTGGGGGTGGGAATAAATTATGCCTGTTCCAAGTCCAGTGTGTGTCTGCAGTCAGTTTGAGGTCATGTCAGAGGAACAAGGAGGTTTAGGATCTTGTGGATCCATGTCCTCCCTTGAAACATACCCAGAATGCCCTGTTTCACTGCCACCACCTGTGATATTTGTGCCTGTAGGACAGAGTTTTCTCTTGCTGCACCAGGCCACCATGGGTGTGGACCTCTTTCTTCCCACACTAACTTCCCTCTCTGCCCACAGAGAGAGGGATCTGCAGGATCCAATGGCCCCTTACCCAACTTTCCTTGGACTTGAGGATAACTCCCTTACAATGCAATCCTGTACACATCTACTCACTGAACCCATTGAGTTAAATGGGACTTACTCCCATATAGGATTGCTGTCTTAATTGTATTTTAATAAGATGATTGAATGTTAAACAACTGCTGTTTAAACAGATTTTAAATAATTGGGAACAACATTTATTATTGTAGTTTTATTCTATTTAATTGGATTTCATTAAAATATTTGCTAATTACTGTTTAAATAGTCCATTCATTCATTCATTTGTTTGTTCGTTCATTCATTCATTCTTATTTTAGCCCATTCCCCACCTCCCAATTTAAAACAAATTCTCAAAGTGGGTAAGAATAAAAACCATAATTTAACAATGGACTGCCTTCAAGTCGATCACGACTGGTTTTCATGGTAAGCGGTATTCAGAGGTGGTTTACCATTACCTTCCTCTGAGGCTAAGAGGCAGTGACTGGCCCAAGGTCACCCAGTGAGTTTCATGGCTGTGTGGGGATTCAAACCCTGGTCTCCCAGATCGTAGTCCAACACCTTAACCACTACGCCACACTGGCTCAAATGAATCTATACACCTATATATATATATAAAAATTGAAAACTGTCTGTGAGTTTATTTTCACAAACTAACTTCATTACTTCTTCAGGAGTGGAATTTTTCTTATGTCATCTTGACTTTGTGGACACTGCCACAAATGGGCTGCTATAGGCAGGCAGGGCAAAGCACAAAATGGCTGCTATGGGGCTGTCAACAATCCCAATATTTACTAATGCAAGCAAAACATTCTTTTAAGAGAAGGCCTAAAGACAAGGAACTTGCCCAAGAACCTGAGTAAAAAGCTGAGATGCGACATATGAGCCCCCAAACATAAAGCCACTCCTTTGAATTCACAGTCTTCTGCTCCAACATAACATCCATTGCACAGAAGGCATTCTCTCCCCAAATCACCTCTAAATAAATACACCATCCATACCACATGCACACCCTTTTCCTCCCACACAGGCCATGGGTCTTCCATTTTTTCTTCCTCCCCCAACCCCTGGCCTAGATCCTTCCTTCACAGAAACTACTTTTCCTTCTTTCACTGATGCACAGGGACAGCTGTTCACTTGCTATCTCCCCTCCTCTTCTTGGAATTCACATGCTCTCCAGCTGATAATGTCCAGTTAGAAATATTCTCTCTCTTCTTCTCTGCTGGTCCTGTCAGAACTGTTCTTTCAGTTCTAATTAATGTTCTCACTGGAGAAGAAAGGGAAGAGTTTTAACTGGTCGCTTCTCTTGACTGGTAGTATCCATTTCTGATTCTGTGGCCAGTTATAAGGGTAGAGGGTCTGTCAGTGAGAATTAAGAAAAGCTGGTGGCCATTATAACTTATAATTGTGCAATGAAGGGAACAAAGACCCTGGAGGGCACTCCTGTAGGTGTCTGTGAGCACACTGGTACCTTTAGGCTCAGCATTGAGGACCCTGGGCCTGTAGTGTATGTAGGATCAGTGTGGTGCAGCGGTTAAAGTGTCAGACTGGGGAAATCCAGGTTCTAGTCCCTGCTCAGCCATGAAGCTCAGCAGGTGACTTTGGGCCAGTCACTGATTCTTAGCCTAATCTACCTCACAGGTTGTTGCAAGGATCATATGGAGAGGAGGAGGAGGAGGAGGGGATCATGTAAGATGCCTTGGATTCCTTGGAGGAAAAAAAGTGAGATATAAATATAATATATATATTTAAAAGTCTGACTATGGTTGAGTTGGGTTGCTACTATTAGCCCTACCTGTGGCTGCAACCATCTTGCTCATGTTGTCATGACAAAAAGACACTTCTACCACCAGTAGAGTTTGTTTTGTATTTTTTTCCCATTATGTTTATGGTGCTTAAGTTAGTGGGACTGTGAAATAACAGAGTTGGCAACAATGCAACAATGCCAACGTTCATGTGGCCCCCTCCATATGTGAGCCCCCCCTCATATGTGAGGCCTGGGCAGTTGCCCTCTATGCCTCCCCAAAAAGCTGTGGTTAACACTGTTACTTTTCTTTTATGGACCACCTTCTTTTATTATAACTATAATTCATATTCCCTCTGTACACGCATGGGAATTGAAATAATGGCAGATTCAACTAACTGTCCCGCTAGCAGGACAACTGCAAGGATTCCCACTAGCGGAACATGGCTTTCCCCCCTTCTGCTCTCTTTGTGCCCTCCCCCAGTTGGCCACACAGTGCATGAGGAGAGGGGAGGGGATATTGCTTCTTCAGGCAAGCAGAAATGTTTGCACTGACAGAGCAATCTCATTGGTGCTACATAGAATTGAAATAACATCTTTGTTATTTTGTTTGTATTTTTTAATTTATTTCCCCCCCTTGAATCTGACTTACATCCCTGGCTTAACTTGGCACCCTAAGCTACTGCCTAGTTCACCTGTATGGATGGGTTGCCCCCTGCTCCCATTCCATGTTATCTGCACAACAATCTGTGAGAGGTTAGAAAGAGAGACGGGGATTGGCCCAAGGGTCACCCATTAGGGATATTTATTTTATTTATTTATTTAATTTAATTTATATACCGCCCTAAGCCCAAGGGCTCTCTGGGCGGTGTACATAACAATAAAACAATCAGAAAATATATAAATACAATAATACAATGGAATCAAACCAAACAGACGTAAACAAAAATCAAAACAGCAGCAAAATACATCAATAAATATTAATAGATATGAACCTGAGTCTCCCCAAACCTATTTGGATACTTTAACCCAGTGGTGGGGGCCCTCCAGCCCCACCAGCAGACAACAGTGTCTGCAGGAGAGGGCAAAGGGGATGCTTGCCCCCCTTGGAATTTCAAATGTAATGGTGGGTGGAGTGTGTTGCCACTGACCTGCAACAAACAATTTATAGACCTTGCCCCTCCACACCAATTTTTCCGTGGACACTCTTACCTGCAGAATTAGGCCCATTTTGAGGGCCCTAATTTGGTTACAAGGCTGTTTTCCTAGCCATGCCATATGAGGGCATATGTGATAACAGGTATGGGGTAGGTAAAAAAGCAGCTACTGGATCCATCTGGAATCTTAAAGTGCACTTCTGATTGTTCCTTGGCAAGCACAGCTTGTGTTTGGTGACTTTTAAATTTTAAATAGAGTCTAGTCACTATACCACAGGAGCTCTCAAATACCTAACAGGACAATCCAATACACCTCTACTCAGAAATAAATTCCATTGAGTTCAGTAGAACCGACTCTCATGTAAGTAGGTATAGGATTGTAGCCTAGGAGCATCTATTGTTTTTTTACTGTATTTCATGCATCCGTTATTCCTGATATTTTTTCAAGAGAAATGTTTTCTTAAGATAAACGAACTTTACAATTAAAAAATTAGCTAATAAAATAAATACATCAATGCCTATATTCTTCAATGGGTGTAGAGATATAGATATGTATGTGAATATAGGTGTGTGCACACCCAAATATCAGCCTTTCTAAAGCAATCATTCTCAACATTAGCTTAAAACAGGTGAAGAATGTGTGGCCCTTCAGATGTTGTTGGACCCCAAATCCCATCAGCCCCAGCCAGATAGCCCATGGTCAGGGATGATGAGATTCATAGTCCAGCAACTTCTGGAAGGCCATAGGTTCCCCACCCTTGGCTTAATACATTAGAACAAGCAGTTTACATGCATCCACATTTGATGCTTTTAAGGAAAAATCGCATTTGATCTGCAACATGGCTCTGACTGGACTACTTCTAGTTGGTTTCATTGAACTTCACAGCCAGAAATGTGCTCCTCAGAAACCAAAGGTACAGCAAGCTCTTTGGGGAACAGGTGTAACTCAGTGGTAGAGCATCTGCTCTGCATGAGCAGGTCCCAGGTTCATCCCCAGCATCTCCAGGTAGGACTGGGAGACAATGAAAGGAGAGGCTGTGTGTTAACTACTGAGAAGACTCTTTTCAGTGACTATTACGCTCCCTTTTCATGCTGATTGGCTCATACATAGTGACCTGGCTGGGACCCTGCTCCCCAAAAACTAACTGATCTATGACCTCCCTGACCCTGGATGACTACATCCCTTAAGCTCAAATATCTCTCATTAAGGCTGTTGCCATTCTCATGTCAGCTGCATTTGTCGTTTCTTATGTTCTGCACATGCTTTGAAGAAATACCACAAATTATCAGTTTTCAGAGTGAATCCCAACTTTCCCTTAATTGCCGTTGGGGACTGGGCACCTTGAACTCTCCAGGATCCAAAGCATCCTCCCTTTCTTTCTCTAACCCCCTAAATCCATCCCTGCCAAAACAGCAATATGGCAAGGGAGTCTTCACGGAAACTTACATTATGATGATCCTTCTGAAAAGACATACTGAAAGGAAAAGAGAAAGATGCACAGTTTATCTGAAAATGAAATGGTAGGCATATAGGCCCTTTTACAAAACTGACACTGGGAAATATGTCATCAAGACCCATAATACCCCGCAGTTTCGTATACTTTTGTTTTTGACTCTGTTAAATTTTGAAAATTTTAATAAAGTTCCTACTCAGAGTAGACTCATTGAAATTAATTAGCTTAAATTAGTCATATCTATTAATTTCAATGGATCTACTCTGAGTAGGACTAGCATTGAATACCATCCTAATTTTATATTTAAAAAAAACCCTGATTTGGAGGGTAATTTTTTTACCCAAATGCATCACTTCTGAGTGGTGTAAATTTAATATAGCAATAGAAGATGTCTCACTAGAAGGGAACATGTGAGATTTCATAATATAGTGCACAAGAATATGTCCCTGGAAGTTTTCAGTTCAGAGCTTGCATCAGCCACAAACTCACTCAGGCTGCAGACAAGCAAAGCATTCCTTGACTGAAAGAGCACACCCATCCCTGACTGTAGGGTCCAGCTCTGTGGATTTGCAACAGAAATTACGCTGTGCATAACACTGATTGACTGGATGTTTGACATCATAAGTCCCCCCTCCCCAGTGCAGTTTTTAAAAAGTTGAGTATTCTCTACCTATCTACTTATCTGTCATTATCCTCTTTTGTTTATATAGCAACACATGGATTCTTAATTACATAAATGTACAAGTGGCATCTTAAAAAATTAACAGAAGAGATGGACAGCCCACCTTAAGTGTCAGGGGACCCAACATTTATTTTCATCACTCGTAAGTAAGGATATTAAATGCATTGTGAAGGTGGGCAAAGCCAGGCTCAACCTGTGGGAGGAAAAACACAGTGACCCTGTTTTTTATGGTCTGACAGTATACAGACCAGGTGGCCTTAGGCAAGGAGCACTCTTTTTTCAGCCTCATCCTTTCTCCAACTGCAATATGGGCAGGACCCATATACATTAGGCAGGACACCTTAAACACCAGAATTTGAGGTACCAATAAAGGTCAGCAAACTATCAACTACTGTTTTACTACTGGGGTGGGGGTGGAGCCATCCAGATTCTTTGTCTTAGGCATCAAAATATCTTGAATCATCTCTGTTGGGGGAAATGCTACAACTAGCTGACTTTCCAGGGTTGTTTTTAAGGATCTGGGAATCACAAGTGGGGAGAGTGCTGTTGTGGTCAGGTCCTGCTTGTGGGCTTCCTATGGGTATGTGGTTGGCCACTGTGAGAACAGTGTTGGACTAGATCTGAGAGAATGTTTGTGAAGACACTGAAACCTTCAAATGTATGATATAAATGCTAAGCATGATGGTGATGACGACAATATTTAAATTTCAGGGCATGGTCTGAGGGTACTTGATACAGCCACGTTGCTGAAGTTAAGCAGATTTAAATCCGGTCAATATCTGGATGAGACATCACCTGGGAACCCCATCTGTGCTGTCTTGAGTTCCATGATGGCAGAAAGTCAGGAAATAAATATCCTTTAAAAAAATAATAATCAGCATTTGCATTTCCCATTATTGATGCTTAATGTCTATCTGATGAAGAGTTCAAGAGAGATCAAAAAGCTTGTTATTATTTTTGCATCATTTTGGTTTCCTAATAAAGGTATTGCCCTACTGTGGGTTTTTTGGGGGGGAAGTTTTCTAATGGATCAACCTGACTATCTTTGCGTTTTTGTGTTTCCCGTGGATGTAATACTGGCATTGCCTAGAATGTGCTTTTGATTTTAAAATGTATTCTTTTTGGCTTTTAAAGTTCAGCTCACATTAGCAGCATTCGTACATGGACATGAATAGCAAAAGAGCATACCATAGCACTTCTTGTGAGACTTTCCTCACCCAGCACTCATGCTTTGCAGTATGCATCCTGGTGGTGTTCTTGGAAACTTTGGGAAACAAAGTACTTCACTGTATTTTCTTAACACAGGACCTTCTAGCAGAAGGAGTCAGCAGGAACAGTTGTACCGTATTCATAACAGTGATAGAGTTGATGGCAGCAGGAGCAACCCGGCGTTCTGTTTTTCTTAGACCATGGCAAAAACAAAGAGATTAATCACTAGATTTTATAAGCTTTGCCTCATAACCTTTTACTTCAGATGTTTCACATCTCACACACCAGATGGGTCAAATGTGATCCAAATATCCTCAGGATCTGATTCATTAAATATGTAGAACCTTGGCTACCGTTTCAGCAAGATACATTAAAGAGAATGAATTGAGGCAATTTTATCAGCATTCATCAGTATTATCCCCATGGCTGAGCCCAAGAGATGATTCCTCCCTGGAATGCCGCTGAATGATCCAGCAAAGGCCCAACAAGCCTTGCAGGGAAACATCTCTTTAAGAGAAGATGCACAGGGTTTTCCTCAATTGGCTGGGTCTGGAGAGTTGGCTTTATTGCTCTGCTGTTCAGCAAGAGTCATCCCTAGTTCAGGGCATCTTCTCTTTTCCTCTGGGCCCTCACACACAATGACTTAATTGCCAAAAGAGAAGTAAATGTTTTTACAATGGAAACTTCTTTGATCTGCCCAGAAAAGGGGGGGAATAACAAAAAGAGGGTTTTTTTTAAAAAAAAATAAAAAGTAAAGCAGACTTCAAAGGAAGGCAGAAAAGCTCAGAGCAAAGAAGTGGATGGCAAGGCAAAGTCTTAAAAAAATAAATAGCCATGATGGGAAGGGAGTGAGGGAAGACATAATAGAAACTAGCTCTTTCTAGCATGAAGGTCACCCAACATGCACAGACATACACACCAGTTAGCTCTGCTACACCTAGTTTTACCAAAAGGACAAATCTACACTGTTGTGCCAAAGCAACGCATGAGAATTGTGCCTTGTTCCCATCCTCATGTCCAGCCAGACAAATTACTGCCTCCAGACCTGGGGTGGGGGGGATATTCTTAAGGACGCTGCTGGGGAGGAAACAAGGCTTTGAGATCTAGAGGACTAAGATTTCTCCCTCATTGCTTTGAAGTCTTGCTTGGCTAGGGAGGTGGTGCAGCTTTGTGGTACCCCCCCCTCCATTAGTATGAAGTTTTAGTAATTTCTTGAAACCTGGGGCTGAGATGGGTGAATGTGAAAGGGCCTAACAACTCATTAATAATAACTCATTCTCTTAATCTTCTACTATATGCACCATTGACAGATCACCATTAACTAATTGTGCAAAGAAGGACCGAAGAGACCACTTGGGGTTCTGAGGCACAGTGGCTGGAGGGGTGGGGGAAGGCATGAGGAGTGGCAATCCATCCATAAAGCTTGCAAAACCCGAGCCTGACAATATGAACAACTGTAATGGAGCCTTACCACAAATAGGCCAGCATTTCTGACAGTACAAATTTAGGCCAGGCAGAGAGAGGGTTAACAAAAATTAGATAAGAAAATGTGGGTGTGAAGTTCATATGATTATGTATGTACTGTTCACAGGGTTCTCCAATAGACTTCTGTACGCCTGATATTGTTTTGTACATTCTGTTTCCTGCCAAATGCTGGTTGTATTTGTTCACCTATGGCAGGGGTGGTTGATGGGAGCCGCATGCCAATGCTCAGTACAGACCAGAAAGTGGGCACGGTAAAATGCAAGACCTCCCTTAGGTCTAATGTGGTTTGATTGGCACTTCCTGATTCCAACTGAATATGGCCATTTGGGAAGCAGCCAGTGGCATGTAAAAAGAGTTTGCCCCATACAGCTGTGTGATGGTATATACAGAGTGTCTCCTCTTCCTTATCTCATGGCTCTGCCTCCTGAAATGATAGCTTTCAATAAGAGGTGTGCATTTCCTTCCTTTACATTTGGCGGTGGGGGGGGGGAGGGGTTAGTGCTATGCTTCCACCAAACTCTCACCTTGCAAAATTCTTCCAGGCGACAACTGTTCCCTTGTACTGGCTGCTTCTCCCGTTCCAATGAAATGCCCAATAAATTAAGTCAACAAATACTTTTTGGTGAGACCAGAGATAGGATAGTGTGGGGTGGCAGGCTTGAGGGGTTGGAGAGAGTGGAGAAGCTACAAATTCTGAAAGAGACCAAGGTGTCTGTGATGTTCCTGATGACCTGCTCAGTGAGCATTCATCCTGATTTGTTTGCAGGGAGATTGGAGGGTGTTAGTGATTTCCTGAGCATTAATTGTGCAACCTGAATTTGCCAGTATGTGATTGAATCTCACCAGAAAATCTTGACAGTCTGGAAGTGCCGTGACATGCTACTGCATTAAATTGCTTGACAAAGGGCTACTAAAGCTCTTCACTAGCTCTGTAGTGGAATCCTATGTCACACAAGATGATCCCATGGCACAGAAAATCTAGCACTAGAGTAAGTATTACATTTTTTGAATCTAAATAAGGCAATGCAGTTTACTACCTTTGCTTAGTTCTATATTCCTTCAGGATTTTTGCACCTTGTGCCTTCCATACATTTCACTATAAACTGGGATATAAGTGCTGTGCGTGCTTTTAAATAGTTGTTGAAGTGAGGTGATCTGGTTGCTGTGAGAGTTGATTTATATATTCAGAGATATCTTAGGGTATAGTTTTCTTGAGACTGTACCACTTCAATTGTGGGTGGTGGGATAAAGGGTTGTATTCAGTGTAGCTCAAAGGTGAATGTTCAGTCAGCGCAAGGATTTCTCCTTACACAACAGAATGTTGTCTCTCTCTTTTTCCCCTTGCACCCCCTAAATGTGTTCTAGGTTTTTCTCCAACTCTCCAGAGTATATTTGGGAATGGTGTGGGGTTCACAAGGGGGGTGGGATGGGGGAAAATTCCCTTCTGTTAATGCTAATCCTTGCACTAGCACAAGTATTTCATCAAATACCATCCAGTGGTTATCTACAATTAGAAAGCTAGCACCTCAAGAAGAATAATGAGAGCAAGTTAAGAGTCTTGGACTTGAACTGGGCTGTGAACTCATTGGTTGGTCTTGGACCAGTCACTTTCTCTCAGCCTAACCTGCCTCACAGGGTTGTTGTGAGGATAAAATGGGAGGAACTCTGTTTGCTCCTCTGAGCTCTTTGGAGGAAGGGTGGGGTATAAATATAACTTATTGATCATTCAGTTAACAAAAGAGTCCATAATTTCAAAAGTGCTAGAAACATGATTAATAGTTGTAGGTGAACAGCTTGGCTGGACAAAGAGGTGAAAACATACCTGGGGCAAAGGGTCTGCAGAAATTAGAGAAAAAAATATTTTTGGGAAGACTTGCATGTGGTCATAGGAACAGCCCCCCCCCAAAAAAACCCTGGAGTTCTCAATGCCTGAATTTTATTTTTTATATTTGAGTTTTACATTTTCAGTGAATTTTCAAGCTTCAAAGCAGATTTCAGCTTTTGCTGTGTGTACTGTTCATGATCAAATTTTGGTGATAGGGATTTCAGTGCCAGAAAAAAATTAATACAAATTATTTTCAGCCTCACATATCAACATCCTCTACTCTTAAACACCAAACATTTCCCAGAAGCTCCATTTCTAAAATATCCTTCTCCCTGATCAGGAAGGCAGGGATGCCAAGGCTTTTTCAGCGACATCTGCTGTGTTCTCTGTTTTCAAAGTGGTGCTGAAACAAATTTAAGGAAGAAAATTCTTGCTCAAATTCCAAGTTGGCAAAACATGCTAAATTCCAACTATGTACAATATTTTATTTTTGTCAGTTAATGTAAACCTCATACCGGCATAGGGGGAAGGGAGAGAAAGGATTTTAAAATATGTTGCAACAGTTCTTAGTGTGGCTAAATTATTTTGATTTCAGTGGGATTTGCTTCCAAATATGTATGTTGTGTGTGCTGTATATATCCACTTATCTGGAAGTAAGTCCCACTGAACTCAGTGTGACTTAGTTCTGAGTAGATCTACACAGGATTGTACTGTTAGACTACAATCCTACAGTATGCATCATTACTTGGAATTAAGCCCCATTGTATTAAATTTATTTTATTTATTTTATTTCATTCCATTTCTATACTGCCCTTAGCCTATGGCTCTCTGGGCGGTTCACAGCAAGGAATAAAATACAATACAGTAAAATAAAAATCAGGTAAAATCACTAAAAAATACAGCTTGAGCATGTAACACTTGGTATAAAATTAACTTAATAATAAACTTAATAATAAATGGGATTTATTTCTGAAGAAACATACTTTGGATTGCACTGGTAAGAGATATTAGGTATTAGGTATATAGAAATTAAGCTATTTTGCAATAAAAACATAAGAAAACAATAATGGATGGATAATTCCATAGTGACCAACATAACATTGGTAAGCTTTTTTTACATAATGTTTTGTGTTTTAGCTAATATTATTTGAAAATGGAAAATTTGAACTCCAATTAAGCCTAAACTATTTGTTAACTGGCTTGATCTTGCCTACAATAATAATCAAGAAGTATTCCACAGGTAGTTTAAATGCTCTCTTTATATTGTGTTTTAAAAGGTGTTACTCACACAACAGTTTTGCAATCTCAAGAATTTATCTGTAACTTGGATTATTGCATTCTCTGAAAGTATAAATAATTTCAAAAATCAGTCCATTTCCATTTTTCAAATATATTTTTTAAAAAATATGTTTTTAAAATGTTTTATTTTTTGAGATGATTTTAGGATGTTTTAGTGTTTTGAACCTTGTTTGTTGTCCTAGGCTTCTTCCGGGAGGAAGGGTGGTATAGAAATGTAATAAATAATAATAATGATAACAACATGTGATAATTCATTGTGAGACACCCACAAATAATTACCTCCAAAGCAAGACCTTGTGTGTATGACTTTACTATGCATTCACAAGCTGCAGGTCAGCATCAAGTTCATGTGGGAATTTATGATGTTCACAGGAATTTACATTCGGCTATGGCAACACCCTAATGGTTTCTTATTTTCAGCCCAAAATTTATCACCATTTTCAGGGAACCCAAATGTCACAAAATCCCCCTTTTAAGAGGATTTCATATTAATGATCAAGCAAATTTTCACAACAAATCTTATTTTCACAACAAATTTTCACCAACAAATTTTATTTTCAGTTTGCCTGTCTTAAACCCAACAGTAAGAACTGACACCAATACTTCAGTGGATGTTTCTGCTTCTGCACTTTCATTTTGTGGTGTTTATTTTAAATTATGTGAAAATTAATTTGTGTTCATGACTGTCTTTTACAAGGTTGTATTGTCCTCTGAGGCAAGGAAAGAGACCTGTAGTTCCTGGGATGAATTTATGTACCTGTAGATGACCCCACTTATGCAGCCTAGCTAAGGAGAGCCAATCAGGATAGGCCTGCCTCCTTAATACATCAAAGAGGAAGGAAGCAGAAAGAAGTGGTAGTCAAGTAGAAAAATATCAATCCTACATTTTTCTAAACCACACCCAGGTTGATGTTTACTGATAGTTTGCCAAAAATGTTATCTTTTGCTAGATATATTAACATATAATGATATTATATTTCTTCTAAAAGCAATATCATATGTCTACCCTTCCCTTATCCAACTTGTCTTTCAGACTGCAAGCTTCTTGAGGGCAACGGCCTGTCTTTTTTTGTAAAACTCTGTATGATGCTCTACGTTGATGGTATGATACAAATAATAGGCCTGATAATTATTAAATTATAAGGGAAAGAATTGTGACAATCCTAAAAAGGAATTTAAAGTAAACACATGACAACACATTTATGCTATGTAAGTTGCACATTGTGGTGTTTTGTTGGTCACAAGAACTGTTGCATGTAAAACAGACTTCAGATAATATCTCATCAAATTTTCTTAATGCTAACCTCAAAGAAGGAAATAAAGTTAAAACTTATTCTTTGTTGAGGGGGAGAAAAATATGTGTTTTTGTGACCAACATAACATGTTCAACAAATGAAAGATCTATTCTCCTAAACTCATCTGATTTTGTTCTTAACATAAAATTTATTCTCAGTTTACCAAATGAGAAAGCAAAAGTATCAATACAGTAAAGGATCATTAACCCATTGCCTATTTTCTTGAAGAGGTCTTTAACTGAAGATTAGGGAAAAAATAAGAGACGTTCTTAATCATCTTGCATGCTGTGTTTCTGGTTGTTTTTCTCATGTATAAAATGCCATTTTGGAAAAAAAATACCAGATAGAGAAACTCTGGAAAATTACTTTTAAAATGACATGGAACATGCTAACTATATGTGAAACTGAAAAATAGGTCTGTAGGCTGAGATTTTCATGGAATTACCCACTTGTAGTATGCTAGCAATGGAATGATCATAAAACAGATTCCCCTCTGTTTTCTTAATTTAGTATTTTAAGCTGCAGTCTTGAACACAGTTTACTCCTAAGCAAACTTGCTTAGAATTTTACTGCATGTTCTCACTGTATTATCAGATTTGGAAACTACAGGTGGTTTGGTCTCTGAAGCTGATTCCAATGCCTGAAGAATTACCCTTGTGGAACCCAATGTGCTTGACATGGCATGCTAATATGTTGGTCTCATTGTAATTGGACCATGCAACAATTCACACTGGAAGTGGAGATGCCACTAGCTATGAACAATGCTCCAGCCATTCAGCAATCAATGTGGAAATATTCCATGCTGAACTTGATATGGATTTGCATACTACCAGTGTAGCTGCTTCAAAGCAGAACCACGGGGCATCATTCCATATGTATAGCTGTTTGTGTAGGACCAGTTTATAAAATTAGGGGAATCAAGAGGTGAAGCTTTTCTTGAACTGTACTGTCCTTGGGCTGCCAGAGATAGGGGTTGCATGATGAAATGCTCCCTCACAAAAGGGGGGGGATCTCACTGAAGTTAAAAATTAGCATATTAAGGAAAATGGTTCAGCCTGGCTTTTTTGTTGACATGGTTTTATTTCCTATGGGCAATGAGCTGTGTTAGCATTCAGACAGGCAACCTCCCACCTGAAGCCTGAAGTGACTAGTGAAAGAAGTTGCTTCCTACACACCTCTGCTGATTTCAACCCTCTTTTCTCTAGGGATAGATGATTTTGATCCACATTTCCCTTTACTATTCTCCCCCTACAGTTCATCTAGTCCCTGATAAAAAGCATGTCTGTGAATGTTCATGATCTTCCCAAAGGGTTCAAGCTGAATTTAGGTTGAAATAGGAATGCCTAACTGGCAATCACAGTTTGGATCCACAAAGTAATTTTATCTAATAGCCTCCCCTTTTAAAAAAACATGACTAGTTTAGTTAATAAAGATACGAATCTCTCTTTTAAAAACAAAGAGATCCCAAACTTTCTCACACCCTATTTTGAATTTAACATCCCACCTGCACATGATCGTACACGTGCTGTGTAACTGTGGCACCATTCTTGCCAAATTGCTCCAACGCTATTAGAGCCTGACCACATGTGGAGAGATCAGTTTGTGTGGCAATGTGATACACTTCTGCTGCCTGGATCACTGTCCGTAGAAGACAGTGGCCTCAGTGAGATGATACCATTTGGCCATGTTTTAGAGCATTGAGTGAATTTTAGAGCATATGGCCAAAAGAGCCATAAGAACCTGCATTTTGTCATTCGCAGCCCCACCCCAGTCAGACACCTCATCATGTTGTTGCTCACTTCACTTTCTATTTTTAATTGATCAGAAAGTCATCACAGCCCTTTTTGTTTGTTTGAGTGCAGGCTATTGGATGTTTGCAGGGCCCTCAGAAGAGTGTCTGATGACAGTGTGCCATTTTCATCCTTGTAAATGTTGCTCTTTCAGCCAGCTGTCACCATTCTTGTCCAAAGCTGGTTGCTGCTTTCTTTTTTCCATTGCTGTTGGCATCAGTCTTAGGGCAACAGTAGAGTGCTCCAGAAAGTCACGTGGAGCCATCTTTTGTTTTCTGTAATGATTTCCAATAAGGATGACAACAACAATATTTGAAAGAAAAGTGGCACAAACCACCTGGCCTCTTGGCCAGGAGCTTTCCCAGTGCCATGTGAGCTAACTGCTGTTTGCCTGGCAGGCTGGCTGTGGATTCTGCCCATTAGCCCGACAATGTCTTTTCAGCTGAAAGAGAATGCAAACATTGGGATGTTCCAGAGCAGGCAAAGCTGCTGAACTATAAAGCAGCCATCATGCCAGCAGTTGCTGCATGAGGACTCCTAATGACCAGAGCCTGCCTGGTTCCAGATTGGAGCCGGTGTAAAAAAGCAGGCGTGTCAACAGAAACCCCCAAGCAGCCATTTCAGGTGCTTCCACTCAGCATCCAGCAGGCTGGGGCATGAAGAAGAAGAGAGAAAGGTGGGAAGATCCTAAACAGCTCCTGAAAGTGCATTTTCCTCTTCCTCAGAGGGTCTTTCAGAACTGTGTTGAAACACAGTCAGGGAGCTAATAGGAGGAAAAGGCCCTTGGATTTCCACCCCCTCCTCCTTCCATCTAAAACAAAGCACTGAAGCTTGAGGTTCAAATATAACAAGAGAAGATGAATCAATTGGGAAAGTGGGCCATAGATTCCAACCTGGCTACCTTGTCTGTATCTTTCACAATCTCATTCAAACCTGGGTATGATGATAGCTGTACAAACACCAAACACAGGGAATGCTATAAGGGTTTCCTCTTCAACAGCATCAGAGCCAGCATTAGTCATAAGCATCAGGTGAAGAACAGACTAAAACAGGCAAATTCAGGTGTGTCATTTTCTTTATGGCTCATCTATGTGATTAACATACAGCTGGGGAAAGAAAGACTGGAAAAAGACTTATGACACACAGAAGCATCATGGTTAAGGGATGTGTATAATACAATGCAGACAGCTTCCTATGGAGCTGCAGTAGTGGGCAAAGATTGAAATGTGCTGCAGCATCCTAGGTAATGTGTCCCCGACAAAGTAAAACACAGCCATTGGGTTGTAGGCTATAGGGTAGGCCAAACACAGTAGAACTTTACTGCTTCATGTGGTCACTGAGGATGCAGCCTTATAAACACTTTTCTGGAAATCCCAAATGTTCATAAATGAGCCAAGCTACAATTTTGTGTCTAAATAAGGAACGACAACCCTGCCCAATAGAGCCCGTTTCACTGGAATCCCTAACCAATAGATGGGGAGCTTCAAGTGGATCAGGGGCCAAATGTGCCCCCCCAGACCATGCACCCTTATGAGCCACACCCCTCATCAGTCTTGCTTTGCGCCCTCTGGCTGGATTGAATTGCTCCTTGCTGGCTTGGATGGAGGACAGAGAGGGGTGTGTCAGTGCAAAGAAATGAGCCTGCTGTACAATGGTAAAATTCACATTTATTGCTCTGCCCACTTTTGCCTCTGATCCCATCCATCACTGGCATGTGACCCCACAGAAGGTTGTCCAGAAGATAATGTCATCCTTGGGCTGAAATGTTTCTCTACCCTTGCCCTAACCCATGCTGATGTGATTGCTCAGACCTAAGCAGACCAAGTGCATTCTCATTCTCTCAGGGCTGGACCAAAGCCTGATTCACCTTGTGGGTTGCACCACACAATCCAAGAGGACCTCTAGTAATGTTGCAGGGGTGGGTGGAAAGGAACTCTTGGATCACAATGCTGCTGCATGAAACCTATGACTTGCAAAGTGGCATTCAGTTAACTCTGTGATAATGTAAATGGTTTTGTGGAGCACCTACAACTGTATGCTGCTCGATCCCATTCCCCCTAAAATATTGCCACATAGGCACTTGGACTGCCAGAGCAGCTCAGCTGGCACATCATGTACCTACATGCACATATGCACATACACTCAAGCTTAAATTAGTCTGTGGTTTTATGTGCGTTCACGATGAGTGAAGTGAAGCAAGAGTTGGGATGACAGTAGGAAATACAGACCACAGAATAAGAGCAGCACATTTGGGAATCATCCCCCCCCCAAAATTAATCTCTGTCTAAAGCTTGGTAAATCATTTCATTTCCCATGAATTATGGGGAGAATGGCTAGCACTTGTTGTAGCCCCCCTCCTCAATAATTAGGAAAAATGCACCATCACCTCCTTACCTGATCTTAGATCCCCTGTAGCTTCAGACTTGTCAATCTGACTTGTGAACTGGCCTTGAAGCTAAAGCAGTTGTTCAAAAGAAATCATTTTTTTTTAAAGTAGCTCAACCTATATGTGTGGGAAACCACATATTCTGCATCTGGCAACAATTTTTTGTACCAGATGTTGAGAAGGCAACTTCACAATGATGCTCTGCCAACAGCAGTAGCACAGGAAATGTGCAGCATGGGCTTTAAGCTTCATTTGTATTAGAAAAACAACAGTTAGGTGAGGCAGGCACAAAATGCTTTGGCTGGCCTCAGTTCAGAGACTCGATGTACGCATTAGTTTGTGTGTTTCAAGAGAAAAAGAAAGCAAGGTGGAAGGGAGACATGAGAAAAGGAGAAAGCCAGCAAACAAGAGAGTGGTTTTAAAAAAAACCTAGCCACCATGAAGTTGGAGAAGGAGTATGGGGAGGAAGGCAAGAGAGAAGGCAGAAATCACTATAGAAGGAAGGGTGTGAGATTTAGCCACAACAACTCTCCCAGCGTGGATTCCAGGTGGGGTGAAGTGAGCACAGCGGTGCAGTTAGGTAATATTAGACTACAGATTTAATGGCTTAATTGGATAGCAAACGCAGGGAGGATAAGGCTATCCATAGCTATGAGCCACAATGACTATGTTCTGCCCCTACTGCCACAGGCAGCATGCTCCCGAATACCAGTCGCTGGGGATCAGAAGTGAGTAGAGTGCTGTTTAATTACAGTCAAGTCCTGCTTTTAGGCTTCCCGTAGGCATCTGGGTAGCTGGACTAGATGGAGGCTGTTATGTTCTTATGGGTTTATGGGAGTGCCCTGCTGCATTTCTGGGCCCTTCTGCTCATTCTGCTGAATGGGATCCTGGAAGTCTGCCCCAAAGTCCTGCCCTGATGTGTGCAAGTGGCGTGTTGTTATACAGAACAGGGAATGAATGAGACAAGAGTGCCACAGTGAAGTAGTTACTATGAGGAGGCTGTAGTGATATGATATTGTTGTTGCATCTGCCCACAAGGCAACATACAAAGATGCCATAGTACAATACTGAATTAGTTCATAATGTACTGTATATTTGAATTGTCATATAAATTAAGCATACATAAGTTAACCTGACTGCCCATTAAGTGACATTTTACAGGTGCCATAACATAAAAGTGTATAAAATATATTATATTATATTATATTATATTATATTATATTATATTATATTATATTATATTATATTATATTATATTATATTATATTATATTATATTATAGGGATGATGGGGGGATACTGGAAATTGCAGGCCAGTTAGCTTAATGTTTGTCCCAGGAAAACTGGTAGAAAGTATTGTTGATAATAAAGTAACCAAGCATATAAAAGAGCTAGTCTTCTTGAAGCAGAACTAGCATGCCTTCTGCAAGGGTAAGTCCTGTCTCACCAACCTATTGGAGTTCTTTGAGAGCGTCAACAAGCAGAAGGACAGAAGTGATCCAGTTCACATAGTGTACTTGGACTTTCAAAAAGCTTTCAACAAGATACCTAACCAAAGACTCCTGAGTAATGAGTCATGGACTAAGAGAACAGGTCCTCTTGTAGACCAGGAACTGGTTAAGCAGCAAGAAACAAAACAGGAATAAAGGGACAGTTCTCACAGTGGAGGGCTGTACAAAGTGGAGTCCCCCAAGGATAGGTATTGGGACCTGTGCATTTTAACTTGTTCATAAATGTTCTAGAGTTAGGGATGAGCAGTGAGGTGACAGTTTGCTGAGGATACTAAATTGTTCAGAGTTGTTAAAACAAAAGGGATTGCGAAGAGCTCCAAAAGGGCCTCTCCAAACTGAGTGAATGGGCGGTAAAATTGCAATGGCAATTCAGTGTAAACAAGTTATGCATACTGGAGCAAATAAATTTCACACATACACTCATGGGGTCTAAACTGGCAGTGACTGAGCAGGAATGACACCTTGGGGTCATCATGGATAGCTCAATGAAGATGTTGACCCAGTGTGTGGAAGCTGTGAAAAAGGCAAATTCCATGCTAGGAATCATTAGGAAAGGTAAATGAAAATAAAACTGCTGCTTTTATAATAACTTTGTATAAATCTATGGTACAGCCGCATTTGGAATACTGTGTACAGTTCTGGCTGCCTCGCCTCAAAAAGGACATTGTAGAGCTGGAAAAGGTTCAGAAAAGGGTAACCAGAATGATCAAGGGGATGGAGTGACTCCCCTATAAGGAAAGGGTGCAACATTTGAGGTTTTATAGTTAGAGAAAAGGTAAGGAAGATACAACATGATAGAACTGTATAAAATTATACATGACATGGAGAAAATGGATAGAGAAAAGGTTGTCTCCCTCTCTCGAAACACTAGAACTCATGGACATCCAATGGAGCTGAATGTTGGAAGATTCAGGAACGGACAAAAGAAAGTGCTTCTTCAAACAGTGCATAGTTAAACTATGGAATTTGCTCCCACAAGAGGCAGTGATGGCCACAACTGGGATGGCTTTAAAAGACGATGAGACAATTCATGGAGGATAAGGCTATCAGTGGCTACTAGCCATGAAGGTTGTGGTCTGCATCCATAGTCAGAGGTGGCATACTTCCAAATACCAGTTGCTGGAAATCGCAAGTGGAGAGAGTGCTCTTGTACTCAGGTCCTGCTTGCAGGCTTCTCATGGGCACCTGGCTGGCCACTGAACAGGATGTTGGACTGGATGGGCCATTGGCCTGATCCAGCAGACTTTTCTTATGTTCTTACAATGTGATTATATTCCTAGGATTGTCATAAAATGAAATAGTGAAAGAACCCAGAACACTTTGGCTCTGGCCACTGTTGGCATGCAGCCCTAAACAAATTACTCCAAAGGAAATGCAATCCTTGATAGAAAAAAGGTGGTCCACCCCTGCCCCAAAGTATTGGGTACATTCTCTCGAGCAAGGTACAGTTGGCCTTTTCAGTGGTGTTTATGTATATATGTGTGTATACATGAAGTTGGGATACTTGGGAACCTTTGGCGAAGGACTCTGTCAAAAGCTTTTTAGAAGTATATAATGCCTATGAAATCATTTCTGTTCTCATGCTTGTTATATGCTCAATTAATGCCAAAGAGTTGGTGAGGCAGGACTTTCCTTTTCAGAAGCCATTCTGATTCTTCTACAAGGCTTATTCTTCTATGTTGTTAATAATTTTTTTTTAACAATTCTTTCTAGAATAGATGTTAAGTTACTGGACTGTATTTTCCAGGATTCCTCTTGGAACCTTTTTTGTAAAAATGACATTACATTTCTCAAATTATCTGGTACAAAAGCTGACTTTAGTTAAAAGTTGTGCATTTTTGTTCACAACCATCAATACACTATATCAGTTCTTTAATGACGTGAGTGGCTGCCGTCTGGACCCAATGATTTGTTAATTAAAACACATTTTTATTTATAAAATAAAACAACACTACAGCTATCAGTACAGGAGGTAAGTATATAGCAGACTAATTAGATGTCATATATCTATAGAAAAGCTCAGTAGAGGTTTTCCACTCCTTTGCTGTCTCTGGTCTGACTACTACAAGCACAACCCAAATAAGTTGTTTATGCAACAAGTTCTTATTGGTGCCATCAAAAATAGAAATAAGAGCTAGCTTGGTGTCCAGAGACCTATTTTGTTGAGTAATTTTACATATTTCAGTAAGCATCCTCTTCCAAAAGCACTCTGGGACCCCACAACTCCAAAAGGGATAAAAAGGATCCCTTTGCTTTGCATCCTTTAGAAGTCTGGATTTACTATGTTATTCAGGTGGTTCAAAATAAGTATAAGGTGCCATCAATGAGCAATGTTATTGGAATTTTCACAGGTTGCCACCAAGCAAAATGACCTCTTTTTTTCTTTTTCTTTTTTGGCCATGTTCCAGGACTTATTTCCACATCCAGATAGATCCCTTTTCCATGCTACTCTTAAGCCATCCATAGCACTGGTGGCCTCCTCCTTTAAGATGCTATAGATAGCTGAGACTAAGCCCTTCAATTTGGAGTTCATCTGTAAAATCAAATTCTCAGACTGTGCCCTCATTCGCAACTGTTGTATTAACCCTGAAATATAATGTCTGGGGGCATTATTACAAACATTCATTTGTATTTTGCATTTGTCCATGTATCTGGACCAGAGCTTGGAAAAGTTACTTTTTTGAACTACAACTCCCATCAGCCCAATCCAGTGGTCATGCTGGCTGGGGCTGATGGGAGTTGTAGTTCAAAAAAGTAACTTTTCCAAGCTCTGATCTGGACTGTGCGCATAGGAATTCCTGCCTTGTAAAGATATCTTATTTTATAAAGCCCCTGGGAATCCCATTTTTGAAAGTGACTATATTTCTCAGCACTTTAAGAAGAAAGGATGATCTAATAATGGTAACAGCAGGGATGTGGGTGGTACCAGCTTTTATGCCATAGTTCCCATACTTGTAAAGTAGTTCTCAAGAAGGGACTATTTACTTTACCCAAAGTTCTAAAACATGAATGGGGAACTTGTGGCCCTCCAGATGTTGTTGGACTCCAACTCTCATCAGTCCCAGCCAGCAAGATCAGCAAGGTGAGGGCCAGGGCAGGGGAAGAGAAAGGCAGTGACCTTCCCCCTCACCCCTCCTCCATCCAGAGGGTGCTTTAACTTACATTGATGAATTTAATCTGTTGAATTGTCTCATCCTTTTTTGAGAGATCCCCAGGAATACAAGACTCAAAAGCTTGACTTTGCCTATAGCTACAATCCCCTTTCACCTGTGGTCTGTCCCTGTGTTCTGATTCTTCATGAACTGAACTATTTTGGAAAAGACAGTGAGCCCTTGAGCTTAACTTTGATGCTGTATTAGGTATCAGTTTTAGATCCCATCTGAAAAACAAACTTTTCCATGCTACAAGTTTAGGGAAGGGCAGAGAGAAAATAAATACTAAAGAGTGTGTTTGTTAACTCCTCCTTGAGAGTCCCTCTTTCTAGTCTTGTTACTGGCCTTTAGGTTTTCCTTCCTGTTTGACAAAAGCAAAAGAAAACTTTTTAACTGGCTGCTACATAAAGGATAAACTAAGGACTTGGAAACTAATTGTGGAAAGCAATTGGATTTTTTTTTACTGGTTGCTGGGTTGAATTTTCTGTCCAGAAACAGAAAAGGCCTCATGCTGAGCTGCACATATTGGGGAAAATCAGAAATTACTCCTGAGTTACAGCCTAGGTGTCTAGCCAACTGTCTAGCTAACTGGAGTGCAGTGGCGTCACTAGGGTTGGTGTCACCCAGTACGGTAACTCATGGTGTCACCCCCATGGACCTCCTCCCGTACCAGACCATACAGAATCCTTAGTAATGTTTTTTGTACTAATGTTACTTGTAAATCGTAATTCCCGTATATCACTGAATGTAATGGCAATAGTAGTGACATAAACAACTAGCAAAATTAAAATTACACCTTTAAATTACAATATCATAAGCACAGCCCAGATTCTTGCTCTTATCACTAATGGGAGTTAATTTTCTTGCATATGCCCATAGTAAATTTTCAGATACTTTCAGACCCTCAGCAATTTTCAAGTGGTCCATGTAGAAGAAAAGTTTGGGAACCCCTGGTATAAGACATCTGCTTATGTCCCTATGCTGCTCTCACCCCTCATTTAGGTACCTGGGATGCATGCGTGTGGACATACCTCCTTACAATTATGGAAAGTGATTCTTAATAATAAGTCTCCAGACACAAAGTTACATAGGTGTTTATTAGTTGTTTAGTAGAAAATTCAGAAGTTCAGAGTCCCTTCATGATAGTTGCAGCCACGTACACCCTTTTTTACTCCTGGATTAAGAATGAGATCTTTGTTAATGCATTCTCTCACAACAACAAACATCTCTAGGAGCCAATCAGCATGTAAATGAAGAGTGTTAGCAACTGAGAAGACTCTTCTCGTGGCTGACTCACCTCCTTTCACTCTGATTGGCTCCAATCTGCAGAAAAGGCAAGGAAGCATATTAGAAGACTCTTCTCAGTGACTAACACACTCCCTTTTCATGCTGACTGTAGGATGCTTGGAGACATAGGGACCCTGCTCCCAAAAAAGCAGAGGGACTAAGATCCCCTGGGCGACTACCCTCCTGGTGCTTATGGACATGACTGTAATATATTTTGTGATGTGCAAGTTCAATATTATTTATTAAATGTGTTTAGGATTACATTGATGGCATTCCCAAATATGTACTTTCACACAGACTTTGGTTTTCCATAACACAATGTTTGTCCAAGCCTCCACACTTGGGGGTTCATTACTTGCACACCCCTTCCATAAGCACATCAAAGTTGGATACACACCTGAACCAAGACCCAGACAAAAGGGCACTCAAAACAAAAAGGTAATTACAGTGGCTGAGTAGATCTTGTACAGTGGTTATACTGACTGGGCAGCCACTGTCCTTTATATTTTACAAAATACTTTTTCCTATACAAAGATTAAATTTCTGTATATGAAAAAGTAATATATGAAGTGGTCTCAATAGTGAGAAAAGTAAACAAGTGAATGGTGATCCAAATGTTTTTCATTCTCACGTTATGAAGCTAGCTGCCAGATGATGTATCACCTTCCCTACGCATGCAGCGTAGACTGAAAAAACAGCACCCAAGCCACCATGCAATACGTGCACATGTTCTTTCCAACATGAATCTACAGGTCTCAAAAATTAATGTGTGACAAAGTCCTCAAACACCTTATAACATGCCTCAAACATGGTCTCTTGTTCTACCAGCATGACTTCACACCATCACTTTGCCAAAACATAAGGATAGGTAAATTGCTTTTAGGGAGGTTCACAATTATGATTTCCTATTTATTTAATCTAAAAATATTTAAAATACATAAAAACAGCCAGGGGAAGATATTGGAGAAATATAAAATAAATACAAATAAAAAAGGAGGGGAGGTGAAGAGACCTTAAATGTGCTACTCACCATCTCTCAGCCTATGCTCCCCTCAGGATGAAAACAATGGAGAACCATGACCACCCCCAGGAAGAAGGGCACACTTAAAATGTAGAGGAAAAAATCATCTACAACCGTAGTGTGAAATCAAATACTTATTGGGACACAGTATGAAGAAATATTTATATAAACATGACTCTCAAATATGTTTATGAATTACACAATCTGTAAATATATTTATAGTGCAATCCGATGTTTGTTTACTCAGAAGCAAGTCCCAATGTGGGACAACAAGAAATAAACCCAATGGGAAGTGTGCAGAGAACTACAGCCTCAAGTGATAAGGAATTTGTTCTTTCAACTTGTTCTTTTAAGTTGAGACCTTATCCCAGTCTGAGTCTGTGTTGGAATTGCTTTTTAATATGTTTTTAAGCCTTTTCTTTTAAAAAAAATTTTTTTAAAGCTTTAAAAAAATATTTTCAAAGATGTTTTAATATATTTTAAAGTCTGTTTTTATGATGTTTTAAAGTGCTTTTAGTGCTTTTGTTTGCCGCCCTGGGCTCCTACTGGGAGGAAGGGCAGGATATAAATCAAATAATAAATAAATAAACTTCATTCACCCAACCCAAAATTCAGAATCATGCCTCTTTAGGATGTTTTCCAACTGTTTATTCTTGCTTTATGATTATTGGATTTTAAATGGCTTTATTTCTTGTTGTGAGCTGCCTTGGTTTCCAACCCTACCTCACAGGGTTGTTGGAAAGACTACACACACACACTGCAGATGTGTAAATACATACAGCCCATATAATAGTTTATTGTCAAACCAGTTGGTCATTGCAGAAAAATCAGTATTAGTTTTTAAAAAATCAGTATTAGTTTCCTACAGAATAAAAACTGTAATACCTAAGTAAGCCCTGCCTACTTGCTTTAAAATAGGACTGGAGGGGGGGGGGTCAGAAAGAGAACACAAACACAATTTTTTACATTCACTCCCAAGTCCCACTGATTTTCAGCACATTCATAACCATGTCTACTCAAAAGTAAATCCTATTGAATTCAATGGGATTTACTCTGGACATATGGGATTAGCAATGCTTTTACCCCCACAAAAGCAAGTATTGGGAAGGTTTTCAAAACACTGCCCAGGATCTGACTCCTACACACAAGAGGGGAAAAAACTGAAATGTATATACTTACCCAATTTATGGGATTTTCAGATAAACGGGGGGGGGACCACCATTTTCTGGCCTTGCAATGAGGTTTACTAGACACTGCCACAGGTCAAACAAACACTTCACTGATTGGCTGCAATCCTGAACAGGCGGGGTTAAAGCTACGAAGTGCTATACAGTAGTTTAAAAAAAGATTTAACGGGTGGGCTGACATTTTTATGTATATCTTGAGAACCGGACCACCTAGAAACTTAATTTTTTTTAAATTAAAGCTGAGAATCACCCCCCTCTGATGGTGTCACCTGGTGTGGTCCGCACCCCCCGCACCCCCCTAGTGACGCCACTGCTGGAGTGTACACAGCAATATTTCTGTTCCTCTAGGGCAGTGTTTCCCAAAGTGTGGTATGCGTACCCCTGGTGGTACGTGAAAGGGTTTCAAGGGGTACGTAGCCAAATGGTTTTTTTTGTACTTTATTATTGGGTTTTAGCAGCAAAAAACGTGTGTGTGTGTTCTTTTAAGAGAAAATACAGTTCTTGTGATTTCTCCAGTTTCTTACACAATCATGTAAGGGAAGATCAATATAATAACAGTGGTTTATCCCGATGTTATTCAACATGTAGTCTCTTTTGCTCTCAATGCATTCCTTGTCTTTTCGTGCACCCCTCCAGTTTCTCATAAGACTCGGACTCCCTCGCAATGACTTTGGCCACCAAAAAACGCTTCTACAAACAGACAGATGGCGCCACAAAGATATTATGCGTATGCTCGACTACAAAAATGTTCACACCAGGAAGCGGGGAAGTGGGTTTTTTTCTCTATCTTCAGCCCTGCAGTGGCCATCTCGCCAGCCACTTCCCTCTTGGGGAATCTCCCGCTCTTCGGCTGCAGATATCGCCGCACTGATATCTGGTCACAAGCAGTTCCATCCCTCCCATTAAACAGTTGTTTTGTATTGACAATTTTAATACCCCAAAAGTATTACTCTTTATTTCCAGAATGGTTTTTTTTGTTTGAATAATAGTTATTTTAATTATTAGTATATGAATTATTTCTATATATTTGAATATATATTTTTGTTATATAAATATTATTTCTATTATTAAAATGTTTATACTTACTTTGTATTTATTTTTTTTACAAACATTTCATATAAAATTATAGGAATTACGAATGTGTTATAATACCTTACCCCTCTCCCAATTATTTTTGTGAAAGTTGGGTATGCCGGTAAAATCAATGTCTCAAAAGGGGTACACGCATGTTGAAAGTTTGGGAAACACTGCTCTAGGGCTCTTTTCATCCTTTGCCATCAAGTAATCAAGAAAAAGAAGAAAAAACAGCCACTACAATTGTGAGTATAGTGAGGCTTTAAAAGAGTAAATGGTAGCCATTTTTTTCAGATCACTTAAAGTTGTCTCTTTATTTCACCCTTTAGCATTAGCACCCAAGCCCGCTCTACTCATTATAATAACTGCAGAATAAAGAAGCTCTTACTTCTTACAGCAGGCAAACAAACATGCTTCTTTATTGTTGGCTTGGTAGACAGCACCACAGAAAATGAGAATGAAAAGCAGAGCAAAGGAAAGTCCAGGGGATGGAATCTAACTGTAGCCCAAATACAAAGTTCTAATATTTAACTCTTCAAGGGTCTTGTTACTATACAGGCTGGATTTTTTTCAGGATCACTAAAGATCCCCCCTTGGTCAAGGAAAGTCTTGAGTCAGCAGATTTTTGGGGGCTCTTCCAGATGAGGCTTTTGTTCTGCATTTGCCCTGCCTTATTCACTGAATTTATCAGAGGGTCCTATCAGGGCTGTTGCCAGAGGGCAGCCAGGTTGGGCCCTACCCAGGGCCCCTGAAGGGCCCCTCCTTGGGTGGATGGGTAGTGCTCCCTTCCGCGATCTGCAGCAGTGTCAACTCCCTACCCTGCCGTGTATTGCAGAGAGGGAGCTCCCAGATACTCCCCCACTACTGCGCAGGCCCATGATGCCCGCCTGCATGCCCCACCTACCTTTCCCTTGAAGTAAATGCTGGCTGCGCTGCAGACACATGCCTGCCATCAAGCAAGATGGCTACCAAGGCATAAGCCTTTTAGAGAAGCCTCGGCCACCATCTTGGTTGATGGCAGGCATGTGTGCACAGCGTGGCCAGCATTCACTTCAAGGGAAAGGTAGGTGGAGTGTGCATGTGGGTGCTGGCGCCCAGGGCAGGCTGGTGCCCGGCATGCCTCATGCCAGCCCTGGCTCCTATTCTTAAATTGCTCCTGTTCTTAAAGCAGTCTGTCATGACACAAATTAAAAAGAAAACAATTACCCCCAAAAAAGCATAGGGAGGACAAAGCATAGCTCGGGGGGGCGGCGGCACCCCATTCCCCACCCACGCCCAGCTACAGGTCTGCCTCTCAGGGATCATAGGACTGCACTTAAATAAAGCATTTTAAAACATTGCAACATGACAGAGTTCTGCCACTGCCTGCCACAAGAGGCAAATTGCAAAAATTACTCTTTTACATGGATTTCATATACTTGTTCAGGTAACAAAATATAGCAAGTCATCCTTCATATTTAATAGTATGAATGAGGGCTGAAATCCTACTATAGTGATCAGGCCAAGACAATGCTTGGGATGTACATTCACAGCTTACAATGCAGATGGAAATCCTTGTCCCCCATTCAACCACTGAGTGTGAATGGAAACTGCATCAGGCCCCTCACATCTGAATGTGCATTACAGTGTGTATGAATATGTAGATACACATTTGGATTCAGTGGGGCCTGCTTCTGAGTGGAGGATTAGACTGACATGTAGCTAGAGTATCTGCATGCCAAAACACACACACACACACACAGAGTTTGTGTATTAACCTCTCTTGCTCTCCTTTTCTACTTTTCCCTTCTGCTTCTAGTTCCAGGATGTCTAAAAACCCAGCATTATGCATATTTATTTATTTATTAGATTTGTTAGACGCCCATCTGACAGAGGTTAATCTGCCACTCTGGGCGACGTACAACAAAATACAATACAATCCATGTAAAAACAATTCAAAAAGCAAACAGCATAAAATTTAAAAACTGAATAAACCCCCACGGAACTACCCTCTGCCACCCTAACCCTCTTCCCAAGCCTGCTTAAAGAGCCAGGTTTTCAAGGCCCGACAAAAGCATAAGGAAGGGGCCTGACAGAGGTCAGTTGGCAAAGAATTCCAAAGTGAGGGATGCATAAGCATCAGATATTATTAGTTCTAACAATTAAGCTTCAAGGATAACAGGATTCCTCCAGTTATCACATCTTTTAGGTTACATCATTGTATTTCACTTATTTTTTTTCATCTGCTTTTATCTTGATGAGATTAGCTCTTATTGCAATGGTAACAGGGAATTTCTTCAGCTATGTTAACTGCCTTGAGGTTTAAATAGAAACATAATTTTGAGATATTTTTGCCTTTGACTGAGAAAATCGGTGCTTAGCAATTGGCAAATCCTGTTCTACTCCTGCTGAATAAATTGGAGCTTGCAGTTCCAACCTGTTTTCTGAGGTTTTTAAGAGTACCCTTGACCCTTTTGCTGTATACAGGCACTGGAATACTCCCATCAATGTACAGTCATCCATTATGTTTACACGATCTATTTTCTGTACATTGAAATATCAATGAATACCTCAAATGGAAACCAAAGTATATATTAAAATTTCACCAAAGGGTTGCTAAAATACAAAAAGCATGTTTTAAAAAAGGTAAATGAAGAAAGGTAACAAGCAAGTTACTTTGCACTGTGGTCCTGCAGTTATATTGATAGTAGTGCTGGTCATTGATCTTGGTAACATAAAATTGTACAAAAGGGACATGGGCACAAATACTAAAATACAATATACTTACACAGCCTCAAGTACAGAATATTAAAACTGTATGCATGCAGATCAGAGGGCTCTACAGATCTTTAACTGCAATTACATCGAAAATAAGCCTTACTAAAATATAAAATGCTTGTGAGAGTCTTTCCAGGCAATTCAGTTGAGAATCCAACGGTGTACAGATGACTCAGGTGTGGAACAGGTGCATTTTGTGACAGTACTGCTGCTGCTTTTTCAGGGTTGGGGGGGGGAGCCTCAAACCACAAACCACCACTCAAACCACAATATAGTGTAGTACTTGGAAGGTTCATTCTAAAAAGGAACTAATTCTAGTTCAAGTTCTTTTACAAAATAAACTAGATCAGTTTGAGTTCATCCAAATGAACTTTATAGTTCATAAAAAGTTCTTCCTTGGCAAATTCTTTCCAGCATTCAGAATGTTACAAGCTGCTGTGCCAAAATATAGTGTTGAAAAGTAAATCAGGGGCCACACACAAATAATAAGATGCCAGATAGCCAGAATGTCAACATGTGAAGCTTTCCCCGTAATTGTATTTCCAGACTAGAAAATACTCTCATTTGTGCCAGCCACACAGCTGTTATAGGCACAAGGCATTATTTGCTTAGCTCCTGTACCTGTACTTTTCACTGAAAGTTATTTCTGCTAAAAGAGAGTGCAGGGAAGATACAGTAAATGCCTCACACTCCTTCCTTCTGATTGCTTAGCAACAATGATTAAGTGACTCAGCATCCATAGCAACAGCGGCACCTATATATCTGCCTAATAAGCCTTAGAACATTGCCTCCATGTTTTGTTTTCTAACATTCTTCATAGATGCCAGATTGACTTGCTTTTTATTTAAATGAAAGCTAAGAGTCTGGGCCTCCTGCTGAGGTTGGGGGCAATGGAGGGAATTAACATGCAGATGAATTAGAATTTTTTCAGAGTTCTACCCCATGAATTCTCCTTTAGTTTACCCAGCAATTATGGGAACTACTTTCAGGTATGGATCAGACACTTTTGAACTAGTTCAGTAAATCTTGTTCAAATTGAACTAATTAATTTGAAGAACTAATACCCAAAGAAATACCACTTTAATACTAATACCCAAAGAATACCACTTTAATCCAAGTTCACATGTCAGATGCAATTTGCATTGGGGCCACAAATTGAGGTAGAGCACATAATTTTGCATGCATAAACTTGCTAAATCCAGAGTCCACCAGTGGAGCTCTGAATGGATGAATGACTCCACCCTTCCCATTCAAATTATATTTTCAGTTAAAGCAGCCCTGAAATCCCCAGCAACAAGAGCCACACAACAATTGGCACCACTCACCATATGCTCAGATGCACATGTTACCAAATTCTTCCAAGCTACACAGCAAGTGGATTGGACTGTGAAAGACCAACCCAAATGGTGTTTGCATTTTGACCAATTTGTAGGGCAGTACAATATCTCAGAGAGGAGTTTAGGTCTCTTGCTCCCCTGGTGCATTTACTATAGCTGCCCAATTTCCCTGCTTTTTAAAGTTTGATAGAAATAGCTGTGGGCTATAGGTACATTCTTAAACCGCAAGGTTTTTTGCCAATTAGTGAATATCATACCAAAATGATACTGGGTCTACGCAGGCAGCCATTTACCGAGAGGTAACATACTATAATGTGTTGTTGTATGGAACTGCTTTGTATAGTTGCTCTTCAGAGTGTGAATTCTCTTAGGCATGGTCTGAGTGCTCATGAGGACACCTTGCTGGAGCTAAGGAGGTCTTGATCTGCTCAGTGTCTGGATGGGAAGCAGTCTGGGAGCACCATGTACACACGTTGGACAAGAGATGGGATAAATTGTACAGTAGGGCCCCACTTTACGACGCTTCGCTTTACGGCACTTCGCTAATGTGGCAGTCTCAATTAGATGCAATTAGACTAAAGCCCCACTCATACGGCGCTTGTTCCGCTTTTAGGGTGGTCTTTGGGCGTCGCGTGTCATTCTATTCAATGAGTTCTGCTTTTCAGCACTTTTCACTTTTCGGCGGGGATCCAGAACGTAACCTGCCGTATGAGTGGGGCCCTACTACTGAATTAATAAATGGTGAGGAAAACCTTATAACTGTTGTGAACTAAATCAGAAATTAATGGAAATGGATTGTTTTTATATAATTTGTTAGTCGCCTCATACCCAGTGGTCTCTAGGGGACTTACAACACATTTTAAAAACATACATACAGTATAAAATGAATTTTAAAACATAAAATATACAAAGTTTAAACATACCAAAGGCCTGACAGCATACCAAAGGGATGAGTGAAACGGAAGGTCTTTGCCTGGCACCTAAAGATGGATACAGAAGGTGCTGGGCGTGCCTCCCTGGGGAGAGCATTCCACAGCCGGGGGGGGGAGGATACCACAAGGATGCCACCATCTCTGGCAGAACAATGGTAATCTGTTAATCATTGTCATTTGTTTGTTACATTTATATCCCACCTTTTCTCCAAAGAAACAAGATAACTTACATAGTTTCCCCCCACCTCTTTATCCTCACAACAACCTTTTGAGGTAGTTGAAAGATAGTGATCAGTCCAAGGTGACTCACCAAACTTTCCAGCTTATTGGGTCTCCCCAGTCTTGGTCCCATACTCTAACCACTGCAAGGTCTCTTAATAGATTCCCCCCAGGGACTCCTGGTGGATGTAAGCAACACATCTTGTCAGGTGACTACATAGATAGTTGCTGGCCAGTGGTGGCATTTGAACCCCCAGTTTTGGGGAGTGCTGCCAATAGGCCTAACCACTTGGTCACTATGCCTTGCAAAGTGTATACTAAAAATAAAAGGACCCTTTTCAAAACATACATTCTTATAGTTTCTGTGTTTTCAGTGGCAGTAGGCTTTGAAAGAATGCAAGAGCCAGCTCCTGATGTTTTCCAAAAAGTTTCTGGTTTCTAAAAAGCAAGAGGAGGCAAATTTGATTGAGAACTTCCGCTACTGATCTCCCCTGTTATTGGGGGGAGTGCTGGAGATATTGCTTTTCAGCAAAACGGTAGCCACCAGCAGGAACCTCAGCAATGCAGATTTTGATCACAAATGTAATTCCAAATGCAATTCACAGCTTGGCCAGGGTGAAAAGTGCCACTCAGTACTGGCCTCTGCTCTGAACAAAATGAATTTGACAAGCGCTTTTTCCATTGAGTCATTTTTCTGAAGGACTTCCCAAATCTACAACTGAAGCACTTGGTTCAGTTTTGTTGTGGACAAAAGAAAAGCCTGACTTAAAAAAAAATCCATGGTACAATTTTCACCAAGATAAAGCAAGCTGATGATTTTATAGCATGATTCAATTTGATATCGAGTTTACATTGAAACTGACTACATGTTAACATGATAATATATTCCAGTTATCAGGTTTTCTAGCTAGAGTAGGTAGACGTAAACAGAAAAGAACTGGGGAATCTAAACCATTAGAGGTACATAATTGCTGTATTAGAGATGCTTTAAAAATTCATGTCGCTGCAATAGGATAATTGTTGAGTCATTCATACTCAGGCAGACCAAAAGGAGGTCACTAATTCCATACTAGAGTGTTTCCTCCAGTAACATCAGAGCTGTTGCCTTGTAGATTGTTTTAGAACAGTAATTTGTTTCCAAGGTCAATTCCCACTAGTCAGCAGTCTTGTACTGTACTAATTCCCAAGTCAGAGCCCATGAAAAGGTTGTAAGAAGTTTCTGTATTTTCCTTCAGAAGTGTACACTTCGTCCAATACCAGCAGAAAGGATTTGGGTGGTGGTGGTGGTATGAGGAAGTGTATTCTGGGGTCCCCAGCCTTCATCCACATTTTCCCTCTTACAAAAGTGGGTCTGGATTTGTGCACAAACATCTACCCTAAATTCTTTGTCTCTTCTTTTGCTCTTATGGTGCTTGATTGTCAGTGTTTTCAAATAAGGCTGTAAATACCATGTAATTAGGGTCCTGTCTGACTTAAGGCATATTCAGAATAGGCCCACACCGAACTCTGTGGACCTAAGTTAGTGGGTTAATGATTCCATTGTCTGCTCAAAAAGCCTATGGGGTAAATTAAGCTGAGAGACAGAGACTTGCCCCTGGTTATCCAGTGGGGTTTAGTGCCGAGTCCTAGTTCAGCCACACCATACTAGCTCACATTTCACACTTCCAAATAATTAGATCATAGCAGACACTTCTGCCCACCTGGGCCTATTCTGTGCCTGGTTAATCCAGCCTTATTTTGTCATGCATGCAGCAGTGTAATGAAAAATTCAGAAGTGCAGTCTCTCTTCATGATAGTCACCCAGGGCATTTTTTCATGAATTGTATGTGTCCATTTTTGTCCACTGGGTGTCCAAAAGCTAGGGCTGGATGTCCATTTGGACACAAAGCTATTACTTAAAAATGCCTTATAGTCACACCACACCCCCTCACAGCCACGCCCCCCAGCATTCACCATCTCTTCTGCAATTTTAGAATTACAGACCCAGAATAAAACTGCTATGTGCATAGGCTCTCTCTCCCCCCAAATATCTCTCTCTGGGAGCTAAACATTGCCAGAAGCATTTTGTTTTTAAGGATTATGAAGTGAAGTCAAGTGTGGGACTAGGATTTGGGAGGCCAAGGTACGTTGCCATGAAGCTCAGTTCTCACTTACGCTAAGAGACAATCAGCATGAAAGGGGAGGCATGTGTTAGCTACTGTGAAGAGCATTCTCAGGGACTGACTCGCCACCTTTCACTCTGATTGGCTCCAACCAGAACAAAAGCACAAGGATGCATATTGTTAGCCAAGTAAGAAGCCTCTTCTCAGTGGCTAACATGCTCCCCTTTCATGCTGATTGGCTCATACATAGGGACCCTGCTGGGATCCTGCTCCCATCCATGACCCTGGATGATTCCACCCCTGGTGGCAACCAAAAACCCCAAAAGTGTCCTTTAGTTTTCTGGGCTTCTAGCAGCAGATGATGGGCTTCTAGGGTGAGAAGTGAGCTTCCTGGCAAAGTACCTTGGTCCCCCAAATCCCAGTCGCACACTTTGTTTCCTTTCAGAATTCTTAAAATCAAAATGTTTCTGGCAATGTTCAGTCCCCAGAGTGAGGAGATGGGGGAGGGGAGTCAATGCACACAGCAATTTTGATCTGGTTCTATCAATTTTGTAACTGCAGAAGAGGCCGTGAATCCTGAGGGGCATGGCTGTGAGGAGTTGTGGTGTGACTGTCATGAAGAGATCCTGTACGTCTGAATTTGTCAGTGGTTACCACACCCCAGTTCTGAAAGTCTCCACTGAAAGAGGTCCCTGTCAAGCGAGGCCAGTTTTTACAATATGTAAGCAGGGGAAGTGGTGAAACATCTTCAGCCGCTGAGCCACCATCACTCTGGAAAGGTCTGCTGAAATGAGAAAGGCCTCCTCTAAGAATTGGGAATACAAGTTAAACACATTTACTCTGCTCTCTGTAATCAGACATGGGGAGATTATTGTTTGGTTCATTAATGGATACTCATTATTTATTTCATTATTCGATTTATATCCCCCCTTCCTCCCAGCAGGAGTTGTTACCTGTGTTTTATTATAGCACCGTCTTGTAATAAATAAATAAATAATAAAGACAATAAACAACAAAGTGAAAAAGGAGGTCTCTTCCCTGATGGTCTTCCACTTCAGTATGGAGAGACCTTCCACACCATATATTTAAAGCATATTTAACACACGTTTAAATCACAAGGCTTCCCCAAAGAATCCTGGGAATTATAGTTTACCTGTCAGAACTACAGTTCCAAGCACACTTAACAAACTACAGTTCCCATGACTCTTTAGGGAAAGTTATGTGCTTTAAATGTCCTATAAATGTATGGTGTGGATATGATCTTCGTGGTTTTATTGAAGTGTCTTTGGCTATTTTTAACTGCTGTGGTTAATACTTTCATTTGCTTCTGTTCCTTGTTTCGTTCTGAGGATGGTGCCTTGAAAGCTTTATTATATTTGTGATGGGGGGGGGTTATTGGGTTTGTATATTCCTTTTTTGTTAACCATCTTGAACTTTTTAATGTAAGGTGAGATACAAATGTTTCAAATTAATAATAGCAAACCTGGATGTAGCTGTGCAAAAGGGGCAAAATGTATGAGACAGAATACCCTCTCTCCCTTGCTCAAGATGTGATCTTAATATGGCTTTCTGTTTGACTTGTTTGAAATTTTCTGGAGTGTTTGGTACCTAGGTATCTGTGAACTGGAGTTTTCTCTGCAATATTTCTCTTCATTATTGTATACTGCTTAGAGATCGTTGAAATATTTAAAGGACTTTATAAATGCTTTTAAATAAATAAATTGTAGACAATGTGACAATCTGTAATTTGGGGGGGGAGGACCCCTTCTGTTTCCCTTTCTCTTTCCATAGCTGGCTTCTTTTCTCCCCCGATCTCCTGCCTGTGCTGGCCTTAAAGTTCTCTGAAGTCAGCAGAGTTGAGAGATCTCTGGGGACCTTCCATGTGCTTTTTTAGGTAGGGCTGCCTCACTTTTCCCAGATTAAATACCAATCCATCACATTTTGATCCCTGAGCTGAAAAATCTGATTGGTGCCTTTCCTTCTGATTAAGACTGGCACAGTCCTCCAGGCCACACTCTTGGGTATGTCTTCTTGAAATGAGCAGGAGTTGCACAAGCACATTCCTGTATGTATGTGTGTGCGCTTATATGTGTATGAGTAAATCAGGGGTGGGGAACCTTCCAGATGTGCTGTGACAATAACTCCTATTATTCCAGACTACTAACCATGCTAGCTGGGGCTGATGGGAGTTGGAGTCCAACAACATCTGGCAGGCCACAGGTTCCCCAGCACTGGTGTAAATGTGTGTGGACACACACATGTGCCTGTGTGAATACACATATAGATGATCTGTCATGGTATTGGGGAATTAGGGTTAACATAACTTGTGACCAGGTGTCACATGTTCCACAACTGCAACAACAAACATCTGCTTGCACTGGAGCCAATGCTAACTCTATCCACACCTGAGGAAATGCTAACTCTATCCACACCTTTATAGATGCCAACCAGCAGATACCTGGATGGCAGATATTGACATATCCCGTAAGGAACAGATGTGATCATGGCTGTATAGAAACTATAGCTCATTTACTGCTCTCCTTATTATACGCCAGAGCCATGCACACACACAGATATTTGGTAATCTGTTGAGTATGACTATATTTTTTCCTAGTTGGATAATTTGCAATTGCAGACAAGAAAATTCAAGTGACTACTTTGAAACAAATGGCAGTGGACTATAAAAGCAATCCATTCAATTGAGCGAGCTAAAATTAAGTGTAATTCTAGGATGTTTCAAGAATTTACTTTAACTTTGTTTTTATCTTAAATAGGAAGCACATTTTATGATTTGGGTCAATACACATGCGTGTGTATATATGTATAAACTTGTTTGCAAGATGTCTATTGACACAAATCATAAAATGTGCTTCCTGCTTAAGGCTAGGAGCAATAAATATTTGTCATATTATTTTATAAAGCATTAAGTACCAAATGCTTTTTTAAAAATTGGGCAGAGGTACCCTCTCTCTCTCTCTCTCTTGGTCAAAATAAAAGAGTTCCAGAATATAATTCACTAGAAACCTTGTTGATGTTTTTAGTCTCCTTGGAAGAACTGCTTACTTTTGTAGGGTAGGGCACTCCCTAGCCATTTCCCCCTGCCCCACTTTTGCTCTCTGTGTAAAATGGCAGAATGAGGGACACTACAGAGGAAAGTGAAGATCTTGGGAGAAGGAGTAGATGCTGAAGACAGAGGGGCCATCCCGTCCTCTCTCACTTCGATCATTCTCCCCCACACACCCTATTGATAGCACGGGATGGTGTATTTTCTATTAATAAACTTGAATCTATGCTTCTTAGCATTCTTTCATCACCACCACACACACTCACAATCAGGGTGCTAAGTTATCATGAGAGGACAGATTTTTCCCCATGGTGCATGCTTATTTATAGATGGAATGAAAACTCTAATCCATGCAGGCAAGTGCCTCCAGGCAGGTGGATCTTGTGGGATCCGTGTTGGAATATGTGGTTCAACTCCAACTTGTGGGTTGAGGCTACATGGGGTTGAAAAGGGTAGCTAGAGAGGAGACCACCTGATTGCTAGGCTAATACCTGTCCTTTGATCTCCTGCTCTCTCTCCCTTCCTGCTAGACTGATATGCATAGGATGTTGACCACATCTCCTTCCTCCTTCCTTCTTCTTCTTTCACTTGAGAGGGAGAGCAGACATCTTCTCTTTGTCTCTCCCTCTCCTCCAAGCATGAGGGCAACCACTAGGCTTAGTGTTTGCATCTCCAACTTAGCTAGTTAGCTAGATGTAGAACTCTTTCCTATCAAGTATGTACTTCCAGAATAAAGTAGATATTTCTTATTTTAAAGCTTCAAGTCTTTGTCTGACTAATTTGCAGGGAAGGTATAATCTTTAGCAAAGATTCAAACACACATAAGGGCTCACTCAGTCTCTCCATTCCCAGTTTCGCCACTCTCCAATAATCCGTGCTTTTCAGGCATGTTCGTTTTTGGCAGTGCCCACATGATGTTATTGGCACCAAAATGCCAGCCTGTATTCCCCATTCCCCACTTAACCTGGATTTATTATTTCCAGGGAAAATCTGGTGAGTTCCAAACAAAACATAACTGTGGCCAGTGATCCCATTTGTGATGTCTCCAACTTTTTTGCAAATTAAGCCCTCCTCTGGAAGCATCCAGTGTGTGAGAGTATCAACCCACGGAGTGACAGCTATTCAAGGTGAATTAATGCAGAGTAGGATGGTGTGGTCTTGCATACATGGCCTGGCAGATTTTTGGGAGGGCGGGGTGGGCTGGGGGAGGCTCCTGGTGCTGCTGGGCAGGAGACTGTCTACTAACCTGCCCAAGCACCCACTGCTCCACTCTAGGGGACTTGTCGCCAGAGAGAGACGTTATTGTTATACTGTAACGAGTCTGATTAACATGCTCCTGACACTTCTCTTTAGTTTTCTGGGCTCCTAGCAACAGCACACAAAAGCGGCAGGATTGTTATTGGGCTCTGCAGGGATACGGGGCAGCCTTTGATCTGCCACCATTACACTCAAGACAGATACACTCAGATAGAAAGAGGCCGCTGGGCTTATATACTTGACAGACAGGCAATCCATCAGCTTCTGGTTTCTCACTGGAGGAGTACCCAGAAAACACAGTAGTGCCCTGGCTAGGAGAAGGGAGGATGCCCTGAATCACTCCTGCTTGAGCTAGCAAACGCCAGGCTCTGTCCTATGATGCGAAGGTGGTGTTGGTGATGGGAAACCACACCTCTTGAAAGTACCGTTGGCCCCTTTTTTCTTGAACCTTCACCGCCTCCTCTAGTCACAGCTGTTTAGCATTACCCTTACCCATCTCTGGCCATGCCCTTTCTATAAATGGAACTGAAGTCATACCATGCGGTAAACCTCTGAGCGTGTGCTAAGTAGCTCTTCCTTCCTGCTGAGCCATTGCAGCCTCTCCCACATAGAATGGAAGAGAACAGGGCTTCCTTCCAAAGTAGAGGAAGCAGTTCTATGCCAAGTCAGATGATTTGTCCAGTGTTGGCTATGCCAGGAGTAGGCAACCTTTTTTCTGCCGAGGGCTGCATTCCCTCAGGGATAATCTGGCAGGGGCTGCAAGCTGACTGTGAGTAGGATCAAAACCCAAAGTGGGCAGGGCCACCCCCTTCTCTCTTTCTCACTCTGCCACCCCTTTTTTCTCCCTTACTTTTTAACATCACCCCCTCTTTCTCCGTGCCAAGCAGGCTGCCAGAGGAGGGACAGATCACTCTTGCAGAGCTCTGAACTTACTGCTTTTTAAATTAGGCTGAGGGCCACAGATTACCCATTCCTGGCAGTAGTTATCCAGGCTCTCCAGCAGAAGTCTTTTCTGTTATGCGCTAGCAGAGAATTTAAGCATCAGCAGAGTTAAGCTCTGGGTGCTATGTGAATTACCTGGAGGGAGCAGGCTTTTTCCCTGCATTCAAATCACTGAGACTTTAGACTTTGTAAAAATAAGAAAAGCTACTTTATTTATAGAAATAGTTTTAGCTAACTAAGATGGAGGTGCAGTGGATAGACTTAGTCATTGCCCCCATGCTAAAGGAGACAAAGACAAAGGGCTCATCTATATGGTGGTTTACCATGTGTTTGGTACTGCTCACATCTCATTTAAATGCGCATGGTCACGTGACATCACCAGCAAACGGAAGCTGTAACACAGTTTTCACCCTGTAAATCTTTACAAAGCCAATCCACTGATGATACAAAAAAAAGGGGGGGGAGTCTCCACTCCATTTCTCTAGTGGTTGCAGACTCTTTGCTCTGATGCTTTTAGGTGGGTGTGTCAGTTGCTCCCCTCTCCATGCCCACTATCTCCTCCTCCCTTCTTTCATTTTGTTTCCCGTGGGCTGACAAGCAACTTCTGGCTACTCTCCTCCATTCTGCTGGCCTTTTTAATGTTGCTGCAAACAGTGCCTTTATTTTCTTTTCCCCCTGACAAGTGCACGAAAGCATAACACTGCTCAAACAAAGATTTGTATTTCAGCTATATCCTATCAACCATAGGCAAGGAAAACACAGATATATGCACTTCCAGGTTTTTTAACAGCAGCTGGTAGAACAAATTGAGAGTGTTCGCTCACCTAGCAACCAGAGGGAGTGGAAGTGTATAATTAGAGGGTGGGGCTATAAGGAAACAGTGAGACGAATCCTTCCCAGAAGAATGCCTACTTGTGTGAATGGGAAAAACCAATTGGCAGCTACTAGTGAGCAGGAACTGCGGATGGTGCAAATCAATTATGAAGGTAAAAGCAGTGCATTTGCTATGAAGAAATGTTCCCATGCAGATGAGCCCAAAGATGTCTGCTCTCCCTCAGCTCATCTGTGAAGGAGGAGAGGGTGGAAGTGAGGTCAGCTCCCTGAAAGTATCAATTTACAACAGAATGAAGACAGGTAGAGGAACACAGGTAGAAGGGGTGTTGTAAGTATGGCAAGAATGACTCCTACTTGGTTCTCTTTACAAACTTAAGGGGAGATAGAGAGTCCTCCAGCTGCCTAGGCTCCCTAACCTTACCTCACAACTACCTACTTCACCGATTTGTTTTTGTCCTCCTCCAGGAGGCTGCTCCTTGCTTCTGTTTCAAGGCTACTTCTGGCTCTGTAAGGCTAAGACTTCCTCTTCAATTGTAGCTGTAACCCTTTTCTTTGTCTCCTTTAATCCTCTCACCCATGTTTGTTATCTTCCTCAGGATGAGTCAGGATCTTTGTGGAAATTATAAGCCAGTATTTTCCTAAAAGGAACACTTTTCCTGTTTTTGGAACTTCTTTTGAAAGGGTTCTAAGAAACCCAGAGTGGGAATCAGAATTTGGCTTGAAAGCCACCCTTTTCACCACCCCATCTTCACCTGAGCTTGTTGAATACCCTTTCAGAAAACAGAGGCAGCTAGACGTCTCTGCAAAGTGTAAACGACTTGTAACCTGAGTTTTGAGCCACTGTCAGAAATCTGGGCTCAGCTGCAACCATGCCACTGCAAATCCCAGTGAAACTCAAGGACGTGGTTCTCTTTGCCCTCTCTTCTTCAGGACAGGTAATTATTAGCATCACACATCTTTCTGTTACCTCTACCTTCCTTGTTTCCTTATTCCCACTGTTCTTCAAACCTTGTGTAGCCCAAACCTGAGACATCTACATTTCAGTTCTCACCCTGGTGCACTTGGCTTCCACTGTAACCTGCCTGGTTCCTTAATGCCCATCTGTGCTCAAGTGCACTTGTTGTCCTGTGCCTACAAGGGAAACTTTCCACCTCCTAGCTCTTGCTCTTTAATAGGTATTGTCTGACTAGCTTGTGGGTTTGAGGAGCCTGTGTATAATCTTGTAACCACTAACGGTCTTGCTATTTTATTTCTCTACTGGCACTTCAAGCCATTTTTCCTACTGTGTAAATAAACATTTTATCTTAATCTATATTGGCACTTGTTGGTTCTTGCTAAATCCCCCAAGCAAGCAAGACAGCACTGCTAGTTCTAAAATGGTAGTAATCTAGTGTACTAGCCACTGTGGCATGCAGTTGTCTAAAGAGCTCCAAAGTCATGCTTTCATGAACATGTGTGTAAGATACCAGTTTACATGTGAGTGTGCTTGGACAGATGAACAAATCGATTATCAATGTAGAAGGCAGAGTGGGGAGAAACACATGCTTGAGTCCCTATTGATTGCAATGGCAAATTTAACCACTTGCTGAACTGCGCAGTACAATCCTATTCATGTCTATTCAGAATTAAGCCCTATTGAATTAAGTGGCACTCACTCCCAGTGTATATAGGATTGCAACCCAAATCTGGGACTCTCAGGTGTTTAACTTTGGCTGGATTATGCCCGTATGCTCTACATTTTTATTAGATGTTTCTGTTTTTCACAATGAACTTGTCTAGTAATGCCTTGATCACTTCTTCAAGCAGTCTTCCCATTTTCAGTTGAGAGTTCATGAGTTCTTTTTGTGACAGAGTTGACCAAAGGAGCCATTTTAATTGAGTTGAATTTGCTAACTGAACACTCTAAATTTAAGTGAAACAGGGTTGCAGGTCATGTCAATTTCACTTTGATTAAAATTGCTTCATGTAACAGGTTGAATGAAAGGGATGTCGGAATTCTATTGAGTTGCGTAGCAGAGCGGAGAGTTTTGAGCGAGCTTATGTGTGTGTGTTTGAATATTTGCTAAGATTCTACCTTCCCTGCAAATTAGTCAGAGACTTTAAGCTGTAAAATAAGAAACAACTACTTTATTCTGGAAGTACATGCTTGACAGGAAAGAATTCTATATCTAGCTAACTAGCTATGTTGGAGCAGCCTGCACTGGTCCCAGTGCAGCTCTCATGCTGGTTGAGAGGGAGAGACAAAGGAAAGATGTCTGCTCCCCTCTCGAGAGAGAACTGGAAAGGCGGAAAGGAACTGGGATCAACATCCTTTGCATATCAGTCTAGCAGGAAGGGGAGAGACGGCAAGGATCAAAGGACAGGTATAGCCTAGACTAAGAGGTCTTCTCCCTAGCTACCCTTTTTAACCCCATGCAGCCTCAACCCATCAAGTTGGGAGTTGAACCTCATACATTCCAACAAGGGGCACACAGTCACAGAATGATATGTAGTGTGAAAAGGATGAAGATCCCTGCTTGTAAAGTGTATAAAGATATACACTGTCAATAAGACATTCGGCTTCAGCTATGGGGGGTATATAAATGTAATAAATAATAATAATAGCATGATCTTTGACTAGGGCTAAAGCTCTCCTTTGGAATGTTAGTTTTACACCAATTTATACCTCCACTTACTTACCTCTTCAGAGACTGTCCTGATAGGTTTCCACCAAGATCTATTAGATTGGCAGGGAGCCAGTGTGGTGTAGTGGTTAAAGTGTTGGACTCTGACCTGGAAGACCAGGGTTCAAATCCCCACACAGCCATGAAGCGCACTGGGTGTCCCTGGGCCAGTCACTGCCTCTCAGCCTCATGAAAACCCTACTCATCAGTCACTGCCTCTTAGCCTCATGAAAACCCTGTTCATAGGGTCGCCATAAGTACATTTACATTTTAGAGATAGGGCCCTTTCAGTAGTGGCCCCACATCTTTGAAACTTGCTCCCAAGGGATATATGTACAGCCCCTTTCTTTGTTATCTTTTCAACTGGCTTTGGAAAGTTTCCTATTCCAATCCACTTTTAATTTAAAATCTTAGTTGGGTTTTGACTGCTTTACAATACTAGTTTTATTTGTTTATTTTATGTTGCTTAAAGTGCTGTGCTGCGTTTTATTTTTAACTGTTGCTATGTATTTTTTGCATTTATTGATTGCTTTTATTAACTTGTTTAATCATTGTTATTTTAAATATCTATATCCATCGTAAACAGCTTTGTGAAGGGTCGCCTTTAATAAGTGGAATAGAAATGTGTGCATAAATACATTAATGCAGCAATCCTTACAACAACCCTGCAATGTAGGCCAACACTATCACCCCCATGTTACGGACTGAAGAGGCCTAATAACTGAATAATAGGTCTGCATCGGGTTGGAGTAAGATTTGAATTGGGGGCTTCCTAGTTTGTAATTCAACAGCTACCCTTACTCAGGTTCTATGGGAACTTCATAAGATCTCCCCTGCCCCACCCTTCAGTAGAGAAGCCAACCTGGACATTTGATGGGTGATGGAGGGGAGGGAATGGTCAACTGGGCTGTGTTGCATCCTTATGGCCATATACTTGGGAGAAAGCCTCAATGAACTTGGGGGTGGGTTCCTTCTGAATTAAACATATATAGGCTCAGACGGTACCTTTTGTGGGAGGCCTTTCTCTTGCCACAGGGAAAGGATCAATACATACAGGCCCCACCCCCGTTTGATTTTAATGCAGACTCATGGTAAACCACTGGACAGGGCACTTCACTCGAGTCGCTTCTTATACTGCTTGGGCAGGTTTAACAATGCACCTTAACAATCCCCATGATCTCGCGCTTCTCTCTGGTCTCTCAGTTTGGCAGGAAAATCTGGGATGGGGAAGGGGAAAAAAGAGCTACGTGGGGTGTTTTTTCGCAGGTGGGGTTTCTTTGACTCGGTTTGCAATCGTATGGCTAAATCGACACTGGCTTTTTGTGTGGTAGCATTCTTGTCCCACTGTTCCGCGACATTCTCACGTGATCCGCGACGGAGGCTGAAAGGCGCGTGGCCGCCTCCCCATGGGAAAACGTAAACTCGGAAACTAGATTGCTGCAAATCCTAGAGTTTCGTCTTCAGCAACTTTTAGGAAGCTCGTGGTAATATCAATGGGTCCCATGTCCGAGTTGCTTCGACCAGGGTCTCAGTTCACTCCGTTGGACGCTCCTCCCAAAGTCTCCTGCCCTTCGACTCCTCCCAGTGATCCCGATTCCCCTTTTTAATTTCCTTTTCGGTGGTTGCTGCTTTGAGAAATCACGGCAGAAGCGTCTCGATGCCCAGAAAATCAGACGTCCACCGGCTCCAGCCTCGTAGCTGATCGGGCACAAATGATTCATTCTGTGACTTAATCAGTTGTTTTATTAATGCTCAGCTGCCTCCCGTCGAAATTGATGGGCCTTCGAAGTGCTCGCCTGTGCCCGATCGTGCCTATTTCACGTTCCCTGCTAGAGAAATAAAAAAAGCCAGAATCTAAGGAAGGTTTCACAATGCAAATACTTTGTCTTCTCTTAATCGCAGCCTGAATCCTCAGATTTATTTGCCAAATACATGCCACGGAACATTATGAAATGTATTGGGGCTGTGGCAATCGGGTGGGGTTTACTTTATGTTTTCTTTTACAGCTACTGAACATAGGTGGCACTGGGGTGGGCTGGTCGGTGTATCTTCCCAGACAAGCTGCTCCCCACACCTTTAGACCTGTGCATTTTCACTTGCAAATTATAACTGAATCATAAACTGGAAATTAAAATAAGGGTGCAACCATAAACTCGCTTACTTGAAAGCTGCCCCCATTAAAATAAATACAAATCAAATCCTGTGCCTCCCCTCCCCCCCAAATTCTCTGTTGCTGCTACGGGGGGGGGGTCAGTCTGTGATGGGAAGTAGATCTTTCTGCTGAGGCAGAGAGGAGAATGGGGACAGACAGGAAGAGACTTCGTTTGACTGGCCGGTAAAATGAACGAATCGAACCAAAGGTAAGCATTTTGAAGTCTTCAATTTCAGTGAGTAAATGCGGTTAAGGTCTTGGGGAACCTTAAACACTAAAAGCACAATCCCACGCATATTTACTCCAAAGTATGCTCCGCGCTGTTCAATGGGGCTTAGTCCCAGGAAAGTGTGAAGAGGGTTGCAGCCTTCCAAGTCCTTGAATGTGGCCAAGATTGCCCCAAAGACTTCAAGGACTCATTTCTGCCCGTTTGCTTGACTGCTCGAAAGAACAAGCCTTGTTAACGTGGATGAGAACTCCCCAAACTGAGAAGGATGGGAAAGTTCCATGCTGAAGGACAAGCCAGTGAAGAGATGGTGGCCCTTGGTGGCAAAATGGGCAACAAAGTTCAGCTTGAGCTGTCTGGGCTTTCCGCGCAAGTCCTGTGAAGCGAGGAGGAGGCGATTAACGTGGCGGGAGGGTGAACCAGAGCAAGGAACTGTAGAATCCGGGAAACAGGCTTATTTAATATTTACTATTAAATTTTATAAACATTTCAACCATGAATACAATGTATTATAATTCGCTGCCCTTTCCAGGCCCCTTTGTTAGTTCCCTCTAAAGCCGGCCGTTTACAAGAATGCTGTCATTAAGAACTAGTGCCTGAGCCGAGCTTTCTTCTTTTCCCTTCCAACCCTTTTTTCCTTTTGTGCGGAGTCATTTTGATTCTAAGCCTGAGGAAGGGGACGGCTGTCTTATTACTGATATTTGTAAGACGCTCTAGAAGCCTTTTCGTCTTGGCTGAAAAAGGGGCTAAAATATAATAATCCAGCTCACTCACACTCTAGTTCATTGTGAACATTTTATGTGACTGTAATAGTCAAACTTTCGTCTCCGCAAAACTCGCAAATCCGTTTGCGTGTGCCTGGGTATACTCAACCACTTTCCCCAGCATGAGTAACCAACACACACGCGCGCGCGCGCGCGCGCCCTTCTATAGCTTTAACAATCTTGCAACTGCCTTCATGAGAACAGAAGCTGACAAGGCTCCGCTTTTCCCCAGCCTGTGGTCCTACGGGTATCCAGGACTGGGGAAGGCGGCTCATGGCCATCGTGGGGGTGAAAGCGTCACATGCTGAGCTCTCCTACAGGCATGGGGCATTTGCCGGGGGTGGGGGAGCTAAGGAGGGGGCTGTATAGCCGAAAGTAACGCCTGCCTCTCTGCCCCGCCCCTAATTGCGTTCGAAGTTCCTGCTGCGCAAGAAGCCCCTTTCTAATCGAGGGGACCTTCCTCGCAGGGGAACGCGCGCCGCGCTGGTGCGAAAGCGGAACTGTGTCCAAGAAGCCTGCTTGGCCATTTCAGAAGGCTGAACGTTCCCCACCTGGTCTTGGGCTAAGACGCCCGTCGGCAAAGATGTGACCCGAGAAGAGGACTTTCCCTTCTCGCACCTTCGAAAAGAGTAGAAAGGGCAATTCCAACGGGGCTTGCGTGCCTCTGCTTCTCTCTCTTTCTCTCTCGGGCCTAACCCAACTCTTGAAGCGGTCAGTCGTTATTTACTTATTTGCATATTAACGATAAATCCGGCTGTTTAATCCGATAATCTGTTTTGTTTTACCAACTGGGTTCCTCGCATCGAGCAGCACGAGAAGAGGGCGGGCGGGGGGGAGCGATTTCAAGCAAAGAAAGTCCTTTCAACCTTCTTAGACCATTTTCTGTACGGGAAAAATGGAAATGGGGGAGAGGCAGTGGAAAGAAATCTAGAAAAGTATGAATGTACCTAAAACTCTTGACTTCCCCACTCCCATTCATCTAAGCTTCTGTCCCTATCCCACCCCGAAATCAAAGCGATTACTTAAAGGGTTTAATTTGGCTAGAACCTGTACTCTCTTCCCTTCCCCTTTAATAATGCTCTTGGTTTCCTAAAAACATATTTAACGCCCGAATTATTTTGCTAAGAACTTGTAGGGGACGCAGGCTTTAGGAACCTTCACCTTATCCTGAAATGACACACCCACTCACCCCATTTAGCCTTCAGTTAGCAGCAGTCCTTCAAAATGCAGGAGAAGGGAGGTTCTTACACCTCCACCCCCCCTCCACTATCAATGTACCTATTACTTGCTCTTGAGGCAAAAGCGGAACTGGAGGATTCCACTGGATGGCTCCTCAGTAAAGAACGAGCCCCTATCTCCCTTTCCCTCCTTCCCAAATTCCATCCGACCCTCATTCCTCATAGGCCACCCCTTGGTCTGGCAATTAAACGAGGGGTTGTCATGAAGTTTCCCATAAAACAATGAAGGCAGTGCGCTGGGAGGGGGGACCCCCGCTGGGCAAGTAATTAAGGGAACATAACAAGCGGTATCTCCAGGGTACCATTGAGAATAATGAAGAAGAAACAAGGAAGGGGGGACGGGAGAAATCCATTTTCATTTCCTGTTCCCAGGGGGGTGTCTTCTCTCCCAGTCTGCAGTGGGAAAGAGGTGAGATGGTTGGACCGCAAAGCCGATCATCTACCCCTTATTTTAGGAGTAAGTCCCATTGATAAATCAATGGCAGCTCATTCCAAGAAGCTAAACAGGCACAGAGTTGCCCTCCTAGAATTAATTAACTGATCCTCCCCTCCCCCCACCTGGGGAAAAGGCAGGACAGTAAGAGGTAATAATGGTCCAGGTGATTTCCGATATAGCAGGTCCAAATCAACCATCATGAAAGGAATGCAGGTTTTGTCGCACAAGGACAGCTAGGCCCTATGGCACGCAGTGCAACCTTATTTCCCTATTAATTTCAGAATTTATGGTGATGAAAAGGCAAAGCCTTCTTTTTTTAGGGCCTGGGCTTTGATACTGAACATTATCAATCAGATAATTTTTAATATATAAGTATAGGCTGGTGTGTGTGATTTTTTAATCTAGAGGACCCCCAAAAGCACTGTACAGCCACATGAAAACCAGTTGCAGGTGCTGGTATTAATCTTCAAAATTCTAAAAGGTTTGGGAACAGGCTGTTTGAAGGAGTGCCTGCATTCATATGCACCTTTGGATCAGCATCTGAAGTCCTGCCTTCTGTGCCACCACTGAGAGTTGTTAGGCTGGTGAATACCAGGGACAGGGCCTTTTCTGCAGGGGCCCTGCATCTTTGAAACACCCTTCCTAGGCCCTCCCTTGGGCCTTTAGGAGGCCCCAGAGACCTCCCCATCCTGTTGCCTTCTGGATGATTTAATAACTGTTTAAATAACTGTTTTATCTGCTGCTGTTATTTTTATCTGAGATAACTGCTGCTGCTGCTATTTTAATGTTTTTGTTATTTTTGTGTAATATATTGTTTTACTGTCCGCTGTAACCACTTTGGGAGGATAATTTATCCTGAAAGATGTTTTTTAAAATCCATAAAATATTTTCCAAGCAGTGGTCTGTAAGAGTTCTCAGAGAACTGATAAGTCCAAGTCTGGGCATGAATTGAATGGGAGCAATGGCCTCCTCCTCAGTGAGGTGGTAAACCTTTCTGACTAGGCTGTACCCCTTTAGGCTGCAGGTGGAGGCTGACCTGACTACATTCTCATCCATATATATAAAAATATTTCTAGGTAGAAAATAGATACCAGAGGAAAGTAGCCTGGCCTACCCTTCTCTTGACATGCTAGTTGTCTAGGTGCAACACTATATTTTATTTGTTTAACAAAATGTATATACTGCTTGATTGTAACAGAATCGCTAAGTAGTTTACAATAATTATTAAAATTATCCATAACAATTATCAATATGTATGAAAGAGGAGGGAGCATTCAATTATGTGAACCTCCACCTGCAGCCTGAAGTGGTACAGCTCAGGTGGAGAGGTTTTCTACCTCACTGAGAACTAGGCCATTATTCTCATTCAATTCATGCATAAAACTGTTGAGTCAGCAACCATTTCTCACGAATTTCCGAAGACAGCTAAGTATTTGTTTTTATGGTGAAGAAAACATTCCCTCAAGGAGCCAGCTTTTTGAAGTCTAAAAGCAAAAAGAAACCACTACCAAACGCGAAGCCCTCTACAGTAAAGTTGGACTCTCACACAGCTGGAAATATACTCGGCCACTTAAAAAAAACCCTGCTTGAAATAATGCTTTTGTTTCGGAGGGTCTGATCTGCTTCGCATATCGCAGTCATCGCTGGCAAGTGGTTCCTAATGCACGTTTGCCACGAAGGAAGCCTATTAATAGTACATGGAGCTGGAGTGATAAAACAAGCACGTGTGAAGTTACGTGTGTCACACCCACTCATTTGAGAAATGGGGGGCCACGACACCAAGGTAAATGGGAGAAGTGTGTCAGCTAATAAAATTTGATGCGGACCTGGAGGGTCGATGTACTGATTCCGCCGCTACAAACTTTAGATTTGCCATCCTGCACTCAGCAAGGAATCGCAGCCAGTCCAACCCTCTCTGGACCTATATGTCAACACCAGTTTGTCAAATTCCCTCTTTCACAGTTCTAAGCGAACCCTTAAATAGGTAACAATCGAAGAAGACGGGGCCTCAAGATGACACTGTTTTGCCCAGGCCTAGGCCGCGTGAAGAGTTTTCCCCCTCCGCCAAATAAGCTTCGGCGAAGTTTGCAAGGTTGGCAGTAAATTACTCAGCCGGCAGCACCTGAGTTTACAAACTTTTTTTCTAAAGATATGGCTGCTTTTGAGAGTATGACGGCAAGACAAAACCCCCAAAAGCAAAGGGGCAGGCTCCACAGCGATATTGCGAAGGAAGGAAGGAATTAACTACAGCTGCAACCCAATACACACTTACCTGGGAGTAAGTCCCATTGAATTTAATGGAGCTTACTTCTGAGTAGTCATGGATTGCAACTAGTTAAGCTAGCTAACAAGCTAGTCAACTGCTGCGGTAGAGGTGGTTATATGAATTGTGCGGCTGCAGAAGGAGGCGATAGGTAGAACCGTAGACGAGTAATCCGAATTATTTCTCGAATCAAAACAGGAGGCTTCCTGTAAGAAACCCCGACCCAGACAAAACAATCTCTCTCTCTCTCTCTGCTCCTCCTCTTTACACCATTCACATATTCTGAATTAATAACGACCCTCTGGATCTGTTCTTGGGAGACATTAATGCCGGCGAGAACGATCTTTCACAAAAAGTATGTGTGCGTGTGTGTGTTAGAGAGAGAGAAGGAAACGTGGAATCATTTTTCAACCATCTCAGGTGAAGAATAGTTAAAGTATGTTAAAGGACTTACAGCGCAATCCTAACTATGTCAACGTGGCTCCTATTGCATTTTTTAAACAAATAACAACCCAATGGGGCTTACTCTCAGGTAAAGTAGGGTTCGGATTGCAGCTTTCATCGGTTTTGAACGATTTTGCCAACCTGCTCTGCCGCAACTTCTGCTTCTTTCGCGCTCAGCGCATTCACTTCCTTCGCCGATTTCCCCGCTAGTTAGATCAAGTCACTCCTTAGCTTTCTAATGGGGCGTGTCTTAACGAGAAGGGGCGCGTAGGTGTGCATTTCTGCGCGCGCGCGGTTTGGGCTCTGGCTCCTCCTCTCTTGTTTACTTCGGCTCTATTCGAGGGTTTTGCTGCCTGCGAGCGGGAGAAACGAGGCCCAAGTCATGTAGTTGGGTTGGATAGGACGGAGAAGCAACTTCACCATTAGTCGAGGTCATTGCCTTTCACAAATCTTTAGGATCATCGCGCCCTCCTTAAGTGTTTCTGCAGTCATCGGCTCCAGGTCAAGCCTTCTCCAATTTTCTTCTCCAACTCCCCCTTTATAGCACCGGACCCGCATCTGATCTCCGCCTCTTCCTTGCCGGTGCAGCTCGATCTTATACGTGCGATTACTCGCAATGAGGCCCCAATTAGTTTAGTAGGACTTGCCACTAAATGTTCATAAGATTAAGACTTTAAAAACAGCCAGTTAATATCTTTTTAAGAAAAAAAGGAGGCGTTGTAGACGGAGCCTCCCTGAAAGCCGCCTCTTAAAAGTCCTGAAAAGTCCCACCTCTTAAATCTAAATGTCTTTAGGGATGAGTCGCTCAGGGCTGAAAGCTCTCTGTATATGCCCAGGAGCATTCACGTGTAGATCCTAATATTGAGCTCATATTGAGAACATAACAGGTTCTGATGCTCAAATTCAGCTTTGTTTCCAATTTTGGGGGGGAGGGGAGACACTTTAAATTTAATCAGACGATGGGATAAATGATCCCCCTCCCCCTGCCATAGTGTTTTCTATTTACCCGTTTAAGCAAACAGAGCAGCTTTCCCGGGGCGCCCGTCTAAGCGCAGCTTGTAGGTCATGAAAAGGTTGGGGCCCGGTTTGCAACGCCGCATTCTACTAATTTCTTAAGAAACACTCGTTGCGGGGCCCCCGCACAAAAGGCGATGATTTAATGAGGAAGAGAAACAAACTCGTTGATTGTTGGCTCTTGCAACTTCCTTGGGAGTCCCCCTGGCAGCCACAAGCTGATCTCTGCGTCTTCAATGCGGCTCGCCTTCGGGAGGAGAGGCCGGCCTGAATAGAGGACAAAGGCAGCTTGTTCTGTTTATTTACCCTCCCTACAAGCTGGGTTAACCTCTCCCAAACAGCTGGGCTAAGCCCGTTAGCCGTACAGCCCAGATGACCTGATGCAGAATCGCCACTGTCATGCAAACGAGCCTCCTCGGGCCCTGATGTGATCCACCAACTCCATCCTCTCTCCCCACCCAAACCGGAGGCTGTTCACCCCCGGATGGACCAGCTGTGCGTTAGGGGGGGTCGACTATCCTTTCCCACAGACTTAAAAGACAGACATCACATTCTGTCTATTGGGGATGAAATGACAGGATTTTTATTTATTACAAAGAGGGGCAGGTAGGTCCCTAGATTCCATCCCCAGCATTTCCAGGTAGGGCTGGGAAAGACTTGCAGACTGAAAGCCTGGAGAGCTGCTGCCTGTCAGGGTAGACAAAACTGGGCCAGATGGACCATCGATCTGATTCTAAGGTAGCTTCCTATGTTCCTCCTGTTTTAGGACAAGGGTCATAGCTCAGTGGCAGAGCATTTGTTTTACATGCAGAAAGTCCCAGGTTCAAACTCTTGGAGGCAGAGCTGGGAGACTCCCAGCCGGAAACCTCGGAGAGCCACTGCTAGTCAGTGTAGACAACACTAAGCTAGATGGACCAAGGGTATGACGGTACAAGGCAGCTTCCTATGTTGGAAAAACGGTAGCATATCAGTGCTGGAATTATGGGGGAAATGTGAGCATCCCATAACGAACTCCCCAGCTCTCAGCCCAATCACGACCTGTTTATAATCATCTACCCAGGAGAGGATATAAAAGGCAATTTGAGCACTGAAGTATATTCAAGGTTCCGCTTACAGCACTATCCTAATCTTGTGTACTCATTAGTCATTACTACTAAATTCAGTGGGATTTACTTCTTGATAAGCAAGTTTAGAATTCTGTCCTTGTAGGCTATGAAATGGAAATGGACTGCCTGCAAGTCAATTCTGACTTATGGAGACCCTATGAACAGGGTTTCATGGTAAGCAGTATTCAGAGGTGGTTTACCATTGCCTTCCTCTGAGGCTGAGAGGCAGTGACTGGCCCAAGGTCACCCAGTGAGCTTCATGGCTGTGTGGGGATTTGAACCCTGGTCTCCCAGGTCCTTGTACAACACTCTAACCACTATGCACTGGCTCTCAAGTAGGCTATAGTCAATCCTTAAAACTTTTTAGCATGTTAAATCGCCTATTTTTATTTAGATCAGATGTTCTTAACCTGTGGTCCATGCACCTTGAGGGAGTCCATGAACCAGGTGCAAAAAATAAATTTGCAATGCAATATATATATATATATATATATATATATATATTGTGGTCTGTAGCTTTCATCCAGTTCTCAAATGGGCCCACGAGCCAAAAATGGTTAAGAACTACTGATTTAGATGATGCTTAGAGAGGTGAAGGTCGATATGATAAGGGTGAGAAACACCCCTAGATCACATGCTTTTTAAAAAAAGGATTGGACAAATGCACTGAAGATATGCCTGCCAACAGATATTTCATGGAAGAGTCAAATGTAGCTTCCATAATAAGAGGCAGCTGAATTTTCCACAGAATGTGATTTAGAAGACATACCTCTCTGAACCCCTTCCTTCTTTACATCTTGTAAGAGGTGCAGGGATCCACTTGTGCTGGAGGTGGGGAAGGGGTTACCATGGATTCATGGTATCTGCAAAGGACAAGTGGGACCTGCAACAAAATATTGCAAAGTATGGACTGTTCCTGTTGGGGGTGCCAGCCAGCCATCCCCTTTTCCAGGATATTCTGTTCCATATCTCGGCCCCTAGCATCCCATTTTCTGCCCTCCACTACCAATAGACCCTCAGCATTCCATGACCACTGAGCATGCTCAGTTCTCATTGGGTTAATTTGGGTTTCTCTTTCTCTCACTCCTTACTGCTCTTTACCTAAAGATTTTTTGTACTTCTGTAAACCTTGGAGTTCCCCCAAACCTGTTGACACCTCTCGTCTTGTATGTGGGTGGGGTCATTTTGGTTACATACAGACAGGTACCTGGAGAACTGACATCACTAATTAGGTCATAGTTCCCTCCATGTAGATACGAATTCTGCAAAACATATTGCTGTTTCCTGTTCAGGTGACAAGCGGCAATGGAAGACAGAGCTCCTGTACCTTTCATACAGTGCAATTCTATGCAAGTCTGCTTAGAAGTAGGCCTCATTGGATTCAATAGAACTCACTCTCAGATAAGTGTGTATAGCAGGTTGGGGAACTGTTGGACTCCAACTAGCTCGCATTTGCCCCAGTCACTGGCCAGGCGTGATGGGACTTGCAGTCCAGCAGCATCTGGAGGGCCATAGCTTCCCCACCCCTGGTGTATAGGATTGCTGCCATAGTTGTATAGAAAAGAATTTTAGGAGGAGTAGGTTCTCTCTTTTGTATGACAAGCTCTACCTCCTCCTTCTATACAAGGGTACAGAAGCTCTGTTCTTTCTTTTTTTGTAGCTCATCCTTCTTACATAAAGTTTGCACAGTCAAAAATTAATCAGATTTGGGCTTCTCCCTCGCAATTCATTGGTTGTTTTTAATGGTATTTTCCCAGACAAGTCAATCTTTGCTTCCAGGTCTGTCTTAGCAAGTGATTGCAATGGGAAAGGGGCTCTGATCTTACCGCTATGGTCCATGATAAGGAAGAAAAATATATGGCAATGTTGTTGGGTAGGTAATAAATAGAGTTCTGTTGAAGTGTGAACTGTTGTGTCCCCCCCACTCCTGGATCATATAATCCTTCAAACTGCTTCTGGAACCTCATTAGAGGGCAGCTTCATGTAGCAGATCATTTTTTCTTGATGGCTGTGGCGATCGTAACAATATTCTGGGCCTGCTTCAGTAATGGCATGTCTATCATGCTGCCCCGGAAAGTGAAGGCACCCTGCAAAACAAACAAAAACAGAATATCAACATCTTGAAAAGAACATTGGGATAGTACCTTGCAGGCTTGGTGGGGGGTTGTTATACTTTGCTGCAAGACAAGAATCATTAGATACCACGTGAATCAAACAGGCTTCTTGTATTGGCTTTAGAAAAAGCAAAGAGGCACTGATAATATTAAAAGGGGGGGGGGACGGATGCATAGTTGTGAAAGAAAGACAAAACAAAAATTACACCCTGCATAAAAAAATACTAGCTGCCATGGGTTGAAGTATATTAGTAAGTGGGGTGAGGAGTTGGAAGACACAGATGATTGATTCTGTCCCTTTCTTGAAAAGGAGGGAGTAAAGAGCACAGTACTGGTTCAGGTGCCCAGGACAAGAAGATCTTCCTTTCCTATTTCCCAGAAAAAAGTGAGCTGAGATGGGTGAATGAGAACAGATTCTTTCTGACCGAGGCTAGCATTAAGGTGTCCTAGCATTAAGTTTCCCTCCTGTGACAAATCACCTGCACTGACCAGTTGTCAAAGTGCTGTTTGATAAAATACTGTTATTCACAGGGAACATTTTCATGAGCCGCAGTACTGAAGAACTTTTTAAAGTTTAAGCTTTACTAATGTGCTCAACAAAAAATAAATACGTGAGAAAAAAAATACAAAAGCAAATATAATGACCCACCACTTATTTCATAGTTCTTGGGCTTGGTACAATAATATATATCTTTAAATTAATCTTATTTGAAAAATTAATAACTTAATGTCTATACTACTACTACTTTTTAACCTGATGTCCTGGGGTAAAAACCATGTAAAAATCAAAGCTAACAATTAATTACAGCGATAAATTACAGAAATCCCCCCCCCCAAAATATTGCTTTGTAGTTGTTACTATTTTTTAAAATTTGGTCTCCATATTTTCAAGGCTGCTGAGGAGAGTGGATATTGTATATCTTTCTGATTTGTGTATGAAATAAAAACATGCCATACTATGTAAAAATCACTTGGTCTACCTCTCTCTCATTAATAAGATTTCATGTGTTATTTTTCAGCCACTGCAGTTTTCCAAACATTTCTATACCTCAGTGCTATGTTTAGTTCTAGGGATTTCCATTTTGGGGCAATAGATAATCCAGCTGCTGTAATACGAAATACAAGCAATTCTACAGATTTCATATCTCAGTTGGGCCCCTCAAACAAATATTATAACTTTAATTGAGGTGTGAAGTTAATGGGCTCTTTCAAGTTTAAAGACATTTCCTGATCTGCTTTTTCCCAACAGAGCTTTGAACTAGTTAGAACCCTGGGTAACTAGTATTGCCATGAAACATCCGCCCCAAAGTTGGAATTGGCAAGAATAATGGAGCTTTGTCCTCAGTTTCAAGGGGCAATGTCATTGCTGCGAGTTCATGATCTGCAAACTGGTTTGTGGGTTACCTGTTTTATCAACTCATAACTCAGTAATTACAGTATGGAGAGGGGAACCTGTCACCCTCCAGATGTTACTGGACTGCAACCGCCATCATCCCTGACCATTGACCATGTTGGCTAGGGCCAATGGGGAGTCCAAAACATCCCTGTTATAGGAGGATGTTTAAGGTTTGTGTAACATTTATGAAACTGGTGAAATTTCTAGACTGGTATACAGTGGGTTCTCCCTTACTGGTCTCTCCCTTCCCCCACACCTGACAAGGTGACTGTTTTGCCATTGTACAGCTTTTGGCCTTGCAAATGGTTGAATACAAATTTAGACTGTGGGCCCATAGGAGTAACCAAGACTGTCAAACGAATTCAAACATACCAAACTCGTTGAATTTTAATCAGTGCCTTTATAAAGGAATACTGAGAATGGTTCAAAAACAGCATCACCATATTTGGAAAAGCAATCAAACCCTGTCTTCTGAGGATACCCTAAATTTGTGAACAGATTCTGATAAAGACACATTGGTAGGTTATCATGGATTTCCAAACCAGAGCTTGGAAGATTACTTTAAAAAAGTAATAAATTACAGTTACAATTACATGGCCCAAAAAAGTAGTAATTACCATAACAATTGCAATGGCCCTGAAAGTAACTGATTACTTTTCCTCAAAAATAATCACTACAATTACATTTCAGTTACTTTTTTAAAAAACGCCTAGAAGGTGCTGGCCTTGGCTGCTGCACATCTAACTAGCCTGAAACAACATTAAAAATAAACACATACAGAGGTAGTAGAATAATTCTTTTTATCCATAAGACAGCAATGGTGGTCTCTCTGCTGGTAAGGGAGGGGGGAAGGAGGCAGAGGCCACAGCTCAGATCTCTGCACATCAAACCAAGTGTACCCTCCCCCCTCAGCCAGCAAGCCTAATCTCTCTCACTTAACCACCTCCTGGACCCTGCCCTGCCACCAACTAAGGAACACTCACCCAAGCAAACATTTTCCTTTGAGATGCAAACAAGTTAAAATACTGCAAATAGCCAGAGAGGGTGGTGGAGGCCACTTTGTGTGCCAAGTGCAAACACAGGACTCTCTCTCTCTCTCTCACACACACACACACACGTTGTCATCTTTCACTTCCACAGTTCTTTATTCTGCTGCCGCCTCTTTCTCCTCCTTTATCCATGTTCTTGCCCTCTGGCTCCTTTCTCCTTCCACTCCATTCTTCTCCACCAGAGTCCATTTTTTAAAACAATTGTTTTCTCCACTCCACCCCGTCTCACTCTCCACCTCCTCCTTTGTCGCCTCCTACCCACCCACAGAGCATGAAGGTACAGCGATGCTGCACAGAAGCCCATTTGAGGCACATGATTTTCATCCACAATTCAGAGGAGCAGGAGAGTAATGCCCCAAAGTAATGCTGGAAACATTACAATTACTCCACAAAAGTAATAAAATTACTCCTAGTTCTATTACAATCAAAATGTAAAGGAATTACCCACTCGTTCCTCAAAATAGTAATGAATTACAAGTAATTTGTTACTTGTAACTAATTACTTCCAAGCTCTGTTTCAAACTACTTAGAAAAACTAAGTAGACAGATAACATACAATTTCATAAACAAAATGGTTGCATGATAAACAATAAAACTGAAAAACAGTATAACTAAATGTGATCCAGTTAATCCAAAGGGCTATTTAATGCAAAATGTTTTGAGGTTTATTTTGTTTTATCTAACTGCATATTTTTCTGCTTATAATAATTGATTACTGATATTTTAAAAGACATACTTCCTTTTTCTTCTCTCTTCTTTGACTTTTTTTTATTATTTAACGTTCTTAATTGTTTGAAAACAGAGAAGTCTACCTGGATAACTACCACGAAGCATTACCCCGAAACAAAGGATATAAAATAGCATTTTTGCTGCACACGCTTTCACAGATCTATAGACAACCCTTGACAGAACAATGTTAAATCCTCAAATCCATTATTATAATTTATGATGCCTTTCAATGTATCATTCATCCAAGGCGGCTAAACTCTCTCTGCATACTTGCACTTGTAAGTACAACTGCTGAATGGGTTCATTTTTTTTGTAAATTCTCACATCAATACCAGAGAGAATTTGTGTTTGTGTGTGTGTGGTGGTAGTAGTGGGGAATGCTGCAAGAACCGCCCTCCAATGTAGCAGTGAAAACTAGATCCACAGTAGTAGGTGCCATTTTAGAAAGCACCAATTTAAGCAAACTGCTCTCCTGGAACCATATTACTAAAATAACAGGTTGGAAGCCTAAAGGAGTGTAGAAAATGTCTATGAAATCAAATGAGGGTTAAGTGCATACATGTTAGATTGTCTGGTGGCTTTAGTTATGTTTGCTGAAAATAATCACTAAAAATCCTAATAAGAGGGTGGGGGAGAGATGTTTTCCTAGCATTGATCTGTGGCACTGATGAAATGAATATTTATGCATCTGACGAAGTGGGTCATAGCCTCCAAAAGCTCATGTTAAAGATATTTACATTGTTTTTGCTGCAACAGATTAGATTATATTTATTTACAGTGTAATCTGATGGCTGTGTACTCAGAAGTAAGTCCCATTAAAGAAAATAAGACATCCCAGATAAGTGTGTAAAAGCAGAAGTGGGAAACTTGTGACCCTTCAGATGTTGCTGGACTACAACTCTTAATTGCTGACCACTGGCCATGGTCAGCACCACCAGTTTTGTGACCACTGTAAACTGATTGCAAATAAACCATCATGATATGGGCCCTGCTTACTGATGGTGTAAAACCTATTCATTTTTTTTACAGGACTTTGTGTTAACATTTTCTAGAACCATCCTTTTAACATGTGTTATCCTAAAATTATACAGCCACAAGAGTGGCTGTATACTGTAGCCAACGTGGATTTTTCACATTCTGCACTGTTAAGTTGAAAATACCCTCCTTCCCATTCTGATGCTTCCCATAAGCTCATTTGAAAACAAAACCTTACAAAACGTATAGTCCTGAACTCAGAAACGCTTGCTTAACTACCCTGTACATTTTCATGGTGATACACAAAACAGTCAGAGAGAATTGAGAGTTCAAAGTTTAAAAAGAGAGAAAAAAGCCCCAGAGCCCTTTTGGACTTGTGTCTCTCAGAGTTCTCATAATCTGTTGAAATTCATTAAAACTCAGCCAAGTTCACAGAGTACCTGTAATCCTGATACTGACCTTGCCCCATACTCTGACCTTCATCTTCTGCAGTTTAAAAGTTAAAAAAATGCCTGGCTGATTTTTAATTAATTTAAGAAATTGTGGCTTGAACTCAATGATAATGTCGGGCATGCTCAGTAAGACCCAGCTGTCAGTGTTCTAAAAGCCAGACTCACAGTTGCTGGGCTTGCCTAATCAGGGGGCCACACCCACACCAGACTTTGATTTCACTTGAGACAGTCATGGTTTTCCCCAAAGAATCCTGGGAAGTGAAGTTTGTGAAGGGTGCTGAGACGAGACTCCTGTTCCACTAACACAGCTCCAGTGGCCAGACTGGTTTAACAGTCAGCCACTCTGGCTGAAGCTCTGTGAGGGGAACAGGGCATCTCCTAGCAACTCTCAGCACCCTTCACTAACTACACTTCCCAGGATTCTTTGGGAGAAGCCATGACTGCCTCAAATGAAATAACAGGCTGGTGTGAATGTGGCCAGGGACAGCTTTGGTTTAAATTTGGGTGGGAGGCTTCATGTGTCTGCTGTAGAAAGAAAGGTGGGGGAAACCCTGAAAAGCAATGATACTGTTCACAATATTTTACTTTGGGAAAGGAAAGGGGCTTCCCATCTGCCCAGTGCCCCTTCTCCTCCCAATGGTCAGTTTTACCTATCATAAGCATGATTGCATGGGAGAAAATACCACTGAACTCAAAAAGCATGCATATGATCAAACCTGCCCTCCCCTCCCCTTCCTTTGCCCCTCCCCCTCCAATCCCCTCCCCTTCTAATCCCCTCCTCCCCTCCCCCTCCTTCTGCTCCCCTTTCCCCTCCCTTTCTCCTTCCCTCTCCTCTCCCCTTCCCCTCCTCCACCCCCATGGTCAGTTTTACCTATCCTAACTATGATTACATAGGAGTAAATCCCATTGAACTCAATAAGCATGCAAATGATCAGACCTGCCTTTCCCCTCCTTTCCCTTTCCTCTCCCTTCCTCCTCCCCTCCCCTCCCCTCTTCCTTCTTCCATGCCCACTCCATCTCTCCCTCCCCCACGGTCAGTTTTACCTATCCTAATCATGACTGCACAGGAGTAAATCCCACTGAACTCAATAAACATGCAAATGATCAAACCTGCCCTCCTCTTCTCTCCTTCTGCCTGTTCCCATCCCCTTCCTCCCCTCTGCCCTCCCTCCCCTCTCTCCTCCGCCTCCTCCCCTCCCCATCCCCTGTGGTCAGTTTCACCTATCCTAAGCATGATTGCAGGGGAGTAAATCCCACTATACTCAATAAGCATGCAAATGATCAATCCATTCTCAGCAAACTTGCACAGGATCCCATTCCTTACATCCCAGATTAAAAAGCAGAGAAATTCACTAATAGGCAAAAAACCTTGCGGTTTAAGAACGTACCTATAGTCCACAGATATTTCTATCAACCTTGAAAAAGCAGGGAAATTGGGCAGCTATAGTGAATGCACCAGGGGAGCAGGAGACCTGACCTCCTCTCTGAGATATTGGACTGCCCTACAAATTTGTAAAAAAGCAAACAGTCCTTCACAGTCCAATCCACTTGCTGTGTAGCTTGGAAGAATTTGGTAACATGTGCCTCTGAGCATATGGTGAGTGGTGGCAACACCTGCAGTCAGCCCAAATAATAGAAAGAAGACGTGCTGTGCTGATCTTGTATTAGCGGGGAGGAAGCAACATTATTAAGACATTTGATATCGTTCAGATGGTCACTTTAAATATGTCTGATTTACTTTGCAATTTTAGTGAAGTTTCCTATAGGAAATCATTTTCTTTTGTTTCTATTTCTGTGAATATGTGAAGTACAGCAACACTTTGCAAATTTTACACTAAAAAATCTCCAAAAATAATTGTGGAATAATAGCACTGACTATTTTGCAGAATAGTTTTCAGTGGACATCAGGAGTGTCTCAGTTTGCACAAGATAAAACAGTGGGAGGTGAAATATATTCTAGCAAAATTCTAGGTGTGCTCTATGTTTTTAATTGACCATGCCCACCTTGCCTTAAATGAAGTGGTTTAAACATAGCAGGCTGAAAACATGCATCTTGGGAAGGCAAAGTTTGTTTTTTTCCAATAGCTAGAATCATTGCTTAAATAGCAACATATTGTAATCAGTCTGATTTTACATCAAACTGCAGTTTCATGCAGTTAATGCACCCAAAATATAAATAGAACATAACCTCCAATTGAAACACAAAAGGCTGTCTTCACCATCATATGACATTGACCAATAAAAAGGCTTTGAAATTAATAAAAATAAATTTGACACAGGTTTCTAGGATGAATAATGAGGGAAATAAAATTTTCTAGTTTAGATTCTCTGTAGAAACAATAGTAACACAGGAAAGAAGCAAAGTAAGAACACCAACAAACATGAAAAAATAATTCTCCATCTTTGGAGATGGCAACCACTCACCATATGCTCAGAGGCATATGTTACCAAATTCTTCCAAGCTACACAGGAATTGGATTGGACTGTGAAAGTCCAACCCAAATTGTGTTTGCATTTTGACAAATTTGTAGGGCAGTCCAATATCTCAGAGAGGAGGTCAGGTCTCCTGCTCCCCTGGTGCATTCACTATAGCTGCCCAATTTTCCTGCTTTTAAAAGTTTGATAGAAATAGCTGTGGGCTATACGTACATTCTTAAACCTCAAGGTTTTTTGTCTATTAGTGAATATATTCAGCACTGTTAAAAAGTTGGTTGGGTATATTACCTTCACACTTTCAGCTTCCATTTATCTTTTTCCATTTATCTTGTTCTCAGAAAGCTATTCTTTAAACTTAATAGCAAAATGAAGCTTTCTTTCCCAAGTGACGCACTGCTTATATCCTTCCCTACTTTAACAGATAGACAGATAGACACACACACCCCTATAATGGTAATTCATGGGTTAGGTTGGGGCATGGTTGATGTCAGAAACCTGTATGTCAAGCTTCCATGTCAGACTGGTAACAAGTGCCAATGACATGGGCCGTTTGGACTGCTTGGGTACTTCCTGTGGCAGCACCCACCCCAGTTAAAAGATACTGGTGTAATGGGTGCTGCTGCTGATCCTAAGCACAATATAATTGAATCATAACTGCAGGCTGTCCAATGAGCCCTATTCAGATGCCACTGACCATCAATGGCTGAGCAAAGACTACATCTGGGACACATGGAGTGGGGAAGGTTCGTACGAAAAGCTAGATTTCAGAATAGATGACTGTACTATAGAAAACCAAAAGGATTTTTTGTATCTTTACCCTGGCATGATGGGACAGAAGAAGAGCAGGAAAATGCTACAGAAATGATGGTAATCAAAGATATAGATTCCAGAGCAAGGTAAAAAGGACAAGGTCAGCGTGGAGAAGGGAGGTCAGTGGAAAGAATGATTCTAGGAACTGAACTGCTCACCATATGTAGTTGAAGTTGTTCTTCCACATTTCCTAAAACACTTTTGGGAAAAATCTTGACAAAGGAGTTTATGCAGATAATTTCCATGGGGAAAACTGGCAAAGTACCTTGATTGTAAGTCGTTTTAATCAGGAGTTTCCTGTACATAAATGAAACTGTTTCTAGAAAGTCCATCCAGAGCTTCCCATTGAATAGGATTTTATCTGTGGATGACTCAAGATTATGAAGACAACACTAACTATAAATTCTAAATATGATTGCTTATTTACATCAGTGTATCTTAGAGTCAACTGGTTTTAGATGGGGAAACTGTGGCCCTCCAGTTGCTGTTGGGCTCGAACTCCAGCCAGCTAGTCAGGGATGACAGAGGCCATCAAAAAGGCCACGGCTTCCCCATCCTTAATGTAGACCAAACTACAAAGACCTTATGCAAGCAAAAAGAGCACCCTTTTACTCTTTTTGAAGAGGTGCCAGTATAGGCAGTGAAGGAATCTGAACAATATTGTTGGTTTTTCATAAATAGCTTGTTTTTATTCACTCATGATGTTTTATATTTAACTTACAATCTTAAAACAGGGACTGGAAGTTAGCAGCTGGGGGAGGGGTTCAATGCAGACCCCCATGGGTTTTAGATCTGATCCCATCCTGCTATAACACCCCTTCTCACATACATTTACCCTACAACTCAGCTACTGTTTTTATTTTGTAAATCTACCTTGAGATGGTTTACCTTTTCAAGGTGGTATAAATATATTGTAAATAAATAAGGGTAGTATTCAGTGCTAGTTCTGCTCTGAGTAGACCCACTGAAGGTAATAGACATGCCTAACTTAGATTAATTAATTTCAATGGGTCTGCTCTGAGTAGGACTCAGTTGAATTCAACCCTGTATATCTTAAGGGCCTAGTCTCCAGAATTCAAGCTTGGCTGACAACAGAGTATTATTCTAGGAGATACAACTGGAGTTATAAAATCTTAAAATATTAATAAAAGGGGGGTGTTCAAGGAAATAAGACTAAAGTAGAGACAGACAGGAGAAACTGTTCCGAGTTTCCTTTAGCTTCAGATCTACTGAACCGCAAACTGAATTTGAACAAAACATGGCAATTTTCAGCCAATAAAGCTTTATGGCAGGAACTGTCACTTAATTCTAGCAAAACCCATGCCAAATACAGTGAAACGAAAACGTAGGATTGCTGCCACTTAAATTAGCTGAAATGATATTTAGGCTGTATTGCTTTCCTTTGAGCGCTCTCAGTATGCCCTGAAGAAGGCCATCTGGCCAGAACATTAGTTCTTTTGTTACACCCTGCTTTGGAGAAAGAAAGAAAGAAAGAAAGCAGCTGAGCACCATTATACCTGTGAACACTGGGGGGAAAACACACCAGATATTTAAGGTTTGGAAGATACACTTTTCAAGCTCTTGTGCTGCAAGCCAAATCTGTATACTATCATGCTCAGCAGCTTAGCCTGCCTCCATGAGCAGTGTGAAATACACATTTCTACCCACCCTCCATATTTATGCCCACTTTTCCATTCTTGCAGTGATCTCGATTTTGGAGTAAGAGAGGAAGGAAGGGAATCATAGAACAGAAGGGTCCTATAAGACCATCGAGTCCAGTGTCAGGGGTGAAGAGTATGTTTTATATGTCTGGCTCATATTTAGGGTGCAAAGGAACAAATGTCAAGGGAAGGATTTTGAGAAGAGGCCACACAGCTCCATGGTGGAACTCATACCTTTTTGCACACAGTCACTGACCTCTCCAGTTATTAGGTAGCAAGTGCTGTGAAAGACCTCTCTGCCTAAGAATCTGGAGAGCCATTGCCAGTCAAGCAACACTGGGCTTGATGGGTCAATTATTTGACTCTAGATAAAACAGTTTCATATGGTAACCTTTGCTTCTGGAATCCAGATGAACCATTAGGCTAAGTACTGTGCAGAATATGGCTCCCCTTGTGGATTCAGTTTCCTGGGGGATTTCAGTGTGAAAAGAATTCCCTTTCTTGATCAGTGCTTATTAGTGCTCTCTTGATCAGTGCTTATGCTCACTACCATAACACACTGTTTTAGTTTACAAATGGGATACAAGGCTTTCCAAATACAGTGAAAACCACATATTTGGATTCATCCATGGAGGTGAGAGAATGTTAATTTAAGAAGGTGCTGGTTACCAGTAGAAGTTATCTTTTGGTTTCCCCAGTCCCACCTATACCCCCACTTCAGTTTACCTTGAGTCCCTGGAGCCTAGCATTTTCCCTTTCTGTTGTATCCCACTTTACGTGGAAAGAGGCTGCTGCTACTGGGGCCTGGCTCACAAAACACACGAAGCCAAACCTTGGCTCAGGGAGACTGTAGGAGCATGCAGGGCCCCAGAGGGAAGCTCACAGCTGCGTTGCCCCCTGCCCAGTCCTTTTTGCTACACTGAGCTGAGCTAAGGTTTGGCTTAGTGTATTCTGTAACCAGTATATGTTATGCAAATTAAGTTCATTTGATTAATATATCTTATTTTGCATCATATATTCTACAGTTTTCACTCATTCATTTTGAGAACTTTAATCTTGGGGAAGGACAAGGAGCCGTGTGGTGCACCCAGTGATCATGCAAAATCTTACTCAGCCACTCTTTTGGTTTCCAAGATCCACCAAGAACTGGCCACATCAATCTTTTTCTGGTGTCCCCTCACATGAAATTACCATCATGTGAATGAGGAAAGCTGGGGTGTGCTCCCTGGCCAACGTTGCCACTCCCACACACCCCATGTGTTGAGAGCTACACTTCTGCAGCAGGGTGCCGGATCTACTTGGGTGGGCTCCCCATGCGATTTAGAACTTTAGAAGACCAGGGTTCTAAATCTTGTAGGGAGCCTACACAAGCAGACAAGGCTTTCTGCTTCAGAAGTTACCCCTCTGCCTCCTGGAGGGCAACAGGAGAGGATAGGGCAGCAGGACCAGCATGTTCATCACTCCTCTTCCTCACTGCTCTGTGAGGGATTAGAACTTTTGAATACGGCTCTCTTTGTGAGAAAATATTCACATGATTGTGAAGGACTAGAAAGCCGAAATTCTCAGGAAAGTGGACTCTGTGCCCAATACCCATTATGTGCTTTATGTAGAATCACAGCAAATCACACTCACAGCCTTATTTATATACCTGAATACACAATGGAGATCAAGTGTTTATTACTGGTTTAACAGTAATATTTAACATTGTCACATTTGTTATAGAAGCTACCTGCATTTGTCCACTTTAAGATGTTTGTTTATTTCACTGGATATCCTTTATGAAAAATAATTACATCATGCTTCTAAACTTCTTCTGTCGCCACATATTTTCTAAAATTTATTTTAGATTGTTAAATACAGGATCTTGTCCTGCTTTCACATAGATAGGATTTCCCTTTTAAAAATAATGGCCGTGATTCATCACTAGGCAGGTGTAAGTAATGCAAGAATGGCTATGGGAGCACACACATCAGAATGCTCATCCCATTCAAAGCAATATATTGCAGACAGAGCAGAATCCTCACTCGGCTCTTTATCTGATTTATGCCTGTTGTTCTCTGTCAACCAAAATAAACCTGCCTATGCATGCAGACCTCCTTAGCTGGGCTAGACAAATTATACTTTTGATCAACTGTGTATTCTGTTCTCTGTTGAATTATTAATTATTTCAAACGGTAATGCTGTGAACCAGTACAGTTATAAAGGCTACTAAAACAGAACATGCATAACTTACACATTTTTCTGAAAAGATTTTTAAAGCTTTTCATATTGTTTTTTATTTTTTTAAATGTTTTTGTGTGTTTATTGTGCACTGTTTTCAGATTGAAAGGCAGTACACATTTTTATAAATAAATTTCTTTTAAATAGTTAGTAAAATTACCTCTGAATATATTTATTACTGTACATACGAATTTATAGCTTAAAATAAACTGTGATGATGTTATGATCTTTTAAAAAAATTCTTACATTAGAGCAAAGATCTAAATAAAGTAGGGCATAAATTGGTATATAAACATCATGGTGCTGATTAAAAGTATTCTGTTAAAAGTAACTGAATAGCTAAATTGGAGTATAACTGTTTTTCCACAATTGCAGGAAACCAACCAACCAACCAAAAGTTCAGTTTAGTGCAAATCTGAAATTGTTACCTGGCTATAATGTCACTATTGTTGAGATGTCAATTTATTACTCAATTTCTTTCTGGTTTTGGTTATTACTTATTACTAAACCAAATATTTCATTCCCCTAGATGCAGGAGCATAGTTTGGATTCTCTCTATAAGAGCTGTTCTGTACCTTCCAAACGTGATAAATTGTGTTAACTGATTGCTGTATGTTACTGTAAACTATTGTTGACTGAGGACATCGAACTTCCAATTAAAAACAAACTGTGATCCCAGAGGCTCAAGACCAGCAATTTATCTGTGAGCAAACTGGTCAGTCTAATCCTTTGCATTTTAGGATTTCCCCCCCAGGCTTTCAGTTTTGATTAATAACACATCGACACAACATGGAATGCTTAATAGTATCAATCTAGAATTGTATTTTAGCTCTGGTGAAATTAACGTTTTGCTTTAATGGAAGGAATAATAAGAAATAAGATAGAGACAGCAGCATTGCTGGCCATGTGATATCTGTACATTAGGTCTCATAAGGAAAAAGGAGCAATATATTAGAAATACATAAATTGAAACTTTCAAGACCAGGAGCCTCAAATCAGGATGAACATTTAAGTGTCTTCTTTGGACGCGCCACATGTGTCTCCTGTTGTGACAGGTAGTTCTTTTGGAAAATTAAGCAATCATACTTGACCAGATTTTTTTAAAGTGTTAGTTCTTTCAATATAGCAATACAAAGTCTGATAAGAGGTTTTAAGGAGACTGATCAAAACAGCATCCTTTTTCTCTTCACAGGGCGAAAATAGGGCTTTGCTGAAGTCAATAGCAAAGCTGTTTCTCACTTTGAGGAGGACAAAATTTAATCCTATAGTAAACGGCCAGTGTCATATTTATAAATATTAGGAGTTAACAGTGGGTTATAAAGAATCTAAGTATTTCCATGAATCACATTCATAGACAGCAGGCAAAACAGTGAGGAAGAAGCTCACCTTGCATTGCAAAAACATTTTTCAACTCTAAACCACCCTAATTGCATGTCATTTCCCCCCAATTGATTGCAAAGTCATTCTCAATCAGTTGCTGCATCTAAACAGTAGTACTGTAAGTCTAAAATTGTTTGGAAGAACTTAGGAAAACAATGATTTAATAATTAAAGTTTCTTCTATGCCAGATGTGCAGCTGTGATATAGTTATATAAAACGATAGCCCAGCAAGGAGTTTGATACTGAAAATGTGTACTCCTTGACATTGCAAAAGCAATAAATATAAATATTCTAATATTCTGTTTCCTTTATCACTTGTCTTTGTGTATGGAGAAATGCAAAAAAAATTTGTTATACATATATAACAGAGACCAACGGATTCCATTTGTGGTAGATTTCCATCCAGCATCTCCTAACTATCACCGAGCAATCAAGGAGAGCTACCCATTGCTGCCAAACTCTGAACATCTTACCAGAGCCATCAGCAGGCCTCCTGTTAGAGCATTTCGCCAACCTCCTAATTTGTGCAGACTGTTGGTGAGAGCTGTGCTTAAGCCACCTATCACCAATCCAGGGTCTCATCCTTGTCACTCCAAACGCTGTATCACCTGTGTGTACCTCAGGGAGACAGCCACTTTTACAAGCACTAGGACAGGCAGGACATATTACATCAAACAGAACATCTCCTGCAGGTCCTGCAATATAGTTTACATCATTGAGTGCAAAAGACCAGGATGTCATATCCAATACGTAGGAAAGACCACAACTCACCTACACACGTGCTTCAGGAACCACAAGTCAGCAATTTTGACAAAAAAAGTGGAGCAACCAGTTGCAAAGCATTTTAACATCGAGGGTCACAGCCTGTTGGACTTTTCCATTACAGTGATAGAGATGCCAGCAGATCCAGCAGCACTGACTAAAAGGGAGAACATTTGGATTTACTCTCTGGACACATTGGCACCACATGGCCTGAACCTGGAGGACAGTACCACCACTACTTAGCTTCTGCAAATGAAGCCCCTCTGAGCATTCCATCCTCAAAGCTCTATAACTGCCACCTTGGTAACAGCATTTGTATGTTGGCAGCTGATGAAGGAGGAAGCTGAAACATTTTGTTAATATAATAAAAACCTCTGTTTGGTTAATCACAATTATGTTCATATATATATATATTAGGTGATTAACGGAATCCTTATAGGGATCCAGAGCAAGCTTGAGTGAAGTTCTGTTTGTTGCTTTAAAAACTGTCTTTATATATATATATATATATATATATTGGAAGGGTTCATTGGAACACGCAAGCCCACTCACCACTACAAGGTGACAATCCAGTAATTGCCATCGGGAGTCATGTACTCCCAGCAGGGTCACCCATGGCGGTAAGGTCAAGGGAGAGGAACCAGACAAAAAACGATCCAAGAAAGTCCTCAACGGCAGAACAGGCGGAGGATAGCAATGTGTATGTTACAACAGCTGTGAAGGCGGATGAAGGCTGCAGCAGATAAAAGACTTCCAATCGTTGTGGTACCCATGCCATGGGATCAAAGCCTTTTTCTGTCAAGATTGTGTGTTGATCGTGGTCACACATAGGTGTCTTCCATAACAAAAGTCCCATGGTGATTGGCAAATGGCGACAGGGGCAGGACTGTGAAATCCAGAAGCCCCTAGTCATGGTCTGGTACATTGGTGGTGGATACAGATTCAGAGGGATCCATTCATTGTTAAAGACTATATTTTGGAAAACAATCTTACTCGGTCACGAGTGATCGCCAAGAAGAAATATATATATATATATATATGAACGTAATTGTGATTAACCAAACAGAGGTTTTTATTATATTAACAAAACATTTCAGCTTCCGCCTTCATCAGCTGCCAACATATAAATGCTGTTACCAAGGTGGCAGTTATAGAGCTTTGAGGATGGAATGCTCAGAGGGGCTTCATTTGCAGAAGCTAAGTAGTGGTGGTACTGTCCTCCAGGTTCAGGCCATGTGGTGCCAATGTGTCCAGGGAGTAAATCCAAAAGTTCTCCCTTTTGGTCAATGCTGCTGGATCTGCTGGCATCTCTATTGCTGTAATGTTATATATAAACGTAATTGTGATTAACCAAACAGATTTTTATTGTATTAACAAAACATTTCAGCTACAATAAAAACCTCTTTGTTGTTAATCACAATTACGTTCATATATTAACGGAATCCTTATAGGGATCCAGAGCAAGCTTGAGTGAAGTTCTGTTTGTTGCTTTCAAAACTGTCTACACACACACACACACACACACACACACACACACACACACACACACACACACACACACACACACACACACACACACACACACACACACACACACACACACACACACACACACACACACACACACACACACACACACACACACACACACACACACACACACACCATTCATTAGAAACATTAAACATATGTAAATAAAGTGATCAAAACAGAAGAGATGCAGACTGAATTACAGGAAACCTAAATCTAGCATTCATGTTGGTCTTCAGTGTTATAGTTATATGCTACAGTATGGCTGAAGATGGAACAGGAGCTTCATTATGATTATACTGCAATCAGTTTATCCTGAAGAGCAGGTATTAAGAAAATCTCATGATAAAGTGAAAATATGGTGTAAGCTTTTAGCATTTCTGAAATAAAGTCAATTGTGCAGATCGATCATTTGGTAAGCACTAGAGGGACCAAAAGACATGAAACTATCACTATATATTTTCACAGTTCAATCAAGTGTTAATGGGATTAAGGGACAGGAAGAAGTGCGTACACACACACACATTGTGTGCATTCAGCTTTCCTAAATATGTTTTTGGCAATTAAATATTGTGTAAATTGCACAGAAAGAATCACACTTTCTCTGCTGCACTTCTGGAGAACAAAACTTCACTGGCTTGATAACAATTTCAGATGTTGGCTCTTGATAGAAGAATCACATTTAATTGCAACTTTCCCCCTAGTTCTCCCCCCCCCCAAAAGTGGCAAACTACATTATAGCAAATAACCTTTAAGATAATTAGCCGACAATGCTGCAACGAGCATAAAATTTTCCTTCAGGCGACCCCTAATTTAAGTGTTACTGGCACAAAGTGAAGACAGATTGTGCTTTACCACCGCAATGTTTACATAGCAGAAACCCACAGAGCAGGAAACATGAGATTCAATGATGCACTAAATTAGGAACAATCATATTCAAGCAGTAATTTGCACTCTTTTCTATCCAAAATCCCCCTAGTCCAAAAATAAGTTCTAATATCATTCCAAATCTCCAAATGCACTTTGCAATCAGCAGAGGCCCCATCCTGCAAGGAATCGCAGAGGATGGAAAACTTCACTCACAAGTGAACTTTCCCCACAAGTGTCTCTAAGTGTCAAAAAAAGTAATTCATATCAGCTACTTGGGGTTGGGGTGTAAAAAAAAGAAAGAAAACCCAGACAAGCGAGCAGTATTTCATAATTATTTTCTTGAAGTTGGATGGAAATTTGGTAAGCCATCTGGGAAATCTGATTGAAAGGTGGGATATAAATCCCTATAGTTAATAAAAAGGTAACATGGAGACATAGAATTTGTGGGTTTTTTCTTCCATTTTTCTCTTTATCAAATATCTTAGTCAAATATAATAGTGAGTTTATTAAACTAACTGGATGCCTAGAAACACTATATCTACATTATTTATTTATTGAAAAGCATTTATAAACCGCTTAATTGTTTTGAAAAAATGTCCACTTGGTGGACAACTGAAAAACAATAAACATTATCATTAAAACAAAAATACAACATAAATAAGTAAAACAGCAGTCTAAAAAGCATATAAAACATAAAAAAACAACTCAGGGAATTCACACAAATGAAAAACGGTCTGATGTTATGGGGCAGGGAAAGCTTGGTCAAAAAGATGTCTTTGTAAGACTTCTGAATTTAAGATATCTTACATAAAGGATGAGAGAAAAAACAACACTCAATATACATGACTGAAACTGCCATTTACAATGAAACTCAACAACATGCAAGTTACTTTTTTTTAGTAAATCTATACTGATATATATTCTATATACGATATAAATGTTACTGCACTCTTTATGATGTTAACACAAATCCCACACGATATACTTTAAATTTCCATTTGAAATAACTTTCTTAATTTGCACATAGTATGAAGGAAAAAGTTACCTTCCCTACACGCTGATGCTCTTTGAAAGCCGTAACAAGTTCTTCTGCCCAGTTAATTTTCTCAGGGCTTGGTGAGAACTGTTCCTGGACAACAGCAACTTGATTAGGGTGAATCACCTGCTTACCTACAAAGAAGATTAATAACCCCAGAGTCAAGCATTTACTAACAGATGTTCCAGCAAAATGTTCCAATCACTTGAGGCTCTGAAATACTGCACAGTCTCTCATGTTTTGAGTGTTTTTCTTTAAAAAAGTTTAACCTCAATTTTTAAGCTGCACTTCTCTTACCCTACATGAACTAAAAAGAGACATAACAGTAACTTTAAAACGCTGTGTTTTTAAACATAGATGTGCCTGGCATTTCAGTATTTATGGACCAGCTACGCAAAGCATGGTGGAAAAGATATAGCCAGGCTATCAAAGGGATCTTTATTCCTACCTTGTAAAAAGGTAAACTATGGACATACCAAAGTATAAATCTTTTATAGGATTAGCCAATTATTCTCTAATAATGAAATGCAGGACAACTCAGAAGTAAGCACCATTGTTTCCACTGGAGCTTATTCCCAGGTAAGCACATATAGGATTGCAGTCTAAATTCTCCTCATGTGCTAGCAATTATATTTTAGCAACATTCTGAATTAATTTATTATTTATGTAACTTGTCCTATCTCAAAGTCAAAATCACGAAACCATTACAAATACTGGGCATAATCTACCCGTTAAGTATCCTCCACGAGCCCCATGAATGTGACTAGGACATACTCAAGAATATGGTTGTTTCCAGTGGGTGAAATCCAACTGTGTCTGTCCACCAGTGAAACAGATTCCATCTCTCCTATGCAGTTTCCCTTTAAAATGTGAGCCCCATTCCATCCTACTGACTCAAAAAATTTAAATAACATTTAATAAAAAGTCTTAAAGTAAGCAACATTTATTTGAACTGTTTTCTTCAACAAAGGTATTATTTTTTGCTAGATATGACACACTGGGCTTCTCTCCCCCACCTTTTGTTATCTTTTATGTTTACAAAGTATTGTGATAAATTGAAATTTGCTTACAGAAATGAGGCTGAGAGAAATCAGTTTGTGCCATGTTAAACTTTAAGAAGGTATTAATTGACATTACACTTTACATTAATTAAGATTTGATGCAATTATGTGACATGAGAAAAATGTATTATTATTTAATAACTGAAGTTGTTGTGCATCCTATTTAATAAATGGTGGTGTACTTTTCTATTATTCTAATGGTATAGTAGTGAATAATTAGTCAACCAAGCCCCTTTCTTTCTCATGAAGGGGCACATCATTTTTTAAAAAGTTACTCTATGGTTTTATATATATATATATATACTCTCTCTCTCTCTCGGCAAATAACCATACCATCATTTAAAAAACATGATATGCTCCATCATGAGAAAGACAGGGGTTTGAAAACAGCAACAAAATCGGAACTCAGAAATCAGATTGTGCTTTCTTTTCTGCACAACTGTTTACATTGTATGAGGATTCGAGTATTTTATTCGGCTGCATTAAAATGGATTCGTGCACCCACCTGGCACTCCTATGAGAAATGAAAAGGAAAGAGGTTTGCAAATAGCTGTAATAGATTTGTCCTCATTAAAAATATAATGGTATGACAGACAGCATTAAACTCAAACTCTTATTTTTGGGTAAAAAGAATATTTCAGAAATTTCTGGTTAATGTAAAGGAGTTGTGTTTAAATCCAGAAAAACAATTTGCAATAAGTCATAAACTATTAATTTTAAAAAAATGTTTATATGCTGCTGTTCTATACCTCAGGGTAGCATAGGTATAACACATGAAACAATATGAAATCACAGTATCAAATTAGAAATTACTATTAATAAGAAAAATATGAATATATGGAAGAAACATGTGCTCTCATTCCTGCAATTTGTTGTTCAAGGAATATTGCTGTTCTTCAGAAATCTTGTTCCAAAAGCAGTTTAATTCTTGATAATAAAAATTAAACTGAAATCAATTTCATGCAAATAGGATACTTTTCTTTCTAGCAGTACCACAGATTTTAGAAAATTATACCACAAGATGCTGCCTGATGTTGTATTTTTAATGATCATTTTTCATAATTTGAGGTCCAGATGCTTCCATAAGTTTCACATATTTTTTAAAAATCCTTCAAAGACTGATTTCCAAAAAGGAATTACATTGGAGAAATTAGTGTAATGTTCTTTATGCTGTTCTGCCATAATTGTTCTAAAGGAAAAGATATTACAAATTATCCCACTAGAGTGAATATACTTATATCCTTAATTTTTACTCTGTTTTGCCCATAATAATCAAATTGTCAATTTTTGTATAAGTAATTAATTATGAAACCTATGTATTTAAAGAGGAGTGTTGTATTGTGAGGAGGAAGCCCTTAAAGTATCAGTCAATTATTTTTTAATGGCAGGTGTTTGCCTATGGTGACATACACTGGAAGGGCTTCAACCTGTTTAAGACTCTGACAACAGCAAAGTGTAAAAACACCATTTGATTTATGGCCCTAGGCTGCCATTTGCTGCACCTTGCGTACCCAAACAATTGTATAATAGACTTTAGTGTCATGGAGAAACAAGGGAAACATTTTAAACCAAACTGTTGTTATTGACGAGTTAGAGAGAGGTTGCAGAATTGGAAGGCATTAAAATGTATGGCCATGAAATCTTTTTTGCCGTACCACTTGATATATATCATGCTTTAAATCAATACCTGTCAAGTCTTTTATGTAATTTTATGATGGTGTCATTTTTTGTCTTCTACAAAAGACTGTAAAAAAAGGGGGGGGGGAGAGGATCCTATAGTGTTTCATATTTATATCTAGCTTCTCGGCATGTTGCACTGGAGCAGCTATAATTATTTATTATTTATTTATTTATTTATTGTGCTTTTAAGCTGTCGGGGCGGTGTACAACAATAAAAACAGGTTAAAATACAAGTGAGTATAAATAAAATGCACTATAAAACATATGTGAAAACAAAATTGCAACAACAACAAAATTAAAATTTAAAATTTAAATTTAAAAAGCCTGGGCAAAGAGGTAGGTCTTTACCTGGCGCCGAAAAGATAACAAAGAAGGCGCCAGGCGTATCTCGTCAGGGAGGTCGTTCCATAATTCGGGGGCCACTACTGAGAAGGCTAAGTCAGCTGTTAAAGTGCCATTCCAGGGTTTACCATTTTTATGTACATAAACATGATTACAGCTGATGGACGTGTATATTGACAGTGTCCTGTCTATATAAACTCAAGAGTTACGTAGTTCTGTAAATGGTACAAAACACCGTTGCCTTTAAAAAAACATCCGCACTTCAAAATTATGACTAAATATATAGGGGCTATATGTATGAAAAGGCTTAAAATAGAAGAACGAAATTTAAAGAGCCAGTTGATCCTGTAATTACAAACAAACCATTTGTGTTCTAAAATTGGAGAGGGATGTAGGAACACAGAAGGCCATATTGGAAAGATTTTATGACCCAGAGACAAACCTGCAGCCAGTAGGGCAGCCATATTTCTAGGTGGGGCATTTCTTGTGGGCAGGTGCATAGTGCCAGCCAATTCCCACCTCCATCACCAGTGGAGAAGATGTGAGAGCCAGGCCATGGGAAAGGAAAAGTGGTGACATTCCCGCCCACTCCTCCTCTATGCAGCAAGTGTGTTAACTTACATAATGGTCTATGTAAAGGTCAAATTAACAGAAAATTTAGTATGAATACCAGGAATTAAATGACTGGTATTTTTTTGTTGTTTCATAAGAAAAAAAATATATTTTAAGGACACAGTAAACAAGGGGATACCCAAAGGTGTAAAAACAAACAAAACAGTTTATGCTATAACTATGAAGTTAATGTGGAGCTTGGTTTCTCAAAAATCCAGTTTTAATCTTTTATCAAAAGTCAGTAAAAACAGGTTAGGAACAGAGTAAGAGCATACTACAATGCAACCACAGTCAAGCATTTAGGGAGAGTGGCGCTGAGAACAGTATGCATAACTTTTTTGTTGAAGTCAATGAGACTGAATCCTTAACTTTGAAAAATATTTACTGCATAATAGACCATTTCATAAACTTATAAAAATGCTTGATAAACATGCAATAAAGCTTTCTGAATGGTAGGTTCACAATATACCTTTTCAGAGAGAAAAAAATTACTTTTGGATTTTCCTTTCTGTACAATCAAGGGGGAAAATAACTGATTACTATATAAAGGCCCAAGTGACTGGAAACTAATTGTGGAAAACTTTTAGATTTTTTTTTCCTGGTTGCTGTGCTGATTTTTCTGCCCAGAAACCCTGAAAAGGCCTCATGTTGAGCTGCATACATCGGAAAAATCAGAAATTAGGCCTGAGTTGCAGTCTAGGTGGCCAGCCAGCCAGCTAACTGTAGTGTGCTGCAGGGCTATTTTCATCCTTTGCCATCAAGTACTCAAGAAAAAGAAGAAAAAGCCACTATGATTCTGAGTATAGTGAGTGCTTTAAAAGAGTAAAGGGTAACTTAGGGTAGGGTTTTTTTTAGATCACTTTAAGTTATCTCTTTATTTCACCCTTTAGCAATAATCCTGCTCTACTTATCATAATAACTGCAGAACAAACAAGCTCTTACTTCTTACTTACTTACAAACAAACATGCTTCTTTATTGCTGCCTGGGCAGAGACTGAAACTGAAACTACGAAGCAGAGCAGAGCAAAGCCCAATGGGTGGAGTCTCACTCTAGCCCATAATACAAAGTTCTAATATTTAACTCTTCAACTCTACAGGCTGTTTATTTCAGGGTCACTTAAGTAATTATAGGGCGATTGAGATCATGGAAAAGCCACTCTCAAACAGGGAAAATTCTTGAGTGAGCAGACTTTGGTGGGCTCTCCAAGATAAGGTTTTCTTGTGTGTTTGCCCTGGCTTATTCTCTGAATTTTTCAGAAGGTTCTATTCTTAAATTGCTCCTGTCAAGCTGTCATTCTTTAAATGGAGGCTGTCATTGTCTGTCATGTCACAAATTAAAAGACAATTTTCAAAAAAAGAATCCTACAGGGAGGAGCACAGCTCTGGGAGGCAGTGCATCCATCTGCCCCATCCTGGCTACAGGGCTGCCCAGAGAGCTGTAATGATCAGCATATTTGGCTGCATACAACTAACATAACCCAAATTATTATTTATTGTTTAGGGATTGCCAAATGAAAGTTAGCGGACTCCACTATTGTCTTATTCTGAAGATTTAACTGGCATTTCTCACATGTGAGAGTGATCTCTTTAAAACTGTTGATGTGTGGACTAAAACTTATGAGAAATGAAATCACATTGAATTTAGATCATGTTTAATGTTTTGCTTGTAACATTTAGAAAATACACTTCTGGAACCCTTAGGATAAAACCTGGGAGACAGATTGATATATTACTTCAGCAATGTGTGGGAGCCATGGCCTCTTCCAAAACTAATGTGGTAGTAGGGCCAACTATTTGGTTTCTTCCTATGCAAATGTCATCTTCATCCACACATTACTGGAGGGTATGGGCAGATGCCAATGGGAAGCAGTGAGCACACCACTCTGGAAACATATGAATTGGCTCTAAGTTCAACTTTACACATTAGTGCTGCCCAGTACATTGCACTCTCCTTTTTGTGCTCTCAGTGTACTCTCTGAAGAGGCAGTTGCTTTATATTCACTGTAAAGCATAAAATGCTTGGAAGACCAGAAGTGATAGCAGAGAGATGACAACTCTTCACCTGACTGGAGACTAATACAGCTGACTAATATGTAGCCCCATACAGAGTCAGAGGGCCCTAACTCTACACAGGAGGAAAGCCAGCTTTAAAAGATATGAACATAACTGGACAATAAAAAAAGAGGTGTTGGAGGTTCATGCTGAGTTCTCTGTCGTGAATTTTAATTTTAATTTTTTAATTTTAATTTCGAGATGGCTGGTTGACTAATCTCAAAGTCCTGAACTGCTAGAAGCAAGCTAACTCTTGGGATCAAACGGCTAACATGATTATTGGATTACAGGAGAATCTTTACATTAGCTTTCCCCAATCTCATTCCGTCCAGATGTTTTGGACTATAACTCCAATGTTCCTTGACCACTTGCCATGATAGCTGGGGCTGATGGGAGCTGAAGTCCAACAACTGGGAAAGCCACTATTTACTCACCCCTACACAGAAGATTTATGAGCCCTGCATGGATTCATTTTAATTCACTGGCGATCACTCGTGGCTGAGTAAGATTGTCTTCCAGGGTAAGGACAACTATGTTGATAACAGTTAAAGGCACAATTCAATGCTCAACTCTGCCCTTAAATCCATTGTGCTTGAATCTAGGCACAGATGCCACTGAAATGAATGGGGATTCACTGAGTAGACAGCAACTTTTTTCTGATTTTGCTTCAGATCTCCTGCCTTGAAGCTAGTCAACATTTATTTACTTGTTTATTTTATTTTAAAAATCTATCCTGCTTTATAAGCAGAGCTCTCAGAGCAGCTGCCACATGGACTCCACTTCAGATCACTATAGGTGGTGGCTGTTATACTGCAAGCCATTTGTGTAAAGCGGTTTACCACACAGATGGTGTTAGCATTTTCATGCCACGTTAAATGGGGGTAAAGAAAAGTTTGCAGTGGCATGGTGAAATGCATTTAAGGCACAATGGAACAGCTCTTCACGTTATAGGAGGTGCGTCATGGAGCAGTGCTTATCACATAGAAATCCTAGTAACTTCAGTTGAAAGTATTCACTCCTTTTAAAAACATAAGGCATTTGAATTCCGATAACTGAAAATGCTAATGTACTCATAATAGAAAATTGAAAAATGTGTCTTTGGAACGGTCATTTAAGAGATCATTTAATGCAGATTAGTTACTGCTTAACATACTTTAATCAAGATAATTTAAGACAGGTGAAAGATTAGTTCCAGCTTCCAAATAGTGCTTAAAATATTGAACGGCAAGCTGCATCTACTTTAGTGATTAGGAGTATGCCCCAGATCAATTATTCCAGAATAACAATGTACTATATAAAGGATTATTAAGCTCCCAAAACATTAATTAGGAGACTGGGTGGAAAATCCAGCCTTTTAGTTTATGTGATCACAAGGGTAACTAAAATTCACCTTCTCCACTTAATCTGGGCCTGGTGATCTTGATATAAAACAGACAACTATATAGCACATTGTAACTTCCAAAATTGTGCATGTAACCACCACTTGGGAAGCAGGTTGTCTGTATCATCATCACATAAGTGGAGTTATCACTTCATAAATGATTGTATTCATTCCAAATCATAAAGTGTGGAATAGTGTTGGTGATTTTTGAGAACATAACCAGGATATATTTTAATTAATTTAGAATAAAAGAGTAGGGTCTTGTCAACACTTTGTTCATCAACAGCAAGTGGTGGGATAAAGGACCTATTATGTTTTCAGTGTTCAGAATCCAAAGTGGTCTGTACATTCATACAATACATTTTTGTCCTCAAATGGTAAATGATTTTTTTTTAAAAAAACTTTAGGTGGCAATCAGTAGTGTAGTGGCAAATTCAGAAGTGCAGGATCCTTTCATGATAGTCACAGCCACAAGTCTCCCCCCTCCCCCCTTTTCTGCTGCTGGGTTGAGAATGAGATCCTTGTTAATGCCTTCTCCCACAACAACAGACATCCATAGGAGCCAATAAGCATGGAAAGAGAAAGTGTAAGCTACTGAAGAGAGTCTTCTCAGTGGCTGACTCATCTTCTTTCACTCTGATTGGCTTCAATCAGCAGGAAAGACAAGGAAGCATGTTAGAAGATTCTACTCAGTGGATCACTTCCTTTCATGCTGCTTGGCTCATAAGATGCTGGAGGTACTGGGACCCTGCTCTCCCAAAAGTAAAGGATCTAAGACCTCCTGAGACCCTGGATGACTACACCCCTGGTGGCAATCCCTTGTCTGATCGGAAGGAACCACAGCTCAGTGGCCGAGCACCTGCTTTGCATGCTGAAGGTCTCAGGTTCAATCCCTGGCATCTCCATTTACAACAACAACAAAACCCCCAGGTAGCATGAGATGACCTCCACCTGAGACCCTGGAGAGCTTTTGCCAGTCAGTACTGGGCTAGATGAGCAAATAGTCTATTTTCCCTGCAGATTCCTCTGTTCTTATGAGGGCCTCCAACCCTTGGAGGGAGTTTTCAAGTGGTATAAGAGGCTGCCACTGGCAGCTGAGAGCTATTAAGCTACTGTGCATGTGTGGTGCTTTGGATCTTGCTCATTGGCTCTAACAGGAGTGCGAGAAAGCCTTGAAAGTTGGTTGGGTAAAGGAAATAGTAGCCACTTTAATGCACACCTTTGGCTGAAAAGTGCCCCAAGTAATTCTTATAGTGTTTGGAATGGAATAGCATTAGGCTGTTCTTGTAATTACTTCTAGAGAGGCAGTCATTTATGACAGGAAAAGCAAGGAACAGACTTAAAGACTTAACATATTTATTATGGAACAAGCTTTCAGGGATGGAAGCTTATATGCCACAACACATTTGTTAGTCTTGAAGGTGTCACAAGACTCTTCCTTCTTGTTTTTCTTTTGTAACTGTAATTTTAAACTTCTCTCTTTTTACTTTAAATAAGCTTCTTACTAGTTTAAGACCTTCAAAGAGGTGTTCCCCTCCCCCCCGTATTAAAGCCTACATAACTGTAGAAGCATCAGGTACCCAACTTGAATGAAATGTATCACTGAAGTGTTGGTGCTGTTGTTCTTTAAATCACATTAAAGCACATTACAATCTTTGCATGCAAGCCAAGTAGCTGATTCTAATCATGAAGCTCCAGTGTTTGTCATGTATCACATCTCATACGGGCGCCTCCAAGATCTAGCGCACCAATCACTGGCAAGCCGTCTGTGTTACAGGGATTGGCTGCAAGAAGCCTGCTGATCATGCTGTCTTGCCAGTACCTGTAGGTGTCATCAGGTGAGCAGGCAATTACTGAGAAACAAGGCAGACTAGGGGAAAGCAACTCAAAGAAAAGACTGACAAGAAAATAACTATCATATGCTAATTAGCATACTGGGCTGTTGTCATTTTTTTTTATTTCCAGCACTTCATAATAAAAATGCAAACTGTCAAGATTTTGTCCGTTTATTGAAATGAATTCCCAGTAGTGATCAGCAAATGTAAAAAAAAAGTTTTATTCAAATTTGTTAAAAGACTTGTTTGGAACATTTGATTCCCAAAATGCAACGGCAGCAATAAATGTTAGCACACAGGCCCAGCAAATGGGAAACTGAGCTGTGTGCAGGTTTCCAGCCAAGAATGGGTCTCCTCTGAATTGCAGGAGCAGAAGGCTCCATGTTTAGACTGCGATCATTGTTTATGTTGTACTTTCACTAAATAATAAAAGAGCGACACACTTGGGTATGACTTGTTGAAAGACTTTTAAGGGCATAATTTTGCTCTTGGAATTTTCCACCTGCCATCTTATGGGCGAAAGTAATTATGAAATGTTTTATAGCATTTAGGACTTCTCTGCTCCTTCACCGGTCAGCTTAAGCAGATGAGCAGGAGTCTGTGCTGCATCTCTTTTATGATTAAGGAGAAGAGATAATATATTTTAAACTGAGGGCAAGGGAGCCCCCCTTTTCTTGCTGTTTTTTACCTTTATGGTTATTGTTGTGGGGAGGAAAGATTGTGGGTGTATCATCTCCCCCTCATCTTTTAGTGGAGTTTGAGTTGGGGAGATAGCAGCAGAAGTTAAGAGTGCTGCTGTTTACCTATAAATGCATGCTTGTATATTTGGTGGGTGGGAATTGTTGCTGTATTTCAGTATTTTTGATCTGCTAGTAGTCACTATGGTCTCCTTATGTTGCTAGTTTATATTGAGGGTTTGATATCTAATCATTCTGTGCTGCTCTAATATGTGGAATTTTAATTGTATTTTTTGTCTTTGACCTGTTCAGAGATTTTTTTTTGAAATATGAAGCTGTATATAACTCACCTAAATAAATAAAATTAAAATTTATCATAAAGCCATACCAGTGAAACCCATTAATGCACCTTCCTGTGACTGCTTACGAAGCCCCTCTTCATCTTGAAAGTCAATATATACAAGGTCTATGGCCTGCAAGCCAAAAGCCTTTGCTGTAACAATAATTTTTTGCCTGGCATAAAGAATATCGTGGGTTTCTCTACTGCGTGTTGAACCTGAAGAGAAAGAGCAAACAATTGAGAGTGATTTAAAAATCTTTGCAACATAAGTTTACTTAGCATTACATTTGTTTTCCATTTCCAAAAGACAGACAACAAAAGATTGAAATGTTGTTTCCCAGTTTTCTGTGCAGTAGTTGAAAGAACATTTTGTTACCAAAGGTGCTATTGCAAAAGCCCTTCTCCTCTTTCCATCACTGTTTCTGAAATGAAATATTGGGCATTTTTGTCAAAATTTAGTTCCTGACCACGAAGCTATACTACAGAGGTTTTCTTCAGTAAGAAATATGGAATATATTTATCTTATTTAATAGGATATGTATACCACTTAATAATCAAAGGCTCTAAATGGGCATTGAATATAAATCCCCCCGAGACAATCTGTTGTAAAAACAAGTTGACCTAAAACATGTCAAAATAAAAATAAAATCAGCATTTAAAAATATACATAATTTAGAAATTATACATTAAATTATATGTCAAATTTACATGTCTGGGTAGGCTTGCCTAAATCAAAAAGGGGTTAGTAGGTGCCAAAAACCATTCAGCAATGGCAACTGCCTAATATCAATGGGCAGGGAGTTCCAGAGTGTAGGTGCTGCCACACTGAAGGATCGAGTCCTTGTATGTGCACATGTAGAACAAATACTACGGGGCGATGGTGTTGGAGTCGCAGAGGGAGCTCTACCGAGATGTGACAATGGAAAACTACGCCAGCCTCGCTTTCCTAGGTGAAATGGGTTCCTTTTGCTGTTGGAGTCCCAGGAAAATGATGCTGGGAGACCTTCGTATCCTTGGAAGGAATGCTTGGAATAGCCCATGTCTGCCCTAGACTCTCACGTTTATATTCTTGTGCTCCCTTTCTGCCCCGCCTCTTCCCAGGGTTTTGGCATGATCACAAGGGGGTGGTGGTGGCTGGATGCAATCAAACAGAACTCCCACGTTTCCAGTGTCTGGGTTAAGCGTAACATCATTTCTTGTGCTTAACAACCAGCCGTTGTGCTGAATGTGCACATAACCTGCATGTTGGAGATGTTGCATGTTGCATGTTGACCAAGGAATGTGTGTACAGCCTGTAGAATATACCAAATGCATTTGAGATAGGTACATTCTCCAAGGCCCTGTGGAGATGATGTATATTGACCTGGAACAGTGCACAATTCCCACTTCATGGATGGATTATGTGCATGTTCTCCATGAGGCATTGTGAATGGGCACAATGGCTGGTTGTTAAGCACATGAACCGTAATATATATTTAAACCAAGTTGTGCTTTCTGTTGTTTGTTTGTACATGTTTTTGTGATTTTTTACTATGATATATTGTATTTTATCTTGTTTGTTCACCGCCCTGAGAGCTATTCTGCTAAGGGCGGTATATAAATTGAAATTGAAAATAATAAAATACTATGTGGCACTTGTAAAAGTTCCAGTTCCACAGATCAAAGCAGTCAAGTGGGCATATATGGGGTAAGATGATCTTTCAAGATAAACTAGTTCCAAACTGTTAAGGGCTTTATATACTAATAGTAACACCATGAATTTGTTTTTGAATATCTGCTTTTAGTAACAATTTGCTGATATCTATTATTATTATTATTACAACTACAAAGGTTATGTTATAGATATCATAAAACAAATTTACAGTAATGCTCCTACCATTTAATCTAGAGTAGTCCGATTTAATTCAGTGGGGCTTTGCTGAAATAAGTGATTGGAGAAGTTCAGCTTTAGCTTTAAAATACCCTTATTTCTGTCTCAGTCTAGTGCTTTGATCTTATGCAGATTACTTGGAAGTAAGTCCATTTCTTTAGAATTCTAGCCTAAGATAAATGTTCATACTCAAGTCCTTGGATGGAACATTGGAAAACTATGGTAGATAACTTCTGAGATATTTTTTTTAGCACTTACAAAACTGCTTAATTCAAAGCATATTTGTTACCTCCTAATTCATCCTAATGGATGTATTCTTACATGCATTTGAGCATCACCATTTTGACCTGGCTTGCCATCTTATCAGGAATAAATGAAGGCTTTGTATTCATCATTATTTAAAATATTGCTTCCTTTCATTTGAACTGCACTCAAAAGGTTGCTGTCAGAACCAGATCAGAAAGAACATGTTTAGAAGGTACGCCTATCGTAGGAACATAATACAGAAAGGAGATTCTGCCTTTTTTTTTTTTTTTGCTTTGGAGAAATGGTGACAGCATCACAAGACAGAGAGGCACTGAGGAGTACCTATTTTCCTAGGGGAAGTATTAAGGTGCCTGTACTAAAACAGAACTAAGCATGCAAGTAATTCTTAAAACTATTTAGATAATAATAGTCTACAATTTCTTTGTAAGCTAAAATTAAAAAGTTACATCTCAAAATATTACCTTGGAGAATGCTCCTTTTGAAACATTTATATATGTAAGTGGTCACTAGAATACAACTATTTTAAAATTACTCTGCTGATTTCAACAGCTATTATCTTTAATTTTTAGCTAGGGACCACTAAACAGAATGTGTTTTTGTAAAAGACCAGGTGTAGTAGGTTTTCATTCCAAGCAGCAACTCAATTACATATCAGGAAGATCACTTCCTAGTATACAATGCAAAGAAATTTAGACCTGTTAATGTAGCAAAGGCAGAGGGATATACAAGCAGTGGACTCCATTTTTAAAATAATAGCCCAACCCAGTAAACAGTTAGATGTACTTAATCCCATTGATTTTAATGGGATCAATGTAACAACAACAAATGTGCTGGTATTATAATATTGAGCTATTAACATTAAAAATAAAAAAAGGAAACACCTATGCTGGCACGAAAATCCTCGCCTCCAAAGACTACTGCATCCAAACGAAGGCCAACTTGGGATCCCATCCTCAGAATTTCTTCACAAACTTCCTTTAAATGCAACCAAAATGTTAATGTAAGCAGCAAGCACTTTTAAATAATTTTTATTACCAAAAAATACTAATCAGCCAAGTTTCTGTATTCCCTGACAAGAGAGTTGTCAGGACTCCCTTGCCTAATAACAATAAATTATACCCACGCACACTAACACACACACAAAAATACTTTGGATACAAATATATCCAGTATAGTTTTAAAGCACATCATACAAATCCTTATTTGTAGTTGCTTTTACAACATAGCTTTGTAATGCACCAATGACTTTAGAAATATTATAGCTGTAAACAAAATGCTGTTTTTAAAAAGCGGACACTTCATACGAGTTAAGAATCTCTTTTTACACATGAATATTTAGTACCTGCATAGAACCATAACTAGAGTATCACTGGTTTAATACATTGCAGATGGAGCTTCAAGGAGGATGCAGTCCTCTAATCACTATTTAATGTGCAGCATAATGTGGGTTCCTAGCCAACAGCAGACTGCATAATATTTTTTAAAAAAATAAGCATATTAAAATGCAACAGGTAGCATGGAAAATAATTTGAAGGCAAATTATATCTTGGGGATTGCTAAATGCATTAATAGTCACATTGTAGGAATGTGTGATAATCACAGAGTAATTTTTTTTTAAATGTAATGTTGCAAACTGAAATACTTCATAGGTTGCTAGCATCTGCCTGTTAAAACACATGGCTACAGTTAGTTATGGAGGTCTTGTTTATTCTATTATGATTAATGTTGCAAATTTACCTATTATGATATTTTATGATTTATACAAATCCTCTTGCACAAGGATATTGGATATTAGCCGATATTTTTCAGTGCTAACTTTACTAATGCTTTTTCTTCTTTGTGAATTTAAAAAAGCACACCAGTAAATAAACTCATTTTAAAATATGAACATGTTTAACGAGAAACTCTTTAAATTTTAGCTGAAAACTCTTTCAGACATGTGGTAAACTGTGGTGTATATCACTGTGGTAGCCATAAGAGCCTCCCAGCAGCTCCTTCTAATAACACAAAACTTTTCCAGGAAACGTTGGCATGGCTGTGGTGCACTCCAATTTCAATTTCATCATTGTTAATATCCTTCCTCCACAGAAACATACAGGCTAGATGCCAAAACTAGGAATCTATTTGCATTGTAAAAGATGGGGGGGGGGGAAGGCACAGAAGAAATAACATTTTTATAGGGCAGATGAAGAAAGAGAGCTCCACACACCTTAATGACATTTTTGTTCACATATTGGGTCACAGAAAATATCATGTATGTTAATGGACAGTAAGGGTTCCAATGTTTGTTTGTTTGCTAAATGTTGTTAGTGGTTCTTAGACCTTCACAAAAGAACTACTTCCAAGATATTAGAATAAGACTCCTGAAATTATGCATTTTTTGAAGTCTGAAAAAAACTGAATTAAATCATCCATGAGAGTTGCTAAAATATTCGGGAACTTGTAATTATTTAGGGCTTTCCATATCTTGTCAAGGCACATGTGTCTTTTATTGGATTCCAAGAAAATAAAAAAGACATGCCAAAACGGACAGAAGAGAATTATTATGTATGATGCGTGTGTATTATATATCTGGGTCTTTAAGCAGAAATGCCCCCTAAATTATACTGACATTTCTTACCTTAAAATTGAGCAAGCCCATTGCTGTTTCCACAAAAGGGATGACATTCATAGGTTCTATAAGTATTCGGCCTTTTAAGTGGTGTGCAAATTTCTCTGCAAACTGAGCATTGTAGAGGGAGGCAAGAAATGATCAGGTTTTTAAAAAAAGAATGTATAACATGTTATGGTTATCTAAACTTTCAATTGAAGTGAAATACAAATAACAGAGAAAACAAAGCCAAGAGTGCTAATGGGGGGGGGACCTCCACCAAGCTTTGAAAGAGGTCTGTTCCCTTAGGCCTATCTTTTTTAGAATGCCACCATTACTGTATATTTTGAAGTGTGAAGGTTTAGTTGCAAAAATATTTGCCTAACACCTATCACCCTGACTTAGTTAAATGCAAATCAGCATGCTCTTAAAAACAAAGAAGTATTGATATACCTGACATTCTGTTTTGTTTCATGTCTGACACTGACACAGCTGTGAATGTTCCCCAGCCTTCCAAAGTGGCACCCACATTATTCATTACGCCACCGTTCCCCTTTGTTCCGGAGGCCTTTTCTTCATAATTTTTTAGCGTACCTAGGAAGGGCCTTAAAAGGAAGTTTAATTCTTTGAAGACCAAAGCTTTCAAATTTTTTCCATGAGACCAGTTCACAGCTAGCTCTGAGCTGCCGGTGGGGTAGCCCAAATTCCAAAATCTATCATCTGGAAACATACAAAAGCTCTTGTACAGATTTCTTCCCCCTTCACCCCCTTTCAAAAGGGAAGGGAACGGGAGGAAAAACTACCTCTGTATATTGTAAATCTATTATGTCTGTCTAGATCTAGTAATGTGTTGGGAGATAAACATATCACAGGTATGCTAAGGAAATTTTAGTCAATAAAGACGGGGGGGAATGCATCAATTTTATATTTAAGGAATATTTAACCATTAATGGATATCAAAGGAAAAGGGAATTTTAATCATCTCTCCATTCAGTCTCAGTTGGGTAAATCATATCTAAGAGATTTGCATAAATATAAACCATCAAAGACTTTTCATCTTCAAAGGGGGTTTCAAGACCCTATAAGCTTTGTACTGTAATCATCGCAGGTCACAACCCTGCAGGAATAAGGCTGCTATGGCAACATAAAAAACTAATGCTTAAGGCTTAGCATAATATTCTGACTAATAGAAAGGAAACTCATTTTAAAAGCTGGCAGCCTATTTACCAGAAGCTGGATTAGAGGTGTTATTTCCCCTTTTAGCTCCCCTTCCAGCTTCACTCCTCCCCAAAAGAAAGGGAAATCTAATCACTGAAATCTTTAAAAAGCTTCCAAACAATCTGCAGTAATGTTACATTAAGCCCAAAATAAATCATACCTTTTTGCAATGGAAATTTTTGCAAATCCTCACTTTGTGCGTGTGTGCACCTATGGTGTCATCACCATCAGCAGCACCGCCATCACTGCTGCTACAGTTGCCTATCCAACTTTTCCACAGGCTTGTATGCCACAGAATATATAAGGAATTAAGAGAGAGCTTGCCATTCAAATGTATGGTGTCGTGCAATGCAAAGGAACTGCAAAAAAGACACTTGCAGCCCGATCCTACACATGGCTGCACGGAAGTAAGCCCCACTGTGTTCAGCTGGGCTTACTCCCAAGGAAGGGTAGACAGAATCGCAGAACAACAATAGTAAAACAATTCCAACGTATGCCCTTGTCTAGTCTTGTTTATTTTAAAAAACAATTTACCAGGTAAGAATTGGTTAATACCAGAAATGAAATTTTAAAGTGGAAATCCTGTGGTATGCTAAGCCATTAAAAAACCCCAACACAAATCTATTTATTTATTTAAACGTTCCTTTCAATGCATTTCATTTTGGAACTGAACAGGGAAAAGTTTTAATAAAATAATATTTCTCCCTCTCTTTATTTAATTTTTCTTTTTTAAAAAAATGTTACTAGCACCAAATACAAAAGGCAACTAGTTGCAAAGTTTCAATTAATTTTTTTTTTCAAAAGGAGACGATTAAATGTTTCCGGCCTGGTAAAGTGTTCATTTCAGTGAGAGGGGGTGGGGAAAAGGGGGGAGGAAACAAAGATTGGGGAGGGAATGAAGTAGCAGGGCTTTAGCAATGCTTTCAATTGCAGTGCACACCCGATAGTGTGTTGGGAAGAATGCCCACTGTTCAGGATTTGTGGGAGAATTGTCCCATGACAAAGAAGCGAGAGTTACGCTTGTTATAGTCCAATAAGCCATGCCAGTCAAACAAGTACCCATACTAGGGACAAAAGGAAAGCAGGAGATTCTCACACAAAAGAAAACAAGTAAGCCCATCTTTTAGTTGTGCATCAGTCTCCAGGTTTTATGCTTCACATAAATAAAAATGAAGGGGAAAAAATAAACAGCAAAAAGCTTTCCATTCCACTAGCCACTTAAGACAAAGCCAACAGTATCACTGAACTTGATGTGTCGCCTAAACAGAAATATTTAAGAGACATAGGGAGGTGTTGAAAGCTGATGCAGATTTATTTCCAGAAATTTTTAGAAATTAAAATCAGAGATGAGGAAAGGTGGGTTGTGTTCATGCACTTCATGTGCGTTAAAGCCTGAAGTTCTCACACCAAAGTAAAATATATGTGGTAATACTGAAGTCTTTGCTGGAATGGAAAGATGAATATTCATAACAATCAAACCCCGGAAGTGTTAGTCTGGTAAGGCAAAATCAACAAAGAGGCCCGCACATCTTCACCCTACGCATATTTTTTGTACAGAATATTAATGAAAACATAACAGAACTACTCTTTTTGAATGTTTCTACATAGCTGGCCTTCAATTTTCCCAGTCTCTGAAGAAGGTTGTATTCCTCCTTAACAATTTGAACAATTATAACATAATTAGGCCCATTTCAAAGTTTTCTTAAGTAATTTGACGTGCCAACCATTTACATTTCAGGTTTTTATTGGCTGACAAGTAAGTCAGGAAACACAAACACACCTGTCAGCAATTAAAAAGGATGAAATAGAGAACTGGACAGGAAATAATATCTGGGCTAATTAACAACACTAGTCAAAAACTTCCTGTTTGTTCTTCTAGTTGCCCTAAAGAGTGACCTTTATTTTTTGTCCCCGCCATAATTTTTTCACATGTTGCTAAAACATTTTCTCCATCTTTCTATAGTTTCCTACAACTTCCAAGGCCCATACCCCATACATTTTCATGACAATAAGTTTTTACTACGAAAAAGTGGTCAAATCTTTTTTTAAAAAAATTTACTTTGCCGTAATGACAACATAGCTTATTAAAGCAGCATGCAAGACAGTTAATTCTACTTAAAATTTCAAATGCTTCATACGCATCCTGCATGTAATTGCAATCTATCTATATCTGCTCTCCTGGAATTGCGGCCCTCTGAAATATGGTTTCAAAGCTAAATTTGCCTAAGTTTGCTTAATATACACAGGAGACTTCTAGAATTTAAAAAAAGTTTGCATATACTAATAAGCAGGTGATGGTAAAGCTGAATTCCATCGGTACTATGACTAGAGATATTCCATATTTGCCTCATGAGATAATTCCAGTTCACTAGCCCCAAAGGCTCCTCTTTGGAAATGAAGTGACAAAGATCTTCATATAAAGCTGAGGTAATGGGAAATCCTGATTTACTCACCCATCTGATTTCTTCTACACTTTCAACTTTTGGGAGCATTAGGCTTGTAGGGAGGATGCTGGATTTCAAAATGACCTTCATATCTTCTTCGGCAAGATTACTGGACACCGAATTGATCCTAACGCACTTCTCAGTCTGACCAAACTCAACTTCTTCAAGTGCTTTCACGCATTTCATTCTTGCTTCTGCCTAGAATTGGAAAGAAATATAAACAAAAATCTAACTCTACATTCTACAGTAAACTTATTGTAGTTGTCTGAATGTGGCTATCCTTTGGTTTCTTTTAATCCATTAAATTTATTCACCATGTTGGGATTTTAATGGGGTTAATTTCTTCAGCATCCATTACCATCATTACCAGTTTCAGAGGGAGAATATATACAATTATGTGATTAGAAAGAATAAAATATATACTCCATCAGCACAATCCTGTGCATTTCTACTGATAGGTAAGTCTCACTCCCAGATATCTGTACAGGATTGTAGTCCAAGTGTCCAAGATGGAAAATTGAAACATGTTCAAAATTAAGAGAATATTTACTCCAGTGTACTTTCTTGCAAATACTACTGATATCACTATTAGCAGTGCTTTTTTTGTGATGGAACTCACTGGTACGGAATACCGGCACCTCTTGTTTTGCTGCCCATAGCAACCATCATTGTGCTGGCACTCATAGCACTTTTCTCAAGATATGAGTAGCGGCACTTAATTTGTTACCAAAAAAAGCATTATTAGTATTTGTTTATGCATTTTGATGTATACACCTTCCTATCCTGTCCATACATGGACTTCTTATATCCATTAATCTGTAATATAAACATTACAGAAAGAGTCAGAAAACTCAAGAGTGAAAACCCTTCCACACAATAAACCCTTACTTAGTAAGCTAAGTAAACCAAAGTAAACCAGAACATGCATGCATTCTGCACTGCTGATGCAACTAGAAATAAATAAGTTCAAATGTATATTCTCAGGTTGACAGATATATATGAAACCATTGAAGAAAAGTGCACATATCTGAACGATATTTGCCTTCTGAATAGCTGAGCAGTTGCTGAAATAAAATTTTTTATTGGGCCAGAGGCAGAAATTCAGACAGACTGAAAGCAAGAAAGTGCTTGGACTCTCGACTTCCTGCCAATGTCAGTTTCAAAACACAAATTCCTTCAACCTGGCAACAGCCCTTAGCAAATTCCCATTGTCAAAAAGAACACTTATCAAAAGCAATTTCATTTGTAAAGAGTTTTTATAGTACTAATAAAACTTTAAAGCTTCTGGCTGATGAATGTTTTAAAGAAAGGGGGGTGGGGGAAGAGCATGGCTAACTGTGTTAACATTATACAGCCATTTGAGCAAAAATACTTATCAAAGCAACAGGCAAACTAAAGGAAGGGGGAAATCATCAAAGTTAGTATCCACAGCAAAGCCAATCAGCAAGACAACACAAAACATTAGATTTAAACCAGACGGATACAAATCCAGCCTTCGGAGTAGAGGCAGAAGAGGCTGAAAAATGTGGTCTGAGTTAAACAGTGAGGGGAACCAGTAGCTTACAGTTGTCAAGACCAATCAGGATAAGATCTCCAAGACCAGTTTAAGACAGCTGTATGGTACACTGATTTAGGAGACCAATAATTAGGATAAGTTTAGACAGAAGAAAGAATGGTCCCTCACCAGTTAGTTTGATAGAGGGAGAAAGTTAATGACACTCAAAACAATCATCACCTTGGAACTACCACATGTTATATTGATCAGGATAAGACCAAGGATAAAATAAAGCTTCTTTATTTAATAATTCTTAAACAGTAAAACATCTCAGCTTGTTCTGTGCTAGGCCTCACCCAGCACACACAACACTGACTAACTACCTCTAGTAACTAAATCAGTCTAGCTCCCCCTGGGGTGTGTAATACTCTCCAGAGAAAGTTAACTCTTTCTTTGCTGTGCATCTAACTTACAGACACATTTCACTACATTTCCCTTTCTTTGAGTTCTAACTTATTTTGTGTGTTTTTTTCTATCAGCAAACATTGTGAAGAATAATAGTTTGTCTCTATAACATTACTCGAATTACTCTTCCTCTGGATGTCACTCTCTTTGGACTCTCAAGAGATAGGCTGTCTTTGGCAGGTGATGCTTGCTCACAAGAATTTGTCAGTTCTTTGTTCTCAGTCTTTTGAGATTGTTCTGACAATAAATTCTGCTCTTCTGGTATTTCTGCCTTGGAATTCTCACTTTGTTGTGAAATTGGTTGTTGTTTGGGAACCAACTGTAGATGTCTCCTGTCCCTTCAGAATGTTCCATTGTTGGTAGTGACAACATAAGATCTTGGAGTTTGACTTTGGCTCTGGACTGTTGCTGGTACAGACCATCCTATAGCACTCTTCAAGTACATGAAAGCTTGTCACACAGAGGAGGGCCGGGATCTCTTCTTGATCGTCCCAGAGTGCAGGACACAGAATAATGGGTTCAAGTTGCAGGAAGCCAGATTTCGACTGAACATCAGGAAAAACATCCTAACTGTTAGAGCCATATGACAATGGAACCAATTACCTAGAGAGGTAGTAGACTCTCCGACACTGGAGGCATTCAAGAGGCAGCTGGACAGCCATCTGTCAGGAATGCTTTGATTTGGATTCTTGCATTGAGCAGGGGGTTGGACTTGGTGGCCTTATAGGCCCCTTCCAACTCTACGATTCTATGATCCTTTCTGGTCATCCACTTTCAGTTTTACCTGTGAACCAGGTTGTAATTTTGGAAGTGTCTTCACTCCATAATGTCTGTCATAGTAGCATTTGTACTTTCTTTTAGCCATGTTGTCTGTGACATGGACTTTTCCCAAATCAGGCCACTTAGGATACAAATTTGCTTCTAAGGTTGGAATTGGTGTTCTTAATTATCTTCCCATTATCAGTTGTGCAGGACTGCAGTTTGTTGCATTTACAGGTGTTGCTCTGTAGCTTAGCAGTGCTAGGAAGGGATCTTCCTGACATAAGAAGGCATTGAGAAAGTGGATAGAGAAAAGTTTTTCTCCCTCTCTCATAATACTAGAACTCATGGACATTCAAAGAAGCTGAATGTTGGAAGATTCAGGACAGACAAAAGGAAGTACTTCTTTACTCAGCGCATAGTTAAACTATGGAATTTGCTCCCACAAGATGCAGTCATGGCCACCACCTTGGATGGCTTTAAAAGAAGATTAGACAAATTCATGGAGGACAGGGCTATCAATGGCTACTAGACGTGATGGCTGTGCTCTGCCACCCTAGTCAGAGGCAGCATGCTTCTGAAAACCAGTTTCTGGAAGCCTCAGGAGGGGAGAGTGTTCTTGCACTTGGGTCCTGCTTGCGGGTTTCCCCCAGGCACCTGGTTGGCCACTGTGAGAACAGGATGCTGGACTAGATGGGCCACTGGCCTGATCCAGCAGGCTCTTCTTATGTTCTTATGTTATGTAAGATTCGCTTTGCTGTTTGTATTGCTCCCTCTGCTTCCCCATTGGCTTGTGGGTCATGGGGACTGGCTGTAATGTGACAAAAGTTATATTGCTTTGTGAACAAAGTAAACTCTTTCCATGCAAATTGCAGCCCATTATCTGTTACTAGTTAATTTGGGCATCCCCACCTGGCAAAGATATTCTTTGTCATTGTAGCAGGAATGACAATTCTATCACCAAATAGGACTGTTCCTTCCAACTCTGTAAGGCTTCCCTTTTCTGCAAAGAAAGGTTTAAGGTTAGTTGTCACTTCAGACATGTACAATGGTCAACCAGTTCGGACAAATTTCAGCACCGTTGAAAGGTCTGGGTCAGTGCTGGTAGCTGCCTGAATGCATTGAAGGAGTGTGGTAGATATCGGTTTAGAAGCTTGTAGAAGATTTACATAGGCTTTGATTTCTTCAACTAACCGGGTGGTTTCAGAGTCTGGAGTTTCCAGTGGATTTCTTGACAGTGTGTCTGCTACAACAAGAGTCTTGCCTTGTCTGTATTCTGCTTGAGGATTCTACCTCATCATGCGTAAAAGGAGTCGCTGACATCGTATTGGTACTCAATCCAGGTCTTTGCAATTTATCAGCAGTACCAAGGGTTTAGTGTAAATGATTCTAGAGATATTTTGAGAATTTTTCACAAGCCCAAACAGCAGCTAGACATTCCTTTTCTATCTGATCATATCAAGTCTCAGCTTCTGTTAGCGTTCTTGAGCAATAGGGCACTGGTTTCAATTCTCCATCATGATTTTGGAGTAATACTCCTCCCAGGCCATAACTGCTGGCATCAGCACTCACTATGGTCTGCTTGTTAACTTCATACTAAGCAAGTACTGGAGCCTCTGTTAAGAGTTTTTTCACTGTTGAGAATGCCTTTTCTTGGCTTGGACCCCAGTACCACGTCCTGTCTGCTTTCAAAAGTGTATTTAATGGGTGTAGTTTCTCTGCCAAATTTGGCAAGAAGTGTCCTAAATAATGTACCATGCCCAAAAATCATTTCAGTCCTGTGATGGAGTCTGGAGGTTTGATTGCAGAAATGGCTTCTACTTTCTTAGGATCTGGACTCACACCATGCTCATTTATGCAGTGTCCAAGATATGTAAGGTCTTTCTGGTGTAAGATGCATCTGCCTTTACTGTTGCTAAGACTTTGGCCAATCTTTCATCATGTTCTGCCATTGTGGCACCATAAACCAACACATCATCCATGAACACTGAAACACCTTCCAAGTGTTGTAACAGCTCCAACATTTTTCTCTGAAACAGCTCAGGTACACTTGAAACTCCAAATGGCAATCTCTTGAAGAAGTATCTCCCAAACGGAGTGATGAATGCAGTAAATTTAGCAGTGTTGGCAGCTACGCCATTGCAGCATCAAGCAATGAAAATATGTGGGCACCAGCTAACTGTGGCAGGATATCATCCATAGTAGGAATGTACTTTTCCCACTTGACAGCTTTATTTAGTTGTTTTAGATCCACACATATCTGTACTGTTCCATCCTTTTTTGGTACTGGAACCATTGGCACGCACCAATCAGTAGGTTCTGTGATAGGTTCTATGACTCCACAGTGAACCATTCTATCCAGTTCTGTCTTTATTTTGGGTAGCAGTGGAACTGATATTGCTCTGGCAGTGTGAATAGCATAAGGTACAGCCCCTTCTTTGAGTCTTATCTGTACTGGTGGTGTCTTCAAAGTTCCAACTGTGTCAGGAATTTCTGTGGAAAGCTCATCTAAATGTTGAACCAACTCCATCATAGTTGCAATATCTTGGCTTAGGAGTTTATCAGTCTTTGCACAGATCACATAGACCTTAAAGTCATAGTCACTGTCTCTATAGCAGGTTCTTGCTATGAAGTATCCCATGCAATTTAGATTTTGTCCTCCAGGACCAGTTAAAACTGCTGTTGTTTGCTGGAGACTAGGCAGGTTAAAAAAAGACTTGTAACAGACTCAGAAATGATGCTGACATCTACACCAGTGTCTATTTTAAACTTTATTGAGAGCCCACTGATTTGTAGTGATCCTTCCCAACGATCTCTGGAATTTTCCACCCATGTGGCTGGACCCAGAAAAAATTGTTCTTGACTTTTCTGATGCTCTACAGTTTCACTCACCATTCTAGTGTGGCACACAGCAGCAAAATGACCTATCTTCTTACATTTGTGGCATTCTGCAGCCTTTGCAGGACAGACTGCTCTTTGTGTATGCCCTTTCCCACATGCATCTAGGGACTTTTATTTGAGCATTAGATGTTTGGCTGTATATTTGTTTCCGGTATTTTGGAGTTTGGGGTTTCTATTTCTGCAGGGGTTTCTTGGCTATTTCTTGCAGCCCTTTTAAAGCACCCTGGTCTTGGACCAGGCCTTTTATAAGCTCTGAGTTTCTTACCATCTCCACAGCCCTCTGCAAATAGAGATTGGATTCTATCTGCAACTTCTGAGACAGGTCTTTATCCATAATTCCCATTACCAATCGGTCTCTAAGCATTTGTCTCTTGGTGTCCCCAAAAGCACATTCATCAGCTTTCTCATGCAGCCATCTTATGTAGGTTTCTGAAGATTCCCTTGGTTTCTGATGTCTCTGGTGAAAGCATGCCCTCTCATGAATGAGATTTTTCTTTGGCACAAAATATTCATCAAATTTCCCCAGGACTAGGAGATAGTCATCCTGGTCCTCTGCAGCAGAAAATTCAAATGATTTAAATATCTGCTCTGCTTGCTGGCCCATGCCATAAATCAAGGAGCATACCTGAATTTCTTCCTTCTCTGCATTCAGTTTTGTAGCAATGCGGTATCTGGAAAACCTCTGCTTCCAATCTGGCCATGCTGCAGGCCTGGTGAAATAAAAGGCCTCTGTTGGGGAAAACTTTGCCATTGCTTTCCTTTGTTCCCCACTCCCTCCGTTGTCTTAGGAGCTCTGCTGCTCTGGAGACACTATGAGGATTACTTAACTTCTGACACCATGTTATATTGATCAGGATGAGACCAAGGATAAAATAAGAGCTTATTCATTTAATAATTCTTAAACAGTAAAACATCTGAGCTTGTTCTGTGCTAGGCCCCACCCAGCACACACAACACTGACTAACTAACTCTAGTAACTAAATCAGTAGGCCTCCCCCTGGGAAGTGTAATACTCTCCAGAGAAAGTTAAGTCTTTCTTTGCTGTGCAACTAACTTAAAGACACATTTCACTACACCACTCCTGGATCCCGAAACTCTGGCTTATGTGCCTATCAGAGAGAGAAGGGTAGCGCTTGCATATAGAATTATGGCATGCTATGTCTGGGAGGGGGCTTTCTTTGCTTTAAATTGCCAACGTTGTGTTCCTTTCAACAAGAAAAAGCAGCACGTCGCCTCCTAGCTGTCAAAATTTTATTGTGATATTGTTTCTTGCTTTCACTGAACATGGCATCTTATTTGGCATAAGAAGAGTGATGCATCCTTCTGCTAAGACAAAGCATGCTCCAGCCTAGTGCTATATCATATCAAACATGCCCTATTCTACTTTACAAAAACAAAACAAAACATGATTTGTGCACAGGGGAAGCACCGACCCTTCAAATGACAGCATAGTGCATATTCTTGCACAAAGTGCATCTCTCCAGTTTGGGGCAATTCCTCTCTATCATTGCAGCTCCCTGTTCAGGAGTGCCCCAATCCTCTGGAGAGGCTTTTGGGGGACCACAGGGAGAAGGAAGGGATGGGAAAGATCTTTGTATCCTTGTGTGATCCTCAGGGCTGGCACTCAAGATATTTTGCTACACCCCTGTAACTATTCCAGGTACAGAAGCCAATTGGACTGACAGTTGAATCTTACTGCAACAGTGTCAACAGGATAATATCTCCCACCACACCTGAGGAAGCGGGTTAGTTTGGAGGGGGCAGGCCAGACCATGTGGCATACATAACTCTGCTCTAACTGAGGGGAGTAGAGAGAAGGCTTAGGAGGAACAACCATAACATTACTCACAACAGCAGCCATTGTTCCTCAGCTCCTGCCACCTGAGGCAGTCATCTCACTTTGCCTAATTGTAGAACTGACCCTGGTGATCCTTTCACTTTGGATCCAACCAATTTTTAAAAAATATATCTATATATATGTTACCCAATTAATTGGGAGCAATTCAAAATTTAGTGAAGGATTAATCAAAACAATGAATCAAATGAATGCTGCAGCCCTACCAATCTGCTCTGTAGAAAGAATGGTTTTATATTGAGGAGCATTCAATATTCAATTATTTTGAGCCCCCACCAGCAGTCAGAAGTAGAAAGCCCAGACATAGATTTACTACCTCAGTAAGAACTATGGCCTTAGTCTGCTGTTGTGAGTAATTTTCATAAACCAAATATGTCCATCCTCTGATACATACCTCAAAATAACCAGACAGCAACTAAGTTACTCTCCTACTCCATATTTCAAAAGAAAAATGTGTTACTGTGAGAGATTATACGCTCTTGCCATCTGTTGGGTGGAGAATAGATTTTCATAGAACCATTACATTATAGCTCTGTCCATTTTAAGAAAAATATGATTCCTTAGCAACAACATATCACATTTTATCAAATGCAACTTTCTATGGTTTGCAAAATATGATAAAGTTTTAACCCTAAGATCACACAGAACCATACATCTGAAGATTCCAGAACCTCCAGTTATGTTCAGTGTACATTATTTGGATCCTGCACTGTTTGTGGGTTTCTTTTTATTTTTCCTAACAGATCAGTTTGTATAGAGCATTCAGTGGGACACTTATGAAAGGAACATGAGAAAATCCATGAAATAAGAGGTTGAGGCTACATCCTTATATTTATTGTGGCTCTTAGCACGGCTCAGTCATTGCTCTTCTGTCGTAAGCCACAAGCTGAATTGCAGTTGTTTTTCCATGCTATTGGGAGCTTTGAATTCCCCCCCCCCAATGTGTACATTCCACTGACTTTAGTCCACACAAGCTGCTATGGGTGAGCACCATTTGAATTCTGGGCAAATTAACTATAACCCTTGCATCATTTAATGACAGTGTTTAATTTTTAAGTGATCTTTTATCAGCATTAAAAGATGTTCCAAGCTATATTTTTTTAAAAGCAAAAGAGGTATAGCATCACAACACCATAATGATATAATGTTAATTTATTAATTTGTAGTATGGTGTTACAGTTCTATAACCTTATAATACTGCAATTTTTTAAAAAAATGATTAGGGAAACTTTCTGATCACTGACATTTTAGCAACATAGCTAATGGTAGTGACAAAAATGTTTTTTTAAATAAAAACCAATTTTTTAAAAACACTATATCGTTATAGTGTAATAGTGCAATACTTCCATCTCTTTCTCCCCCCATATATATAGTACTAATTAAAAGTTTGATTAAAAATAATAAACAAGGTCATTACATGAAATCCAATGGAAAGGTTCTAATGTATGTGTGCTGCGCTGTGATAGGTTCATTTTCCTGGTACGTCGCTGCCCATATCAAAACATCCTTAAAAAAAAAAAGTACAGTAGTGCTCAATGCATCTACACTTGCAGAGACTGCATCAGTCTTTTGTTCTTCTGAAAAGGATGGGACTTTGGCAGTCTGAAAAAAGATGGAAGAACCACAGGGAAAATACAAGATGACAATGATTAGATTATTGACGACATGCGGTCGCCCCCTATAAAATGAGTGTGTACAAGGCAATGTTGATTTGGGGTTTGATGATGGTATGTTTTTGCTGCTGCTTTACCGGGCCTGTTCTTTGGATTACTGCACAGCTTTTATTGTAATGTATTGTTCTTTTTTCTGACTTTATGTTGTTTATAGCTTTATGCTCTTAAAGTTTGTAAGTGACTTAGAGATGTTCTATGTGGTCAGGAACTAATAAACTGAAATAACAACAACAATAATTCCATACTCAATACCTGCTGTGAAATTCTCTAAGAAAGCTTAGTTATTGGTAACTCCCAACTAAAAATGGAGCAGGAATAGATAAGAACAGGGATAGCCAATGTGGTTCTGTTGGATTTCAACTCCCATCAGATGCAGCTAACATGGCTGATGATCAGGGATGATGGGAGTAATAGGCATCAGAAGCTATTTGTACCTGCAGTGCACATGTGTTACTTTCTCTCCCACCCACTTCTCAGCTCATCCCCATTCAGTGCAATGCTGGGGACCACTTCTGAGTATGCATTATTACTCTGGTTACAAATTGAGTGCCTATAGAGTTCTAGATTGGGCTGAACCTGAATATAAAAATGGATATGATTCTAAGCACATTTACTTAGAAATATATTCCACAAAATAAAATCAATGGGGCTTATCTCCCAATAAACATGTTTAGGATTAGGATGCCAGAAAATCTAAACAAGTTCTAAACACAAAGAATTTTAAAGCTTGCTCATGGACATACAACCAGAAGAACAGAACTGTCAACACAACCTATTTCACAGCAAGAAAATAACCCTGAGTTACTAGCAAATTTATGCTAGTAATCATATTAATCCCTTAATTTTAATATCTAACTCTGAATTGATGAGAAGCTTGGGTGTACTGTGAGATCTGTTACTAAATGGGGAAGATACAATGATTTTGGCCACATAGGGACTGCTGATAAATCAAGCATCACCACAACGAACACACTGAAATTAAAAAAGAGAATATGCATGCACTGGCATCCATTAAAGTTAATAACTAATCATCTTCACAAGTTACCAGCTCTGAATTATCAAATCTGAAAAGAAAACAACATCCGTCCACTTTTACACTCCAGTGGAAGAGGTGGTCCCTCGCAGCGGGGCTGCAGAGACTCGCCATCTGGAGAATAAATCGAGTGTGAAGTACAGTACAGCTTGGGACCAAGCTCCGTGGCAGCAGCTCAGCAGTTAGTTCATTAGTTCCAAACTTCTAGGGATTAAAGTGGTCTCAATTCTACTGCCGGATAGGATAAGACACACAGAATGCAAGATTGAGGGAAAGTAAGTGACAACTAAGACAGAGCCCCTTCGGCTCATTTATGAAACGACTAAGAATAAACACTCCTGAACTAATACCGTCAATAGTAGCATTACTACAAAATCAAAATGTCTGAATTAGCATCCTTTAAAAAATAAAAAGCAATATAGTTGCATTAGAAACATTACCCTTTGAAACCTTCCTCTTTGAAATTAAAGGAGGGAAGCAGAACTGGAAAGGGAAAGAAAAACCATAACCTTCATAAAGAAATGACTTGATAAAGATGTCTTTATTGATCATTGTTTTTTCTGGATTTGAAACAAAAGGACAAGAGTCTCACTTTCTAGTCTTAGATATACCACCCTAACACGTGTGATTTCCCCTTCCTTGAAGTCGCTACAACAACAATAAAGGCTTTATAAATATATCTTTATTTATTTGAGTTGTATTTATTTTTATAGCTGTTCTCTCCCAACAATAGACTCAGTATTTGTGACTATATATAATCCATGTGCAGGCAAGAATCTAAAGGCCCTGCTATTTTCTGTTGCTGTGTAGCAAAAATGAGAGGCTTGAACTACACAGAGGAGACCCATGTGTGCAAAATGAATGAAAAACAATGTTGATCTACATCATGTGGTTTTTGCAAGGACAAATGCAATAAAGATAATAAAGCAACAGATAAATTAAAAGTGCTAAAAATAATAAAACAATGTAGATTTAAATCTAATTTTGGAGGTACTTATGCTCAAATTGCTGTATAAAGCACCACCCCAAGACTGGTTAATTACAGTACCTTTCAATTCATGAAATGTTAAAAATCTGATCTAGTACTGTGGCAAGCAGATTGTAGCTTCTGCCCGATAGTTAAGGGTAACTCCATACATTTCACATGGCAGTAGAAAATTAATTACTGTAGTCGCAGCCAGAGTTAGCTGTTTTGTGACAGTACTGACATGATAAAACATGCAATTATGATTTAATGTTAGTCCCCTGTAGTGGTTTGTTTATTCAGCCTGACACTGCTGATGCTTTTGTCTCTTGTCTATACCAAGTGCCACCATACTCTAGACTTCAGTTTTCTTTTGTCAAAGCCAGCCTACATGTTTCCTCAGGAGGGTCATTACTCTGGTAGAATTAGTTTCTGCCAAGGGGAGAGAACTTGAACTTCTTTTACAACCTACCCCCATCCCTTCCCCAGAAATGCCAGTGCCTAAATGACCAAGACATTTTGTTTCAGGTTTCCAGCTGAGAATTCAACCACTTTTATCTGTCAGAAAAACTAAAGTGGGGGGGGGATCAATGCAGAACAATTTATCTATAATTTCTTCTGAAAAAACTCTGAAAAACAGAGTTTGTGATGGTTATTTCCTATTCTCCCTGTATTCTACCATATCCAGAAAAGTAAAATATGAAAAGCTGAACTAGAGATCCTGCCCCAGTGTAAAAAAATATAAAAATGAAATCATTATTCCTGCAACATAAAATTGCTGAATTACATTTCATCAAGAGATTCAATGCTATCACTTGTGGAATGAATTGGGAATAAGGATTTTTGAATTACACTGTATATGTTAATTGGCTTACCTGCACTATAAACAACTTATTTTGTGTGTGTGCATGGCACTGTTAGTAACATAATTATCATTGTCTGTTCTTTTCTGCATTTCCTTTTCTTCTGACCTCACTGTTTACAAGTCCTCCCACCCAGCATCATATGTACATACACCATCTACCTGTGTGAGTTTCTGCAAGACCTGCTCCCTGCATTTCTGGCTGATTTCCACCTGGCCTGGAAGGGTGGGGCCCTGTCTCTCTCCAGCTACAAAAGCAGCAACTGCTGAAGGGGCCAAAGACCATCTACCTGTGTGGGTTTCTGCAAGACCCGCTCCCTGCATTTCTGGCTGATTTCCACCTGGCCTGGAAGGGTGGGGCCCTGTCTCTCTCCAGCTACAAAAGCAGCAACTGCTGAAGGGGCCAAAGACCATCTACCTGTGTGGGTTTCTGCAAGACCTGCTCCCTGCATTTCTGGCTGATTTCCACCTGGCCTGGAAGGGTGGGGCCCTGTCTCTCTCCAGCTACAAAAGCAGCAGCTGCTGGAGGGGCCAGAGACCATCTACCTGTGTGGGTTTCTGCGGGACCTGCTCCCTGCATTTCTGGCTAATTTCTACCTGGCCTGGAAGGGTGGGGCCCTGTCTCTCTCCAGCTACAAAAGCAGCAACTGCTGAAGGGGCCAGAGACCATCTACCTGTGTGAGTTTCTGCAAGACCTGCTCCCTGCATTTCTGGCTGATTTCCACCTGGCCTGGAAGGGCGGGGCCCTGTCTCTCTCCAGCTACAAAAGCAGCAACTGCTGAAGGGGCCAGAGACCATCTACCTGTGTGAGTTTCTGCAAGACCTGCTCCCTGCATTTCTGGCTGATTTCCACCTGGCCTGGAAGGGCGGGGCCCTGTCTCTCTCCAGCTACAAAAGCAGCAACTGCTGAAGGGGCCAGAGACCGTGTGTGTGTATGTGTGCGTGAACCTGCTGCTCGGGATGTCTATAGACTACTGGGGTTAGTTGTTTTTTAGTTGTTTTGGGGGTCAAGATTTAATTTTGGAGATTCATTTTTGCTGTTATTTGAACTACAGCATATTTTTGTTAAACACTGTTGTGAAGTGTGTGGGGATTGTTTAATTGTATATTTATTGAGGTTCTCATTAGTTTGTTTATTATTATTGTTTGGCTACTTATATACTGTGTATATTTATATGTTAAAAATAAAAATGCTACTTATTTGCTGGGAAATTGAAGATTTTTATCTAGGCCTTTTTATAAAGTGTTTGCTTCTCTTATTGTGACACATTTAGATGTTTTTTCTTTTCTTTTAATAATGTTATTTGTCATTTAATTTTGAGAATTGCATTATTGTATTTATGCTTTATGATGTGTTATATTCATGTTTTTGTAAGCCGCCTTGAGGGCCTTTTGGCCATAAGGCGGGATATAAATTTAATAAATAAATAAATATACCTGTAAATGAGAATAAAATTTCATGCTTTTGACAAAGTGGACAGAAGCTTATGCCAAATACATTTGTTACTTTTTCAAGGTGCCACAAGACTGTCAGTTTTGTTGTACCAGCCTAACATGGCTACACCTCCGGAAATTCTTCCATTTGTTTGCTTTTTCTGGTAAAAAAAAAAAAAAAGCTTTTATGATTGTGAGCCCAGCATTTTGTTCAGGACCAGATCAATAGGTGGCCTTTCTAAGATCAACATCAGACTAAAACAAGTTTCCATATGGTTTTATTAAAACCATCTCCCCTCATTTATCCCATATTTAAATTACATCACCAAGATGAATTATTTTCACACAATTTTACTTTTATTAAGTACTCTCTTATTTTAAAATAATAAGACACAGTAAGAAGCAGTACTGAGAGTAAAAATGGAATGAAAGAACAAGCCTCCTTCCTTCTGTAACCACCATTGACATGAGGTCGGAAAAACACACATGGAATGACACTAGGGTATGTTGAAGCACATATTACTGAGGGGAACGACACATGGCTGTTGGTTTCAGTGGCAGCCCTGTATTTTTTATAACATGTCAGTGTAGAAATTAATTTTGGGAGTAATAAGAATTTGGAAAAGGTAATTTTCTCTCTGATAGCACGCAACCTTATTCTCAATCTTTCAAATGTTCTGTTCTATTATGCCTTTGGCATCTTTTACAGAAATATCCTTTCTCAAGATACAGACTTTCCTGTGTCTGTTGTACCTGGTTTTCTATATTTGGCCAATTTTGCACAGAAGGAGACTACTGCTACAATTAGAATTCAAGAGTAATTTCAACATTACTTCAAAAAGCTTAAGTTCTCATTTAACATGCCTTTGTAACGAACCTACAAGATGTGCTACTATAATTACTTTTCAATACCTTTGGCAACCTGGGCTTCCCTCCACCTGCTGCACAGGCTACTCAAGTCTGAAATGTGAGTAGGACTTCTAGGGACACAGTGTCAGGGAACTGCCAACTTCCAAACCCTGAGCTTGGTAAGACCTACTTGAATGAGGAAGGGTACCCCCTCCACAGTTTCCAGTACATGATGGGACTAGGAGGAGTTGGCTCCCTCTAGTGGGGACTTCTGGACAGACTCTATGAATAACATATCACCCATGGTCCCAACTAAATCCAGGAACTCAGACATACAATCCTTGCAAAATGCCTCGGATTCTCTTGCGCTACAGGACTCCCCGAGATCTCCTTTGGACCTCAAATGGAAGAATCAGATGGAACCCTTCACCAAGCTCTGCTCCTGAGGATGAGACACATATCCTTATGAATTTCCAGGATCAGGCCCACCACTGATATACCAGGATGGGGCTGCAAGTTCTTCTATAAGAATGCTCAGTTGTTGCCTGGTGGGTTTTGGAGCAACACCTATTCTGCCAAGCTCTTTCTAGGCTCAGCTACCTTGTGGACAGCTCTCCTGCTGTTTCAGCAACCATGTCTAGGAGGGCCCTGGCTCCAGCATCAGCCTTCCCTCTTAGCTGAACAGCTCTCCCATCATCCTTGCCAATCTGTGATTTTACCACCAGCTGCTATATTTACAGAAATGGGACATGCAGTATATCAAACCCAACAAGTTAAAGCATGGCTGTGCAGGAAGGACAATAGGGCATACTGCCAGACCCTTGTCCTGGGATAGACAGCAACAAAAAAAGTGTTAGTGAGGACCGCAAGAGCAAGATGTGAAGAAGGAGATGGGTAGTCTAGGCCATAGGACCAGGCCAGAAACACATGCCGCCATGAATCCATTAATGACACGAGATCACAACTGTTACAGGCAGGGCTGGTTCTAAAGGGCAGCCAGGTTGGGCACTGGCCCGAGGGCCCCAGAGCTACAGGAGCCCCTCTGTTCCCCTTCCATGATCAGCGCCCCCCCACACCCCAACTTACCTGTCAGCCGGCTTTTTAGCATTGCCCTTAATGAAGATGGGGCCTGCAGCTTCCCTAAGGTACTGAAGCCGCCACCGCCATCTTAGTTGATGGCAGAGATGTGTGCGCATAGCAAGCGCATGTGCCATCAACAAAGATGGCAGCGGAGGCTTCATTCCCCTTAGGGAAACCGTGGCCGCCATCTTCATTAAGGGCAATGGTAAAAGACTAGACAGGTAGGGAGGACGTGGGGTGTGTGGGGGGGCGCACACATGTACACACGTGCATACACACCGGGGCCCAGGGCAAGCTGATGCCCAAGGGCCCCCACATGCCTGGAGCCAGCCCTGGTTACGGGATACTACTTTGCCACCCAGACTACACATATTCCTGCCTTTCTTAACTCAGTTTCTTGGGTGCTAATAAGTGCTTCCTAAGCATTTTCCTCGCTGCAGACTCCCTTACTATGGATTGCAACTGGCCCAGAGGGCCCCAGCCCTATACCTCTTCTTTCTACCTTCCATATAAGAGGAAAGAATTTTCCCTTATGCCAACCCAAATCTAGGTAAGTCTAATTTCAATTGTCTGTAAAATGTGATCTTCATTTTCCTTTAAATGTTGAGAAAGTTTCTTAGTGTTCGATAAAGCAGTATAATAAATGAGAATTGATGGTTAATCCATCATGCTGACTGCTATGAAAGAACTAATACTGATGCAACCAGTATTGCGATGCCATCAATAACATGGTGCAAGGGGGGGGGGAAAGTAGGTGGGATACTGATGTTTATTCAGACAAAAAGTGCCCTACATGTTTTCAACCAGGGCTGTGGAATCGGTACGCCAGACCTTCGACTCCGATTCAGACTCCAACTCCTCTATTTTTCTACTGTCCAACTCCGACTCCTTCATAAATGGCAAATGTATATTAACTGGTAATAACAAATTTACTGTAGTAAAATGGTAGCACAAGGCATTTCATCATCACCACCACGTGAATCCAGAGCTACAACTCCCATCAGCCCCAGGGATTGGGCTCGTGGGAGTTGTAGTTCAAAAAAGTAACTTTTCCAAGCTCTGGATTCACGTGGTGGTGATGAAATGCCTTGTGCTACCATTTTACTACAGTAAATTTGTTATTACTAGTTAATATACATTTGCCATTTATGAAGGAGTTGAAGTCGGTACATTTCTACCGACTCCGACTCCACCCAAAATTGCTTCCGACTCCACAGCCCTGTTTTCAACCACCTTTATCAGATATATGGTCTACATCAGTGGTTCCCAAACTTTTCCCCCCTCGGACCACTTGAACATGGCTGATGGTCTTAGAGGACTGCTTAATGATTCTTCTGCCTGTTGTAACAATTGTAACACACTGCTAGAAGTTGTATGATTTTAAATTGAATTTGTATTGCCTCTCTATTGCTACTTTTCAATGTGAATACTTAATGTGGACATGCTATGGACCACTTGAATGAAGCTTGTGGACTACTGATGGTCCACAGACCAGACTTTAGAAAGTCCTGGTCTACACAATTAATCAGTATTCTGACTGGGAAGTATTCTTTCTCAGATTTTGAGTAGTTAACAACAGATATTGAGGTCACATACCCCTTTGAGAGAACCCCCCTTTGCAGCTTTGCCATTGCAAGGAAATGATCTTTCCCAGTTAACAGTACTACAACTTTCTTTTAGAGTGACACAGTAACTCAAGTTTCTTTTTTATTTTAGAAAATAACTATTGTATAGACTGTCACAAAGAGTCTTTTGATAAGGCAGAACACAAAATATATTATGACAGCAATACAGGCAGGTATATCATACTGGAGTTTCAGTGTGCCATAATTATATGTAAGCAAGAGAAATTAAAATGTTTAAAAGCATAATTCTTTAGGGAGAAAAATCAGATGTGTACATTAAAAAAAAAGACATTATATATTTTCTAAAACTATATATTTTTTCTAACTCTGGAGTCCAGCAATGTCAGGGGAAAAATATTATCAAGCGGAAAATTATTTTCATCTCCAACAGCAGGTTATTGTTGGAATAATTTTAAGTATGATATCAGTCTATTGTGCCAAACACAAGAGGATAAGTGTTATCATATTATTGATCTTGTAATTACATCCTCCATCCTCCAAGAATGTTGAAATACAGCTATGAATTGCATCCTCATTACTACTTTATCAACCACTTGTGTCTCTTTCCACTCCAACCTGTATATCTCATTGCAGGCGCCCTGGACAAGGACCATGTCATTTCTATGTTGCTGTACATAACTCCACATTTGCCACTAAACAATTTAGCAGTAATAAAAATTGTCAAACGAACAGATAGCAGCAACAAACTGTAATGGGACAGATCTAACTTTAGTCACATGTAACAAAAGGTGGCTCCAGATATGGATGCATATTTCTATTAATTTTATAAGTTCTATAAACTGCTTAACATTAAAATATCAAAGTGTGAAGAAATATTAAATATACACACCATGTCACATATTCACTGTAACCAGCAGTGTGCCTGATCAACAAAAAGAACCTACCAATAGCAAGCAAACAGGGGAAATCTGTGTGAAAAGAAACATTTTTAGCAAGCACCAAAACCAGAATAGTTTGATGCATGCCTTGTTTCCAAGGTAAGAGTGTTCTAATTAGTAGGTACCACCACACTAAAGGCCCTGCCCATTCACATCAAAAGGAACATCTAACCAACTGGGATCAAATGAGCTTTGGGATGTGGATGTTCATCCAGAAGCACATTTGAATCTGTATCCACTACCTGTGTGGAAGGCTGCAGCAGTTAGATCAAAGTTGCTGGATGGAGATGAGCATGTGATCAGTTCAGATTACAGTTAAAATGATAGGCAATGCACCTCATAAAAAATATTATTACTATTATTTATATTTATTGCCCACCCTTCACCAATGGGTCTCAGGGCGGGTTACCAAATCTAAAACACAATACTCACTAACAGGTAAAAAAACCCTTACAATTTAAGAACATATTTATAGCCAACAGATATTTCTATCAAAATTTAAAAAGCACGTAAATTGGGTAGCTATAGTGAATGCACCAGGGGAGCAGGAGACCTGACCTCCTCTCTGAGATAGTGTACTGCCCTAAAAATTGGTCAAAATGCAAACACAATTTGTGTTGGTCTTCCACAGTCCAATCCACTTCCTGTGTAGCTTGGAATAATTTGGTAACATGTGCCTCTGAGTATATGGTGAGTTGTGGCAACACCTGCAATCAGCCCAAAGAACAGAAACAAGGCATGTGCTGTGCTGATCTTGTTTTAGCTGGGAGGATATAGCTCAGATAGTCACTTTAAATATGTTTGATTTACTTTGCAATTTTAGTTAAGTTTCTTATAGTAAATAATTTTCTTTTGCTTCTGTTTCTGTGAATATATGAAGTACAGCAACACTTTGCAACACTAAAAATCTCCAAAAACAATTGTGGAATAATGGCACTAATTCTGCAGAATAGTTTGCAATGGATATGAGGAGTGTCTCAGTTTGCACAAGATAAAACAGTGGGAGGTGAAATATATTCTTGCAAAATTCTAGGTGTGCTCTATGCTTTTAATTGACCATGCCCACCTTTCCTTAAGTGGAGTTGTTTAAGCATAGCAGGCTGAAAACATGCCTCTTGGACAGACCAAGTTTGTTTTTTCCAGCAGCTAGATTCATTGCTTAAGTAGCAACATATTGTAATCAGTTTGATTTTACATCAAACTGCAGTTTCAGATTCAGCTGTTAATGTACCTAAAATAGAAATAGGGGCTTTCCAATGCTGCAGAACTATTCCTTTTACTGTCAGCATGCATGGTTTGGTGGAACCATCCTTCCTGTCCTTTTGATAGTCCCCACCTGACAGGTATGTAGTCAATTACTATGTTGGCATCTCCTATTAACAGGGATTTGTCCAGAACCAAGCTAATTTTAGACTGTACTTCCTTCCAGAATGGTTTGATTACAGGGAAGTTCCATAGTAGGTGAGTTAGATCTGGCTGTTTGCATCTCCAGCAGTTGTCTGTGGGTGTTATGCCCCTAGGTTTAAGGCATGTTGGTGTCCAGGAGGCCCGATGAAGTATTTTCAGTTGGATTAACTTCAGCCTAACATCTGCATAGGGCTTTTCCCCATTGTGCAGGTGTTAGATGAGATTTTAATTATTTGCTCCATTTATGCCTAATTGGGTCTAGATCAGGGCTTACTGTGTTACATACTGATGGGTACAGGCATTTATTAAGTTTTCTTGAAAAGGTGAAGGCGCATGCTGTATACAAGAGATTTGGTGTATCTGTTGCACTGAGTGCATGTGGGCCAAATTTTGCTAGTATGCTGTGTCTCCATTGTAAGAATTGCCAGGTAGCTATTTCAATATCAGTATCAGGGCCAGTGCCAGAGGGCAGCCAGGTCGGGCCCTGGCTGAGGGCGCCTGCGGCCCAGAGAGGCCCCTGAAGGGTGCCTTCTCAGGGTGGGAGGGTAGCGCTCCCATTCCGCAATCCGCAGCAGCATCAACTCCTGACCCTGCCACAGGTTGCAGAGAGCACCCAGCCCCCATACAGACCACACATGCCCACGACACCCATCCACATGCCCTGCCTACATTTCCCATTGCCATGATTGCTGTGCACGCTGCTCATGCATACCTTCCATCAACCAAGAAGGCAGTGAAGGCTTCTCCAAGGGTTTAACCCCCCCTACCACTGGTTGATGGCAGGCATGTGTGTGCAAGTAACGTAGCACGCATGTGTGCCATTAATTAAGATGGCAGTAGGGGCATCAGCCCCTTAGGGAAGCCCCTGCCACCATCTTGGTTAATGGCAGCCATGTGTTCACAGCGTACAGGGCATTCTCATGAAGCGACTGAGAGATAGGTGGGGCAGGTGCATGGGCAGCGCAGGCCCAGGCCAGGCTGGTGCTGAAGGACCCAGTCATGCCTGGCACCAGCCCTGGTTAGTAATCTGCACAACCTTCAGCACAGTCCTATAAAAGTCTACTCAGAAGTAAGATCTATTGGGGTTTTCTCTCAAATAAGTGTGATGGGACTGTAGTTTTAGGCTATAATCCCATACCCCTTAATCTGGGATTGTGCTGTTAATTTTCAATAGAGTTTTTCAAATAATGTCTGAAACCCAGCAATATTTATATGTATATTTATGGTAATATTTATATTTATATAATTTATATTTATTTATGCTTATGTTTCATCATCTAACTTCACTATTATCTTAAACAATGCAGTCTCACAAAGGTGCCCTTCTTCCATTAATACGTTTTAAAACATGTTCTTGATCTAACATACACAGATAAACTGGCCTGTTGCTATGACATTTTAGAGCTCTGCCTTCTTACAGCTCTATAGTACTGGATTATCTCCATGTTCTTGAGTGCTTCTTTAAGTTGAAGGATGAAGATAGCTGTAATATAAAAGAGAGCTCACAGTGTATCCCTCAGCTGCAGGATTTGTCTGGCTTTCTCATGACTTCATTACTGAAATGGCAGAAGTACATACCAGTAAGCTGAATGCTGGTTCACCTGTCCATCTTGTCTCTTCCCAATATGGTGTCTGCCTTTAATTATTTTTTAAAGTGGTGCATAAATATTTATTTATTCATCTATGTATTCATTATCTTATTACAGAAAAAAAACCTGAAGTAAATTTCAACATGTAATGTACATAATAAATATCCATTTTAAAAAACAAATATACTAAAAAGTGTTTATCTAGAAAATCCTGCCTAACAACATAAAAATATCATGATCTTAGCTGGACTCTGGCCAACCCAGCTTAGTACTCAGAAACAATTTATGAAGACCTCTCACTCTCTGTTCTGTGGGTAGAAACTTGCTAAATCATATGAGCTGGTCCACTATCAGCTAAACACCCAAACCTGTACCTCTTCACAGTAATTCAGTTTTGCATTGCAATGATGCATAATAAATAAACATCAGATGAAGTCTTTCTTTCAAAGGGGAGTGGGCTTCTTGAACATTCAAGCAAGGAGAGCCTGATCTTCCTGCTCTTGAGCACTGCTGAGTGCTCTGAAGTTTGATGATATTGGATAACAGAAGAAGAAACAGGATTAGCAAAATATACTTTACCAAGTCTCTCTCTCTCTCTTTCCTCTCCCAGTTTCCTACTGAAGCTGCAAATCTTGGACTGTGATGATCAGGTAGAAAGGGTTAACTTTTCCCACAAACAAACAAAGGTGGTCAAATGCTTTATCCCATTTCTCCCCCCTGGGACATCATGATGATTATTTATTTTGAAATCAGTGACATTCAATGGCAGGGTTCACATATAACAGTAAACCATGGTTAATGTTAACCACAGTTGATAAACCATAGCTAAAGCTGAGATGTCTGGACACAATCACTTAAACTTTGCTTTATTATACTGCAGAATAGTTAAAAGCACCAGTGTGAGCCAGGTCATTGCTTCACTTAATTTTTATATGCTCTCATCATCCATTTGCTATGACTAGCACAACTACTTCTTACTTTCTGAATCACCTTTTCCCAAACATTTAGTACTTAAAGAGTTATAGATTATATATGAAAATAAGGTTGTCCTTGATCTATTGCTTATTTGGTGTTTGCTTTTTTACTTGGCCGTATTTCAGACAATGAAATCATGTTGGCTTTTTCTTGGCTGGCTTTCACATGACCCGCCACCTGTTTGAAAGTTATGTCTTCCCTTTGTTCAAGCAGGAATAAATCCTCCTTTACAGTTTTCAAAACATTCTCTTGCAATAATAATAATAATCAATTCTAATAGAAGCTTCGCAACAATTTTCAGATAGTTTAATTCAAAACTGTACATACTCTGCACTAGTAAAATAACAACACAAAAAACACCCCAATTTTTTCCAACTTGTATATTTGCAAATTGGACCATCTTTGCATGCATCTGCATAACTGTCTCTTAGCTCTGCTATCATTGTTAGCTCCCAGCTTGTCATCTTTGTTTTTCTGAGGCTGTGATCTTACATTTAATATTTTGTACTTCCTTTCCTGGCCAGTAATAATAATAATAAAAATTTGACTGATTGATTTTACACAACCTATTTTGCTTTTGCTAGTCACGTAGAGGGTTAAAAAGCTTTGCAGAGAACTGAAACACTGGCCTTTGCCACTAGATATCCTTGAGCAACTCCTTTCTGGCTTCTGGAGGTAAAAACACACATGGCCTTTTTAGAGCTGTGGGGCTAGTATCGGAGCACCCTCACCATAGTCCTTGTGAATGTTGTTTTCCTCTCTCAGGGCCTGCTCAGAAGAAGAAGGAAAAAGAGTTCTGTAAGTTTTCAGTGAGGTTCCCCTTGAACCAGGAGAAAGCTTGCTTTAGACAATGCCAGTCAGTGCTAACTCCAACATTTATAATTATAGAAATTTATACAAATTCTACTAGCTCATATTAATCAGTATTATGAAGAACCATCAAGAGTCATTTCCTCTAGTTCTTTGTCCTTCTTGGAAAGATAAATGAGCTTCTGTTCATGTGCTGCCAGCATTCAGCATACAAATTGCCCAAAGTCTGCTGATTTGTAGGTGTATGCACAGATTTTTTTAAAAAAATATTAGCGCTATACCTTCAATAAAATTCTCAGTGATTGCTCTGAACTACTTAGCCAGAACAGGCTTTTGTTTGGTGAACAACTTTCCTATTTGGGCAATTCTCTTGATTGTTTCTAGCGAACATTTTACGTGGTAGTTGTTTCTCATCCAGATCTAAGGGCCCATCCATACCTAGCTGCAAAACCCACGTGTTCCATATTGGTTGGTGGCCTCAAGTCCATATACGTCCTGTTTGTGGTTAGATTATTGGGAAAACCCAATTTTCAAGCATCCATATTTGTGGGCTTTGTTTTTGGTCTAAATTGCTTTAGCACTGGCCACTGCCCTAAATCCACTCCTTTTCAGGGATTGGCCCATAACGGCCGTCTGCTTTTTGCACCCTTTTTCAGAAGAGCACAAAAACATATCTTTTTAAAAAATTCCTATGCATGCGCAGGTTTGTGGATGTGCTACTGGGTGGGAAGAAGACAAGGGGATTGGCATATGATGGAGGAATGCCCACTGATCGCTTATTGGAGGAAAGTCAGTGGCACTGCATCCAAATGCATGGACATTAATGTGATTATTGGTTTAGGAAAGCATATCGGTGGTATATCTAATGTGGATTTGCAAACACATAAATCTTTACTAGTCTGCAATGTCATATGGATGACAGTGAATTAATGAAGCCACAAAGCTATAACATTGCAGATTATATAGTTGCATGGGCAAGCCCCAAATCTTTCTCTTGTTCCAAGGTGTCTGTTTTGGTGGTTGTGGATGATTTCCAAGTGAGGTGGGTACAGTACACTTAAATAAAACCACAATTCTCATGGGGCAATATGATAATGTGCATGCACACAGCACCAGCAACCCTGGTACACCAACACTTGAAGCAGGGAGCAAACTCTGAGAAAACACCAAAACTTTTTTCCTGAATGCTGCTAAGAAAGCTTATAAATAGCGAGAGCCAATTTGGAACTGAGGCTTGTATACCTTGGTATCCCTTGGATGATGGAAGACTCTTTGATTCAGTGGAGGTAAGGATTATGAAAAGCTTCACAAGGACTTCTCCAAACTGAGTGAATGGATGGTAAAATGGCTGCATTTAGGCCACAAAAACAAAATGCACGGGTACAGGATGGGAAATACCCGGCTTAGCAGTAGTGCATGTGAGAAGGACCTTGGAATTGTAGTGGATCGCAAGTTGAACATGACCCAGCAGTGTGATACTGCGGCAAAAAAGGCAAACGCGGTTTTGGGCTGCATAAACAGAGCTATAGTTTCCAGGTCGAGGGAAGTAATAGTCCCACTATATTCTGCATTAGTCAGGCCTCATCTGGAATACTGCGTTCAGTTCTGGGCGCCTCATTTTAAGAAAGATATAGACAAGTTGGAGCAGGTTCAGAAGAGGGCGACGAGGATGATAGCCGGTATGGAGAACAAGTCTTATGAGGAAAGGTTGAAGGAACTTGGCATGTTCAGTCTGGTGAAGAGAAGGCTGAGGGGTGACATGATTACACTCTTTAAGTACCTGAAGGGCTGTCACATAGAGGAGGGTACAGATTTGTTCTCTGCTGCCCCAGAGGGTAGGACTAGGTCTAATGGTTTTAAGTTGCAGGAGCGTAGATTCAGATTGGACATTAGAAGGAACTTCTTGACAGTAAGGGCAGTTCGGCAATGGAACCGACTGTCTAGGGAAGTGGTGGGATCCCCTTCGCTGGATGTCTTCAAGCAGAGGCTGGACAGCTATCTGCGGGAGATGCTCTAGCTGTGGATTTCCTGCTGTGAGCAGGGGGTTGGACTCGATGGCCTACAAGGCCCCTTCCAACTCTATGATTCTATGGCAAACACAATTCAATGTAAACAAATGTAAAGTTATGCATAGTGGAGCAAAACATCTTAATTTCAAATATACGTCCATGGAGACTGAACTGGGGGTGACTGACCAGGAATAAGACCTTTGTGGATAGGTCAATGAAGATGTCCACCCAGTGTGCAACAGCTGTGAAAAAGGCAAATTCCATGCTGGGGATCATTAGGAAAGGTATTGAAAATAAAACTGCTATCATAATGCTGTTATATAAATCAGTGGAGTCACTTCACCTTTAAAAGGATATTGTAGAGTTTCAAAACATTCAGAAAAGAACAACCAAAATGATCAAGGGGATGGAGAGACTCCTGTGAGGAAAGATTGCAGCATTTGGGTTTTTTTAGTTTAGAGAAAAGGTGAGTAAGAGGTGACATGACAGAAGTGTATAAAATAATGCGTGGCATGGAGACAGTGGTGAGATAAAAGTTTGTCTTCCTCTCTCATAACACTAGAATTCGTGGACATTCAATGAAGCTGAATATTGGAAGATTCAGGACAGTAGAAAATAAAATACACAAAAGAAAATACACAGTGCATAGTTCAACTATGGAATTCGCTCCCATAAGAGGCAGTGATGGCCATCAACTTGGATGGCTTTAAAGGAGGATTAGACAAGGGCTACTAACCACAATGGTTATGCTCTGCCTCCATAGTTGGAGGCAGTATGCTTCTGAATACCAGTTGCTGGAAACTGCAGGAGGAGTGTCCCTGCACTCAAGTCCTGCTTGCAGGCTTCCCTTGGGCATCTGGTTGGCCACTACGTGAACAGGATGCTGGGCTAGATGGGCCACTGGCCTGATTCAGCAGACTCTTCTTATGTTCTTATGGAATGGAATGGGAAAGGAATGAACTTTTCACAGATTAACCGTCCCCACTTCAGCCCCCATCAACCCCCTCCAAATCTGCTTCAGAGAGTTGGGGGATGCTCCAGAACAGAGTGAGAAGTGATGCGGGAGAGGGGAGCTATAAAGAAGAGGGCAAAATATTCTTCCTCTCCCCATTCTACTAAGGGAGCCTCGACTGGATCAAAGAGCCTCCAATCAGCAGAGGGACACCACTTGATAAAATCCTGAATTGAGAAGAGTTCATCTATCACTAGTGCTGATAGCTTAACGCCTGTGATGTCACTAGAGCACTTTCCTCACTATATTTCATAATTTTTTAAATGCAGGATGTGTGTGTAAGTCATTATATGTTTTGCTTTTTAAAAATTGTAGTTTTAAATAGGAGAAAGCCAGCCTGGAACATAAGGAGAAGGGAACCAAGGAAACATCTAAAGCAGCATTCACCTTTGAAGGCATTGAATCCAGCAAGCTCGAAACCCCAAAAGAGGCAGACTCCTCCACAGAATCGTTGTGGGTGGTGATACCGTGCCCCAGGAGGGACTTAATACTGGGAACGATCTATCGTCCCCCTGATCAAAATGCTCAGGGAGACCTTGAGATGAGATATGAAATTGAGGAAGCATCCAAACTAGGAAATGTGGTAGTAATGGGTGACTTCAACTACCCAGACTTAGACTGGCTGCATATGTGTTCCAGTCATGACAAAGAAGCAAAGTTTCTAGATATTCTAAATGACTATTCCCTAGATCAGTTGGTCATGGAACCGACCAGAGGGACGGCAACCCTGGACTTAATCCTCAGTGGGGACCGGGACCTGGTGCGAGATGTAAGTGTTGTTGAACCGATTGGGAGCAGTGACCACAGTGCTATTAAATTAAACATACATGTAACTGGCCAATTGCCAAGAAAATCCAACACGGTCACATTTGACTTCAAAAGAGGAAACTTCACAAAAATGAGGGGATTGGTAAAAAGAAAGCTGAAAAACAAAGTCCAGAGGGTCACTTCACTCGAAAATGCTTGGAAGTTGTTTAAAAACACTATATTAGAAGCTCAACTGGAGTGCATACCGCAGATCAGAAAAGGTACCGCCAGGGCCAAGAAGATGCCAGCATGGTTAACGAGCAAAGTCAAGGAAGCTCTTAGAGGCAAAAAGTCTTCCTTCAGAAAATGGAAGTCTTGTCCAAATGAAGAAAATAAAAAAGAACACAAACTCTGGCAAAAGAAATGCAAGAAGACAATAAGGGATGCTAAAAAAGAATTTGAGGAGCACATTGCTAAGAACATAAAAAGCAACAACAAAAAATTCTATAAATACATTCAAAGCAGGAGACCATCTAGGGAGACAATTGGACCCTTGGATGATAAGGGAGTCAAAGGTGTACTAAAGAACGATAAGGAGATTGCAGAGAAGCTAAATGAATTCTTTGCATCTGTCTTCACAGTGGAAGATATAGGGCAGATCCCTGAACCTGAACTAACATTTGCAGGAAGGGATTCTGAGGAACTAAGACAAATAGTGGTAACGAGAGAGGAAGTTCTAAGCTTAATGGACAATATAAAAACTGACAAATCACCGGGCCCGGATGGCATCCACCCGAGAGTTCTCAAAGAACTCAAAGGTGAAATTGCTGATCTGCTAACTAAAATATGTAACTTGTCCCTCGGGTCCTCCTCCGTGCCTGAGGACTGGAAAGTGGCAAATGTAACACCAATCTTCAAAAAGGGATCCAGAGGGGATCCCGGAAATTACAGGCCAGTTAGCTTAACTTCTGTCCCTGGAAAACTGGCAGAAAGTATTATTAAAGCTAGATTAACTAAGCACATAGAAGAACAAGCCTTGCTGAAGCAGAGCCAGCATGGCTTCTGCAAGGGAAAGTCCTGTCTCAGTAACCTATTAGAATTCTTTGAGAGTGTCAACAAGCATATAGATAGAGGTGATCCAGTGGACATAGTGTACTTAGACTTTCAAAAAGCGTTTGACAAGGTACCTCACCAAAGGCTTCTGAGGAAGCTTAGTAGTCATGGAATAAGAGGAGAGGTCCTCTTGTGGATAAGGAATTGGTTAAGAAGCAGAAAGCAGAGAGTAGGAATAAACGGACAGTTCTCCCAATGGAGGGCTGTAGAAAGTGGAGTCCCTCAAGGATCGGTATTGGGACCTGTACTTTTCAACTTGTTCATTAATGACCTAGAATTAGGAGTGAGCAGTGAAGTGGCCAAGTTTGCTGACGACACTAAATTGTTCAGGGTTGTTAAAACAAAAAGGGATTGCGAAGAGCTCCAAAAAGATCTCTCCAAACTGAGTGAATGGGCGGAAAAATGGCAAATGCAATTCAATATAAACAAGTGTAAAATTATGCATATTGGAGCAAAAAATCTGAATTTCACATATACGCTCATGGGGTCTGAACTGGCGGTGACCGACCAGGAGAGAGACCTCGGGGTTGTGGTGGACAGCACGATGAAAATGTCGACCCAGTGTGCGGCAGCTGTGAAAAAGGCAAATTCCATGCTAGCAATAAGTAGGAAAGGTATTGAAAATAAAACAGCCGATATCATAATGCCGTTGTATAAATCTATGGTGCGGCCGCATTTGGAATACTGTGTACAGTTCTGGTCACCTCATCTCAGAAAGGATATTATAGAGTTGGAAAAGGTTCAGAAGAGGGCAACCAGAATGATCAAGGGGATGGAGCGACTCCCTTACGAGGAAAGGTTGCAGCATTTGGGGCTTTTTAGTTTAGAGAAAAGGCGGGTCAGAGGAGACATGATAGAAGTGTATAAAATTATGCATGGCATTGAGAAAGTGGATAGAGAAAAGTTCTTCTCCCTCTCTCATAATACTAGAACTTGTGGACATTCAAAGAAGCTGAATGTTGGAAGATTCAGGACAGACAAAAGGAAGTACTTCTTTACTCAGCGCATAGTTAAACTATGGAATTTGCTCCCACAAGATGCAGTCATGGCCACCACCTTGGATGGCTTTAAAAGAAGATTAGACAAATTCATGGAGGACAGGGCTATCAATGGCTACTAGCCACGATGGCTGTGCTCTGCCACCCTAGTCAGAGGCAGCATGCTTCTGAAAACCAGTTGCCGGAAGCCTCAGGAGGGGAGAGTGTTCTTGCACTCGGGTCCTGCTTGCGGGCTTCCCCCAGGCACCTGGTAGGCCACTGTGAGAACAGGATGCTGGACTAGATGGGCCACTGGCCTGATCCAGCAGGCTCTTCTTATGTTCTTATGTTCACCTTGCTAGGATGTATGCCTATCCTGCAAATTGTAAAGTTGGACTCATTAGAGGCCCGGCACCAGTGAGCGGCCAGGCTGGGCCCTGGCTGAGGACCCCTGCAGCCAAGAAGGGCCTCTGAAGGGCTTCTCCTTAGGCTGGGAGGATGGAGCTCCCACTCCATGTCCTGTGCCAGCATCAGGTTGTGGGATCCAGTGACCTGATGCTGCTGCAGATCATAAAATGGGAGCTCCAAGGCAATACACACACACAATACAGGTGGCACAGGTTTAAAGAAGTCTGCTCGCCCCACCTACCTCCCGCATCAATGTGTCACTGTACACACCCCGCACGCTGCATGTGCATGCCTGCCATCACCCAAGATGGCAGCAGGGACATCCCTAAGGGGTTCATGCTCTGCCGCCATCTTGGGTGATGGCAGGCATGCACGCACAGCACACTGGGCGTGCACACTGATGTGGAAGGTTGGTGGGGCGGGCAGACCTATTTAGGTTCTGCACTGCCTGCATCAGAAGGGGATGCTGGGGTGTATGACTCTGCGGGCCCAGGGCAGGCTGTGCCCAAGGGCCCAGTCATATCTGGTGCCAGCCCTGGCTCATTATACCACAGATAAAGAACAATTGTGACTGTTTTCTTTAATGCTATGCCAGACTTCACTATGAGATTTCATCAAGCATGTTTCCACATCCTTTTTTTTGTAGAAATAAAGAACAGAAACTTGCTTTTATTTTTTACAAAACAGAAATCTGAGATCCTTGCAACCCTGTATTCTGAACCTAACACACAGCTGTATTTATGCAATGTGATCCTGGCACTGTGAAGCACAAACAGCCTAGATTTTAGTATAGGATCTTAATCTCTGTTCTTTATAGCATTTTTATATCACGGTAGAACAGAGAAAAACACCTCCTATCCTGCAGAGTTGCAATCTATTCCGACTGCATTTTTCAGTTGCTACGCATGTAACCTGAAAGCTCAGTTCAGCTCCATTTATTTGATGCTTTCTTACAACGTTTGCAAGAGCCACACTTTTAATTATTTTCTGGTGCAACAGCCATTGCATCTGCTTGTTCAATCAATTTAATTTTCAGCTGCTCACTAAGGATGAAACTCCTTGTCAGAAGATCTCCCATTCCATCTTACTGTAGGGTTTCTTTAATTCAATATTGCCCCGTTGCATTTCCTGGGCACTTTCACATTCTGGGAAAGCAGGCAGAGAACCAAAAATGTCTCGTTTCCATCCTGCCCTTCTGTCTTTTGTATTCCCAGGCAGCTCCCCATCCTTATTTAGCTTCTGCTATTTTGCTTTCAGCAAGGCTAGGCAAACAATTTATTGAAGTGTTTTTGTTTGTTTTTGCCATTTTCCCCCTTGCCTCCAGTCGGTGTTTGCAAAGCATTTAACACTACACTAGGCGGGTTAATTTACTGTACTGGTAAAAAACAGGCTATTTGGAGTGTCTCGCAACACTGACATGTTTTCAGCTTGAAAATCAGATGTCTCCATCCCAAAGGAAAGAAGCCTTGCCAAAGCTTTGTTTATACCAATGCCAGGTGCAAGCTGGCACAACCGTGATAGTGACACATGAACACTAAACAGTTTGAAAAAAGGATGCTCCAAAATGAAATCTGCATCCCAATTTGTCACTAGAGAATCAGGTTTTAAAATATTCTGCAACACAGAGCACAGAAAGCCGTCTGAGCTTGAGGCCACTTCTTTGGTCACTTTTCACTGGCTTCTAAGATCCAACTTCTTCATGGCCCAGGTACTTCTATGGTTCCATACACCTGGGTAGAAGAAGGGTTCAATTTTGCTGATGTGGGACAGCAAAATACTTGACACCAATGCAATTGTCACGGCTGATTGTACATCTCCAACACATGAGGATGCCAGACAGGATTTGAGATATAGATGAAACTCTTCCCAGTCCCATGGTTTTCTATCTCTCTTTCCTCAACCTTGGTCCCCAAAGACACTAGAAACATCTTGTCCAGAATGATTCCGTTTCACTTTTTTCTCTCCCCCCGGTTTCCACTGCCTCATCTCTCAGTATCTCAGGAGTTAACATGTCTTCTCCCCCTCTTCTGGCAACGTCAGCAAAAGAAATGAGCCAGAAATTGGGGGCCTGTTCCTACTGTAAATACCACAAGGAGAAGTAAAACTGAGCTTCACCTAGCTAGCACATCAACCCACTTTTTTTTTTTAAAGCCTCCAATTAAGAAGTGAGTATGGAAATGGACTGAAACTGACTCTCAGCACATAAAGTATATATATATATTGGACAGACATTTTAGTTTTAACTTGTTTAAAATAAAAAACAAAGTATGGAAAACGGAAATGGACTGCCTTCAAGTCAATTCCAACTTATGGCGACCTTATGAATAGGGTTTTCATGGTAAGTGGTATTCAGAGGGGGTTTACCATTGCCTCCCTCTGAGGCTGAGAGGCAGTGACTGGCCCAAGGTCACCCAGTGAGCTTCATGGCTGTGTGGGGATTCGAACCCTGGTCTCGTAGTCCAACACTCTAACCACTACGCCACAATGGCTCTCTAGTAGTATGGAACTATGTGCCACATTGACTACAGCCTTCCACTGCTAGCCTCCCACCTGAGGCTAATGGGAGTTATTCAAAATGTCTGAGGGATAGTAGGCTGGCAAAGGCTGATCTAGGCCATTTTTGAACTTTACAACATGTGGTTTGGGCTATCACTGCAGTGACATCTATACAAGCAGCTTCAGAATGTCTCATACCAGTTTCCCATGCAGTCTGCATGTTTGACAACATCTATAGATCTTTCATTCCATTTGAGGGAATGTGGTTTTGTACGATCTGGCATGTCTAAATTCATTTGTTCATATGCTCAACAAGCAACTGTATGTTCAGTCGATGAACCTTTGCTGTAATTAGAAATACAAGATCACAGAACGTGATTTTCAGGGTTGTGGGGTATATCCTATGTAATCGACTACTCTCCATCAAACTCCAGCCTTGTACTCTTTTGAACTGAAGCAGTCTTTTTAAAATTATTATTCTGAACAGCCTGTTAAATAGCAGCATTGAGTTTGATTTTAAATGGGTATTTTACTGGACTTAAATGTTGTTATGTTTTGTTTCCAGCAGATATGTTGATATATGGCACATTGATTTGGGTATTTTATAGAGAAGCGACTAACAAGTTTTATAAGTCACTTGGTCAATCAAACTTTATCAATACAGTAACCCTGTAAATAAAGATGGCAGGGTTAAGAGACAGTGACTTGCTCAAGGCCACCCTGTGAGCTTTACAGCAGAGTAAAATTGGAATGAGGATTTTCCACAACCAGACTGAACACTAGAGCCACAAAGCTATCTAAGCTGTGAGAATTCAGCTGTCCAATTTCATTATGCAAATGAGGTCATTCTAAACAAACCAAGAAACAGAAGGTGTGAACCACTAAGGATAACAAGTAAGAAAAAGAAATAATGTTTAAGTTTTGAATAATGCAAATATATAACTTACAAATTTTAAATCATCACAAGATAATAACTGATGAAATGCTGTTTAGAATATATGGATGAGGCTCAGCATCTAAAAATTATTGAAAGAAACTGCAGGTATTACAGAGGCTTGATGTATAGGCAATCACTTGGGCAATTTCAGGAGATCTTTATCAGGGGCAATTTGCAGAACAAACCTTCAACAATCCATACAATGAACAACAACCACCAGGCCCGGAGCCAGCAGGCAGCCAGGTTGAATACTGGCCCAAGGGCCAAGGAGTTCACAGGGGCTCCTCAACACCACCAGCGCTGGGTGATCAACTCCTCCCACTGTACATTTTTGTTGCTGTGGGTGCCCATCAGCACTGCTATTGCAGCTACCACCTCCTCCCTCCTCCTCCTCAGTGCTTGCCCATCCCATCCCTCAGTGCTTGCCATCCGTCGCAGCCCCTTCCAGAGCCACTGCACTGTCCCCTTGGAAGCAACCTCCATGGCAGGGAATATTTTGCCTCACAGACACTGTCACAGGTAGGATGTCTGTGAGCTGAAATTTCCAGCACCATGTAGGCCCAACATGCTTCTGGCAGCAGTGGCTGCCAAAGGGCTCATGGCAGAGCACCCAGAACCTCTAGCTGCAGAAGGGATGGGCAATGCACTGAGGAGGAGGAGGAGGAGATGGGGGTTGTAGTAGCTGCACTGGCAGACCCCTACAGCAACAAAGATGGGTGGCAGGAGGAGGTAACCAGGCCTGGAGCTGGTGGTGGTGAGGGACCCATTGTGCCCGAGAGCCCCCAGAAACCTGCAACCATCCCTGACAACAACAAATGTCCTGCAATTTTCTGGTTCCTTATGGTTATCTGAAACCAATTTATGATATATATATGCATTATTAAAAACATTATTTGTACTTTATATATTTTTGACTCGTTATCAGTAGTGGTTCACTTTTTCCATTTTTTGTTTTGTTAGATATGCATACTGTGAGTGTCATGTTTACTGCATCCAGATTCCAGAAAGGATTCAGATTGGGACAAATCACAGGTCACCTGATCCAGGGGGAAGTCCTTGACATCTCCTTCTATACCCTCCTGTCTTGAGACGTGCCCCTGTAGCTTCTCCTACCCCACAGCCATGCAGCAGCATGTAACTGCAGAATCAGCCACAGGGCTTTTAAGGGTTAGTACGGACACTGGAAAGTCAAGCTCCAGCAGCCTTTTTGGGGCTTCAGTTGACTCTAGTTACAAGATCTGAACAGGGTGGTTTATAACATATGCTATTGGAGGTCGCTGATTCATAGGGTTGCCATAAGTTGAAATTGACTTGAAGGCATATAACAACAACAACAAACAGCAATAGGTCCTACTTCACTAAACCTGATTTACTTCTACCGGAATCTCCTGACTCGGCCTGTCCCTTCCCTTGTCAGTGGCGTCACTAGGGTTGGTGTCACCCGGTGCGGCCCGCAGCACCTTCTCTCTCAGACTCCGAGTGATCGCATGTGCGGCGGAGCACATGGCCGAGCATGCGTGCAGCTTCTAAGAGCACGCGGCCGAATGACAGGGCCCGGGAGCGAGCCACCGCCTTGTTGTCTGCCGCCGCTTCCAACTTCTAACAGCTGAGGAAGGCAGCTGGCGCGCCATGCAAAGACTCTCGTTGGTGCCTAGGCACCCGTCTAGTGGTGTCACCCGGTGCGGCCCACACCTGCCGCACCGCCCTAGTGACGCCCGTGTCCCTTGTGATGCCCGTGTCCCTTGTGAACCTCAAGCCCTGACAAAACAGGATGATGAGGCTGTTGCACTGGACAAGTGGTTATGGACTCCTTCTGTAGCATGGGAGACCCGGATCCTCATCCCAACAGCATGGACCCTGAAGTAAGTTAATGGAAGTTCAAGTAAGGAAAATTTCCCATTCCCTCCTTCCCCTGAAAAGCCTCTACCGGGGGGGGCAGGGAGCCCTCCTGAACCATGCTGAGTGGTGGTGGTGGTGGTGGAGGAGGACTGCTGTGGAAGGGAGGAGGATTGCCAAAGATCAGTCTTAGATCCTTAGGTAAGGTAATAAACTTTTGTAATTAAATTTTGTTATTAATTTTGGAAAAGACAAGGATATAAAAGACAATTGAAAAACAAACGAAAAATCCTCCAGGATGACAACAAAGGTAAATAAAAGCAAATGAAATATAAAACAAAGCTCAGTGCTTTGTCTGATTGTTTTGTTCTTAGGAGGCATCACAGAGTTCCAAAGATATTGGCCTCTGATCTGCAGCAGCAGCAGTGGAGGGGTCACCTTAAGAGTGCATTATATTGGCTACCAACTCTTGATACTTGAGCATCTGTACTGAATAATATAACAAATGCAGGACATTAACAGAACAGCAGTCTTATTTGAACAACCCAGGGGTGGAGTTGATAGAGAGTCAGACTCGCACAGGAAAGATCTGGATTCAAATTTCTACTCAGCCATGTAGGTAAGCCACTGTAGTACAGTGGATAGAGTAATGGTGGGCAGAAAGTAGATTGAGATCTACTGATATATCACTGGGAGATTTGCAGTAGACATGCAAGAATTTCTGACTCAACAACTAAAAAAAATGTTGTTATGTACCTTCAAGTCGATTACAACTTATGAATCAGCGGCCTCCAGTAGCATCTGTTATAAACCTGTTCAGATCTTGTAAGTTGAGGTCTGTGGCTTCCTTTATGGAATCAATCCATCTCTTGTTTGGCCTTCCTCTTTTTCTACTCTTTCTACTATTTTTCTACTATATTCTACCATTAAAAAATAAACATAAACAAAAGAAATAAAAACATAAATTAGGCTGTTGAAGATAGCTTAAAGGAAAGCAAGCAGTGGATTTTTGGTTTGAAAGGACTCAGTGAACTCTGAGCTCAATACTGGCATTGGAAACAAATTCTGGACTGAGTATGTGCTTTGAGCCTCCCACCGCCACCCTGCCCCACTCCTCATATTCTAAGTCCCTCTGATCTACTATTTTGCATCTGGCTCCGTCTGGTGGACATTATTTTTTTATTTCACAAAATGTATATACTGCTTGATTGTAAAAAAACTTCTAAGTGGCTGGGGTCTCAGCAAAAGTAAACAAACCAAAAACAAGTACAGTGGCGTACCTAGCGTATTTGACACCCGGAGCGGATCATTTTTTAACACCCCCCCATACGACAAAATTATTTTCAGTAATAATCATGAAATGAAACTAATAATATCAATAATAATAAGGATAAGTTTGGCAGAGATTCATAAAAATCCTATTCTCCCACCCTGAGGAACATAGCCAGAGGAGGGTGGGGTAGGGGGTGTTTCAGCCCCGGGGTGTGCAAGAGCCATGCCGCTGCTGCTGCTGCTGCTGCTGCTGCTGCTGCCACTGCCGCCTTGCTCCATCCCTCCCTCCGGCTGGCTGCAGGGATGGGTCCTCTTGGCCCCAAGGCAATGAGCATTTGGACAGATTTTATATTTATATATTATTGCATGTATATCCCACCTTTTCTCCACAGAGCTTAAGGTGGCATACATGGTTCTCCTCCCTTTCCACTTTATCCTCACAGCAACTCTGTGAGGTGGGTTAAGCTGAGAGTTTGTGATGTAGGCTGCTGAGAAGTATGTGCGTAGAGTTTTCCAGAAAGACAGTACAGAACTGACTATAAAGGGGTTAATCTGTGTTCAGGACTGCCAAGGTCAGCTCACAGCAGATGCGGCTGGCGAAGGGCAGTGAAAGCCATAAAACCTTGAAAGCGAAAGCACAATGTGTTGTTAGAAGTTAGGAGAAGCCGGGAATGCGTTTATGTCTGTAACTTAAAGTCAGTAAAGACTCTTAAACCTATAACTGTCTGCACCTATCTATCTGGGGTACACTGCTGCTAGCCACAACCGGGTACAACCGGTCACTGGGCATACGCTTGGAAATCACCGCTACAACAGGGGTTATGGGCCCAGACTAGGCGAAATTAGAACCCAGACTAGGCGAAATTAGGAAGCATTCGAACCCAGAGTGAGACAAGAGAAGCCCAGAGCAGGGGCAACCAGTTCAGCAAAGAAGCAAGCAAGCCAGGAGCTTGGGAGAAGCGGTAACGTGGCTGAGTGCTTGATCGTGAAAGGCGAGGGAGAAGTGTGCTGCAGAGATGGCGGTTTCACTTTCAGCCGGGATGCCTCTGGAGAGGCTCACGGAACGTAATTATTCTAGCTGGCGACTTAGAATGCAGGCTTTCCTGACGAAAGAACATTTATGGCAAGTAATCGAAGACGACCCACCAGATGCTCCGCAGCCAGCGTGGATTCGCATGGATGAAAAGGCAAGAGCATTTATTATATTGGCTTTGGAAGACTCTCAATTATTACACGTGAAAGAACGGCCAACAGCGAAACTTATGTGGACTGCTTTGAACGAAGTACATGTGAGACAGACAGCCAGTAGCAAGATATATTTAGCGCGTAAACTTTATCAAATGAAGCTGGCTGAGGACAGGACAATGTCTGAGCATTTGTTGGAATTACAAAGACTGTTTGCAGAGCTGCAGGAGCGGAATGTAGAGCACACACAGTTGCAGAGAGTTTATATAATCCTATCTTCATTGGATTTGTCTTGGGATCCGTTAGTCAGTTCATTAGAGGCTATGCCAGACGCAGGCTTGACTACGGATTACGTCTCAGGCAAGCTTCTCCAGGAATGGGAGAGAAGGAAAGAAGCCGAAGGACGGGAGAAAACGGAGAAGAGAGAAAGCAGGAAGACAAACTTCAAAGACACAGAAGCAAGATTGTTTGGACTAAAAGCTTGTTATTATTGTGGTTCGAAAACACATCTACAAAGAGACTGTGGTGAGAAGTGTAGAGAACGAGGCAGGAAGCCGAAAAGGGTGCAGCTGGTGAGTGCTGGGACTAGTAAACCGAAAAGCTGTGAGAAAAGAGACAGTGATGTATGGGTTGTTGATTCTGGAGCCACCCATAGCTTAATAAAGGACAAAACTTTGTTCAGAACTTCACTTCCCGTGAAAGAGGATGTTGTGCTGGCGGATGGCACACACAGAGAGGTGTTGGGAAGAGGTACAGTAAAACTCAGTGTATTAAATACAATTATGACAGATGTATTGTATGTACCAGGTTTGGAATGTAATATAATGTCTGTAAAGAAACTGAATGCAATGGGATATACTGTAACATTTAAACAAGGGACGTGTGAGATACAGAAAGGAGACAAAGTCTGTATGAAAGGGTTTCTGAAGGATTCACTGTTTTACATTCAGTTCATACACGCAGGTTGTGCTGCTATGAGTGCTAACAGAAAGCCTCATGACAGCTGCGTTCATCTATGGCACAGAAACCTAGGACATGCTAGTTTTGGTACAATCATGAAAACTCCCAGTAACAGTGTGGATGTAACACTGAGACGCTCTGAAAGAGCTAACCTGGGGAAACCACCGGAACGGTTTCAGATTGGCACAATCAGAAGTAAAGAAACAAATAAACACACAGAAATGTATGATGAGGAAACGTTGTATCTAGATTGTGTGAAACCATGATTTTTTTAATGATTGTAACTCTGTAAAGCAATGTATCAAACATGTATTGTTAGTGCAATTGTATGTCTTTATGGAAAAGGTGGGAGCTGTAGGCTGCTGAGAAGTATGTGCGTAGAGTTTTCCAGAAAGACAGTACAGAACTGACTATAAAGGGGTTAATCTGTGTTCAGGACTGCCAAGGTCAGCTCACAGCAGATGCGGCTGGCGAAGGGCAGTGAAAGCCATAAAACCTTGAAAGCGAAAGCACGTGTTGTTAGAAGTTAGGAGAAGCCGGGAATGCGTTTATGTCTGTAACTTAAAGTCAGTAAAGACTCTTAAACCTATAACTGTCTGCGTCTATCTATCTGGGGTACACTGCTGCTAGCCACAACCGGGTACAACCGGTCACTGGGCATACGCTTGGAAATCACCACTACAACATGTGACTGGCCCAAAGTCACCCAGGGAGCTCCATGGCTGAACGGGGATTTGATTCCTGGTCTCCCAGGTGCCAGTCAGACACTCAAACCACTATGCCACATTGGCTTTCATTTCCCAAGTGAGATGAGTGTTGTGCGTGTGTGGATTATATAGCTGCATGCACAAAGTTCCTAACTTAATTATCATCCCAAAATATGAGATGCGTTATGGAGGGGAAATAAGAGAGCCCCTTGGTTCTGGACTGGAGCTGTTGGTTATAATCCCAAAAATAAATCTCCACCTCCCCCACCAAACCAAATATGGGAGGGGGAGTGAGAAGAAATACATATAAGAAATAAGGCCTTAAATAAGTTGTGGATACAAATCTGTGATGCAGCTGCATTTGGAATACTGCATACAGTTCTGGTTGCCTCACCTCAAAAAGGATATTGAAAAGTTGGAAAATGTTCAAAAAAGGGCAACCCAGATGATCAAGTGGATGGAGCCTGGAAGGGGAGAGTGCACTCAATGCTGCTTGCAGTCTTATAGAATAGACTTATAGAATCATAGAGTTGGAAGGAGCCTATAAAGCCATCGAGCCCAACTCCCTGCTCAATGCAGGAATCGAAATTGAAGCATACAATTCTGGATTAAAAAGCTTTTAAAAGGCCCTTCTAACTTGTGTTCCGCTTCCAGTAGAGACCATTAAGACCAGCCTTTTCCAGCTTGGCGGCCCCCAGTCATTTGGGACTACAACACCCATCAGCTCCAGCCACCATGGCCATGCTGATGGGAACTGTAGTCCCAAACAGTCAGAAGGCACCAAGTTGGTAAAGGATGCCCAAATAGGGGATAGGAGAACCTTTGCCCCCCGCCACGCCACTGAACCACAACTCCCATCAGCCCTAGCCACTGACCACAGGAGTTGCAGCTGAGCAACATCTAGAGGGCCCAAGCTGCTTGGCCACGGTGAGAACAGGATGCTGTACTAGATGATCCACTGGCCCAATCCAGCTGGGCTCTTACATTCTTAAACTGTCACATCCAACCTCATTATCATTGGAACAACACAGGATTAAATTAAACCCGTGCGTTCCCCCTCCACAGTGGGTCTGAGTAAACTCCCTTCCTCCTCCCGTCCAGAGGGGGTGCCAGATGCTCTGCGGAGGAGGAACGATCCCTCCCTTCCTTCTTTAGCGCTCTGCACACCTCCTTCTTTCCCAGAGAGAGGGATGGATCCAGGGTGTGTGTGTGTTCCTGTTCTCTGTGGTTTCCTTGCCATTTCTCCCCGTCCCATTGCAGAAGAGCAAGAGAGGAGAGCGGCCCTCCATTTGCCTCACGGCACCTTGCGCATGACGGGGTTCTCTCAGCCTTGGCGCAGGCAGAGCAACAAGTTCCATGCCCCCAGTGCTGCTGAGGGGAGCCGTGAGGAGAGGAGGAGGAAATGGAGGGGGCACAAGTGGCTGTCGCTGCTGCTGAGGCTTGGCTGACAATGCACCCCCTTACTGCCTTGCACCCGGGGCGGTCCACCCCCCCTTGGTACGCCACTGGATCTCACAAACCTGAGTAGATCTCCCCCCACTGAGATAGCGTTGGAGTTAGGATGGGAAGACTTGTTTTAAAATCCCGAGTCAGCTATCAAACTCTGCATGATCACATGCTTTGAGTGCAAAAGGTCCCAGGTTCAACTCTTGGCATCTCCAGTTAAAATGATTAGTTAACAGGTAAAAGACCCTGTAGAGCCACTGCCAATCAGAATGTTAGTTAAGTTAGCTTAATTTAGCAGATGCCTTCTACAAAAATAGTCCCAAAATGACTTACAAAAGTGGGCAATATTGGATTAGCACAGCTTCCCGTGCTTCTATATTTCAGCCTAAATTTCATTCCCACTGACATGGTCAGAGAACTGCTCTTGGTGTAATCTCCTTTTGTGCCTCCAGTAATCTGATTTCTTAACCATAAGTAATGACTTTTTGAATGACACACACTATTTAAAACCATTAAACAACAAATTAACACAGAGATCTCTCTCCCCCACCCCATTCTCTTAATGACAAGAGAATGAATTATGGCTGCAAAGGCGAGGAAAATATTGGCCAGAGGAAGAAGGGATGCTTATGGTGGGAGAACATCGATGCCTTGCTTGTAAGACCAGCAAAAAAAGAAACCCATGGCAACTGTGAACCTGGTTTGCCCTCCAGACAGAACTCTGATGAAATTGCTAGATAACCTGTAACTGCAGAAGAACAAGGAGGACACTTTGTCGCTTGTCTGTGGTCAGATAAAGAAAAAGGCCCATCCCAATCTCCCTCCTGGCAAGACACTATCAAGAGAAAGAATATTTCTTTGGATTTCTTTCACACACTCCCCAATATAAATATTTGTGCAAGCCATTCAGTCTTGGGATGAAATGGGATATAAACTGAACAAAACAAATAAGGAAACAAATATAATCATTCCAACAACTTGTATCAGCTGAAGATCTAACACTTAAAAGTAAATCTTGAACACATTTATTATGATTTTTGTAAAAACAATACATATGACCACAATCAGAAGTGCCAGGAAAGGTTCCTTCCACCTTTCCTCAAATGTGTCAGGAAAGCTGTTCTGATCACTCCACTACCCCAAAAGTTCCCAGTCTTCCAGACAAAGGGAAGAAGCTGGGATGGAGATGGGTAGGAAGTAGGGATGGAGTTCGCTATCTGATTCCATTCTTTTTTTCAGTTTGTCAAATGGGCTGCCAGTTCCTATAAGCTATATATTGTGTTCCGCTAGTTAGCGTGATTCCTGGTTCTCCCTTTTTATTTTTTTCCCAAAAAATTATGTAATTTTCTCCGTTATTCCTGATGCTGCTGTATATTTCTACAATGTATACAGCAGCAATAATTACCAAAATAATTATGTAAACAATTACGTAATTCTCTCCATGAATTTTTTAAAAAATTCACAGTGTCGCTAACAGCTGTGAAAGCACACAAAGAGTGGGAGCCTGTTCGACGATGAGATGAACTTGTGGATTATTCTACACCATACCTAGTAGAAAGCAATTGAAACAAGAATGGAAAACCGAATGAGTGTATTCATCCAGTCATTAAAAAAGTTCACTGGCTCCCCTCTTGCCTGTTATCAGTCTATGAGATTTTCTAGGGAGATTTGTAGAAGCAAATCTGAAGATGGGACAGGAAGAAGGATTCAATTGGCAGATTTATTTATTAAAAGGCAAAATACAACATTTAGGATTTTGGGTGAAGAGGCATAAATCATTAATTTTGAAATAGTGCCTCAACAGAAATTGAAAAGACTCAGATTTGCAGATGGTAAGTTGCTTGCTGCAATCTGAAAGGGTCTATGCTATAATGGCAGGAAATATGACTATATACACTTTCTTCCTCTGTCCATCTGCCACTGTTATGGTCTTGTGTGTGTGTAATATTACTCTAATTTGGACTATCTGCAGGAGGATTTCACTCATTTCTCTGCTTTTGTATTTGTCACAAAGACACCAGATTTATTTTTTTTTAGGGTAGCTCTAGTAGAAACTACTGTTGTTCTCACTGCTGCATAATTTACACAATGAAGCCATTGTACAGAACTACAACAGCTTTCTCTGAAGATGAGCTCCTGCAGTTGAAAGTAGGATGACTCTTGAGGGGCTGAGTGTTTACAGATGCTGCGGGTAGAAGTCAGACTTCTTGGCTGCCACAATAGAAGAAGCACAAGAAGGTCAAATCAGAGCAAACATTAGTCATTGCCAATGGAGTTTTAAATACCGTTTTACACACCTAATAATAAATAAGAAAAGGTCATGCAGGAGAACCAACCCATTGCAGAGCAGTCCTTTTGCAAGTAGCATACAACAATGAGACAGTTTACACATTCACCTGGCCAAAGATCATCTTTGAGTTGTAGAGGATGGATATATGAATACAACAATTTGTTGTTCTTTCTCTTGCCTCTTCTGTCTATTTGCAAAGCTGAAAATGCAATTATATGATGGGGATCTCCTATTGTTTGTAGAAAAGTTTGATAATAGAGAGATGGTACGTGTATGTTTTGCCCCAAGGAGCAAATATGAGCTTGGGTGGGTAGGGGAGGGAAGGATTTTCATCAAGGAAGTGGCATGGAGGAAAAGAGTTAAACCACCCTCCCCTAGCACCACAGTCCTGGTCAAATTTGTGCTCCCTTCTGCAATTGCTGATACACTATGAAGAGTCTAACTGCAGTCAAGTCAGCTCTCTTTGGGAAGAACAATATATGTCAGGAGCATCCCTGAATCCTGAATCTCCTGACTTGAAAACAGAAATCTGATCCACCCCCAGATTTGTCCTGGGGGAGAGGGATGCTTCTGGGGAGGGGTTGATCTCTGCCCCACTGCCAAGGCCAAAATAGCTAGAATCTGAGTAGATATCAGTGTAGGCTAAGAAAGTCTGCTCTTTTGTTATATGGCTGATCTACTGTACATACAGAAATCTGCCCTTGCTGAGACTGAATAACATTGTTTACTAACATGCTTATAAGGTACCTTGAAGATCTAATAATAGAAAAGGGAGACAAAACACTTAATTATACTTTAAACAAATGATGAAGGAATAAGTCATAGGTCTCACAATGTCACTTTAGTGTCGCTCGAAGGATACACGGATGAGCTCATTTCCAACTGCTTTCTGGTACAATTGTGTAACATGATAATTGAACAGATGAGCTGCAGTGGCAAAACTAACTGATCTGCTACATATAGTGGCACAAGCAGAGCATTCACACAACTTTCACAGGAGTTCAAAATAATTTTTTAAGGCATTTCATGTGTTCTGGCAAAGTTCCAATAGAGAGATCGCTTATTTCTAATGTAAGAGAATGGAATGCAAATCAGCACCACATTTCCATCATAACAGGATCAGATGCCCCAGGTTAACCCAATGCCTGTCATCACAGGGTATGGGAAATACCACAAGGGGCAGATAACCAGATAGGCATATATATCACATGTGCCAAAGTATTATTAATCTATGTTTTACATGGAAGAAGTGAAACAAAGAAGTTCTCAAAGAACTCAAAGGTGAAATTGCTGATCTGCTAACTAAAATATGTAACTTGTCCCTCGGGTCCTCCTCTGTGCCTGGGACTAGAAAGTGGCAAATGTAACACCAATCTTCAAAAAGGGATCCAGAGGGGATCCCGGAAATTACAGGCCAGTTAGCTTAACTTCTGTCCCTGGAAAACTGGTAGAAAGTATTATTAAAGCTAGATTAACCAAGCACATAGAAGAACAAGCCTTGCTGAAGCAGAGGCAGCATGGCTTCTGCAAGGGAAAGTCCTGTCTCAGTAACCTATTAGAATTCTTTGAGAGTGTCAACAAGCATATAGATAGAGGTGATCCAGTGGACATAGTGTACTTAGACTTTCAAAAAGCGTTTGACAAGGTACCTCACCAAAGGCTTCTGAGGAAGCTTAGCAGTCATGGAATAAGAGGAGAGGTCCTCTTGTGGATAAGGAATTGGTTAAGAAGCAGAAAGCAGAGAGTAGGAATAAACGGACAGTTCTCCCAATGGAGGGCTGTAGAAATTGGAGTCCCTCAAGGATCGGTATTGGGACCTGTACTTTTCAACTTGTTCATTAATGACCTAGAATTAGGAGTGAGCAGTGAAGTGGCCAAGTTTGCTGACGACACTAAATTGTTCAGGGTTGTTAAAACAAAAAGGGATTGCGAAGAGCTCCAAAAAGACCTCTCCAAACTGAGTGAATGGGCGGAAAAATGGCAAATGCAATTCAATATAAACAAGTGTAAAATTATGCATATTGGAGCAAAAAATCTTAATTTCACATATACGCTCATGGGGTCTGAACTGGCGGTGACCGACCAGGAGAGAGACCTCGGGGTTGTGGTGGACAGCACGATGAAAATGTCGACCCAGTGTGCGGCAGTTGTGAAAAAGGCAAATTCCATGCTAGCAATAAGTAGGAAAGGTATTGAAAATAAAACAGCCGATATCATAATGCCGTTGTATAAATCTATGGTGCGGCCGCATTTGGAATACTGTGTACAGTTCTGGTCGCCTCATCTCAAAAAGGATATTATAGAGTTGGAAAAGGTTCAGAAGAGGGCAACCAGAATGATCAAGGGGATGGAGCGACTCCCTTACGAGGAAAGGTTGCAGCATTTGGGGCTTTTTAGTTTAGAGAAAAGGCGGGTCAGAGGAGACATGATAGAAGTGTATAAAATTATGCATGGCATTGAGAAAGTGGATAGAGAAAAGTTCTTCTCCCTCTCTCATAATACTAGAACTCGTGGACATTCAAAGAAGCTGAATGTTGGAAGATTCAGGACAGACAAAAGGAAGTACTTCTTTACTCAGCGCATAGTTAAACTATGGAATTTGCTCCCACAAGATGCAGTCATGGCCACCAGCTTGGATGGCTTTAAAAGAAGATTAGACAAATTCATGGAGGACAGGGCTATCAATGGCTACTAGCCATGATGGCTGTGCTCTGCCACCCTAGTCAGAGGCAGCATGCTTCTGAAAACCAGTTGCCGGAAGCCTCAGGAGGGGAGAGTGTTCTTGCACTCGGGTCCTGCTTGCGGGCTTCCCCCAGGCACCTGGTTGGCCACTGTGAGAACAGGATGCTGGACTAGATGGGCCACTGGCCTGATCCAGCAGGCTCTTCTTATGTTCTTATGTTCTTATGTTCTTAACAACCTGCAGTTGAGACATGCTGATTCAACACTAAATATGGATGTGTGTGTGTTTGTGTGCTTAATTTAGAAAAGGAAAATCCTAGAAGAGAAATGTGAACATTGATCAACCAAGATGGAATTCAAGACATTTTTCCAGTTCTGATGTAGGAAGTCAGAAGAGTCATCATCACATAAAGATTATATGATCATCAAAGTCTTGACCCATTCCAGCCTTTCCCAACCAGTGTGCCTCCAGATGTTGTTGGACCACAACTCCCATCTTCCTGACCATTGGCAATGCTGGCTGAGGCTGATGGGAGTTGTGGTCCAACAACATCTGGAGGCACACTGGTTGGGAAAGGCTGTCCCATTCCAATGTGAGTTCAGGCCTGGTTATGGAACTGAATCGGCCTTGGTCACCCTGATGGATGACTTTTATTGAGAGAAAGGCAGGGGGAACACAATCCTTTTATTCTTACTTGATCTCTTGCTTGCTTTGATACCATTGACCATGGTATCCTTCTGAGTCGACTTGGTGAGATGGGTACTGGAGGTACTGTTTTACAATGGTTCCAATCCTACTTACAGGGTTGTTTTCAAAGAATAGCACTGGGTGATTGTCTTTTGACCCCCTGGCAGCTGGTGCTGTGGAGTGCTGCACGGTATCATCTTGTTCCCGATGCTGTTTAACATCTATATGAAGTCCTTGGGAGTGGTCATCAAGAGATTTGGGGTGAGGTGTCAGCAGTATGCTGATGATACCAAGCTCTATTTCTCTGTAACACTGAATCAGGAGAGGCCGTGCAAGCTCTGGACCGCTGTCTGGACTCGGTGGTGGGCTGGATGAGGGCTAATAAACTGAGTCTGAATCCTAGCAAGACGGAGGTGCTGTGGGTTGGTGGGTCCGACATTTGGATAAGTTGTCAATAGCTTGCTTTGGATGGGGTCATACTTCATCTTGAAAGAGCAGATTCATAGTCTGGGGGTGCTCCTGGATCCATTCTTGTCACTAGATGCCCAGGTGACCTCTGTGGCTAGGAGTGCCTTTTACCAGCTTCAGCTGGTAAAACAGCTGTGGCCGTTTCTGGGCTAGGATAGCCTGATCACTGTTGTCCATGCACTGGTAACCTCCAGGCTGGATTACTGTAATGTGCTCTATGTGGGGCTGCACTCAAGGTTGGTCTGGAAGCTGCAGCTGGTGCAAAATGCAGTGGTGAGACTGCTCACTGGGGCAGGGTATCGCCAACATGTCACCCCACTGCTGAATGAATTGCACTGGCTGCCCATTAGCTACCGAGCCAAGTTCAAGGTTCTGGTTTTGCTGTACGAAGCCCTATACAGCTTGGGACCAGGATACCTGAAAGATCATCTTGCCTCTTATATACCTAGTCAACCACTGTACTGTGCAGGTGAGGGCCTCCTGCAGATACCACCTTATCAGGAGGTCTGTTCCGCACAACATAGGAAGCGGACCTTTAGTGTTGTGGCATCTACCCTGTGGAATTCCCTCCCCTTAAATATTAGCAGACACCATATGTGTTATCTTTTCAGCGCCAACTGAAGACCGTCATCTTTCAATAAGCCTTTTAAGTAGAGACCTTATCCCAGTCTGTTTTGGAATTGCTTTTTAAGATGCGTCTGTTTTGGAATTGCTTTTTAAGATGTTTTTAAAATTAAAAAAATGTTTTATTTTAATGTTTTTAAAGATGTTTTGTTTTAATATATTTTAAAGTCTGTTTTTAAGATGTTTTAGAGTGTTTTTAGTGTTTTATTTGCCACCCTGGGCTCCTTCTGGGAGGAACGGTGGGATATAAATTTAATTAATTAGTAATAATAAAAAATAAATGTCAATTCTAGTGCAATTTTTTTTTAAAAAAACGGAGACAGTTCACACATTCAGCTACATGAATGTAACTGAATGTTATCAAGCAGGCAAAGTAATAAGAGATTATTGCTGCAATCTTACTACATCAAAAACAGTACCTAAGATCGTGAGTTGCCCTTTTACAAACAGAAGGGCTCCTTCTGTTTGTGGAAGGACTATGATCTGGGAATTTTCACTGAACCCACCCTTTCCATTTGTACCATCTCCCATACCGTGGAGAGCCCCTCAAGTCTCTGGAGCAGATTTTCAGGAGGTGGAGGAATCTACAGGGTGAATATAATCCCCCTCCCTATCCACCAGTGGGACTGTCCCATGAATGGTTTCCCTCATGAGATGCCAAGATTCAAGCCAATGTAAATTGTTCCTGATTTCGTTTCCACCCTAAGTTATAGATGAACTTGTCCTTAGTTATCAGATATACTCAGCACTTTACATCAAGTCATACACTGTGTGAAATAGAGGAAACAGTATTTTATGTCAAAGGAACCTGAAGAACTGGCCTAACAAGAGTTTACAGGATTCGCCCGTGTACTCCTCACTCAAGCCTATCCTTCCTAGTTAAATTCTCACATGGTTGCAGAGACATTCATGGGTTATTTCACTGTGATGAGTTGTTGGTTAGTGTCTGTCTGCGCGATGCTTTCCAAATTTCCATTTCAGTCTACTGGCAGAAGAAAAAGAAGCAGCAGCAAAGTCTGTTTATCTCCAACAATTTTTCAATTATGGGGTTTTTTCCTGGCTTGGTAGTGGTGGTGGAAATTAAGAGCCTTTGCCAAGATCACCACATACCACAGATTTCACATTTCTTTTCAGTAGCAACATCAGATCTTTCATACCTAATTTCTAAAATTTATGTTATTTCAATAGTAAAAAAACAAGATAAGCACAAGTTTAATGGAAAGAAATGACTGAAATGCTGTATCAGGAAATATGGAATGTGACAGAGGTGGCTGATGCCTGTTGGTGTTGGTAGGGTGGAAGGCAGGGAGGCCAACAGTAAGTGGATCCAGAGCCAGAGAAAGGCAGAGCCAACTAATTCTAGTTTCCCCCCCATCCTCTTCCCTGTTAAGCTCTACAATGGCAACACTATGACTAAGAAGAAGGAAGCTAGCAAGCAGTGCCACCCCCTGGTCTGGATGTAAGAAAAAAGGCAGGCAGGTGGGGGTGACTAAAGGCAGACTGAGATTGGTGGGGCACTATCCCATTCGCAGTGTCCACGGGAATGCTGTTTTAATTTTACATAAGCAGGTTGTAAAGAACTAGCCTTCCAATGACTTCTGAAGGGTGAATCATAGAATCATAGAATAGTTGAGTTGTAAGGGGCCTATAAGGCCACTGAGTCCAACCCCCTGCTCAGTGCAGGAACCCAAAGCAAAGCATACCCAACAGGTACGTTTTACTTACTTTATAGTGGCTCTCTAGCTGCCCCTTGAATACTTCCAGTGGTGGAGAGCCCACTACTTCCCTAGGTAGTTGGTTCCATTGTCATACTGCTCTTAACAGTTAGGAAGTTTTTTTGCTGATGTTCAGTTGAAATCTGGCTTCCTGTAACTTGAGCCCATTATTCCTACACTCTGGGATGATCGAGGAATAATTGGCTCAATAATCTTAATATACACAAGTGAAAAGAAAAGCAGTATCTAGTTTCCTTGGCTAAATACAGCACAAGCTATCAGAATAGGCTTAAACTACTGAAGCTTACACTAGAGCTAAAATTAGGTTTCTAAGAACAAGTGGAAAGGCCTTTTCTGCCCTCTCCAAAGAAGAATGAATAGACAGGTCAGCTTTGTACCTGTCTTGTGCTGGTGGCAGATAAGGACCCTTCTGTTTTAAGCAACGTTTGGATTTGTCTTATAGTTTATAATGTTCCACTTGCTGACGTTAGAGAGATGGGGTCTCTTGGGCTTTCTGCCCTTTATATTGCTTCTCTTCCTTCTTTTATGTTGAGAAGTCTGCCAATATGGGATTTGCAAACTGCTGCCAATATGGGATTTGTGCTGTTACTACTGCCAATCTTTAATTTAGCATATGTACAAAGCTAGTTTTTGGACTAGATACCAAAGCTTGGCATCTCTGCAGGCGTCAACCAGGTTATCATGTTTGCATTGCAACTGAACAAGACAGATAGATTGATAAATAGATAGATGGATAGACAGACAGATATAGGGAGGTGCTTTTCATCTCACTGTATGGATATGGACTAAACAGTTGGTCTTCGCTTCCATGTATTAAATCTGCCTTTTTCTCTCTGTACTATAGTTCAGCCTATCAAATTTCCAGTCTGTGTTGCCTGAAGTATGAGCCAGCACAGACAATGAAAGATTCCCTACTCCCTACTGAGAACATCTTGGAACTGAAATGTTGGGGAAATGCTTCTCTGAGAAGAGGACAAGCATCCTTATAATTTTGTTCAAACTGTAGAGTTTCAGGTAAGAAATAATACTGTTGTGTGGTTTTCAAAAACAAAAACAAAAACAAAGCCCCAAAATGAATGAACAGGACACATATTTTTAAATACAAAACAGAACTTCTTGATTCTGCACTTCCCCCACCCTACCCTAGTCATCAAGCAGGAACATTTATGATTCAGAGAGTCCTGCAAGAAATCCTCGAGAGTCTAGAATCTGTTCACTGGCTCTGTTGTTCAATCAAAATGTCAGTGCCTCATTCCTAGATATGCATATAAAGACTTCAGACAGGCATTCCACACATTCCTTTTCTCTTGCTGGCACCAGAATTTCTAGTGACTGTGCAAACAAGGTCATGGATAAATTTATTTATTTATTTCTGCGATTTATTTATCGCCCATCTGGCTGGAAACCGAGCCACTCTGAGCGATGTACAAAGTTATAATATATAAGTATCACAACATCAAAACAGCAATAAAACTAAAACAACAGGTAAAGGTTACTACAGTTTGTACTCATGTTAAGTGATTGGCAACATATTCACAACAAGAAGGGTAAACTATAAGCAAAGGAAAAAGCATAATTGGTAGGGTAGTCACTGTCATGCCTTCCTTGGAGGACTTATCCGAGGATGAAGAGGGATGGGAGAGTTCAGACCCAAGGAAAGGGATGAGCAGAGAGGCAGCTCAAAACCCTTCATTCTCAGATGAGGAGTAGATCCTGCCGGAGCCATCCTATCAGATTCAGAGAACAACCAAGAAGCTGAACCAAGAAGAGAACAACCAAGAGTATGGACTGTGGCTGGGTCTATACAAGCAGCAGAATGAGGTGGGAATGAGTGGCAGAATGGACTGTACCATTTGAGACTTCAGATGGGGATCACCACATTTTAATGCTCCCTCGTGTAAAAAACAAACAAACCTCCCTGCAAATAGAAAATCAAGGAATGGAGATTTAACCCAGCCCTCTGTTGTCCTCATATTTTATTTGCATGGATTTTTTTTAGCAGAGAACAAATATGATAACCAACCTGCAGACTTAAAGTGGTTCCAGGGGTGTAGCTATCCAAGATCTTAAGGGGGCAGTCTTAAACCCCTTACTTTTTTCGGAGCAGGGTCCCTATGTCTCCAGAATCCTATGAGCCAATAAGCATGAAAGGGGAGTGTGGCCACTGAGAAGATTTTTCTAACATTCTTCCTTGTCCTTACCTGCTGATTGGAGTCAATCAGACTGAAAGGAGGTGAGTCAGCCACTGAGAAGACTCTTCTCAGTAGCTACCACACTCCCCTTTCATGCTTTGCTCCTAGGGACGTCTGTTGTTGAGGGAGAAGGCATTAACAAGGACCTGATTCTCAACCCAGCTGTCAGAAAAGGAAGAGGGAAAGATGTGAGTCCTGATTATAGTATTCCATCTACATCATCAAGAAGTTTGGTAGCAGCAGGAGAAAAATGTGTAGACAATGAATTCAGTAATTCAAGCAATATTTCTGACAGTGAGAAAGGAATGTCAAATTGTGACAGTGATAGAGAAGGAGAAAGCAGCATTAAAGCCTGGCCAGATTATAATTTTAGAATATAATCTTAGAAGGGTGTGTGGCTGTGACTATTTGCCATCCTGGGGTCCTACTGGGAGGAGGGGGGGATATAAATCAAATAAATAATAACAAGGGACCTTGCACTTTTGAATCTGCCACTACACTACTGAGTGGCACAGTCCATTCTATCACCTCAGCACTATACCACCTCATTCTGCTGTAAGGACAGACCAGGCCTGAGAACCTTTCATTGAGGTAGTAGAATTCTGGAAAGTGCCAATTTAGTCTACAGCTAGAAGGTAGGGTACCAGATCTCCGTATTTCAGCCGGAAACTCCAGTTTTTTGGGATCCCCTCTGGGTCTCCAGGTGACTCACCTTAATCTCCAGACTTTCAGCTTTCATTTTTTTAAAAATTAAGTTTCTAGGTGGTCTGGTCACAGAGATATACACCAAAACATCAGCTGCCCCCCAACAACCTCTTAGTTGCTCTAAATTCTGCTGTAATCCCTGCCCTTTCAGGTTTTTAGCCAATAAGAAATCAGGGTTATGACTGTCAAGGAATTATAGAGCCAAAAAGGTAGATAAAAGGTGATAAAAGACAACCTCAAAATACTTTCTAGTCTTTAGCCTATGTCCTACAAACAGGCATTTTTACAACAACTCTATGATGTCTCCAGTAGTGGAGGCGGTTTGAAATGTATAAAAATTATTTTTTCCTGTAATATCTCTTCTAATATGGTGCTGATAAAAATGCAACTATTGGAAAACCTCATTTCTTTTTTTTTTTTTTTTTTTTTTTTCCAATAATTTTTATTCAGATTTTCATAAAACATACAAGACAAAATCATAAAACATTCAAAGACAAAAAACAAAATCAAAAATAGTTAAACAAAAAGAAAAAAAGAAAAGAAGAAAAGAAAAAAAAAAAAAACAAAAATAAAAAATAAAGAGTAAAATATTGACTTCCCATTTGTCAAAGATCAAATCAGTTATAAGTCTATAATATATAGCAATCCTGTCTCTTAAGTCATATTATAAAATCACTTTCCTCCAGTAGTTATCTTACTTAATCATCAAATCTCATAAACATTACTTTATTCTTTCCACAAAAAGTCAAAGAGAGGTTTCAATTCTTTAAGAAATATATCTATCAATTTTTTTTTCCAGATAAGCATATCGATTAATCCATCTCATTACTAATTATGATAATCTTATTGTCATAACCATAGTCAAAATAAACATTTCAATTAATCCATCACATCAGAATCTGTTAGGTTCAGTAATTTCAGTAGCCATTGTTCTATTATCTCTATTAGTTCCATTTTCCATCTTCCATCTTCAGTAGTCTTGTTAAGTCCAGTAATTTCAATATCCAATCTTCCATTATCAGTATTCCATAATAATCTTGCTGTCAAAGCCATAGTCATATAATAAGAGTCTGATGGGAATTACCTCTATCCCAAATATTTTCTTGCCATCCATTCTGAATAAGTTGCTGAAATACTGCTGTAAAATCATATCTCTGTTCTTTTTTTCAAAATACACTGGGTCATCTCTTAAAAGTTTTTCCATTGTCACATGGCTGCAGTTAATTCCATAGATTTTCTCTATATTGGGCTCCATCACATCATTCCAGTCCAGAAGATAATCCATGCCATTGATAACTTTATCTCTAGAATCTTCATTAATTTCTTCAGAGATAACATTGAGTTCCAAACAATAGATTTTATTTCTAAAGTCCATAGACTCCAAATCTTGTTCCTGTTCCACGTTTGTTCCAATCTCCGGGATCTCCTCTCTCACAGGGACCCCTATTCCAGTCTCCAGGGTCTCCTCTCTCACAGGGACCCCTATTCCAATCTCCGGGGTCTCCTCTCTCACAGGGACCCCTTCCAGGGTCACCTCTCTCACAGGGACCCTTATATCTTTAATCTCCTGCTTCATTTTACTCAATTCAATTTTCGTTATCTCAATCTCATTCATTATTCTCTGAAACATAGTTATTTCCAGATTCTCAGCCACTTTCTTAATTGCCATTTTAAAAGAAAAATATAGGAAAACCACTTCTTATTTCAGCAACAATTGGGTTAATACTCCAAACTTGGTGACATCACAGTATAAACAGAGCAGACAGCCTTATCTCTCCAATAGTTAAGTAAACAAAATGCAGTTCCCAGGATCGAAGCAATTAATGGCAATCGTCAAGAAACAGATTCGTCAAAATAAAATAGACCAAAAAGAGAGTAGTCTCAAAACAGTATAATATTTTTCAAAATAAAAATCTGGAATAGAAATCCCTCTTCTGTGTGTATCTTTAGAATGCAAATCCAGGACAGCTTTTTGCAACAAAAACAGAGATAAGCTATTAATTAGTGCGTAGCAGAGAGAAGTTACGGCTCCCCAGTGAGATGTCAAAAACCGATCAATCTGGCAAATCTCTTTTAAACAGCAACAATTTAAGTCAAGTAAAAGAAAAATATAGAAAGAAGGGTGCTTGCCTGTTAGTGCGTTCTCTCTTAGAAGATAAGATGAACGTTCGCTTTAACAGATAGAGCTTGCTGTTGAAAATCCGTCCCACCTTCGTCGGCTGGACCTCGTCCCATAAATTAATGAGATCTGGTCGTCCCAACAAAAATAGGCTTTGAGGTTAATCTCTTCGTTTCTCCCTACCCGGGAGAAGTTTAATCAGTCAAAAAAAAAAGAAAAAACTGACTGATATATCTGAATAAGCTTCTTTTGAGGCAGGAGCCCGTCTCAAAAGCAGGCACAGGCTAAGTCACCCTTCCCGGAAGTCGGAAAACCTCATTTCTCTAGATCAGGGATGGGGAACCTATGACTCTCCAGTCTCCTTTCAGTGACAGCCAGCATGGCCAATTGTCGGGGGTGATGGGAGTTGTAATCCAGTAACATCTAGAGGACCATAGATGAGCCACCCTTGCTCTAGATCAGGGGTAGCTAACCTTTTTTGGCTTAAGGGAGCAGTCACTCTTGCTCAACTCCAGGGACCCACATGCCAGCAGTGGGTCTTGGCAATAGTGAGTACAGCCACCTTCACATGCATATGTGCATGTGCACACTCACACATGTACAGTCTTCCCTCCTCAGGTGATGCATATCAGCAGAAATGGGAGGTTATTGCCTCCTCTCCACTCATCAAATGATCAATCTGCTGACTGCAGAGGGGGCGATTTGCCATGCTTAATTCCCTTTGTGCTGCAACTTGGATCAGAGCTTTCTCATTGTGGGCTTCCTCTACTTCAGTCTGGTGGGCCAAACTTTTGCCTGACAAACTGTCCAGAATTGGAAATTATCCATTACTTTGTTTCAATGTTACATCTATCTCCTTGACAACCAAGGTGGTGTAGAGGGTAGAGCAGGGATGGGCAACCTGGGGCCCAAGAGCAGCATGTTGTCCTTGGCGTAAATGAATGTAAATAGCAAGGAAGGAAAAACGGGGAAAGGGGTGGCAGAAAAGAGAAAGAGAGGGTGACCCCCACACACACTTTTTGCTCTGGCCCACACACCTATGGCATGTGGTTCCCACAAGAGATTACCCAAAGGAAATGCTGCCCTCAATAGGAAAAAAGGTTCCTCGCCCTCAAGTTAAGAGTGTTGGGAGACCCAGATTCACATCTCCACTCAGCCATGAAGTTCACTAGATGACTTTGGGCTAGTCACTATCTCTCGGCCTAAAATTCAGGGTAGAAGCTGGATGTTCACCACATGTAGTCTGTGTATGTCCCCTCTGAGCAATTATAGGGTGAATACAGTCAATCAATGCATTACTTGGTACAGATTTCTAACATCCTGTTGCTTGATCAGCTGTATTAATACAAGGGTGATTCCACCCACACACCATGACCACACATTAGAACTGGGGTTCTTTACATTTCCTTTGTGGTTGGACAATAGACTGTATTAGTGATCCATGGTTAGCAAGACAAAAGGTATTACTCCAAGTTACAGAGTTTCTGACATAGAATCATCTTTAAGAAATAGAATGTTTCCCCTACTTTTTCTGCATGTTTTCCTAACATCACAATGCCAAATGTTGTTTGGGTATTTTGAAATATTTAAATACATGCAGTCTTTTACAGTTCTCTCCCTAAGCCTGCCCCCAGCCACATTTTCATCTACATTTACTGCATTTAAGAGTTTTTTTTCTTTACTGAGAACCCCTAATGTGCTATCTGTGTTTCAGTGTTGTGTGATAAGGATCTTGGGTGGGCACGGATATGATGAAGCATGATTTTACCATATAAAGTCAACCTTTTTTTGATGGGGCCACCTCATTTTTCTTTGTTTTGCAGGGGTAGCACCCACATGCACATTATATAAAGGGTTGCATCCAACTAAGTCATAGTGTAGACTTACTGAAATCAATGGACTTGACTAAGTTAAGTCTGTTGATTACAATGGATCAGTCCTAAGCAAGAGTGGTGCGGATACCTGGTCTTGCTTTGTTTGGGTTGATTCCAACTAAGTCATAGTCTGAATCAGGAGTGGCACTGTGCACCTGGCCTCCCATCAGCGGTGTCACTGCGCTTACTGGGGGTGGTGTTGGTGAGGGGATGGGGAGGTTGGCACTGTGCAGAAGCATTGATGGGAGCGCCAGACTGGCTCGGCTGGTAAGCGCAGTGACATTGCTGCCCCTCCCCACTGACCACTCCTGGTTCTGAGTATGACATAGTCAGATACAACCCAAATAAAGTAAACTCTGCTTGAGTAAAGGAAAATATTTTTTAAAGAACATTGCACATACTATTGGGAAACAAATGCAAATGACATCATCATTAGTATAACAACCCATTTACTTCTATAAGCAAAGAACAGGTTCAGAGGAAGGCAACAAGGATGATCAGGGGACTGGAAACAAAGCCCTATGAGAAGAGACTGAAAGAACTGGGCATGTTTAGCCTGGAGAAGAGAAGACTGAGGGGAGATATGATAGCACTCTTCAAGTACATGAAAGGTTATCACACAGAGGAGGGCCAGGATCTCTTCTCGATCGTCCCAGAGTGCAGGACACAGAATAATGGGCTCAAGTTGCAGGAAGCCAGATTTTGACTGGACATCAGAAAAAAACTTCCTAACTGTTAGAGCCATACGACAATGGAACCAATTACCTAGAGAGGTAGTGGGCTCTCCGACACTGGAGGCATTCAAGAGGCAGCTGGACAGCCATCTGTCGGGAATGCTTTGATTTAGATTCCTGCATTGAGCAGGGGGTTCGACTCGATGGCCTTATAGGCCCCTTCCAACTCTACTATTCTATGAGTCTATGAACACAAAGTGGGGATAAAGCATTGCAGCAATGCATGGAGCACGGGTAGCCAATGTGTTGCTCCCCCCAGATGTTGCTGGACTACAACTCCCATCCTCCCTGACCATTGGCCATGCTGACCCATGGGGCTCATGGCAGTTGTAGTCCAAAAATATTGGCTACCCATGGCCTGGAGGGACAGACAGAATCAATGTGTTCACTGCAACTAGTCAATAAGTAGATGTATAGCAATAACGACCAGGGAATAGTTTAAAAGCTTGTTATAATGCAAGGGTCGGGGAACAAATGATAGACTTTCTGTGCTATAATGAAAACTGTATTGCAAGGGTTAAAGCCAGCAAATACAGACCTACTTGTTCCTAGAGAGGGAAAATAAACCCTTGCCACTGATGTGGCTGAGGAATGGAATGGGAAGAAGCAGGAAGAGCAATAGCGAGGGAAAAGCAAGTTAAATAAAGCTCCACGGACAGCAGTGAAACAACTTGAAAACTCAGAGGAGGCACCAGAGATAAGTGTCCCCTAAAAAAAGAACGCTAGGAAGAAAAAGGGTGGGAAGGAGGGGTACGTCAGGAAAGAGATTTTTTAAAAAGAACGCTGAGAGGAAAAAAGACTCAGAAACACCCAGAGGAAGCAAATGGAGAACTCACCAGGGACAAGGAGCACAGAGGAGAAAAAAATGAGGTATAACAAACAGAAAAATAGGTATACAGTATTTTACTCAAGGGACATGGTCCTAGCCACAAGATGTCTGATTCTGTGGTACAGTGAGACAAGTTATATTGAGCTTCCACTCAGTATTAAACGGGCAAACTTCCCCACATTTCCCAAGCAGCAGGTTGGCTGTCTCTGTTCACTCTCAGTTTGTTGAATTTTAGAGCCCCAGTCAGTGCCGGTGCCAGGCTATTTTGTGCCCTAGGCAAGGCTAACTACTTGCACCTCCCCCAAATTGCTAACTTCAATTTTCAAAAACAGATGTCTTGTAGAAAAAATGAAAAGCACAAAACTTTAAAATGCTAAATTTATTTTAGTTGCATTTTTCCAAGGGTTAAAAAAAACTAATCTGTATAAAACTGTGCCCCTCAAAGGTCAGTACTGCGCCTCTCTGACGTCTGCGCCCTAGGCAGCTGCCTAGTTGGCCTAATGATAGCACCGGCCCTGGCCCCAGTTAAAAAACACAGCCGATTGACCTTCCTGCTTACAGAGAAGGGTTGGTCTCAAAGTCTGGTGGTAGTAAAGCTTCTTCTACTCCAAAAGGCCATATTGTATTTTGACACTTAGGATGCACCAGAAAACCCTAAAGACTCTTCTGGGTTCAGCACTAAATGAGCTATGCTAGCTTTTCCAGCAACATGTCTTGAAGGCAGATAAATCAATATCATAGCATATCTAAAACCATGCACGCTGGTACAAAAAACCCTGAAATATATCAGTAAGGCTTTACTCACTCAAAACTAGTGCCATACAACACTATGTTGGAGGATCTCATTATGGATTACTTCATGGGTACATTGTAGAGTCCTTGTCAACAGTGATTAGGTCACATATTTCATGATGAGGGGCCCGTTTGCCCCCCCAGACTATACCCTAGGTTGGAGCCTGCTTGCTTTGTTGTGAGGATGAAAGCCAACCAAAATGTCTGCAGATACTTTATCCATCCATGGTTACAGAGTCATTATCATAAATGACTGTGAATTTAATGAATAGTCCAATTTGGCAGACAGCTTGTAGTATTTTGGGATTGACTGGAATTGCTTCATCATTGTTTCTATATTTCACTACCTATTACACCAGAGACGCACGCTGTTTGGAAACAAGGACACAAGTTTCTTGACTTTTTCAGCAGTGCAATGCAAATACATTCAGGGTGTGAAAGATTTTTTTAGTCTCTAATTTTTCATTCAGCTACTTCTATTAGGGCCAGCCCAAATAATGAGGCAAAATGAAATAATTGTCTCAGGCAGCAGGTGATGAATTGGCCCCTCCCCAGCCCCTGCTTGCATTGTTGTTGTTGTTGTTGTTGCATTTGTTAGCTTGCCCATTCATCCACTGTCCCCTCCACCTCCTTCCTGCTTCTTCACACTCTGAGAAAGAGCCAAGGGGGACCTTCAGAGAGTACCATTCCTCCCTAACCTCCCTAACTAAAGTGCTGCAATAGGACAGAAAACCTCTCTCCCAGCTGATCAGAGCAGATTAACTGAACAGCTATGGGCAATTTTCATCCCCATTGTGGTAGATGGGGTGGGGAGAGAAGTTGCAGAAGACCCCCATAGCAATCTGTGTACCTGCTGAACTATCTGACTGAAGCTCTGGATTTAGCAAATCTCTCTATATTTTATATGTCCCTATCCATTCAGGAGAGAAGGCATTAATGTACCAGTCCGATGAGCAGCAATGTCATAATGCATAGCCCTAGCCCTTACACTGGTGGTGCAAAATTGCAGCTGGTGATATAGTACTGGTAGGATGAGCCAACCCAGGAATCAGTGTCAATGTAGCAAGAGTTAGCAGTGCTGCTATACTGAAAGGAACCCTGCACAGCACTCCAAGAGAGTTTCCTTAGCAGATTTACTGCTATAGTCAAAGTAAATCTAGACTCTTGGTCACAAAGAAAACTTACAAGATGCTGTGTTAAAAAGGGTATGATCAGGGCAACAGGCTAGAGTGGAGAGATACAAAAAAAGGGCAGGGCTAATTTGCTGTGCAAGCTATACCTGCAGAAATTTCCTCTTCTATTATTAATTAATTAATTAATTACATTACATTTGTATACTGCCCCGTAGCCGAAGCTCTCTCGGCAGTTTACAACAATTAAAACATTAAAAACAAATATACAAATTTAAAAACACATTTTAAAAAACTATTCTACACAACAATAAAAAGTACAGGAGCCCTGTACTCTTTTGTATCTTGCCATCGTTGGTCAGACTCCTTCCAGTGAACAGGTTCCTGACAATTCTAATTAGTCTTTGTTGGGTCGCATATGCACGTCCAAAATTTAAAGACTGCAGAGTCAAGTGACATCATTCTTACATGTGTGGAACAGCCACCACAACCCAAAACATCACAGTGATATCTTCGACATTAGTTCACAGTACTACACCATGGGCTGGATCCAAAGAAACAGAGCAGGCAGAGTTCACTCACTAGCAATGTTCTATGAACCACTGCACAAGCAAAAGCAGAATACCACAGTATCAGGTGCTATGAAGAGCATGGAAAAGTTACTTTTTTGAACTACAGCTCCCATCAGCCCAATCCAGTGGCCATGCTGGTTGGGGCTGATGGGAGTTGTAGTTCAAAAAAGTAACTTTTCCAAGCCCTGGTGCTATGTCCCAATACACAAGAGAGCATTCAACTACAAGTCCATACACAGGGTGCATGCAGCTCCACATTGAAAAGTAAGCTTAAATGGCTGCTTTTCCAACAGTTCTGTATTGGTAAGCAAGGTTGTTTTGCATTCAGAGTGTGGGGATTCAAAATGGCCGTGCTTCGAAGTAGCCGCTGCAGGCACTTTCCAGTGAGGAACTGTTTACATCCCGGACATTCAGACTGGCCTTGCAAATGGGAATAGCTCATGGCTCTGCCATCAATCAGGGCTTGCTTTGTGCATGTGTTAGGGAAGGGACATAGCCAAGTGGTAGAGCAGCTTCTTTGCACACAAAAAGTCCCAGGTTTCAATCACTGGCATCTGCTGCCTTCCAGTGTAGTGTATTGAATCAGTGTACTGAGTTAGATGGACCAATTGTCTGACTCATTATAAGTCAGCTTGCTATGTGTAAAAAAATATAGCATGAAGCCTTGTATAAATGGTTGTGCAAGGTTTTTCAGAAATAGAAAAACATATCTACAGCAGATTTCATTTTACTTTTCTCATGAAACATTCTTCTGCCATGTTGGAATGAATGGAAGAGGCTTTTTACTTGCAAAACAGCACCTTTGGATCCAAGCAGTTCATAGATTCATTGAGAATCATCAGGTGATGCATATGTGAGGGTGAATCAGCCCTTGTTTCCTTAATGTGACCTGCTCTTGGCTATATGATCTCAAGACTGAAATCCAAGTTGACATGACTAAAGAAAGTGTTCGACAGACCACAACTCATCATTGTTCTCTCAAAAACAAAGTAAGCAGATAACATGCACCTCAACATATATCTGAGTCTTCAAAGTTTCCATGCTGGGTAAGGTTGATGGGAGTTGGGAGTCCAACAATAGCTGGAGGACCACAGGCTCCCCAACCTCCGTCAGATTCATTCAACCTGTTCTTGACGTCAGCTTAATAGAAATTACTTGATTCAAATAACTAATTGTGACTGATATCTTTAGAATCACAAGCAAATGTGCTTTCAACTTACAGAGCTTGTCAGTTCTGAATCAATAACATATGTTCACTTAATGCATATGAGCAGATCTTATTGATCAGAAGCGACAAGTTCTGTAAATTGAAAAAGCTCATTCTTGTGATTCTAAAGATATCAAAGTGTGGGCAAAATGCATGGAATTGCCCACCTTTCATTTTCCAGAGCAGGTCACTTTAAATTAAAAGTAAACTTACCATATTTCATCTACTAACAACCTGAAGTCTCTGTCTGTACTTTATAAGGAGGAAAACCCTGGGAGGCTAAAAGTTGGCAGCCTCAAATCCATAGCCTGGGAAAAGATGCCAAATCCCAACACCCTGAAATTTACAAATTCTTGTCTGCTAACCAGTTATGTTCAAGAATAAGCATGTTCATGAGAACCTTTTCCCTTTTATTGCTTACACCTCATAACCAGAGTGATATAATTTTGAGACCCCTTTCTTTTGGGTTGTTCAACTGCTGCAGCAAGCACCAAAGCAAATTTCCAAGTCAACCCAACTTTTCCTAGTGATGTTAACAATTTCATTAAGGTATAATGAAGTTAGAGATGCAGAAAATATTTTTTGAGAAGAGTCTATCAAAAAACAGCCAGAAGTGAATCTAGTTCTGTGAGAAAAGCTCACGCCGAGTGAGTGCGAAAGAGAGAGAAAAACTGGGGAGAAATGTTGATAATTGGATGGTATGGTTTTGGCAGGAAGAGGCGTGCTTTATTAGCTATCCACACTAAAAACATAACTTTCCAACTATTAACAGTTTTTACTTGCCAAGAGAAAATTATCAGTTCTGATTAAAATATAGTTCTCTCTACCTAGAATTAATGAATAGTCTTATATAAACAAATGAGTATTCCTTCATATTTACACCTCAAAGCACAGCATGAACAAGTGCAGCAAAAGGAAATATCCAATGAAAACTTCTTAAAAATGTCCCTGATTTGAACAGAAAAGACACCAAAACAAATAGGGGGAAATCTTATATTATTAAAACATTTGTAAAGCTAACTGAACGCATTTACATGGAAGTTGCAATGCCACATTCCTTATTATTATTGCTCTCTTTATAGTTAAATGAGGCCCATGTTTTTAGAGTCAATTCTAATAAAATTTTTAGTTTTACAACCTTTGTCTTTGATAATCTTCTTCTTTTAGATGACTCCAAAGTCACAAAGGCAATGGCCGTATTTGTTTTGATAGCTTCAAAAACCAGGCATAAACTTGATAAAGGGGAGTAGCGGGGTGGAGAGAGAAAGGGTAGGAAAACTGTAAAAATTAGGTATTAAAAAAGGCAGTTTTGTTCTTGACCATTTTGGGGGATAAAGGTTTTGAGATATGTTTTAAACTCTTTTATCCAGATGAGCGTATTCTGGCACATGTGCTATTTTGTGGTGCTGTTTGATTCAGATTTTTGTCTTGATTTATGAGGTTCCTTTAATGCTAGTGTTCCCATAAATAATGTGGCAAAAAAATAGGAATAACTGGTTTAGATAAAATATACTTTTAATGAAGTATGCTTACTTGGGAGTAAGTCCATTTGGATTCAGTGAGACATACTTTCTGAGTAAACATGCCTAAGTGTTGGATGTGTGACAGACAGATGTCTTAGCCATTACTAACAATTCAGTTACAGGTTTTTTTGTTGCAAAATGGATTTTTAGATTGTCTTGTTTTTAGAAAATATTATGGTCATAAAAAGATCGTAAGAGCATTAGGAAAGCCCTGCTGGATCAAACCAAAGGTCAGTAGCATTCAGCAGGGCAGGGGTGCTTACCTGACCTCTTGTTGTCACTGTGGCTTATGGGGAGGAAGAGGGGAGAGGTGGCATGGTGCAAACACACCTGCAGAGTCAATCCAGTGCTCCTGCTGGTGCACTTGTACTGCATCAATCTTGCTGCCACCTAAGTCCTTCTGCTCCTGGCAAGGGGCACTGGTGATGATAGGTCAGGTAAACATTGCCGTCCCACCCCATCTACCAGTACTGCCAAGGGCCTATCTGGTCCAGCATACAGCAGTCATCCAGATGTCTATGGGAAGCTCACATATAGGACATGAGGGGAATAGCCCTTTGCTACTGTTGTGCCCCAGCAGGTAGTATTCTGAGATGCACATTTGTTTATTTGCTTACATTTATATGGCAGCTTTCTTCCATCAAGGAACTCTCAGTGACATACACAGAGTGCCCAGGCACTGACCTGACTCAAACCTGCTTAGCTTTGGCAAGGTGGTACTCTCATGTATCTTCAGACCATATCCTGGGCACAGATATCAGGAGTCTCCACTTACTTTCTATTAGTTTACTGTTTTTTTCCAGACTGAAAAATCACTTCATATCCAGCTTTTTCAGAATTTATTGATTTTACAACTCACAGGATTGACTCTAGTTTTTTGAGCAAATTAGGACAGATTGCTTGCCATGGGTACCATGACACTAGGACAAGCATATCTATGCAGAATTTCTTAGTAAAGAGAGTGGCACACAAACTGCAAGCATTTTCTTAAATGGTGGTGAATAGGATGAGTGAAAAAATAGGTTTTTATTTACATATCACATTCATCATGGTGACGGAAAATGTGTATTTTTAAAAAAACTTGGGATGGAGGAGGAATTTCTCCATAACATCTGAATCAGGAGAGGCTGCGAACACTCTGGATCAGTGTCTGAATGCTTTAGTGGACTGTACGAGGGCCATTAAACTGCTTTAATCCAGGGAAGATGGAGGCTCTTTGGGTAGGTGGTTCCCATGCCCAGGAGATAGGCAGGTTACCTATTCTGGATGGGGTTGTGCTCCTTCTGAAGGATGTGGTCTGTAGCCTAGGGGTATTCCTGGATTCATCTTTGTCACCAGAATCCCAAGTATTCTCTGTGGCTAGGAGTGCCTTTTACCACCTTTGTCTGATTCATCAGCTACTGCTGTTCCTGGACATGGATAGCCTGACCTCTGCAGTCCATGCATTGGTAACCTTCAGGTTGGATTACTGCAATGCACTCTATATGGCGCTGCCCTTGGACCTGGTTCGGAAGCTCCAGCTGGTGCAAAATGAGGCAGCCAGATTGCTGATGGAAGCACATGGCAGACAACATAGGACACCACTTTTAAAACATCTGCAGCTGCCCATCCACTACCAAGCCAGGTTCAAGGTCCTTGTATTTATTTACAAAGCCCTAAACAACTTAGGTCCAGGGTATCTTAGGGACCACGTGAACTCTGCCCCGGGTTGATGAGGCTCATTTTACATCAACACAAAATAAAGTTTTCAGTGTCATCAGCCTAGTTTTCTGGAATGCTCTGACAACAGAGATTGAGCAGATTCAGCAGTCACCTTCTGTTTTAACTTTTAAGTGCCTGCTGAAAACCTTTCTGTTCCACCAGGTTTATGCAGGATATTAAGATGCTTTTTTCGCAACAGTTGACCTTTGTTGTTGTATTTTTAATATTTTCATTCTATTATTATTCATTTTAATGTGTTGTAAACTGCTCTGATGTTTAATGAAATAAGTGTTATACAAATATTTTTATAAATCAATAAATTGGTTTGGTTAATTTTTTGCAGAAGACAGACTTGATCTGAGGTTCCTAAACTTGTTTGTGGATTAGAACACAACTCCCAATCAAATTATGCACTGCTCCAGATTTTGAAATGCATCTTTGATGCGCACTAAGTGAACATAAAAATACTTATTTACATAAAATATACATACAACATGCGTATTTTATTGATGTGTGCAATGGGATGGAACACAACAGAATGGACCTATTACTGAGTGCCAGTGAGACCAAAATGGGCTAGAATTAGTTGCTCAGTCCATCTCTAATTTATACAGTCCACCAAAGCTGCTAGATAAACGGAAGTGGTGCTAGATAAACAGGAAATGGTGAAATGCTAAGTCACAGTTGTAGCATAAGGACTTTTTTCAAATACACTCTGTGCCAGTTCCAATAAGAATTATACAGCTGTATTACATGGTAATGAATTAGTTGAAATTTAAAGCATTAACTTGAGGTATATAGCATATTCATTTCTCAGCCAATAAATTACTTGACTTTCAGCCTTCTGAAATCAACTGTATAGGTTCCATGGATTTTAACTGGTCCTGGACTGTACTCTTAAGGGCCGTTGACTACTGTTACAGAAATGACTGCTACTTTCTGAAGTAACAGGTTTGTAATTCATTCTCTAACACTGCAAAATATAATCCTTCATCAATCCTTTCTTGCAAAATCTTTGCCATGTTCTCCCTGCCACATACACAAAAACTGAGATTACTGACTCTGAGTGGTGGAAAAAGATTCCAGATTAAGAAATGAACCTGAGATTACAATCTGAGATTACGGACAGATTAAATCGGATTAAAAGCAAACTGCTATCTCTTTTTAATATTCCTTTGTCAAGGAAGGGGATTCTTCAAGATAAATTACACGGCTCATTATGCTAAAATGTAACTCTTATTACATAAACTTCAGGTCCTGAGAACTACGTCTGGCAAAGTGGGTGACTGGGAGGAATGATTAAGGTTAATGAAGCCAGAGTTTCTTCTAAAAATGCCAAAACCTTATCTTCAGAATGAAATAATCCCCTTCAAGAGAACATTTTCTTTTAATAAGTAATTCTTATTTATTTTATTATATATACAGTGTAAAACTAGATAAGAGCTAGAATCCAAGAATTATCTTCTCAGCAAATGTCCCCTTCAACACCTTCAGAACTGAATGTCCTATGCACTAAACAGCAAAAAGAAAAGAAAAAACCTACAAGAGGAAGATAACTTGGGAGGCAGGAGAGAAGAGAAAGCAAAAGTGGTCCAAGGAGATGCTGGTATTGACTGGCTGTGGGAAAGGTCAGTAGGGGTTATGAGCAGGAGACCACAAGACAGCAAGTCAATGTCTTCAGTGCCTCACTGTAGCATTTGTGTGTGTACATGGTATTCAATGAATTGCTACTAAATCCGTATCACACACACACACACACACATATATATTCTATAGTTGGGCAGTAACACCTATATTTCCAGTGCTATAGCCAGAGCCTTGAAGATTACTTTTAAAAAGGAACAAATTACAATTACTGTTACATGGCCCCAAAAAGGAATAAATTACCATTACAGTTACAGTTGTTTTGAAGGAAATTATTACTTGACCGTTACTCAAAAGTAATCGCTACAGTTACACTTAAGTTACTTTAAAAAAAACACTATAGAGTGCCTACAAGGTGCTGGCCTTGGCTGCTGCACAAAACAACATTAAAAATAAACACACACATATGGGTAGTAGAATAATTCTTTTAACCATAAGATAGTGGTGGTCTCTCTGCTGGGAAGGGAGGCAGGAAGGGAGGCAGAGGCCACCGCTCAGATCTTTGCTTGTTAAACCAAGTGCAACCCCCCCATACATACACACACTCTTAGCCAGCAAGCATAATCTCTCCCATTTAACCACCTCCCGGACCCTGCCCTGCCACCAGCTAAGGGACACCCACCCAAGCAAACATTTTCCCCAAGATGCAAAAAAGTTAAAACACTGCAAATACAGCAAAGTAGTCAGGGAGGGCGACGGAGGCTGCTTTGCATGCCAAGTGCAAACACAGCACACACAGAGTCATCTTTCACCTCCATAGTTCTTTATTTCTGTTCTGCTACTGCCTCCTTCTCCCCCTTCATCCATGTCCTTGCCCTCCGTCTCCTTTCTCCCTCCATTCTTCACCACCACCATCCATTTTTAAAACAATTGTTTTCTCCACTCTTCCTTCCATCTCGCTCTCCACTTTGTCCCTCGTCGCCTCCTACTCACCCACAGAGCACGAGGGAAGAGTGTTGCTACGGAGAAGCCCAGTTTGAGGGACATGGTTTTCATCTACAAATCAGAGGAGCAGAAGACTTCCCCTGCTCCCCCCCAAGTAATGCCCAAAAGTAATGCTGGAAACATTACAATTACTCCTCAAAAGTAATAAAATTACTCCTCATTGTATTACAATCAAAATATAAAGGAATTACCCACTCATTCCTCAAAAAAGTAATAATTCATTTTTTGTAACTAATTACTTCCACGCTCTGGCTATATCACAATCCTTTTTTGCCAATACAGCTTGATTTATCGAAACCTTTATGAATAAGGCCGTTATGGCTGGAATATCATTGAGCCTTTGTCTTTAATCTGATCAAAATGTGGTTATGTATATTTCCTGTTTGGTTTATTAATTGTTTTTATTTCCACTGATGTGACCCACACTTTGCAACTTTAGGATGAAGAGCAGGAATACCTTAGTTTCTAAGCAGTGTACAATAAATAAAATAAAAAATACTAAGAGAACACAGGGAATTTTCATGAGGTTTATTTTTCAGTTTGAAATGTACCATGTCACAGGATCCGGAGTGTTCCATAAAATAGCAATCCTCTCTTGATAGACTAATTTTTGCTGCTGCAAAATGCTTGCCTTTCATCCAACATGTTGTGGTTCTTGGACAAACTACATTTTAGATTTAAAACGAATACATTAAAAAGTTTTTGACTGACGTTTCCCAGACTTCTTCTTTGGCCTCTCAAGATCTCTCAAGTGTTTTGCATGAGAAGACATTATTCTCTTATTTCCCCATATCTGCTGTTCAGTGTATGACTATTAAATTTTCCAGTAGCCATTGCTGGTGTGATCCTCCTAGCGCTAAACAAGCATTTCCTTTCCCTTCCTCTAGCCTACTTTTGTTTAGTTTATTATATTTATATCCAGAGATGTGCTAAAGCACTTTTACAATAATTAAATACAAAATACATAAGAAATTCAATTAAAATTGAGAACTGGAACAACTGCTGTGAGTAATAGCAGTAAACTAAATTAATTCCTTACTTTCCTGGCATATTTTTTAAAAGTATTTATTTAATATTTTATATACCACCTGATACTGCAATTTCTAAGTGATGTACAGTAAGGATACCGCATACATAATAAGATAGAAAAAATAAACCATAAGATCAGAAAAACTCATTTTAAATGCCTGCTGATTTTTTTCTTCACCAACCACTGGAAGGGAACATGAGGGAGAACATAAACGCCAACAACAACTCATACCTGAGGACACAGCAATATTAGGGGCTTTAGAACCAATAACAGAACTTCTTGTTTCCCCTAGGAAGAAAAAGCAAGCTTGCCCTGATGGTGGTTTGGCAGGATCAGAGGACAACGGAATGCTGGGAGGAGCCCTCCAGAGTCTATATTGGTTATCAAAACCAGTGACCACTACAGACACAAGGAAATCTTTATACATGCAGTCCCTTATTAAGAGGCTAATTTGTGAACCTGCAGAGAGAGATGCTCCCTGTCTGTTTTCTAAACTAATGTTTCTCCATTATTACTGGGAGGAATGAGTTATTTTCAAATGACAGCAAACCACTGACAGCCTGATAATGTCTACTAGGGACTCAAGGGAGCATTTAGTTGCGGAGTCCCTCAAGCTAAATCACAAGATCTTAATAAAGGTTTGGGCATGTTCCTAAAAGGCGATAAGTTCTCCCTGTAGGGAGATCAGATGCTCTTAGCATCTTGTAATTTTATGCCGTAAATTATTACACCATAGAAACCTCAGGAACTTACACATTAATTGCAAAATTAGTGTGCAAGTTTTGCATACTAATTAGCCGCAGTCTATTTTCTTTATATTCAGTATGTTATGGCTTTGTTATCAAAGAACCAATGCCTATTGCCATTTTCCCAGGTATTTCCTAGTTGTAAAATTTTGCTATTTATCTGGTCCTTTCTCCCCAACTTTTGGGGAAAGCAACTAATAATTTTATAACCATTCATTTTTCTTCACATCTTTAAAAAACCCAGCCTATTAATCCATGTGGAGTCCCTAAATAATGTTAAGTCAGCTGTCAGTTTTATAATAAGACTGTTTTCAAAGATTTAAAAAGCTCACTTGTTAGCTATAAAACAGACTTTTACTAACAGCTATAAAATCTAATCTAACCTACTGGTATTAACTAAATAGCTAAAGCAAGTTTCTATCTAGCTATGATTAACATCTTGTTACTGCTCTAAATATATAAAATTCCCTTTGAAGTGATAAAGGTAACTGTTAGTAGGTGTCTCCTGAGTCCAGTCATTGCATCATCTCTAACAAATGTTGTTTACATATTGAAAGGATTATGTTTCAAATTTAAATAAACAGATTAAACCATGTTTACATGCATTAATTTTCCCTTTTACAAAATAATAAAATGTAAATTTGAATTAGCTGCATTTTCTGGATGTAACAAATGGTCTCAGAGGTAATCTTTTGGGTTTTTTTTCTAGAGGAATGAACGACATTGAGGCCCCATCAGCACCACTATACATTTTAAACAGTCATGACTTCCCCCAAGACTGTTTAAAATGTATAGTGGTGCTGATGGGGCCTCAATGTCGTTCATTCCTCTAGAAGGAAAAAAAAAAAACCCAAAAGATTACCTCGGAGACCATTTGTTACATCCAGAAAATGCAGCAAAAAATGCCCCCTGAAAACGATCACCAAAGATATGGGCCTAATATTTCGACATCATTGCCTCGCTATAACACGACTTTTTTATCAAAAAAAGAGACTTTTCATCTTCTCTCATGGAATATATCTGGCTGGAATTCCAAGCAAAACGATCAAGAATTTATGCCCTATATGGGCAAGCATGACATGTACAAGAGACATGGGCTAATGCTACACCAACCATGAATGGATATTCCTCTTACCATCTTCCAGCGACGCTTCCAGCTAATAGGAAAGGTAGAGCAAAAGGAGGACTGGCAATTTTTATCTCTACCTCACTGTCAGTCCAACACAGTGAACTTCAATCCATGGCAGACATAGCTATGGCAGTTCTTATGTCATTCAAAACAGTAACTTTCGTGATTATTAATGTTTACATCCCGCCCTCAAATCTGAGGTGCCATACGGATGCGATATGGGATACTTTTGATAAATACTTATCAGACTTTGAACATACACTCCCAAATGGGAAGCTGATCCTTACAGGTGACTTCAATGCCAGAATTGGACCTAATGCCGATGTTCTTTTTGCCTCTAAGCTGTGGCGTGGTGAAGAAACCGAACAGTATGTCCCTCCCCTTGATAGAACATCGAAAGATCTTAAGATCAACTATGGGGGAATATGTTTGATACGGACAGTGGGTATCCACGATCTGTTGATATTAAACGGCCTTAACTATCTAGCAGACAATGGGGAATTCACCTTCATTTCAAACTGAGGAAACAGTGTGATCGACTATGTTATAGTATCAAAACAACTATTGAGGCTAAAAATAATTTTTGAGGTGGGAACAAGACAAAATAGTGACCATCTACCCCTTACCTTTCAATGCCATATCTCGGAGAAATTTCGCTTAAATTCTGAGTATAACCCAACTCTAAATAATACATATCTCACGCATAAAAAAACGATTTGGACCCCACATTTAGGCACAAGGATTGCATCCTTTTTCAATACATCATGGGCTTCGAATATTCGTGAACAGTTAATGAATGATAATAACTTATCCACTCTCTTCACTGACTATGCCCAGTTACTATCACACTTAAATACTCTTTTGTTACCCAAAACCTTTAGAGCTAACCATAAATTGAGAGCAAAATCTAGATGGTTTGATAGTGAGTGTTTAGATCTCAAACGTCAGCTAAGGAATGCCTATTTATACTATCGCCAGCAAAATCTTAAAAGCCTCCCCCCGGACTATTATACTATAAAAAGAAAATACAAGATGACGTTGGTTACCAAGAACAGACTGGCCATTGTCGTGTCCAGGGCTGGACTCAGAAATCACACCAGTCGATGAAAGCAATTCAGTTTTTATTAGTGTAATATCCAGACAGAGACTATGTCTCCTCATGAAGCAACACAATACACGTGTCCTGCGACATGCAAGAGAGTTGACAGAACAAGGAATTTCTGCCCCCCCTTCTCCTTATTAAGGGGGCTTTCTGGCACAAATTCTCTCACTCCGCCTTAGGACAATTTCTTCCCCGCCCCTTCTCTCTCTCCCCCTGACTCGTTTTTCCCTTCTCCGGGTTCTTGGTGAGGGTGGGAGTTCTGACTCCCCCTCCTCTTCTGAAGATTCTGTTTCTGGGATTGGAGAAAGGGGAGGGTGAGCGTCATGCCCATCAGACTGACTTTTCCCTGGCTGAGGAGGAAGTGGAATCCCCCCTCCTTCTTGGTCTAACGGCTCAGTGAGGGAGGTGAGCGTGGGAAATTCCTGAATAATGTCTGTTGGAGTTTCAAGGCCTCTGCGGTCGCTGGGCAACACTATCTCTGAGAGTTCTCCCTCCCGCTCTTCATCCAGCTCTGAGAAAGTGATCTCCTCCTCATCCTCTGAAGTGCTAAGGTCCCAATCCTGCATCCTGACAGCCATACAGGAGGATTGGAAGTCCTTAATTAATGCTGCCAGGACCAAAAATCATAAAAACTTCTGGTCAATCATTTCCAATTCGCTGAGATCCATACCTTATACTCAATGCAACATTCCACCTCAAAAATGGGAACGCTTTTTCTTAGAAATCTATGAGGATGACCGACCAACCTCTCTAAGCCCTATAACTCCCCTAGACTTTTCCAATCTCCCTCACTGGCCTCCAGTCACAAAAAGGGAAGTAATGGATTTGATAGGGCGGTTAAAATCTGCTAAGGCTCCCGGCCCAGATAACATCCCGCCTGAATTGCTGAAAAATTTTCCCGACTGGTGGGCCCCGATACTAGCCAACCTCTTCACAAAAATTAACAACACAGGTTATCTCCCAGAGATTTGGCGAGAAGCAATAGTTGTTCCAATCTATAAAAAAGGAGATAGAGAGGACCCTTCAAATTATAGGCCAATCAGTCTATTATCTGTAATTGGCAAACTTTACACATCATACTTAAAAGAAAAACTGAACAACTGGATGGAGGAAAATAACATACTGGGAGAAGAACAGGCAGGGTTTAGAAAAGGAAGCTCCGTCCTTGACCACTGCTTATTATTACAATTCCTTGCAGAAAAATATATGAATACTAGGGGAAATGGTCTCTATGTTGCATTTGTGGATTTAAAATCTGCATTTGATTCCATTCCAAGAGATAATCTTTGGAGCAAACTAGCAAAGTCTTCAATCGACAAAAGATTACTTTTCCTTATTTACAATTTACACCAATACACCTCTCTGCGGGTTCGCTGTGGCCGTGACGGAGGTTTAACGAATCCAATCCCTACCAGTAAGGGGGTTAGACAGGGGGGTTAGACAGGGCTGCACATTGGCTCCCCTCTTGTTTAACCTATATCTTAATGACCTAAATTCTAACTGTATGTCCAGGGATTTCCATCGTCCCAAAATTGGGAAGCAACCCTGCCCCCTCCTTCTGTATGCTGACGATGCGGCCCTCCTTTCTTTTTCCAAGGTGGGACTTAAACGCCTTTTACGTGCTTTTATGTCCTACTGCAAGCAAAATCAGTTAACCATAGACTATCATAAAACGAAAATCTTAGTATTCTCGAGGCGCAAATCATCTGGCTCCTGGACAGTAAATGGCCAGCAAATTGCTCTGGTTCTGCAATATAAATATATCGGCATTACCTTTCACTCGTCGTTGAACTGGATTACACATATAAGGGCCGCTATCCTAAACGCACGCATCACCGCCAAAAAAATCCTCCGTTTCTTTTTTTATAAAGGAGGAAGATACGTGCCTGCAGCTATCCAGGTCTTTCAAACAAAAATCATCCCACAGTTATTGTTTGGAACGGCCATCTGGATTCATGCATTTAATCCTTCAATAGAAGCAGTTCTTTCTACCTTCTAACGTCGACTACTGGGCGTACCGAGATGCGTTCCAGCAGCAGCCCTTAGATTAGAAGCTGGCCTTCCTTCCATCGAATGCCAAGCGTGGCTGCTACCAACTATTGGGCCAAATTATCCTATGAACACCATCCGGGATATTTAACACATCTCTGGAATGATTCTTTTACATCAAGTTGGAGCAACAAAATCAGGAGCAAACTCTCCTCTATAGGCCTATCTCCTGAATATCTGTCAACACAAACCTTAATCTCGGCCAAATTTGCTATTCGAGCTCGATTTAAAGATATAGACTTTCAAACTGCCATCACAAAGGCCACAAAAACCTGCTCTCCTATACATTTTAAACTAAAGCCTGTCCCCTCTAAATATGCCCCGTATTTGGACTTTCTCATAGATCCAAATCTCCGTTTAGCTTTCACTAGGGCTAGGTTCAATTCCCTTCAATCTGCATTACTTTTAGGGAGATTTCAAAAGATTCCTTACGACCATCGTCTGTGCCCTTGTGGGAAAGGCAACATTGAAACACTTTTTCATGTTTTATTTAATTGCCCAATATACGACTCTATCCGTTGCAATATCCTATCTAATATAACGCAAAATATTTCCCTGATGGCCCCTGATAATATGATTCGCTACCTTATATCAGGATGTAACAAAGAAATTACAATTAGAGTTGCTAAATTTATATATGCCGCGCAAGTGTTACGATCTGAAGTTTGGTCTGGTTAATTTGTTTTTATTGTATACGATAATTGAATAGAAGGACAAAATGTATTGACCTAACCCTTTTATCCTTGTTTTTAAGTTTAACTGATCTGTAGTGTTCTAACCCTTTTTAAGTTTAACTGATTTGTATTGTACTACATGCCTACAACAGGACGGGTCTTTGACCGCAAATAAAGAATTTGAATTTGACTTCCCCCAAGGAATCCTGGGAACTGTAGTTTGTTGTTAGGAGACCCCTATTCCCCTCACAGAGCTACAGTTCCCAGGGTGGTTTAACAGTCAATCCCTCTTCCCAGAGAACTTTGGGAACTGTATCTCTGCGAGGGGAATAGGGGTCTCTCAACAATTCTCAGCACTGTTAACAAACTACAGTTCCCAGGATTCTTTGGGGAAAGCTAGGACTGTTTAAAGTGGTATGATAGTGCTTTACATGTATAGGGCAGATGGGGATAAAGTCTGATGATCTAGTTAAAATAGGGGGCCTCCCAGATCCTGTAATCAGTCAAATTGTCCTGTTCCTTCCTGGCCCTGGAAACACAGCTTAGTTCCCAAGAGAGAACAGTGGAATCCCCCAAAAGACCCTTGATAGGACTCACACCCCCAGCAGTTGTGCTGGCCCTACCATTAGGCAGAGTGAGGCAACTATCTGAGGTAGCAGATACAGGGGGCAGGGGAAAGCAGCAGCAAGATGTTAAGAGGACAGAGCTGTGTATGTACCACTTGGCCTGCCCTGTACCCCCTAAGTCAGACTACTGGTGTCAGCTGCAAAGGAAGACAATGTCCCATCACCAGTGTTGAATTAAGATTCAATCTGGTCAGCTTTTGCTAGTTGGGTCAGCTGTTGTACATGGGAGGGGAATGCCATCCTGACCTTCGCCTCATGCAGTAAAATGTCTTGAGTAGGTCTTGACTCTGAATAGGACCAACCTGCAACAGTATTTCCTTCTGGGGAGATGGCTGCCACTATCACCCCAAAGCCTGCTTCATTGGGATATGCCTGGCAGGTTGTGGCAGAGAAACCCCAAGGTGCATGCTGGGGAATCTACACTGTTGGTGTTGGTAGCTATGTTCGCCAATCCTTGGAATCCACTTGAAGGCCTCCACAGCTTGCTCTCTACATTTGTAGCCAAAGAATACATCATGCTAGATTTTTTGGTACCAGTCTCATTCATTAAATAGAACTTCCAGTGCTCCCAACATTGCTTAGAATCAGCATATGGCAGTTTAAGGAAGTTGTCAGGGCCCCAAAAACCCAGTAGAGTCCATGTCTGTGCTATGACCTGCCCTAGAAAGCTTAGTCAGAGCCACTATTTAAATTTCCCACAGTGTCTCAGAGAGAGGCTAATGGCACTTCAGACCCACACTCCCAGCAGTGATTGCTGCTGGTGTCAACCTGCTGGTGCCCACTGGTGTAGGATGGGCCCACAAGTTGGCCCTCTGCGAAATGCCCCTTAGAAGATGGAACCAGCCTCAGCCGTCATCTATTTGATCATCCAAACTATTAGTCATCTAAAATTATTCCTGGAAAACACTGTATGTATGAACAGTTTTTCTAGCAAAGCCTTTTATTTGCACACAATGTTCTCATGTGTATAAGTGCTACTTTCTTTTATCTGAAGCTCTCAGTCTCCTATTGCTTCCTCATGGTATGCAAATAAAATAAAACAAAACAAATATTAAAGGACTAGCTCAATGATGATGAGAAATTAAATCAGAACTGTAAATCATTTTTGTACATTAGAAAGTGCTACAGGAATAATAAATAATATTATCAATAGTGATAATGACTTATATCCACTTACAATGGACCTTTAGACTATATGTTATGATATAAATCAAACTGCTCCAATAATTCAATGGAACTACACTGGTTAAAGGGTAAAGTACTGGGGATCCTAAATCAGGAACTCAGGCAATATGACTATAACAGCTCATTCTCAGTCCCATAGGAAACTGACAGGTTATTAGAGGATGGAGCAACTCACCTGTCCTTTGCTGTTCTTCATCACCATCTCCATAGATGGCAGGGAGTAATTGCAGATACCAGCTCAAGGAGCAGTGTCAGGTGACACTTGCAGCCAATAGGGTTTCAGCTAGCCCTATAAAGCTGCTGCCTCTGGCCTGGATCATCAATCTCAGCAACTCATTGCTGAGTACAGACCAAGCTCAGAGGCAGCATATCCCTGCTTCCTTGCCTTATTCCAAACTGCCATCCCTTAGACTATCCCAATTTAAATAGCTAGCGTAGAATCCTAATTTCCCTCCCAATTATCATCCTGCAGATAGAAAGCTACAACTGAGACAGTGAGTTATACAAGACTGCTTTATTAGTCCACTCTTGAGTTCAGTTCTTAGGATCACTGGGCAACTTTAGACAAATCACAATCCCAATGTTCACTCCCAAGTGAAGTGAAGTCCAAGACCAACAGTACATGACTACAGTATTCTCTCTGTATGTGCCAAAGGGTGGAGAGGCCATTGATATAATCCTAAGAGCATGTAGGTACATCTGGGGTGACTAGCACCCTAACTGAACCCTACACGTCACTTCAAAGATCTGGGGAAGTAATGGGAGCACAGTTTTTAGGGATATCCTAAACTGAATCATTACATCTAAGTAAAAGACACAGATTAATGATAGATTAACCAGTTTCCTGATGGGTGGACCATTCCTTTTGAAGTGGCAACACAAATACCATGTTAATTTTCATGAGTATGAAAAGTAACATATTTCAATAGGGATTGTGGGTAATTATATGATGCACTGTCACCAAGTCTATCCAGCCTTCAAGAAGTTAAAACATGGATCCTGATGCAGTCAAGCCTCTTTAAAGATGCAAATTGGAGTCAAACACGGAAAACAGTAGGGTTCTGTTTATCCTTTCACAAAGGGTGCAAAGTACTAATCAGACTCCATGGCTAGGCTGGCCACTTTGTTTACAATAAACAGGAAGACAGTTAGGCTGTAATTTCCCCACATAGTATTTGGAGACAAAAGAAATGGTTGGCAGCCTTCACTTATTTGGAGATGCAGCATAGCAGAAGGTTTACAGCAACAAGTAGGACTTGAAGGCTTTCATGAACTTTGCCATCCTCATATGCAAACAGGTCTGTGAACTAAAAATAACGGTGCTTGCTTTAATTGTATTTCAGGATGCTTGATAAATGCAGTATCTTCAAATCCCTGTATAAAGCTTCTGATCCATATCTCTTGGAACAATGCGCAGATCTGAATTTAGATAACCAAAAGACTTTGCACATACATCATAATGCAATTTTTGGCAGTTTTAAAATATGCATTTTAAATATGTATTTTGAGATAAAAATATGCATTTAAATATGTATTTAAATACATATTTTATGACTTTAAATATAAATTAATGCAGAATCAAAATGTACTAGAATGATATGTAAAAAGGTCCGAAGTGACAGACCAGAAATAGACAAGAGTAATCTATCCTTAGTTGTAACAGTAGGAAGGATCTGGTATATAAAGAATTTATGATCAAATGATATCAAAAAATGGTCATATTTAGCTGTATGGGCATTTAACTCATGGAAATTGTAAAAAAGAATACCTTTTGTAAAGTTATATAAAATAACAGAACTTAAATTGCACTTTCCTATATTTCAGTCTGCTCTGGCAGTTTGCTGAATTTTTAGCAATTCATATGCATCTCTTGGTACATGTCAGAATGCAACAGAGCAGACACAGTGGTTTTGAGCTGTATAAAACAAGGCAACAACATGTGTGAAGCTTTGCTATGTGAAATATTCATGTACAGCTTTTTTCAGACAGGAAAAAAAATGCTGATTTAGTTCAAAACCCAGGCATTTAAAATGTGTTGCTAACGTGTGATAAGTTACTTCACTTTAAAAGGAAAGGTATTATGATGAAGTCATAGGAACAAAGGAAGCTGCCTTATATAAAGTCAGATTGTTTTTCTATCTAGCCCAGTACTAGCAAAGATCTCAAGGATTGTAGGCTGAAACCTTCCACATCACCTGAGCCTTTTGAATTGGGATCTGGGATCTTCTGCAGGCAAACCAAGTGCTCTACCACTGAGGTACAGACCTTCCCTACGTTGCTGGGTCTTATCGGGAAACGAAAGACTGCTTTTTTAGGGTTTCTATTCCCTCTCTCTTGAGTGAATTCCTTTCTTGTTCTCTGAGGATACTGCTGTCAGCCTTCCCCAACCTGGCACTTTCCAGATGTTTTGGACTAGAGCTCCCTCCAGCCCCAGTCAGCATGGCTAGCAGTCAGGGATAATGGGAGCTGTCATCCAACAACATCTGGAGGGCACCAGATTGACGAAGGCTGCACTAACTGGTATGGTTCAAAGCAAGCACTATACCACCAGAGTACAAAACTAAAACTAAAAGAGTTATGTAACAAATCATGAGGGAGGAGACACCAGCACCATGTGTTAAAGACAACAACGTGGGAGTTCATAGCACAAGGGTCATGAGCTTTCTATTCCATGTTTCAACAGAAAGGCCTAACATAGATCTAACACAAAATAACATAAGAATGCCTTTCAGTTTCATTTGTGTAGCCCTAAATAATTTTCTGTTAATTTGCACCAAGACTTTTCTTTTCACTGCATTCTATACCAGTTGCGCCTCAAAGAAGGCTTTCCAGGGACATCCTGGGAATAATAAGGCAATAAAAACACTTTACAACCTTTCTGAAAACCTATATCCATCAGAATCTTTCATAGATCAAAAAAGCCTTGCAGAGTTTGTCTGCATAGTTCACCTTGCTGAGCCTTTACTAGAGTGACTCTTGGACTCCCCAAACCTGACTGAAGAAATTTACGCAAGCTGCTGAGTCTTTTAATAATGGCAAGACACCTGGGAAAGTTTTCTATTGATACTGAAATGACCTTGCCTGCACTTGATTTTTTTTTACATACACAGCAACTGACTTAGTTTATTATTTCATCTCCTACCCACTATATTAATTCACTCGTTTGAACCAGTGATGAGACATTGGAGAGTTCCAGATCAATAGAGAGATGGTCTAAAGCAAGGATGGAGAACCTTTGGCCCTTCAAATGCTGTTGGTTTCCAGCTCCAATCAGCCACACCCAGCACAGCCAATGGTTTGAGGTGATGGGAGTTGGGAGGCCAGCAACATCAAAAGGCCAAAGATTCCGCATCCCTAATGTAAGAGAAAGGATGGTCGCTCTAGTTACAGCACACTATTAGCTCTGACCCTAGGAATTCCAATGGGGGGGGAAGCATGGCCAAGTCTGATGGTGTGTAATAAATGTAATAAACCCTAAGACATTTATTTTGCATGTATTGGTTAATGTGAACATGAGTTGATATGAACATGAGTTGAATTCTTACAAAAAATGAGACTTGATTCTAATTTAGGCCATATGACCTAAATTACATTTAACCTATATTAAATAACATAAATATTAAATAATATATTAAATAATATGGGAATTATGTACAGATATATACAGTAATAACTGGACAAACATGTGCCTTGACAGTGTATGGCAACTGGAGAAGCATGGAGTATAGTGTCAGAGAGTGGCGAAACTGGGAATGGAGAGACTGAGTGAGCCCTTATGTGTGTTTGAATTTCTGGTAAAGATTATACCTTCCCTGCAAATTAGTCAGACAAAGACTTGAAGCTTTAAAATAAGAAATAACTACTTTATTCTGGAAATACATACTTGATAGGAAAGAGTTCTACGTCTAGCTAACTAGCTAAGTTGGAGATGCAAACACTAAGCCTAATGTTTGCCCTCATGCTTGGAGGAGAGGGAGAGACAAAGAGAAGATGTCTGCTCTCCCTCTCAAGAGAAAGAAGAAGGAAGGAGGAAGGAGATGTGGTCAACATCCTGTGCATATCAGTCTAGCAGGAAGGGAGAGATAGCAGGAGATCAAAGGATAGGTATTAGCGTAGCAATCAGGTGGTCTCCTCTCTAGCTACCCTTTTTAACCCCATGCAGCCTCAACCCACAAGTTGGAGTTGAACCACATATTCCAACATATAGTGCTGTTTATAACACAACATTCTATGTTCATTCTTTCTGGACCCAGACTCCATAACAAGCCCAAATTAGGTGTTTGCTGCCTGGTTAAGGTGTTGGACTACGACCTGGGAGACCAGGGTTCGAATCCCCACAGCCATGAAGCTCACTGGGTGACCTTGGGCCAGTCACTGCCTCTCAGCCTCAGAGGAAGGCAATGGTAAATCCCCTCTGAATACTGCTTACCATGAAAACCATATTCATAGGGTCTCCATAAGTCGGGATCGACTTGAAGGCAGTCCGTTTCCGTTTTGCCTGGTCAAGTAAGGAATAGATCTTAATTCTGAAAAGTAAATGGCTGCACTGAAACCAAGGTTTCTCTTGCCATCTCCAACCACTTTGGGTCCATACTTGAAATAGTTTTCTGTATTTGAAAAGTTTTGGGTGCCACCACAAAATAGCTGCTGTTGGGTGATGGGCAGTCACAGTATGCCTGCCCTGCCATAAAGAACTAGTAACTAAGTACAAGACAGAGGTTAGGTCTAAGCACCAGATACCGAGGGCACCTCCAGACCGTGAAGTATTTTATTTTGGGGGGGGGATTCAAGTGCATACCAGGACTTTAGGTTTGCACATTTAAAGTGGATTAAAGTACTCTTACACCCTAGCACAACACCCTAGCACTTTAAAACAAAACAAACAGACCTTTTGCAGTTTGGAAAGTGACAGAGATATGCACTAAAAAGTGTGGGATGAAGAAATGGCTAACCAGAAGATGCGTAAATACTCCACAAGCAAATCAGGATGATGCTAATTGTCATAAAACTGCCCCATAAACAAATCAGAATAAATGCTCAATAAAGACTGGTGATAGTTTAACCACCACATAAGCTTTGTGCAGGCAAATCAGGATAAATGCTGAATAAACCAGTTGTCTGAAGGTCCGCTATGCCACATATTTTATTTATAGGCACTGTTAGAGGTATTGGCGCTGCACTGGAGGTGGCAAACCTATCCGCAAGTCTCACACTGCTCTTTGTGTGGTTGAGGAAGAACGCTGACCTCAAACACCATACAGTGTCATCTATGAAGCAGGTGCAAAATGCTAATGCAGCTGCCCAATTTGTGTGATTCTGCCTCCTTAAAAAAGGGGGCGGGAGGATGAATTGCAGTAACTGGGAAACCGTGCAATCAGGTGTTTAGGAACACAGCAAGCTGCCTCAGAATATTGATCTGTATAGCCCAGTATTGTCCACAATAAATGGCAGTCTGAAAGTTACAGACAGGAAACTTTCCTAGTCCTACCTGGTGATACCAGGGATTGAGCCCTACAAAGCACATGCTGTACAACTGGGCAGCCTACAACCCTTCCCCTTTTGTCTAGTGTGCTCATGTTAAATGAATGTAGGATCATTTGAAGATGCCTTATACTAGTCAGATTGTCAGCTGATCTAGACCAGCACTGCAAAGACTCAACAGGATATAGCAAGTACTGAATCTGGGACAATTGTACGCAAAGCACATGCTCTACCATTGATTTATGAGGCCACCCCTCACGTCAGATGTTATGTGCACAGGTGGAAGTGAGGGGGATAATTTACTCTCCAAAACATGGAGAATCTCTTCATGCCTTGGAGATTATAAGAGTCTTTTCTCTTCCACCATGCATGTGGAAAAAATGCCCAACACTGCTGCCCTCTCCCCTCAAGATTGGAAGCCTCTGTTTTTACCGACTGGGCTTCTGATGGGGCTGGATTAAAGAGATATTACACTTATCTCCTATATGTAGTAACTGTTGCTACCATAAAAGCTTCTACGGCTGATCCAAGGCACACTCTAACCTGCTTCCTCCACACTACTTTTTAAGTGGATTCAGATAAGTAAGAACCGTGCTGTACCTGATCGAAAATGTAATGTGTAGTGTCTGTAACCATGCAAGGAGATAACACTCTGTACCCTTACAATAAACTCACAATAAAGGCCGTGATGGCAGTGGCTTTTGTTATTGTTGTTGTTGTTAATTAGATTTATGTCCTGCCCTTCCTCCCAGTAGAAGCTCAGGGTGGCAGTGTTAGAATCCCTCTACTTCCCTAGTGGCTATGGAGGGATGGTTGGGCCAAGTAAGTTATAGACTTCAGAAAAGAACTCCCACCATACGCTTACTGGCCTTTAGTCAACATCCATATCACTTCTAGTCTTCTGTATGTATTGGGTCAGTAGTTTAAAAGGTTTTATTTTATTTATTTATTCACTGATTTATATCCCACCCTTCCTCCCAGCAGGAGCCCAGGGCGGCAAACAAAAGCACTAAAAACACTTTAAAACATCATAACAAAGACATTAAAATACAGTAAAACAAAACAACTTTAAAAACTTTTTTAAAAAAAGCTTTGAAGACTTAAAAAAAGGTTAACAAACATGTTGTTTTTTAAAAAAAAGGTTTAAAAGCATATTAAAAAGCAATTCCAACACAGAAGCAGACTGGGATAAGGTCTCAACTTAAAAGGCTTGTTGAAAGAGGAAGGTCTTCAATAGGCGCCAAAAAGATAAGATAAAGAAAAGATAAAGATAGGAGTGAGTATCTGAGCATCTGGGTGCTTGCTGTCGCTCCTTTGGGTTGCTGTCCCTTGAGACAGCTGAAGTCCCTGGTAAATGTGGCAAGGACTGGGACGTCCTGCCTGACCCTGGCTCCAGAGGGAGGCTGCAGTCAATCTTGCAGCCTCCTCCATCAGCTGCTGGCTGGGGCGGGAGGCATAAAAGCCCAGCTGTCCTTGGGCGGCGGGTCCACCACCATCCGGGTCACCCCTGAAGGGGCGACACCGAGTCCCAAGAGCGAGGGTGCTACCCCCCCTCTCCTACCTTTTTTTCTTTTTAATTTGTTTTCTGTTAAACCAATCTAGAAGAGATTGGTGGTGGGGAGGGCGTGTGGTGCATGTGTAGTTCCTGCACAGGGTGAGAGCGTGTGCAATGAACTGAATGATAGGAGAAACTCGCCAGATGCCTTCAGAGTGAGAGTCTGTAACCGGCAGAAGGCAGGCCCTCCCTGGGTGTGAGACAGGAGGGGGAGTAGATGGTGTGAAAAAATTTGAATGGGTATGACTGTTCCCAATTCTCACAGAGGCCTACTGGAATAATTGGCTCCAGCAGGTTTTGTTAGTGGGCTCATGTTGGGTCCATATCAGGTGTTTAGGAGGAGTCTTAGTACGGAGGAACAAAGGTGATGCCACCCCAATTTCAGTAATCACGGGTAGAGGGAAATATAGCCATGGGGATGTGGTGAATTACCATAGAAGATGAGGGCAAGGCTATCTGCGCCTTGTTCCTTGCTGCCACTCCTCTCATGGATGGGTTCCTTGTTGCTCATCTGCTGTGCCCACTGGCCTGTGTGTGTTGTTGTTTAACGCCAGATCGGTACACAATAAGACCACACTCACCCATGATTTGATTGTGGATGAAGGTGCCGATTTGGTGTGCATTACCAAGAACTGGGTGGGTGAGCTGGGAGGAGTTGATCTGATCCAGCTTTGCCCATCTGGATACTTGGTGCAACACCAGCACAGGCTGCAGGGACGGGGGAGAGGAGTTGCTGTGATCTACAGAACTTCCATCTCTGTCACCAGGAAATTACTCTGTCTTGGAGTTGGCTGTGAGGGCCTGCACCTGGTGTCGGGCCAAGGAGACAGTAAACTAGGGTTGCTGCTGGTGTACCATCCACCCTGCTGCCTGGCAGCTTCTCTGACCGAGCTGGCGAAGGCCATCTCAGCTGTGGTGTTGGAGGAGCCCAGAATGATTGTTCTGGGTGATTTCAATGTCCATGCGGAGGCTGCCTCTAGTGTTCCGGTTCAGGACTTCATGGCCTCCATGGCCTCCATGACCACCATGGGGCTGTCTCAAGTTGTCACTGGCCTGACGCATAGGTCAGGGCACACCCTCGACTTGGTTTTTGCTCCAAATAGAGGAAGGGGTGGTCTGGAGATAGGGGTGTGTGGATGTCACCCCATTGTCATGGTCAGCTCACTTCCCGGTGAAGTATAGACTTATGGCTCTGATCCTTCCCTGCAGGGGTGGTGCACAGATAAAGATGGCCTGCCCCCAGAGCCTAATGGAATCCACAGGATTCCTGAATGCCCTGGGGGAGTTCCCAGTAGATAGAGCAGGTGACCCTGTTGAAGCCCTTGTCACGCTGTGGAACAGTGAGACACGTCGGGCTCTCGACATGGTTGCTCCAGAGCGCCCTCTCTGGTATTAGCTCACACCAGTGAGCTAAGGGCAATGAAACAGGCTGGACAACGGCTAGAGTGCAAGTGGCGAAAGACGTGCTGTGAGGATGATTGGGCACGAGTAAAACATCATAACCGTGCCTACTGTGTGGCGGTGAGGGCAGCAAAGAAGGCCCACTTCTCTGCCTCCATCGCATCCTCAAGTAGCTGTCCAGTGGAGCTTTTCCGTATTGTCAGGGGTCTGTTGACATCAACTCCAGGAAATGGAGTTTTAGACCCGTCGGAGGCACACTGTGAATTGTTTGCAAGGCACTTTAAGGGTAGCAGTCTTGATGCCCCATCTACATCTACTGTGTTCCCCAATGAGATGTCCAGTGCAACATCTGTTGCAACTTCTTGGGAACTGTTTCAGTTGATGTGGCCTGTTGACATAGACAAGGTGCTTGCGATGATGCAGCCAGCAACGTGTCCTCTCGACCCTTGCCCTTCTTGGCTTATTAAGCTTGCCGAGGTGGTTTGACCAGGTGGATCCAGGGAGTGGTCAATGCATCATGGTGGGAGGGAGTGGTTCCCGCCGGCTTGAAAGAGGCGGTGATCCGACTTCTCCTGAAAAAGCCCACCCTGGACCCATTGGTTTGTGACAACTACTGACCGGTTGCAAATGTCCCCTTTTAGGGAAGGTGATTGAGAGGGTTTTTGCGCAGCAGTTGCAAGTACACTTGGATGAAACAGATTATCTTGACCCATCCCAGTCTGGGTTCAGGCCTGGTTATGGGACTGAATCAGCCTTGGTCGCCCTGATTGATGACCTTTATTGGGAGCAGGACAGGGGGAGTGCGACCCTGTTATTCTTATTTGATCTCTCAGCAGCTTTTGATACCACTGACCATGGTATCCTTCTGAGCTGACGTGGTGAGATGGGTATTGGAGGCACTGTTTTAAAGTGGTTCTGATCCTATCTCCAGGGTTACTCTCAGACAATAGCATTGGGTGACTGTCTTTTGCCCCCCTGGCAGTTGTGCTCTGGGGCAGGTACTATTGTGTCCCCCATACAATTTAACATCTATATAAAGCCCTTGGGAGCTGTCATCAGGAGCTTTGGGGTGAGGTGTCAGTAGTATGCTGACGATACCCAGCTCTATTTCTCTGTAACATCTGAATCAGGAGAGGCCGTACAAGCCCTTGACCGCTGCTTGGAGTTGGTGGTGGGCTGGATGAAGGCCAATAAACGGAGTCTGAATCTTAGCAAGACGGAGGAGCTGTAGGTTGGTGGTTCCTAAGTTCGGATCATTGGTCAGCTGCCTGCTTTGGATGGGGACGTACTCCCTCTGAAAGGTGCGTAGTCTGGGGGTGCTCCTGGATCTTTGTTGCTAGAGGTCCAGGTGACCTCCGTGGCTAGGAGTGCCTTTTACCAGCTTTAGCTGGTAAGACAGCTGTGGCCGTTTCTGGACTGGGATAGCCTGATCACTGTTGTCCACGCACTGGTAACCTCCAGGCCAGATTACTGTAATGCACTCCATGTGGAGCTGCCCTTGAGGTTGGTCTGGAAGCTGCAGTTGGTGCAAAATGTGGCGGTGAGACTGCTCACTGGGGCAGGGTATCACCAACATGTTGTTTTGTTTTAATGTATTTTAAGGTCTGTTTTTATGATGTTTTGATGTGTTTTTAGCGCTTTTGTTTGCTGCCCTGGGCTCCTACTGGGAAGAAGGGCAGGATATAAATCAAACAATAAATAAATAAATAATAGAGATAGTGCCTGTCTAATATTTAAGGGTAGAGTTCCACAGGATAGGTGCCACCACACTAAAGGTCCGTTTCCTATGTTGTGCAGAATGAACCTCCTAATAAGATGGTATCTGCAGGAGGCCCTCACCTGCAGAGTGCAGTGATCGACTGGGTATATAAGGGATAAGAGTCTTTCAGGTATCCTGGTCCCAAGCTGTATAGGGCTTTGTACATCAAAACTAGAACCTTGAACTTGGCCCGGTAACAAATGGGCAGCCAGTGCAATTATTTCAGCAGTGGTGTGACATGTTGGCTATACCCTGCCCCAGTGAGCAGCCTCACCACCGCATTTTGCACCAGCTGTAGCTTCGGACCAACCTCAAGGGCAGCCCCACATAAAGCGCATTACAGTAATCCAGCCTGGAGGTTACCAGTGCATGAACAACAGTGATCAGGCTATCCCGGTCCAGAAACGGCTGCAGCTGTCTTACCAGCTGAAGCTGATAAAAGGCACTCCTAGCCACTGAGGTCATCTGGGCCTCTAGCGACAAAGATGGATCCAGAAGCACCCCCGACTATGGACCTGGTCTTTCAGAGGGAGTACAACCCCATCCTAAGCAGGCAACTTACCAATTATCCACAACTGACTAACGCACAGCTCCTCCGTCTTGCTAGGATTCAGACTCCGTTTATTGGCCCTCATCCAGCCCACCACCGAGTCCAGGCAGTGGTCCAGGTTATGTGGTTTGTCTGTATTTCTACTTGATGTGTTGACTGATGGAGCAATATAAGAACAAAGATGGATCCCCCCTCCAAAGTTTCCTTCCCAGAAATCATTTTTTTAAAAGATTGGCTTCTTTAAGGACTTCTGTGAATGGAATTCCTTGTAGTTAAAATCTGGACTTTGACTCTGTCCCTTGCACACTTCAAATTTATTCATTCATTTAAAATATCTGTATTTCATTCAATAGATCCCAGCATAAAACATAAGAACATGAACAACATAAAACATAAGAAGATATAATATAACTGTAGCATTAATATAAGAAAGCAACTAAAAATCTGTTCATCAGTTCTCCTGTACCAAATAGTGGCTTAGGATCTACTAGTACAATGGTAGCCAATATGGTGCCCTCCAGATGTTGCTGGACTACAACTCCCATCACCACTGGCCATGGTGGCTGGGGCTGATGGGACTTGGAGTCCAGCAATATCCTGAGGGCACCACATTGGCTACAATAGTAGTTTACATGGTTGTCAATAATGAGTACTGGAAGAATAGGACTAGATTTTCATTTCTGGAACACAATCTGGAAGTAGCAAGCCAATCCCAAGTGTGGGTAAGATTCTTTGGGTGGGTTCCTTTAATGGGTTGGCAGCTATGGTTCTACAGGCCTGTCTTTTGTTAGTGGGCTGCCACCTGCCCCTGCCTATAGACTGCAGAGTCCTTCCTCAAAATAACAATTTAAAAGGTAATGTTGTTTTGTTAAATGTGAGAACTCTTCGCTTGGAGCTTGCTGGGCTCATCAGGCTCAGGACCATAATGCCACAGTCCCTAGTTTTGACTCCCTAGGCCCAAGGAGAAGCAACCAGCAATTCATTTAGCACCAAAGTAAGGACTCTGGTAGAAATTTTGCTATATTGACCTTATCTAGGAGTGGTAAAAAATTCTTTCTGCTTCTTTAGAGGATTGAAGTACAACAATAGCAGAAGATACTGCCCTAGAAAGCATTCTGATAAGAGAAACAGTTTGATCTCTAAAGGAATGAACAATGAAGCTTCTGTTCAATTCACTCTGGAGGAAGAAAGAAATCATGACACACAGAAATGGGCACACTTGCAATTAGAGAAAGGACTATTTTCACTCAGTAAGAGAGAGAAAGGAGAGAGATAAACCTTCTAAAGACCCACTGTACCACATATCTGGGTTATATTCCCACACAAATGAGTAACTGATTACAGTAGGGCCCCACTCATGTGGCGGGTTACGTTCCAGACCCCCGTCTAAAAGCCAAACCCGCCGAAAAGCAGAACTCCTTCAATAAAATGCTGCCCGAAAAACGTGGAATAAGCGGAATACGCACCGTATGAGTGGGGCCTTACTCTAATTTTAGCCACTGTATTAGCGGAACGCCGAAAAGCGGGGCCCTACTGGTATTCAAAATTCCAGGCATATGAGTATGATGGCTATTTTTTTTTAATGAAAACAATTACTCCCAGTATTTGCTTGTGTGCATAAAACCCACTACAAAACCTGCTTAACTGGCTACAAACACTGTTTTAGAAGAATCCCAGGCTTGCCATTGCTGTCATGACATCCTGATGACTCACCCTTCAATAAATCTCTGTGGTGCTTCTGTTGGGTAAAGATTGGCAAATTCAAAATTTAAATATAACCCAGAATTCTGGATTTTAAACCTAGTTCCTGCCAGGAGTTAAGTAGCACTATGAAAAAAATCTGTTTCTAAACATAATGATAGACACGAAGGTTTCCAAAATATTTTGGTAATTTGAAGTTTGATTGGATTTTTCTGCTGCAGGAGAATTCAAACTTTGGAGGATTCACTGAATTCAGTATGGCTTTTACAAATCTTTGCAAAATCTGAGGCTTCTATATCAGGCTAAATGCAGCAGCAGCATGAACCACCAGCAACTACAAAATCATTGGTTTTGAAATACTGTAGCCCCAAAACTTTCCAAATGACGGCTGATCACAAAAATCAAGAGGTTTCTAAACATGATTGTATACATGTACCCTGTTGCTCCATTATACCAGTTCAGACTGCAGAAGCAATTTTAATTTCTGTGTTCTGTCTCATGTAAACTGTGAAAACAAAACAAACCAACCAGCTCCTTTCTTCACATTTCAAACTAGCATGTCAGGCAGAAGACTAGGCTAGAACACACTGTTTTTGTGGGTCTGGGGAGTTTTATTTAGCAGACAAGTTTCATGAATACAGAAACATTCTATCCTCACCTGTAACCTGAAGTGGTACAAATCTGGCAACAGATGCTCTAACGAAGCATGCACTTAAACAAATAAAACCCTCACTCACCCAACATCACATGAATCAGTGGATATGGCAACTCTTCAAGCATATTTAAATTAAAATATCAGCCCTTTTCATTGTTTATATGGACTACAGAATAGCTGGGGAGTTAACAAAATCTCAGAGGTGGTATTACTCAGTTGCTCACTCTGCATTATGGCATAAAAGATCCTTAGGTTCAATGTCTTGTTCTGTTTTCTGTTCAACATAAGGGCTCCAATTCAAACTAATGGTGACCATCACAAAACCACCTTGGAAATGGGCAGGGTCCAGTACTAATGGGCTTGTAGACTGGTGGCACTCATCAAGTCTACATGGCTCCCATGATGTGCACAACTGCAGTGGTTCTTTTCAAGCCATGCAAATGCATTAAATGAAACAGATACATGAAGCCTCCCCCCATCCACAGTGGAGCTGCTAGCTTGTACAAATGGAGCTTTGCACAAGTGATGCTGAGGTGCAAACCTGGAACCCTCTGCCGTGTACTCTTGAGGTGCTCATGTAAAAATTCTCTGTTTGTCTGAACCTGGGCCAAGGTCACAAAGAACACTGGCAAAGAGATGAAGTGCTACAACAGCCTGGGAAGGAGAAGGATCATAATTTGGCTTTGCCTGCATTTTAGCGTTTGTGACGATCCATGGCAATGTGGGCACATACCAGCGTACAGCTGATTTGACAGATATGCATTGATCTGCTCCCAGACTACAGCCTTCTAGTACTGTTTGCAAAGGAGGCAGAGCATTTGTATGCAAGGGCTTGGCTTCAGTGCTCAATGATACTGCATCTTATTATACCTTACAGTAGCACAATAACCCCACCTAACTCGGTGGATAATGTATTGCTTACCTTCCTATTTATAGCAACACCATCTTCACAATCCAGCACTGCACAATCCACAATCAACGTTGGTATTTTTTGTATCTTTCTCTCATCATCTGCAGGTACGTAGAGAACAGCTCTCCGGGGAATGTAGCTACAAGACTGTGTCAAGTGATAATCGAGCTTAGGAACAGCAACAGGCTGAAGAGAACCCCTCCTAGGAGAAGACAAGATTTCTGTTAATCTCTTCTTCTTCTTTTTCTTCTTCTATGTTTCCAAGAATTTTCACTATTACTGTGATTATTACTAACAATAATCACTTACTTTGTTACTTTGATAACATCTGCATGCTGCCACAACTCCAAGACTTAGGCTAGGGTGGGAAAAAGGTTGACCCCTAGTGATGTGAAGTAGATCAGCAAGGGTTTTTGAGTCCCAATTGTTTAACAATGGCAACAACAAAATGACTCCCCTCTCCCTTAAAATTATACTGTTGAAAGGAAGAATGCTGAATTGGAGAGCGGGACCCATAAGCCGAATTCTGTGTGAAAGGATTGTGAGAGTTCAGCTGAGTTCTGGTGCTCAAAACAAAGTCCTCAATTCAGAATTCTTGAATTCTAAGAGACTGTCATTTGCAACTAGCTTCAGGCAGTGGATCTTGGGGCTCTAGCAAAAAATAAAATACAGAGTTTTATGATTAAGAGGTATATACCGTAAATCTTTCTAAATAAATAAAGGAAATCCTTCAACACTGAAATCTGTTGTTACATTTATTTGGTACATACTTAAAATATGAATATAAACACATGCATCAAGTCCTTGAGTATATACTATGTGGTAAAACATTTGTATATTACACTGTAATGTGTGGTATGGACCACTGATTGAAAGATAGTGACTTGTCTAAATCTATTTGGCACACTTCACAACTGAAGGCCAAAATACACATTGCGAGAACAGACCCATGACTGCTATCCCAATGGGATTTATTTATTTCATTTATATCCCACCTCATGGTGACATAAAAACATGTCTCTCCCCCTCTCAATTTTATCTTCATAATAATCCTGTGAGGTAGGTTAGGCTGAGAGACAGTGACTAGCCCATGCTCACCCAATGAGCTTCATGGCCAAGCAGGGATTTGAACCCTGGCCTCTCAGGTCCCAGTTTGACACTCTAACCACAACAGCGCATTGCCTCTGCGGTAATGGTTTTTGGTTTTTTTGCTGAAATGCAGTGGGAAGGACTGTGAATTTGATTGCCGCAGGAGTGCTATGGCAGAGGGCTGCTTAATTCTTTCCCTGCAGGCCAGCTACTTTAAAACAATTGTAAAAAAAAACACCTTTTCCTTTTATTCCCCCCCTCCTTTCAGGTAGGAAATCAACGGGAGGCACAATCTTGAGCGCAAAAATGGTTCATAGGAAAAGGGTTAACCACCCCTTCCCCACCTGCACCACTGCTAAGATCAAATGTACAGCATCCAGAGGCTGCATTTCAGTTAAAAAAACCCCTAGAAGACCAATTGGGGTTTCCTCCAAAATATGCAATTTGTCCTTAAGCAGGGATTTTCCCACATCCAACCCTAAAAGGCTAATGGCTGCATTGCACTCGGAGGAACAGCAACACAAGGATCATTAGTAATATTTCAACACACTTCACTCAGATATAGCCACCAATTATTATACACACACACACACACACGCACAGAGAGAGAGAGAGAGAGAGAGAGAGAGATGGTTCTACTGAAGGCATTCTGTCCGTTTGTTGGCCTGTCTCCTAGCATGATAGGAGCTTAGCAAAACATGACACAAAATTAACACTTAAAATAGCACTGTATTATCTGACAGCCATCATTATACACTATTTTACTTTCTCTTTTTTAAAAAGATGAACTCATTGGGAATTGTAACAACAGAGGACTATAATAAATAAGGTTGAGCATGATAAAGGTAGGTGTTGATACAACTTTTTTTTTTTGAGTGACAGCAGCTAGGCTCCAATTCCACCCCTCGCCTGACAGCATTTTGTCTTCATTGTTTTTTTCCACAAGTTCCGTTAGTGCAGGTGAATTGTTGGCTTTTTCTAATAAAATCATTTTCTTAAAAGGTTCAGGCCTACAAAAGGCATATATTAAGCATTTGTGTATTATGCCTATTATTTAAATTTGAATTAAATGGATATCTATAGCTAAAACAAAAATGTAACAAAATTCTGCAAGAGAATGGTGAACACAATTTGCATACAGAGTTGGGTCTACCATTCCTGAAGCTGGGATACCATCACAGACTTGGTTCATATCCACCCCATGCATTTAAAAGCACATTGCTCCCCACAAAGAATCCTGGGAATGGTAGTTTGTTAAGGGTGCTAGGAACCATAGCTCTGGAGGGGTAAACCCAGGATTCTTTGGGGGAAGCCATGTGCTTCAATTGTATGGTGTGGATATGACCTTGGAGTGGCCTTGTAGGCTTCTTAGTCCAACCCCCTTCTTGATACAGGAAATGCAGAGCCAGAGTTGCATCCCAAACAGAGGACTCTCCAGCTTCTGCCTGAAGATTTTCAGTGAGGGAAAGCCCAGCAACCCCTAGGTAATTACTTCCATTGTTGAAGTATGTTTCTCCTAATGTCTCCACGGTAACATTTGGAGAAACCTGTGCAACACTTGTACCTTAGAAACCAGGAATCCTTTGGCTTGAGGGGGGGGTCTTGCTAATTTGAGACCCAGTGGGGTACAGTGGATAGAGTGTTAGACTTGAACTGGGGAAGCCTGTTATTCCTAAAAATCACTAATCAGCTATGCAGTTCTGTGGGTCACACATTTTCTATCACACTAACATACCTGTCACAGCACTAATGTGAGATAAAATGGAGGAACTTTCATGAAGTTTTACTACTCTTATCTTTGAAAAATGGAAAATGAAAAGTTTAATAATTCTCATAAAGTTGATGTCACCATGTCAGGGAAGAACCATAGCTCAGCAGAGCACACACTTTGCATACAGAAGGTTCCAAGTTCAATCCTTAGCCTCTCCAGGTAAGGCCCAGCCTTGGAGACCTGCTGCCAGCTCTGGGCAGACAACTCTGAGCTGGAGGGACCGATGGTCTGACTCACTATAAGGCATCTTCCTATGTGCATAAACAGAGAGCTAATTAAGGCAGAAACCATTTATACACTTACTTGGAAGTAAGCATCACTGAATACAAGGGAGATAACTTCCAGGAAGCATGCATAGGATTAGTCCCTAAACGTGACAGCTAACATTGTTCCCAACTCCAGCCATGTCTCAGTATCACCACTGCAGCAATTTGCCATCTTGAGATCTCCCTACAAAGCAGTAGGTGGCTCAAAAAGCCTCAGGTAGAATCACCAGACAAATAAAGGGGAATAGTTCTATTTCACCAACACCTCCCCACCCCACCCGTCTCTTCTCCTGAAGTTCCTCAGGATGATGGGTTGATATCACTAGTACACTGACTTGTCCTCCTCCATAACCAGAATTTTGAAGCTTTGGCAACTTCAAAATTCTGCAGTCCCATAGCACAAGTTCACTGCTTAGAAAAGCTGGATTCCGCAACTGCTGGGAATTAATCAAATTAAGCACATACTTGCTGGATTTGCACAATATTTTTCACTTCTGTTAAGTCATGTGCAAATAAAGTTGGTAAGGGCATGGAAGCCCTGGCCCTTGACCACAGGAAACCTTGTTCCATGCCCCCTTCCTCCTGCCCCCCGGCAGCTTTTCAGATTTCATCAAGAATTGGCAGTGATATGAAATTACAAAATGTCACCATTTCCATGCTAACTCCCATTAATGAAAAAGAAGAAAGTATTTTAATTGTTTGTAACAAGCTCCAATAAGTCTGGGGCACATACAACTGAGACAACTAAATAATCAGGTATTCAGAACTGCTTTTCAGCATTTTATTGATACAGCTGGGGAACAAGTCAATTTTTGTATACTAATAATCTCAGTTATCGGCCTAGCATTTTAATCATTTTGTTCTGATGGCTTGTTTCTCGCAGAATTAGCATCAACGAATGGCTAAAATATCTCGGATCATATATGTCTAATTGCAGTCAAAAACAGCTCTTGTCTGCATGTACATTTCAATTTACCTCTGGGGATAATGTTTGTTAATTGTATTTCTTTTATATGCTGGTGAGGAAAAAAAGCTGCTTACTCAAAAGGGGCTAAGTGTTCTCTTCTTTCCCTTTGTTCGCACAAGAAGCTAAAGTCACTTCAAGAGGCACTTAATCCCATCATCCATGGTTACAATTGCCTTACAGCGTCAGTCAAAAAGAATCTGAAGTAAATGCAGCTATATTGTGTAATTAAAAGAAATTCAGGTAGTTATTGCCAGGGGCACTTTCCAGGTCCAAATACATAAAATGGCACTGCGGGGATCCTAAATACTGTTATGTTTTAAATCTGGTCAACTACAATATCACACAGATCAAGAGAAGGAATATGCAAAAAAAAAGAGCCCCTGTCTCCTAGTGTGTATTGTAAAGCAAGAGAAAAGAGGAGGGACGTGTCTAACCTTTGAAATGCCAAGAACCTACACAAGTCTGTATGAAAGGGAAATAAAAATATCAAGAGAAAGAAAAGAAAGCTAGCATATTAAAGAAGACCTCATTCTCTGCAATTGTAACAAACGATGTAAAATACAAATTGGAACAATCTTTAATGCTTGCATTCAGGATATCTAAACTACATTTTTCTTTTCCCATTGCAAAAAAAATTCAGAGGAATTTGGACTGTGTTGTCTATTTGTCTGTAAAACAGCAATCCTTAAGAGAGATTTACTGGAAAGTTTAGTCTCACTAGTTTAAATAGCTAATTTAAAGGAAATGTGTGGTGATAATTAGTGAAACAACATGTTTGATATCCAGATGTTTCACAACAGTTGATTTAGGTATCTCCAAAAGGCGTAGATTTATCAACATTCTCTAAGTTGAAACAGAAACCAAAAACAAGCCAATCCATATCAAACACAAGCCTTACATATGGTTTTTCTGCTTTGTTCTTACACAAATAAGGGAACTGCCTTGATGTTTTTTTGAAAACAACGTAAGAGCCTCTTTCGCCACCTAAAAATGCCATTTAGACTGTTTCAGTGGAAGATTAGAAGAGGTTGGGTTCTGAGGGTTTCAGAGTTTTTAAAAAAGCAATAAGAAACCTTAGAAACGTGATTCAGTTCAGATGACCTTCACAACAAGAGCTGATTCCGATCACACTCGGCTGTGAATAGAGATTGAATCTGATAAAGCAGATGGGCACAAACAGGTTCAAGGCTACTGTAAGTGAAATCAGGACTAAGGACAGTGTCTCCATTTGAAACTACTCAGATTAAAATGACAACTGCAAAGCCTGAGAAGGTGCACCGTTTGGTGTGTGCAAAGCAGAATACTGAAAAGGGTAAGTAACGCTGTTTCACAAAAAAACCTAACCCCAATGATGACAAACCTTGGTCTCAAAGGAACAGATTGGAACAGGTCACACGACAGAGAAGTTGCCTGCCAGCAAACGAAACTGGTACAAAGAGAGAAAAAAGGGAGGCTTCCAAATGACCCCCTGCAATCAGCTGCTAAAATAGGTAGGCTGATATGCATCCTGTGCATTACGCATCAATGTTTACCTTGCTGTTGCTTTAAGGGTGCACAACAAGGGAAAGAGAGAACCAACACTGAAAAATTAATGCTAATCAAAGGCTTTATCTAAAAGTTTTCCTTATTGTTTTTGTGACACAATATCTTCAGTGCATTGACTTGGATCATAAGCTCACCGATTTCAAATGAAACCTAATTCCCAAGTAATTCCGCTTAGAACTGTAGTCTATTATTTTCTCTCTTGATATCACAATAAAATCAATTTAAAATTAATGTAAATGCAAACAAGGGGGAAAATCTTTTCAGGGAATGATGAGACTAACCACAACCCAAAAAGTAACTGCCAGAGGTCTAGAATAATTGATCTTAACCATAAAATGATAACGTATTATTATAGGTTAAATAGTTAACCAAGCCTACTCCTCCCACTGGCTCTAACCCCATGACCTTTTCTTTAACTCATCAAGTAAATCATTTCAATGATACTGACTCTGGTGTGCAAATATCAAGGGGTCCTCCGTATATAGTCATTTAAGGCAGAGAAGTGCACAATCCAGAAGTAGTGATATTTATTAAAATTGCTTTTATTTAGCAGTGTTGGAAGAAAACCTAACTCTCTCACACAGGAGACTGAGATCAGCAATTTGTTGAGAAACAGAGAAAAGGATCTGTAACACTTGGGAGCAAGTTCCCTGGGTTTCAACAGAACTTAAGTAAGGTTATTATCTAGGAAAGTAAGTTGAGATCAGTGATACTTACCTTCCAAGTACATACAGATCTCTCTTTGATTCATATTCATATAATCCTTGCATGGACTGATAGGATTCACATAGCCCTTGCATAGTTTGATATGAACAAAAATACTATTTAAACAGCACTTACTTAGGAGAAAGCCCCGTTGAATCCATTGGGACTTGCTTGAGTAGACATGCATAGCTGATTTGTAACAATCTCTCCTCCCCCTTAATTTTGTTAACATTTTCTCCATTTCATTAGCTGCTTTCATTAGCTAGTTTTATCAGAACAAAAACACATGGAAAAAACCTCATATTTGTATGGCCATGATACTACTCTGCTCAAGCATCTTCAAATTGTCGATGTTTTTCAAACATCAAATTGTAGATGTTTTCCAAAGATCCAGAGTGCAGGGAGCTGTTGTTTCAATTGTTCTCAAAGCTGGGATTCTATGCATGTTCTACATAGGAGAATGATTACATCTTTTCCCAGTCTATTCATAGTGTATAGAAAAATGCTTTGTGCACCTTGTTCACTTTCAGTTTAATTCTTGTCATGTTTATCTAATATTAGCGGACATGGCAAATTCTAGGACCTAGACCTATCTACCAATCTGTTATAAAGCTTGACATTAAAAATAAGGTCACAGACAGAAAGGTTTGTGCTGACGTGAGACTATGGCTTACATAGCCTAGGTAGAGTACACAATAATACTAGCACAGTGACTCTTACAAACAGAAGTCAGTCTGTTTTTCATTCATCATCTCAGTTCTGAAATACATTGCATTAGCTAAATCGATGTAGGTAAATTCTATTAATGGCTGCAAGCCAGGTTAGCTAAATACAACCTCCATATTCTGAGACAATGTGCCTTTGATAACCAGATGGTTGGAACAAGCTAGAGATGGCAATTGCCTCCATTTCCTGCTTGTGGATTTCCAAAGGCATCTGGCTGGATGCTATTGGAAAACAGAATACTGAACTAGATCAACCCTGGAGTGATCCAGCAAGGCATGTTTTGATAAACCTTTATAATAATAATAATAATAATTTAATTTGTGGGTCGCCTATCTGGCCAATGGCCACTCTAGGCGACGTACAATTTAACAATACATTACATCATAATAAAATACATCATAAAATACAATATAACAATAAAACAATAAAACAGTTCCAGTACAGAGTAGTAGGCTATTCGTCGTAAAAATTTAACCCTCCCCGTAAGTCCCAAAGGCCTGTCTGAAGAGCCAGGTCTTCAAAGCTTGGCGGAATACATTCAGGGAAGGGGCATGTCGAAGGTCATATGGGAGGGAGTTCCAGAGAGTGGGGGCCGCCACTGAAAATGCCCTCTCTCTTGTCCCTGCCAACCTAGCTGTTTTAGTTGGCGGGATTGAGAGAAGGTCCTGTGTGGCTGATCTTGTTGGGCGGCATGGTTGGTGGCGCTGGAGGCGCTCCATCAGATAAACTGGGCCGAGAACGTATAGAGATTTAAAGGTTAATACCAACACCTTGAATTGGGCCCGGAAAATAACTGGAAGCCAGTGTAGGTCGAACAACACTGGGGTGATGTGTTCCCGGCGGCGACAGTTTGTAAGTAGTCGAGCCGCAGCATTTATAGTAATGATGCTGCCATACTTCATAACATGAGTAATTAGAAGATATTTTCTAGAACTTTTGTGTTAGAAAGAAATCCCTTGACACTACTTAAATCTATTTAATAATCCTTCATACCCAAGAAGTGAACTAAGAAAAGTATTAAGCAATATCCTTACATATTTTAAAAACATTATTATATCTGTAATACAATGTGTCTTAAGTACAATGTAACAATTTGTTATCAAATCCCTAAGGCTGCTAAATTCTCAATTAGCCATCAAAAGAATCCTCCCCTTTTCTATCTATCCCAAGTGTCAGTCTTTCATTGTAATTAAATTTCAGGGCTTTTAATTATAGAAACGGAAAATCATACTCAAGTCATATTAACTAGAAAGGGATCATATGATATCCCATGAGTTTGCTACATATTTCACAATTCACTGACTCTTTAAATAACCCTTTTAATAATAATTACAGACATAATAAACAAGACAACTACTGCATGAGGCTTTTCAGAATTGAGCCTCAACAGTACCTTATGAAGATGGATATTCCGGATCATTTTATAAGACTACCAAAGTGGCACCCTACTCTGAAATATCTGCACTGCACTTAATGCCAAAGTGACAACAATAGTACAGTATTAAGAATGCACAGTTCTAATGATTTATTTGACACAGCAGCAAATCTCAAGGGTATGTAGCAAGGTTCTGAGAACACAAATGATCCTATCACTATACTGGTCCAAACAGTTTAACACACATTGTCTCAGTAAGTCTTACAAAACCATGGGAGGTAGGTCTGTATTATTATTTCCATTCAACAGCTCACAGCTGAGGCAAAGAAAGTAATGGCTTGCAAGTTGTAAATTTATGGATGAGTTGAGATTTGAACTAGGGCCCTTCTAGTTTATAATTCAGTTTCTTAGATAGTCAGTGGCAAAACTAGAACAGATCTCTTCAGACGTTTAACCATTTTGCAACATAAGTGCCTGTAACTATGTCTTGGGTTTGGTTGTAATTATCTGGAACTGAGCACAAACTCAAATGTGGGCGAGAACCAATATCATCTACAATAATAAAAATAAATATAGGCTTATTAAAACAATGAAATTCTCGATTAGGAGTTTAAAAATGCCTCTCCCTTTCTTCCAATCTGAAGAGTCATTTTCAAGAAAAGAATAAATACATATTGTTTAAAGACTAAAACTAACAGCTCTTAAGGCCAACTTGCTCTCGACAGCCATTTTGGTGTTACAAAGTGCATATGCCCTTATTATGCACACAGTGGGAGTATCTTATCTGTCTTTCACAGGTGCCATTAACTTATGTGGCTATGATTACTCTTATCCACATCCATTTGGGTGATAGTGCAACACAATAAAAATAATAATAAATAATAAATAAACTTTAATTTATAGGCCGCCTATCTAGCCAGTGGCCACTCTAGGCGGCGTACAATAAAACATGATAAAATACAATAAACAATATAGCCAGTACAGTACAATGTAAAAATTACAGTATTTAGTAGATTGTTCATATTACAGTTCTAGAACTAGTTCACCTTGGAAGTCTCAAAGGTCGTAAAGGCCTGATGGAAAAGCCAAGTTTTCAGGCCCCGGCGAAATATATCTAGGGAAGGGGCATGTCGAAGATCCATTGGAAGGGAGTTCCAAATCGTGGGGGCTGCCACAGAAAAAGCCCTCTCTCGAGTCCTCACCAACCTAGCCACTTTAGTCGGCGGAACCGAGAGAAGGCCCTGAGTGGCAGATCTTGTAGGGCGGCACACTTTAAAAACCAACTGAAACTTGCCCTAAATGTTAAAAACCAAAAGTTGTTCTGTTCCCAGCAGGTCCCGGTTTCCTGGATATTCTCTCCTCTTATTTGAAATATATATATGGGCAGAATTCCAACATCAGTATATTCTGGCGCCATATCTACGCTATTCCTTTGCCTTTTTTCTTCCTCACAAACAGTTCTACAAAGCCAACCTTCCTTTCCTCTACATGTTTCACAGTGACTGAGAGTGAAGGGGAAGGAGACAAGCCCATTGCATTGAAGACATGCCTAATTTGCTCATGAAAAGTGTTAAAAAGTAATCCAGCCTCTCCAGGGAGCAAAGGCATTTTAGGCACTCACTGTCATTAATTTAAAGTGCAAAGAGTAGGAATGGATAACAAATGAGGACACAAAAGACAGTAGGATGGAGAGTGGCTGAAGAAAAATACAATGTGATTTTTGTTTGTGGCTACACATCCACAATACTTGCCGCCCAATGTCTTTCTAAATCTCTAACATTACAAGCTGGAGGTAAGCCCCATGATTTCAACAGGATTTACTACTGACCAATATTCAGAGTCCAAAAATGATGCCTCTAGTTCAGCTCACCCAAGGGTGGGTGCTTTCAACTTATGTTTATCAAACAGCACCCAGACTTTTGACACAGAGGCAACTTACAAAAGCAGTTTCTGATAAGACTTAGATGAATGCAATTCAAAAGGAAGGAAAGGACAAATATTTCACTGGGCCTGCCAAAGCTCTTGGCTGTGCTTAAAGCACAGAAACATAGGAAGCTGTGTTAAACCAGGTCAGACTATTTGTCAACCGAGCCCAACAGTGTCTACTCTGTTTTTTTTTTTTTTTTACATTATCTGCTATATTATACAGCCAAGAGAGTGGCTATATACTATAGTCAGCATGGATTTTTCAAATTCTGCAATGTTAAATTGAAAATACCCCCATGCCATAGTCCTGAACTCAAAAACGCTTGCTTAACAACCCTCTAAGTTTTCATGGTGATACACAAAACAGTCAGAGAGAATCACGAGTTCAAAGTGTAAAGAGAGAGACAAAACCAGACCCCCTTTGGACTTTTTTCTGTCATAATTTGACAGAAAATTTTTTTCTCATAATTTGTTGAAATTAATTAAAAATCAGCCATGTACACAGAGTACCTGTAATCCTCTTACTGACTTTGCCCCATACTGACCTTCATCTTCTGCAGTTGCCTAGTTGATTTTTAATTAAGAATTTTAACATTAAAGGCAATGATAAGCCCCAGCATGCTCAGTAAGATCCAGCTGTCAGTGTTCTAAAAGCCAGACTCACAGTTCTTGGACTGGCTAATCAGGGGACCACACCCACACCAGACCTTTATTTCACTTTAGTTAGTCCTGGCTTCCCCCAAAGAATCCTGGGAAGTGTAGTTTGTGAAGGGTGCTGAGAGGAGACTCCTATTCCCCTGATAAAGAGCTCCAGTGTCCAGAGTGGTTTAACAGTCAGCTGCTCTGATTGAAGCTCTGTGAGGGGAACAGGGCATCTCCTAGCAACACTCAGCATCCTTCACTAACTACACTTTGCAGGATTCTTTGGGAGAAGCCATGACTAAATAAAGGCCTGGTGTGGTTGTGGCTAGGGAAAGCTTTGGTTTAAATTCAGGTGGGAGGCTATATGCGCCTGCTGTAGAATAAAAAGGTGGGGGAAATTCTGAAAACGAATGATACTGTTCACAAAGTTTTCATTTTGGAAAGGAAAGGGACTTCTCCTCTGCAAGGTGACCACCCATCCAATCTCCTCCCCTCCCCCTTCCTACCCCCTTCCTGCCCTCCGTGTTCCTCCCCCAGGTCAGTTTCACCTATCCTAAGCATGATCGCACAGGAATAAATCCCACTTAAATCAAATATGCTCCCCCTTCCCCCTTCCCCCTTCCCCCTTCCCCCTTCCCCCTTCCCCCTTCCCCCTTCCCCCTTCCCCCTTCCCTCTTCCCTCTTTCCCTCTCCCTTCCCCCTTCCCCCTTCCCCCTTCCCCCTTCCCCCTTCCCCCTTCCCCCTTCCCTCTCCCTTCCCCCTTCCCTCTCCCTTCCCCCTTCCCCCTTCCCTCTCCCTTCCTTTACCCCTCCCTTCCCCTCCCCCATCATCTTCCAATCTCCTCCTTCCCCCTCTTCCCCCTCCCCACTGACCTCCCCCAACCCCTCCTCTTCTTCCCCATGGTCAGCTTTATTCATCCTAAGCATGCAGTTTAAGAACGTACGTATAGCCAACAGATATTTCTATCAAACTTTAAAAAGCAGGGAAATTAAGCAGCTATAGTGAATGCACCAGGGGAGCAGGAGACCTGACCTCCTCTCTGAGTAGGGTTGCCAGGTTCAGGGCCTGAGACTGATCCTGTATCTTTAGGAGAAGAGAAAGTCAGCCAAGTGCAGGTGTTTTTGCAACACTGTAATGGGAAAAACCACAAGGTAGAATTCTCCCTTTCCCCTGCACAGCTTTTTTCTAAGATTTCCTAGTTCTGTTCTGTCATGACACCCTCATCATTCTTGGGACCCTGGAAGCCTGTCCCTTTTGGGAGGCTTAATGTGTTTGACTTTCACCCTCATCTATGCCCCCATTATTTTTATCCTATGGGGTGCAGAGGACCTTGGTTCCTAGTCACGGGGAGCCTCAGGTGGGTGATTTTCCTTTTAGAACTTCATGTTATTGTTCATGTTCTTGGTTCCAGTTTGTTTTTTGTCTTTACGTCTGAGTCTCTATACTTTTACTATTGGGATAAAAAGGGCAAGTTAGGTGGGTGATTGACAGGTCTGTGGTGGCTCTTTAGGAATTTTTACTTTATTACCAAATGGCAGCCCCTCTGAAAATGGTTTCTTTCAATGCTAACCATCTGATCACAGTGATCAAGAGGAAAAGGATCAAGTACACTCTGAAACATCTTAAACCTGATATTTTTGTCAAAGAAATGCACCATAAAAATCTCAAGTGGTCCAGTTGATATGATGGAGCAGGAAATGGTTTTAAGGTGCCTCTGAAATATAAATGTACTTTTCTGTTTTCTCTGATGTTGGAACAGTACCATATTTTTTGTTTATTATAAAGATTTAATAAAAAATATTTTTTAAACATCTCAAATGGCCATTACTGTGGTCACCTCATAGACTTTGTCTGTGACCTTAATACTGTACTAATGACACCACTGATAGGGAGTGGTAGTGGAAGGAAGAGTCAGTCTCCTACTGAACATATGGAAAACCTTTTGAAAGAGATGGGACTCTTTGATCTCTGGCGCTTATGTCACCCCACCACGTGGGATTTTTTCTTTTATTCAGGTTGGTTCAGATCATACTCCTGCATCAATTTTATCTTAGTCTCCCAGCTGCTTGTAGACAGGGTTAACAGTTCATCCTTGGACAATATTACACTTCCTGACCATGCCCCCATCCTCGTACTAGGGCATGGGGCTTAAATGCTCAGTTCTTGGCTGATCCTTAGATAGTTAAAAAACGGAAAGCCCATGCCAACAACTATTTTCTCCACAATGCCCTCTCGGAAATGCCACAGACTACCTTCTAGGATTGCCTTAAAGCAGTGATGCATGGTCACTGTAGAGGGCAGCACTCTAAAATGGTTGAGGGAGGGTGTTCACCTGAGGCTCCTATATAAGATTGCCTCACTAGAGCAGAAGCATAAGGCCACAGGGAATACTAGGATCCTGCAGAGCCTGCAAATAAAGAGAGTGGAGTTGGAGGCACTGGAGGTAGAGCAAATCTCAATGCAGTTAGCCTATAAAGATAGTTACTGTTATGAGTTCAGTAACCAGAACTCTAGGCTACTGGCCAGGGGAAAAAGATCCAAGGTTCTGGTGACTGGTTTGAAAAATGGAAAGGGTGGCTGGTGCTGCAACACCGATGGTAGGTCTAAACTGTTCTCTACTTTTCATGAGTCTTGATACACTCCTTGTCAGACTTTTCAGCTATTGACACTTATGAGACCTCTCTATCCCTCCCTTTACTGATGGCCATAGATCCTTCCTGAATTGACCCACAGGAGAGAAGGATATTAGCAAGATAATTAGAGCCCTCAAGCCTGGAAAAGCCTCAAACCTAGAAGGTTTTCAGCTGAGTTCTACAAAACTTTGTTGGAAGTTTTGGTTCCTTGTCTTTAATAACATGATGGAGAGGGGATTATCCCTGATTCTTGGAGGCAAAACAGGCTTACAGTAATACCTAAACTGGGGAAGGATCCAGTTGATCCAGCCTCCTACAGACCCATAGCTCTGGTTAACCAGGATGAAAAAGATTTTGACCTCCAAAAAAATTTTGGAGTCACTATGGCCCTTGGGTCTCTTCCTCTTTTGAGTACAAAGGAATCTGCCTTATATCGACTCAGGCCATTTGGTACTATCTAGCTCAGTAATTATGACATGGACAGGCAATGGCTCTCCAGGAAACCAGGCAATAGTCTTTTCCAGAGATTGGATTTTGGACCTTGGCATGCAAAGCATGTGTACTACCAGTGAACTACAGCCCTTCCCCTATTTTAAAATGTATCTTTTTTAAATTGTTCTTTTCAATTCACTAATGAATGCACAACATACCTAGGGCAGATCCACACCATTTGTTTAAAGCACATGAATCTCACCACAGAATCATGGGAACTGTAGTTTTTAAAGGGTGGTGAGAACTATAACTGTGAGGGGGAAACTACACTTCCCAGAATTCTTTGGGGGAAGTCATGCACTTTGGATGTGCTTTAAATATATTGTGTGGATCAACTTCATAAACCTTGTTGGCATGTAAATCATTTCAATTCATTTTTTAAAATGGAAATCAGCTACAAAGTTTACTGAGTGACCATGGGCTACAGGGCCAGCACCAAAGGGCGGCCAGGTCGGGCCCTGGCCGAGGGCCCCTGAAAGGCCCCTTGTTAGAGTGGGAGAATAGCGCTCCCCTTCCATGATCCATGGCAGGGTCCCTGCCACGGATCGCAGGGAGAGAGCTTCCAGGCCGCCCCCCTGTTCACTCGCTCCACCTACCTGTCTCCAGTCTTCTGCTCCTGCACGTGCTGTGTGCGCAGGGCTGCCATCAACTAAGATGGCAGCAGAGGCTTCTTCAAGGGGCTGATGCCCCTACTGCCAACTTGGTTGATGGCAGGCATGTGCATGCACATGGCATACCGTGCATGTGTGCCATCAACCAAGATGGCAGTGGGGGCATCAGCCAGTTAGAGAAGCATCCACCACCATCTTGGTTGATGGCAACCCTGCACATGCAACGCGCACAGCAGCAAAAGACAGGATACAGGTAGGTGAAACAGGCAGGAGCCGCGTGCCCGGGGCAGGCTGGTGCCCAAGGGTCCAGTCATGCCTGGCGCCAGCCCTGATGAGCTACTCACCATCTCTCAACCTAATCTGCCCCTCAGGGTGAACATAACAGAGGGGGACCATGTCCACCCCAAGGAAGAAGGGCACACTTAAAATGTAGAGGGAATAATCATGTACAACCATAGTGTGAAATCAGATATTTTTCAGGACATAGTATGAAGAAATATTTATATACGCATGACTGTCAAAGATGTTTATTATTTACACAATCTGTATATTTATGGTGCAGCCCTATGCATGTTTACTCAGAACAGAGCTTGGAAAAGTTACTTTTTTAAACTACAACTCCCATTAGCCCCAGCCTGCATGGCCACTGGATTCGGCTGATGGGAGTTGTAGTTCAAAAAAGTAACTTTTCCAAGCTCTGACTCAGAAGCAAGTCCCAATGGTTTCAATGGGGCTTACTCAAACAGGGAAAGTATGCACAGGACTGCAACCTTAACAGATAAGGAACTTCATTCACCCAACCAAAAGGTTCCATTGATTTACAGCATAATCCTAACCATGTTTACTCAAAAGGCTCCTACTGGGAGAAAGGGCAGGATATAAATCAAATAAATAAAGTCCTATTGAATTCAATGGGGTTTACTCCCAAATAGGTGGGAATAGCATAGCATCCCAGAAAAGTGAGCATAGGATTACTACTTCATATAGCAAAAGTGACTCAACGGTTGTGGAATGTGGTACCTGTTTAAACTCGTGCCTGGCAAGGGCATGAGCTGAAGAGCGAGAGCAAAAGGGTTCTCATACTGCGGCTCTCAATTTGAGCACACGAGTCTGGCCTCTAAGGCATTAATGGAGTGCCCCAGCTTACTGGTGGAGAAGGAAAGTATAGTCGCTGGATGGTTTCAACACAATGCATCTTCAGATCCCAGTCCATGGACATACAACTTGTGCTACTGCAGATCACTTTGTGCATTGTCCTTAGGATGGCGGTGCTACCCCCGGTTGTGGATATTGTGGGTGGGTGGAATGATTGTGGGTGCTCCCTGGTGAGAGGAGGGAGCTCCAAGGATGGGGAGTGTGTAGCATTGCCCCACCTTTTGGTGAGAGTGTACATTGTGGTGGTAGCAGCAGAAATGGGAGTGATGCTGCGACCTGTACACACACGCTCGTTTGTTTGGCAGATGGGGTTGTTTGTCTTCCTGATACCTTTGTGTTGTAATTTGTTAGCAGTGATTGTGATTTATTATATTAGTCATTTCAGGTTATATTGATGTTTAAGATTTTTTAAAAAACATGTTTGGTATTGTCTTAAATGTGTAATTCAATTTTTATGATGTTTAATGTTAATATTTAAGATGTTAATGTTTACGATGGTTTCTTTTCAAATCGTCCGAAATGGATAATTTTTTTTTATTTATTTTTTTGCAACACTGTAAACCGCTTAGAGGCTTCTTTTCAAGTATGAAGCGGTATACAAATTAAATAAATAAATAAATAAATTTATATTTGGAAGGCAATAGTTCAATAATTACTGCATGACCACCCCTTCCCTAAGAAAGGCCTTTATGGCCCTACGATTTCAATCTATGCCCTCGGCCTTTCTGGAGGGGAGGTATGTAAATCTTCCTGTACATCAAAGGGTTTGCATCTGTAACTCTGGGGAAGTGGAGGATATTGTGCATTATTTATTAAGATGCTCTCTGTATAATGAGCTTTGGCTGAAATTTCTAGCTCCCATTCTCCGCCCCTTGCTAAGCAGGCCCCCTATGGAGCAAATATGTGTTCTCCTAGTGGGCTCTGACCCTTTTGTAACTCTTCAGGTGGCGAAGTTTGCTTTGGCTGCCGGGAAAATGAGAGTTCGACACCTAACAACAGTGGGTGCTCGCATGGGGTCCCCCTCTGTTTAGTTTTAGCCTTTAATCCATGCCATTCTCGGGTTTGTAGTGTTATCACTGTGATATGCATTACCTTCCAGTGGATGTTTTAGTTTTGTTCTTGGGTTTTACGATGGGGATTGGTATTTTACCTCTTCCCACTGGACTTATTTTATTTTATTTTGGATGAGTAGCGCAGTGGGTTTTATTTGGAATTTTAGTAATTGTACTTTTTTGTACTACATTGTAATGGCCTATGGCTGTAAACAATAAAGATTATTTCATGCATAATTGCTGCATTCCCTGGGATCCCTTTTCTTTGGAATTGGGATATTCTGGACACTTTCAGTCTGTGGGCCATTGTTTAGTTTTCCATATTTGTTGACAAATTTTTGTCAGAATTTGGACAGATTCAGTCTCAGTGGCTTGTAGCAACTCGATTAGTATGCCATCTGTTCCTGGTGATTTGTGACAGCAATCAGCTGTAGAGCGCGACAGCTGGTGACAGCAATCAGCTGTAGCGCGTGATCAACTGGAGCGCGGGGAACTTGCAAGCTATAGCTGATCGCTGTCAGCTGGAGTGCAGTAGCTGGAGCTGGAGCTGATCGCTGTCAGCTGCAACACGGCAGCTAGAGCTCCCCATGCTCCAGCTGATCGCTGTCAGCTGGAGTGCGGCCACTGGAATACAGTAGGGCCCCACTTTCTGGTGGTTTTCACTTTTCGGCAGGGGCCGAACATAACCTGCCGTATGAGTGGGGCTCTACTGTATTGGCTATAAACCTGAAAGGGCAAGGTTAGAGCAGCCAGCTACAAACTCATTTAACAGAAGTTGCAGGGGGACAGCTGACGTTTTGGTGTACATCTCTTGAACCAGACAACCTAGAAACTTATTTTTTTAAAAAAGAAAAGAAATCAGAGTCCAGAGATTGGGGTGACTCACCCAGAGACCAGAAGAGAACCCCAAACATTTGGAGTCTCTGGTGAAAACCAGAGACCTGGCAACACTACCCCTATCAAACTCAGTTATAAGAACAGTTCTCTGTTCCCTAGCTGTTGGAGATGTAATGAGCAAGGCTTCTTCATGCACATGTGGTGCCTTATGTGTCCTCTTTTTGGGATGTTTTTAATCATATTTCCAGAGTCACTAAGTCAATTCCCACAAAAATCCTCAGTAGCTCTACTTTCTATCAATACGGCCCCCCAGACCTCTTTACTGAGACCTGATTGTATTGTTTCGCATGACCATCTCTGGGGGTTGGAAGACTTCCAATTATAGGAAGGTGGAATAGGGCACATATATAGATAGAGATCCTGTAGGTGGGTGGTTACTGAGTCTGGATAACTGGTAAATTATCTGCTTTGGATGGGGCAGTACTCCCCCTTAAAGAACTAGATTTTAGTCTGTGGATGCTCCTGGATTCAATTTTGTTGCATTTGGTGCCTGGGAAAATTTGACAGATTATAAAAAACCAGTTGGCAACAATCCATTCATGATATTTCAAGAATTCTTTCACAGTATTAAGCCAACATCCAGAAGCATCCAGTGAGGGTAATTTCATATTTCAAATAAAATGTATCCTCTTAAACATCAATATAACCTTGAACAACTATTGTAACTACTGTGACCATCGTAACTACTAGCAGATCCAAAATAATGAAATACAGCAAAGACAATCAGCCCCAACCACCAAATACGCAACCTGTATTTATAGGTAGCAGCATTTCTCATTTCTGCTATCTCTCCAACTTAAACTCACACTAAAATTTTATGATATTTCATTATAGATAACAATTTCAATAATACTTTCGGTTGGGTAGAGAAATTGTACAATTAAACAGAGGAACAGATGGCTGAGCAAAAACAAAACTATTATCAAAAAACTGCTCAAGGAAGCCAAGCTAGGATTTTTGAGTAGAAACATTAAGAGAACTACATAGACAATTTTCTGTTTGGACAGCACTATAAATGATAGGAAAATAGTATCATGTAGCAGAGATGAAGGCTGCATTCTTATATATACTTCTCTATAAGGCCCACTGAAGCCAGTCAAAAATCTCTTTGAAATACAGATACAAGTGTCTTGATTTCAAACACCTCCTCCTTCTTAAACTATTATAATTCACAAAGGAAGAAATCCAATCTGTGAAATCGTATTACAGAACTGAAGTGATATCAGCACTAGAGCCAGTGTGGTGAGTAGTCAAGAATGTTGGATACAAACTGCTGAGGCTGGAGTTCAGATTCCCATTTAGCCGTGCTAGCTGATTTGGTGGCCTTCAGCAAGTCATCATCTTGCAATCTTAAAACAGGAGACGCCTATATAAAATTCCATGTGAAACAGGATAACCCCAAGGAGCCCCTCTAATATCACCAGATGAAGGACCAGGTACAAATGTGAGATTGTTCATTTTTAAAAAAACGAATGGACATTGCAGAAGCCTGAACTCACTAAATCAACCTCACTAATTTAGTGTGATTAACACAAAATCAAAATTCAATTTTTCAAAATTCAATCTATGCTCTACTGCAGCTGTTCTGTTGTTCAAGGTCAGGACATTCGCACTGGAGTGTAGAAGATATTGAACTAATTACAAAGGCTTTTGAATGACCATACAAAATATGATCTACAAGAAAATATGGTCAACAAAGAGCAAGCTAATAGAAAATGGTCAGCAAGTAGAACAAAGTTTAAGAATCACTGGATTACAAGTGTGAGCTCTTAAAGAGCTGAAGATCCCTTCCCCTAAAGGCTTTTCTAAAATCCACCCAATTGTATCCAATCCCTGATTTGCATGCACCCCAAAATCCACAGCTGGGCAATACCTTTACTAGGATCAAACAAAATCTCACAAAGTAGTGTTTTCTTATGAACCAACATTAACTTCCTTTGCTTGTTTTTGTTTTTAATTTGAATGAGAATCTTAACCTTTCATTCTTTGCTCCCTCATGGAGACTATTTTCAGAAAGTACTAGAAGGAAGGAAGTTTAAAATCACAACACCCTTTCATTCCAGATTGATCTGCCCTATCCAACTCACATCAGTTTTGTTTTTAAAGACAATTCTTCTTTAAGAAGTACACATTCAGTCTCTACACCAACCCAGTTCTATTTTAAAGTGTCAGCTTGTGTGCTTTTTAAAAAATAGTTTCATGATGAGTTCCCAATTGTTTTGCCAGTTTGACATGACTATTGAAAAAGAGAAAAGAACCTCTTCTGTTAGAGCTGCTGATATCCTGTTTTTTTTAAAGCATACATAAAATGGTTACATAGCATAATCTAGAAACACAGAGTGCGGAGGGTATAATTTTCTTAATTGATATTGCATACTTTGCTTTTTCATTCACATTAGCAAAAAAAACCCTGAAGAGTACTGCTCATCACCCAAGAGATCCACCTAACCTGAAAAAATAAACAGAATCCAACCTTCACTAATTGTTTTTGTAGACTAACTTTCAAGTAGTGTAATAATTATATTATTATAGTAATTGTGTTTCTATATTCTTCTCTAGATAAATTGTTTTGACCAATCTTATCTAGGAGTCAGCCCCTACCTCAGTCATCCTCATTATCATATTGTGCTATGTTCTCTACCTAGACATTGCCACTGTCTATCTTGTCCTGGCCCAAATTTCAGTTGTCATGGTCCATATCCTGCTTTGCCTCTCAGTTTACAGTTGACACTTGGCTTCACCCCTTAGATATGCAAGTCAGATATCTGGTTTTAAATTTCTGGTACAACTAGACTTCTTAATACTTCTTTTCTGATTGACAACTCAAGCATTTGCTCTTGCCCTTGGATTCCTTAGCATCTTTCTGATTTACCACGGGCCCTGATTCTTCCAGTTTTCCACATAAACTGGTTATCCTTGCCCAGCCCTAATCCTGATGAAAGCCTCTAGTAGATATACCACTCTTGACATGTAACTTTATTTTATGTAACAGCTCTCATTAATGTTTTGAACAATTAATATGTTAAAAATTGGTTGGGGTTTTAACATGACAGTTTGGTAACCCATTTATCCAGTGCTTTGGTTTATTATGAAAGGGAAATTGCTACTGCTTAATGGAAAAGAAGAAATTCTGAGTATGTATCCTCTTTTTCCCAACAACATCAAAAATGCCTTTGAGCTTTTCTTCTTTTCAGGTACATAGGTTGCACACGCATGCGCAGCATCTGGATTAATGCAATAGACCATTACAGATTTAAGAGCCGTTACAGTATATTAAGTGAGTAAACTAAATACTAAGACAGATTTATACAATGACCACAGTAGCACCCTGGGAGCCGTTACGGTCTATCAGGTCAAAAATCCACTTTTTAAAGAGCACCTAAATATGTGTGTAACCAATAGGCCTCAGGTTTCATGAGTAACTATGGCACATATTTTTGAAACCAAAATAGAGAGGAGTGAAGGAACACAGTGGGGGGTGAAGGGACAGAAAGTAAAGAAAATCATCCACAATTTAAATGCCCCCTAAAAAGTATTTCTGATTCAAATATGTGAATAGTTAACCAAGTTTAAAATCTGTATTTACAATAAACCTCTGGCCTACTGTGTACAATTTTAGACACTGCAAATACATTTCTGCTATCTTTACAATTAAAACAAAGCAAAGTTATTTAAAACTGCAACATAAGGCACATATTTAAATAAAATGGAGGTCGTAATGATAAAACTACAAACTTGAATAATCGGGTTTGGCAGCAATTATATTCCATATTCCACTTCTCTTGCTAAGAGAAAAGTCAGGAGTATAAGGTTAACGTTCCCTCTCATTGCTTTTGTTGCTTCACCTCACAAAGCAGAGAGTAATGCTCCTGTAAAGATCTAACTTAAAAGGCCAAGTGCAACGTTCCAAGTGAAAACCCACCATTAATCATTTTCCTACTTACTGTTTATTCTTGGCCTTCCCTTTTTTAACGGAGTATTTGTTCCCGACAACAAAACTGCAGAAGAACCCCTCTCTCCTTATGACCTGAGACAACAGTAATGTTGAAAGAATGGCCTGGCTTGTCAGAGATTATCCAAGGGCCGTCCACAGTCTACACTTTTTTTTTTTTTACTAGAGCCAAAAAGGACTAATAAATGCTAACGCTCAGCGTGACACATCAAGAACTTTAAGCCCCCAACACTGACTAAGAAGAAAGTTTCCCAAATTTACCAAAATTATCTGCAACACAATGGAGAAGAGAAGGAATTAATCAAAGTCTCTCTTGATGCAATGCTTGATTGAACTATCCCAATCCCTTTTCAAATGGGATAACCAAGTGGCAAGTGACCTCGATGACACATCCCAGAGAGGTACACAAGTACCACTTGTTCAATTTTTTTCCTTTTATGACCTCATTAGGAAGGTTTTTGAAGATTGCTCCTGAATATTGGAACAAAGTGTCTCAATGCTACATCTCTGGGATTCTTACATCTCTGGTGTGTGTGTGTTTGTTTTTTCCTCTAGTGGTGGCTTTTTGAATGAATGTTTGGAAAACACACACACTTCTGGAGAAATAATCTACCATGCAAAAATAAATCCCTTCAAGTTGCCTTTCTTTCCCTAAATGGAGAGGCTTGTAAAGTCTCCAAAGCAGCTAGGGCTTTTGCCAAAACCAACTCATGAGTCCATCTTTCTCTCCATCTCCCTTCCTGTTAATAGTCCCCATTAATTAGAGCTGGCGGCAGTTTTCACTTCCTTATCAGGAATGATGCAGAGGCTGCCAAATCAGCTAGTGTGAAAATATTCCATTGCCAGTAATGTGTTCCCCCCCCCTCCCCTCACTGTAAGTGTTTGTTGACTCCATGCTTGGATTTAATTTGGAGGATTATATTTTATAATCAGAAACAAACAAACAGATTTATAATCAAAGATGGAAAGGCAAACGGGAAAAACCCACAAGCCAAGCACTGCAACTAAACCCACAATTTTTATTGACTTCTTAAAAACCAAATAACCTGGCATATTAGTGTGTGCATTCTGCAACAGACATTCAGCCCCATTGTACTATTTAGAAGAGAATAAAAGGAAACCCTACTGTTTGAAATCCAGCGGAACATCCCCACAACAGAGCACAACTGTTCCCTCATGCATGAATGGGAAGGAGATGAAAGAAAAGATGGACTTCTGAGGTGCAGCAAAAAACAAAGACAACAAAAGTGCTGATCATGAGGGAATGACACAACTCATTGCAGCAAAAAGGATGAGAGAAAAGAGCTCAAACAATAGTGTAGACAGCTAAGTGACATGCAGAAGAATTGAAAAATCTACAGAAGTGCCTTTTCTCTCCACACTTGACGAGAAACAATTAAATGTTGGTACATCTGTCATAAAAAGGATAATTGAAACCTGTTACCATCACTATGGACAGCAACTTAACTACCAAAACTGTAACTGTCCAATTAAATGTTGCCCCCTCCGTTATCTACACCACTTGCTAAAATGAAAAGCTTCGATTCCTCTGATAATTTGCCATGTCTGAATCTGTTATAAATTACATACTTGAATAGGCACATTCTAGAAGGTACATATACATACAGAGACTGGATAGAAGGACAGACAAGCAACTAAACAAGGCAAGCTCCAAACACACAAGTTGCTTTCTGCCAAATAGCTAAGGTTTTCAACAGAGAGCCCAAGATCAGGATTATCACCCCCAAACTCATTAGACTTTGTTTACCCGTCCAGATGTCCACCAGCCTGCGAAAACAATGGTGCTCTAAACTAATCTACTGACTGTTGCTACTTGCTTCAGAACATGCAGCGGACTACTAAACTGAAGAGCAGTTATTGACCCTGTCAGGATACCTGATTAATGGATAAACGCTGTAATTGATTAGCGGAGAAGTGTGAATTAAAACTGAGAGTACAGCATCAATAATGAATCTCTGACAAAAGGTAGCTGACATAAAATGTAAAATGATTGCCTGCAGCTATGTCTCATCAAAGACACACTTTTTCTTAAAAACAGAAGGGGGGGGATTTAGCCCAGGGTCCTGTCCTCTGCAGTTCTTTAGTCTTTTCTCTTGGTAAAGATGCTGTGTATTAAACCACCAGCAAAACATTATGGGAATGACTCATCAATCCACCTTCATACTTCAAGCTATGGGAGACAGCTAAATGACTCCATTGTCGTTCCACTTCTTCATCCCTTCAAAGATACCCCTAGACTTCCTTAATTTGTTCACTCTGTTCTCCCTGCTATTATGTTTGCAGAGAACCGTACATTTTTTCTATATACCCAGTACTCCATTCTACAGGTTGTTATACCTCCTGATGTAGAAAACAGGTCTGCACAAGTGTGTGACCCATCAAGCCAAAAGCAAGCTAGCAGCGCTGGCCTTTCAAGAGCCCAAGAGAGCCTCTTGGGACTTTGCTGCCTGCCTGGGAGTAAAACAAAACAAAACAACAAAACTGTGGTTAGTCTAAGACCAGGGAGACCCAGGTTCAAATCCCTGCTAAGTCACAACGCTCACTGGATGACCTTGCCTACCCCCAACTCACTCTCTATCAACCTAACCTACTTGTTGTGAAGATAATTATGGGGGAGGGAAACATACTCTGTATGTTGTCCTGAGCTCCTTGGATAAAAAAACCAAACAAATAAGAAGTGGGTTGTCAAGCAGCTGGCAGGAACAATATTTATGTTATTTATTATATTCTAAATATATACCCTGCTTTTTGAGGTGTTTAAGCTTTTAACTTAGTTGACAGAGAGCCAGAAGAACTATGGAGTGAAGTCAGAGACGTTATCAGGGAAGAATGCAAAAATACAATACCTCTTGTTAAAAAGAGAGAAAGACCTCAATGGATGACTGAAGAAACTCTTCAAATGGTTAAAGAGAGAAGGAAAGCAAAAGCAAAGGGAAATAGAAACATGGTTAGAACCCTTAATGCAACTATACAGCGACTAGTACGTAGGAACAAAGAGAACTATTACAATAGTTATTCCATAGAAATAGAAGAGAACAACAAAAAGGGAAGAGCCCTATTCCAAAAGATTAGAGAAATTAAAGGGAAATTTAAACCAAGGGTAGGGATGTTGATTAATCAACAGGGGAGCACACTGATCGAGATAAAATAAAAGGAAGATGGAAGCAATACACTGAAGAACTCTATAAAAGAGGTGACAGGATGGCAGACTCATTCATGGAGGAGCCATATGATGAAGAACCAGAAATTTTAGAATGTGAGGTGAAAGCTGCTCTTAAAATACTTGGAAGAAACAAATCACCAGGAACAGAGGGCATACCAATAGAGTTGCTACAAGCTACTGAGACGGAATCTATAGAAATTTTGACAGTTGTCAACAAATATGGAAAAGTAAACAATGGCCCACAGACTGAAAGTGTTCAGTATACATCCCAATTCCAAAGAAAAGGGATCCCAGGGAATGCAGTAATTATCGAACTATTGCCTTAATATCCCATGCAAGTAAAGGAATGCTCAAGATTCTACAACAAAGGCTCTTACCATATATGGAGCAAGAAATGCCAGACGTTCAAGCTGGATTTAGAAAGGAAAGAGGTACGAGAGATCATACGGCAAACATATGTTGGATAATGGAACTGACCAAGGAATTTCAGAAGGAAATCACCCTATGTGTTACAGATTACAGCAAAGCCTTTGACTGTGTAGATCATGAAAAACTATGGAATGCTTTAAAAGAAATGGGGGTGCCACAGCAGCTGATTGTCCTGATGCGCAACCTATATTCTGGACAAGAGGCTACTGTAAGGACAGAATATGGAGAAACCGATTGGTTCCCAATTGGAAAGGGTGCGAGACCAGGGTGTATTTTATCACCCTATTTGTTTAATCTATACACAGAACATATCATACGGGAAAGTGGGATTGGATCAAGATGAAAATTGGAGGGAGAAATATCAATAATTTAAGATATGCAGAAGATATCACTAGCAGAAACCAGTAATGATTTCAAATGAATGCTGATGAAAGTTAAAGAGGACAGCACAAAAGCAGGACTACAGCTGAACGTCAAGAAGACTAAAGTAATGACAACAGAAGAGTTATGTAACTTTAAAGTTGATAATGAGGACATTGAACTTGTCAAGGATTATCAATACCTTGGCACAGTCATTAAACAAATGCTAGGACTGGGGACGGCAGCTATGAGAGAACTAGAAAAGGTCCTCAAATGCAAAAATGTAACACTAAAGTCAGGAGCATTCAGACCATGGTATTCCCAATCTCTATGTATGGGTGTGAAAGTTGGACAGTGAAAAAAGCAGATAAGAGAAAAATGAATTCATTTGAAATATGGTGTTGGAGGAGAGCTTTGCACATACCACAGACTGCGAAAAAGCAAAATAATTGAGTGTTAGAACAAATTAAAGCAGAACTATCACTAGAAGCTAAAATGATGAAACTGAGGTTGTCATACTTTGGACACATAATGAGAAGACATGATTCACTAGAAAAGACAATAATGCTGGGAAAAACAGAAGGGAGTAGAAAAAGAGGAAGGCCAAACAAGAGATGGATTGATTCCATAAAGGAAGCCACAGACCTGAATTTACAAGATCTGAACAGGGTGGTTTAAAACAGATGCTCTTGGAGGTCACTGATTCATAGGGTAGTAATCGACTTGAAGGCACATAACCACAAACCGAGGAAGGGAACTCGATTCTAGGTAGACATGCATAGGATTGTGCTGTGAAGCAATCTTTTTCAGGAAAAAAGATGTGGATAGGATTTTTTTTCTGTTCCTTTGTAGAACCATTTTAACTCATATTCTAAACAGTTAACATTAAGCAAACTGATCAGGATATGGCAACATAATAAAGGAAGTTCACAAGCAGCTCACAGTGCAGGGGTGGGGGTGGGGAGAGGAACCTGCATTGAATCAACTCATATGTCATGACTGAAAAGTGAACAATCTTCAAAGTGGTTTTTACATACTGCAATAAGATCTAAAAACAGCAAGTATAGCACTCTACTCAATGAGACTCTCAAATTACTCATGCAAGACCAGCAGGGGGAACCCTTCCTAAGCATGAAGGAGACAAAGTGGTAATTTCTAATAAAGCTTTATAATATAAACATGCTGTCCCTGATCCACCTCTAGTTGTGTACAACAGTTAGTAGATCTGTTTTCCCATCTACATCAAGAGACGCTGTTGATTCAATGGAGTCTAGAGGAGTTCTGCAATGCAGATGCATTTCCAGATGCATATCTGTATCAACTGCACATGTGGTTCTCCTGTCTCTCAGCTACCTTTGATTATATGACTCACACATCATGATCCTGATCAACATGGAATCAGAAAACACCAAAGAGGCATTCAATTATAAAATGTTGTGCCCTTGTTTGACCCCAACATTTATGTCAAGGCATGGGATACAATTTGGCAAAGCAACTCTATTCACCTTGATTGTAACTGGCATAGAACTCCTTAACACCTTGCATTTCAGTAGCTGTAGGATGAAATAGTCTAAAACCACAACCTGTTAAGGAAAATGATAAAGGAGGTGACATTTCCTGTGGTTCTTCAAGACATTCTGGTAAAGAATGAACTTCACCTTCTCTAATAACATTTGAAAGGACTGGTGATAAGTACATTTTCGAAGCTCCTATGTGGGTATTCAAGACAAGCAAATAGCTTATTAACTAGCTTTTTTGCTGTTATAAATTTGCAAAACTGAGCCACACATACAATAGTACTGTAGGGAACATGTTTAGCATACAATTAAACCTCATTGAGGTTATTAAATATATTACACCATATACATTATTCAATTATACAAAATGAATACATATTTTAACAATTCTAATCTCCAACAAGATGTCCACTGGAGTACATGCCTTTAATATACAACATGACAAGATGTCATCTTGAAACATTAGTTAAAATTTCCAAAAAGCACTATAAGAGCAAGTTAAATCCATAAAGCAACCACACTTAAAAAAAAAACACTAGTCCCTCTAAAGTACAAGACAGGATAAGCACATACAATTGTACAATGTCATCAAATGTTACAGTAATTAAAATAATAGCTGAAGATAAGATTGGAAAAAAGCATGAGAGGATTTTCTGTGTTTAGCTTAATGTATACATTATAAGTATGAACATTTAATTAAAGTAAGCTGTTTTAGCGACAGGTTTCCCACCAGTTCCTATAACTATTAGATATATAACAGCTACAGAGCAGTGTATATCAAGAACTCGATATTCATGGCATAAACATTCAGTTCATATCTATACACAGGAAAACCAGGGCAACCATCTTGTGGCAATGCAGATATGCTATTTGTTAGTTGCCATGATACGAAGAACCGGCATGGCAAAAGTGACAAAGGAATGCCTGCAGAACTACAGAATTACAGACATGCGGTGTCTGCATTTGAAGTGCCACTGAACAATCCACCACAAGATCAACACCACTGCTTCCAACCCAATGATATATCTAAACAGAATCACAGAATGCAAAAGTTTTTATAGTCACTACTTCTGCAAGCTTCAATTCTCAAGGCAAAAATAAATAATCATTTCTTTACAAATTGTTTATCAATCAATCCAATGTAAATAGCACCAATTGTTTCATTTCTAACCACAGTATTAATTTAGATACCAGTAAGATATCCAGTTGTGCTTGCAACAGGAGACTTCTCTTTTACAGTTTTATCCTGCCCTTCCTCTATTGTGCTGAGGGTGGCATATGTAGGGTTTACTCTGTACTTCTGCACAACTTTGGCCACAAGTAATTACCACATGATGAACAAGATGTGAACCGAATAAGGCTGCAATCCTATACACACTTACCTGGGAGTAAGCTCCAATGAACTAAATGGGTATTATAGGATTGCATTGTAAATGATGCTATGTATAATCGACTGGTAGGAAACCTCACTGAATATACTCATTAAATGGAATTTAATTCTGAGTACCCATAAAATTGTGCTGCATGAAGATTGCTTAGAAAAATGGAGAGAGAAAGCACACTAGAGAAGTTCAACATAAAGTTAGGATATATCCAATTTATCTCCAATGCAGTCCACTGAACAGAAGAAAAACAATAAAATATTTTTACCATGCTAATTCTGATAAGAAATCAATGGAAACATGAACACGTTTTTTCCTAGATTGCATGCCAGATTTTTAAAATTATTTTTATTTTGTGATTTGCACATCCAATATACTAATAAATGAAGGAGGACAAATTCTGAATGAATGTAGAAGACAGTCTATAAAGTGGTAGCTTACCAGGCTGCATCATGTGGTAAGCCAGGTTACCTATATTGTCTTGCCAAATAATTAACATTCACTACACTACACTTTAGCACCTGATCGGAACTCAGATAAAATTCCCCTCATTTGACAGGACAATACAGAGGGCTGTAGTAAGTCGATGTTTAGCAAAGAGCTTCTGTATTCATCTATTCTACTACCTGGAACTGTTATATTTTAATGATAAAAATAAAATCATCTGCTAGTAGACACATTGAAATTAATTGACATACTCATCTCCATTAATTTCCATGGGTCTAGTCTGAGTATGACTAACAATGGATTCAAATCATTTAGTTTAAGAAAGGAGTCGGAAATAAAAAAGTACCAAAAAAAGTCTGAAAAAGTTGAACAATCAGGAGTAAAAAGATTAAGGTCCAAGGAAGGTCATCCAATATTTTGGAAAGAAAAGGAAGTAAGAAACTAAGATGATGAAAGTCAGAGGAGTCTAAAGGAGGGTTATTAGGAATAGGGGTACAATTTTAGACCTTCAAATTCAAATACTTGAATAACATTGTTTTTGCACTAGCCATATTTACCCCCTCCACTGAACCCTTCTTACTCTGCTTCTTTTATCCTCCTCATGCTTTCTAGAAAAAAGGAAGAATACTTCATAAAATAAAATTGCACATACTGTGTATAGTATATCATCTGTTCTACTGTATCGCATAAATGAAGTGAACCAATCTGAAAGCAGCAGTTGCAAATTAAGTAAGTGTGTTTTGCAAAAATACTAATTTCTAAAAGCTTCAATGGATTTAAGAAAATGGCTGTTTAAATTATTCTCTGTTCTTTTTGCGGGTGTCTGAGACCTCAGCATGATCTCCAGAACAATTTTAAAGATCATTCTCTCTTGTGTCCATTGTTAAAGATAGAAGCATGAATTAAACACAGGCCTTTTGACAGCTAAACTTGGATCAAAAAGGCATTCATAACACCTGCAGGGTTTTGCTTTCTTGGGTCATGGCAACTTTCACAAGGACTCTTTCTACACCTTACTTTTTTCAGAAACAATTATATCCCTGAGTAAAATCCAGACATTTTCTGCCAGACAAGAACAAATTTGAACAGGGACGCTCCTGAAGCTAAAATTCCTCAGTAGCCGACAACCTTTGCCTGAGCTCAGTAGTTCATTAACTTGTAATTTTTCATACAGAAAGTAAAATATTTTCTCTCTGTTTTACTAACTGATGTGCTTATTCAAACTGAGAACAATATACCAGATAGCCAATGTAGTGCCCTCCAGATGATATTGGACTCCAGCTCTCCAGCCCCAGCCCCAACATGGCCAAAGGTCAGGGATGATGGAAGATAGGAGTCTAGCACATCTCCAGCAACATCTGGAGGACACTACATTGGCCATCCCTGTCTCATAATAACCGGTGATATAGGTTTTCCTGTTGCCTGAAATACAAGAAGAGGGAGATGACTAACTCAACCTGAATGAAGTCAGCAGAAGGAAGCTTCTCAGCCCAGGTGGTCCGGAAAAGGATTTCAAGCTTTAATCTGTCATCATGACCCTCTTCCATACTCAAGAAACAAGTCAAATATGAGCTTAGACATTGGTAGAGAATGCAACAAGACTACCCACCCACATTACATCCCTATTTTTTACTCCATTTTACCTTGGGAGTCTCTTTTTCCTTACTCCATTCCACATTAAAGAATCTACTGCAGTTTGCATCAGAATTACATCGAACTAGTATTATAGGTAGGGTTGCCAGGTCAGAAGCATCCCAAACTCTGAGATTTCAGGGGTGGGCCCTAGTGATGTCACGGGGTGGGCCCTAGTGATGTCATTAAGCATCAGCCATAGCTGCTTGGAGCATACAATTCAAACAAAAGCATTTCTCTGATTGGAAATTAAGACAGAAATCATAGCTAAAAGATGCAGCCTGGGAAGGGAACATTTAATCTAACCTAGTTGCTTTTGGCAAGAAGGGTTTAAGTGCCCTCAGGCCAGGCCAGTCAACAGAAGGCCATTGTAGGAAGAAAGGAGCCTCGTCTTCTGAAGATGTTAGATGGGAGCACGCAGGAGTCAAGATGTATGCCCTTGAAGGCTGCAATTCTAAACACACTTACTAAGGGATTAAGCCCCATAAAACTCAACAGGACTTACTTCTGAGTAGACATAGTATGGATTGTGCTGTTGGTAAAGCTTAACTAGGGATCCTCTGCAAAGATATCCATATCCAAGCAGGGTTGGCAACCCCCTGCCTGGAATGCCCTGCCACTACCTTTTAACATGGCTGCTCCAAACTTCTTTACAGATTTGACCCTTCACTTCAGAAAGAGGTCTGAGAAATGAGTCAGAGTAAGAAAATTCTCTACGCTTTTCTGTCTTCCCTGTTAGCTGCTATAAACTCACTTTGACAGCCAACCCAATTCCAGTGAGTAATAGCTGACAGAGAGAAAACACACATGGTTTGCTCTACCTTCACAGGCAGCAGTTTGGGAACAACAATTGCAGCCACACTGAAAATGTGAATTTTCTTTTACCACTGGCAAAAAACAAACTATCATGCAACCAAGAAGATATATCATCAGTGGGTTTAAGGAGATTGAGCTGAGTGCATGGTACCACTGTTGTTGCTTCTACGGATGTAAAGGAGTGAGGTTAAAGGTAAATTAAATGCAAACAGAAAAACAGAAACAAAAGACACTGATGATTTCCTAAATGCAATAACATACCAACCACAATAAGATGCTTATGAGTAAGGAAGAAAACTCAGCATCCCACAACCAGTCAGGATTCCTAACAAAAAACCAAAACTAAAAAAATCCTGGTAGCCAGTCAGCCAAGTTCACAGAAGTCCCCTAATCTGGGGACTGCAGTTAGTGCAGAATGCTGTGGCACGATTGCTGACATGAGTGAGACCCTATCAACACATAATACCTCTCCTCTGAAATCTGCACTAGTTGCTGATTTGCTACCAGACCAAGTTCAAGGTGTGTTTTCCATGTTACGGGTGCCACACAGTACTTGTTCTGCTCTTGTAAGAAATCAGTCCTATAGTGAGGCGGCACCTACTCTTTGGAACTCTCTGCCTATTGATGTTAGGCAGACACCTTCATTGTACTCTTTTAAGCACCTGCTAAAAACATTTTTGTTTAGGCAAACCTACCCAGGCATGTAGAAGCTACTGTATTTTTTATCTGTTTTTAACTCATTATTGGTTTTATTATTTTGAATGTTTTTAAATATCTGTCTTTAACTGTATTTGCCAATAATTTTATTGTTTCAATTCCTTCTGTAAACCACTTTGAGATTTTTTTACAATACTTTATATAAATGTTGTAAATAAAATATATAAATAAATTCTGGAGTCACTGTGGCCCTTGGGTCTCTTTCCACTTTTAGGAACAAAGGAATCTTTGGGGCATTCGGTACTCAGGCCACTTGGTACCATCTAGCTTAGTAGGGTTCCAGGCAATAGTCTTTTCCAGAAATGGGATTTTGGACCTTTGCATGCAAATGATATGCCTTACCACTGAGCTACAACCTTTCCCCTGTTTAAAAAAGTATCTTTTAAAATTGTTCTTAACATTTCACTAATGAATGCACATCATACCTAGAGCAGATCCACACAATTCATTTAAAGCACATGCAACACACATTTGAATCACCCCCTTCCGCTATAACTACCTATTCTCTATTGACCTCTGGCCTGAGTACAATTCTGAAATCCAAACCACTGGTCTCCAAGTCACAACTCACACTAGGCCTTCCCAGGTGGTTTGATAATGCTTGTCTCCAGGCCAAATTAAAATTAAGGAAGATATACCTCTAATATAGGAGGGAAAATTTGAATTTGCTCCCCCCAGAATACTATGCCAGTAATAGGCAATACAAACACTTGATAGCCGTTAAAAAGAAACTGGCAATTTCTGAAGGAAGGAAGGCTCTGATAAATGCTTCTCAACTTAAGAATTCAAAAATATTTTGGTCTCTAGTTACCGATGCCTTATCCACTCCCAATCCCTCCCCATGTAATATTCCCTCTACCATCTGGGAACAATACTTTATTGATCTTTTTGCGGCCCAAAGTTATCACTCCTCGTCCTGTGTATTTCCTGTAGACTGCTCTGCCCTTCCATCTTGGCCACCAGTCATGCAGAGCGAGATTAAGTCTTTGATTAGCGCCCTGAAATCAGGCAAAGCTCCCGGCCCAGACGGCATCCCCCATGAACTGTTGAAGTCCCACCAAGCATGGTGAGCTCCCCTATTGGCCAGTCTATTCATCCTGATCAATAACTCTGGTCATTTTCCAGCATCTTGGCTTGAGGCCATTGTCATCCCTGTATTCAAAAAAGGAGCTAGAGATGATCCATCGAATTACGGGCCTATTAGTCTTCTATCGGTGGTGGGCAAACTCTATGCCAGCTACTTAAACTTAAAGTTGACCTGCTGGCTCGAAGAGGAGAATGTTATGGGCCGGGAACAGGCTGGGTTTAGAAAAGGGAGATCCACGCTTGACCATTGCGTCCTGCTAAATCATATGGCAGAGAAGTATACGAGCCCCTTGGGCAACGGCTTGTTCGTTGCCTTTGTCGATTTAAAATCTGCCTTCGACGCCATCCCAAGGGATAAGCTCTGGACTAAACTTGCTAGTACCAGCATTGATAGGAGACTGCTTTATCTCATCTATCGTCCCCATTGAAATACGACTCTCCGTGTTCGTTGTGGTGCAGATGGGACTCTAACTAACCCCATTCCTGCCCCTAATGGGGTTAAACAGGGCTGTATTTTAGCTCCTGCCCTCTTTAACCATTTTTTGAATTACCTCAGCCCTTGTTGCCATTCCTGCCTTTCATCCCCCAAAGGTTGCCAACCAGCCCTGTCCTCTGCTATTGTACGCAGACTATGCTGTACTTTTATCCCTATCTCAAGTAGGCCTGAAAAGACTCTTCCGAACTTTCACGGCCTACTGCACTTTAAATTTACTATCTATAAACTTTGACAAGACAAAAATTTTAGTCTTTTCCTGGCGTCGCACGTTGTCCGAGTGGATAATTGATGGCCAAAAAATCACCCAGGTTAGGCAATATAGATATCTGGGAGTTGTGTTTCATTCAACTCTTTCTTGGTCCCCCCACGTACGCTCAGCGGTTCAAACCGCCAAGAATATGTCAAAAGCCATCTGTCATTTCTTTTATACCGGGGGGGACAGTATATCCCAGCAGCCTTGCGGGTTTTTAGGTCCAAAATTTCCCCCCAGCTCCTGTATGGAGTTCCGCTTTGGGCCCCGAGTTTCAATCCTGGAATTGAATCAATATTTTCTACATTTTTAAGATCAACCTTTGGGGTCCCCCGATGTGTCCCAGCCACCGGCCTCAGGCTAGAGGCCGGCCAGCTCTCATTAGAATCCCTTGCCTGGATTTTAACATTTATATACTGGGTTAAACTAACTTATGCATGCCCTTCTTCCGGCTATCTATACTTCCTCTGGCGTGATCCTTTTATCAGTTCATGGTCCAAACCCTCCTTGCCAAGCTGGCTTTGTTGGCCTTCTCAGCAGAATACCTTTCATCTTTGGACTCCGTGTCAGCCAGAAGGATTATCGAGACCTGGATTAAAGGTATTTATCTACAGAGATCGGTGCCAAATGCCACCAGAACATGCTCACCTCTCTATTTCGGTCTAAATTTTTCATTTCCCAAACCGGCTCTGTATTTAGAATTTTTGACCTTACCTAAATTCCGCAAAGTGTTTACAAGAGCCTGTTTTAACTGTATTTTGTCTTTTTTAGTAGGCCGTTTTCATGGCATCATTTTTAGCCATCGTTTATGCCCATGTAACAATGTTGACATTGAGTCTTTGCATCATGTCTTTTTTCTCTGTCCTTATTACACTGCTGAACATTTTAAGTATATAAATCCAATTTTAAAGAACTTCCCTGGCAGGTCCAAAACTATACTTTTACAACATCTTTTGGCTGGTCTTGATAAACTAACAACCCTACAAGTGGCTAAGTTTATTTACGCTGCTCAACTTACCCGGCTGAAGATCCCCCTGCCCCTTTAGATAAATACTTGAGCCTGTTTGATGTATTTTATATATTTTATAACTAAGGTTTTTCTTCTACCTATAATCTAAGTGTATTGGGTCAATGACTGTACAATAAACTTGATTGATTGATTGATTGATGACATTTGAAGCACATGAATCACACCATAGAACAGAGCTTGGAAGATTACTTTTTAAAAGTAATAAATTACATTTACAATTACATGGCCCAAGAAAGTAGTAATTACGGTTACAATTACAATTGCTCTGAAAGTAACTGATTACTTTACTTTTTCTCAAAAGTGATCACTACAATTACATTTCAGTTACTTTAAAAATGTCTACAAGGTGCTGGCCTTGGTTGCTGCACATCTAAGTAGCCTAAAACAACATTAAAAATAAACACACACATACAGAGCTGGTAGCATAATTCTTTTTATCCATAAGATAGCAATGGTGGTCTCTCCGCTGGTAGGGGAGGTGGGGAGGGAGGCTGAGGCCACTACTCAGATCTGCGCACATCAAACCAAGTGCACCCCTCCCACTCAGCCAGCAAGCATAATCTCTCTCACTTAACCACCTCCCAGGCCCTGCCCTGCCCTGCCACCAACTAAGGGACACTCACCCAAGCAAACATTTTCCTTGAGATGCAAAAAAGTTAAAATACTGCATATGCACAGCACAACAGCCAGAGAAGGTAGTGGAGGCTCTTTGGAGTTCTTTATCTCCATTCTGCTGCTGCCTCCTTCTCCTCATCCATGTTCTTGCCCTCTGGCTCCTTTTTCCCTCCACTCCATTCTTTACCACCACCATCCATTTTTTTAAACAACTGTTTTCTCCACTCCACCCGGTCTCACTCTCCACCTCCTCCCTCGTCACCTCCTACCCACCCACAAAGCATGAGGGAAGAGTGACGCTGCACAGAAGCCCAGTTTGAGGCACATGATTTTCGTCCACAAATCAGAGGGGCAGAAGACTTCCCCTGCTCCCCCCCAAGTAATGCCCAAAAGTAATGCTGGAAACATTACAATTACTGCCCAAAAGTAATAAAATTACTTCTAGTTCTATTACAATCAAAATATAAAGGAATTACCCACTCGTTCCCCAAAAAAGTAATGAATTACAAGTAATTCGTTACTTGTAATGAATTACTTCCAAGCTCTGCCATAGAATCATGGGAACTGTAGTGGTGGTGGTAACTATAACTGTGAGGGGGAAACTACACTTCCCAGGATTCTTTAGGGGAAGTCATGTGCTTTAAATGAGAGTTGGATGTGCTCTAAATGTATTGTTTGGATCTACTTCCTAAACTTTGCTTGCATGTAAGTCATTTTAATCATTTTTTTTTTAATGGAAATGAGATATAAAGTTTACAGGGTGACCATGGGCTACTCACTATCTCTCAGCCTAATCTGCCCCTTAGGATAAAAACAACAGAGGGGAACCATGACCACCCCAAGGAAGAAGGGCACAATTAAAATGGAGAGGAAATAATCATGTACAACCATAATGTGAAATCAGATACTTATCGGGCCATAGTATGAAAAAAATATTTATGTAAGCATGACTGTCAAAGATGTTTATTATTTACACAATCTGTAAGGATATTTATAGTGCAATCCTGTTTGTTTACTCAGAAGCAAGTCCCCATGTATTCAATGGGGCTTACTCAAACAGGGAAGCATGCACAGAACTGCAACCTCAAGTGATAAGGAACTTCATACTCAACCCGAAATTCAGAATCATGCCACTTTAAGCTGTTTTGCAACTGTTTATACTTGTTTTTATAGTTATTGGACTTTAAAGGGGTTTATTTCTTATTGAGAACTGCCTTGGTTTCCAGTCATCAACCCTATCTCATAGGGTTGCTGGAAAAACTCCATATATATACACACACCATGGCGATGTAAAAATACATACACCCCATATAATAGTTTGGTCATTGCAGAACATTTTTAAAAAAAAATAACAGTATTAGTTTCCTACATAATAAAAGCAGTGATACCTATGTAAACCCTGCCTAATTGCTTTAAAATTAGGATTGGAGAGGGAGAAAAAGATTTACAACACAAACACAATTATTTGCTATGTTCACTCAAAAGTCCCATTAATTTACAGTACAATCCTAACCATGTCTACTCAAAAGTAAGTCCCATTGAATTCAATGGGGTCTACTCCAGGTATTTGGGATTAGCATTGCAGCTTTAAATCCAGAAAAACTATTGGATTAAACCTTCATATTGAGAAGGTTTTCAAAACACTGCCATCTTCAACAGCCTGAGAAAATTTAAACTTGTTTGACTCCTGCACACAAGAGAGAAAAAGACTGAAAGCTATATATTTAATTTATGAGGTTACAGATAAACAGGAAAAAACAACAATTTCTGACCTTGCAAGTTCTGCCTGGAGGTCAACAAATCCCTTGTCAATCACAACCCTGACTTCACTTATTGGCTATAAACTTGAAAGGGCAGGGTTTGAGCAGCCAGCTACAAGCTTATTTAACAGAAGTTGCAGGGGGGTGGAGGCTGACGTTTTGGTGTATATCCTGTGAACTAGACCACCTAGAAACTTAATTTTTTTTTATGAAAGCTGAGAGTACAGAGATTAAAGTGACTGCCCAGAGACTCAGAGAGGTCCCCAAAAATCCAGAGTCTCTGGTTGAAAATGGGAGACCCGGCAACACGAATGACAGGAACAGAGGAAGCATAGATTTATCCAGTCATTCAACAGAAAAGAAAGTCAGCTGGCACTTTAACCAGCACACCTTCTACAGCAGTGTCAGAACAATTATTCCCTAATTGTGGTTATGGGTGCTCAACCAGGTTGTTGGGAATGTGCATTCAGCAGAATATAGAAAGGGGTTGAGAAAGGCTTCACTGTTGGGTTAAGGCCTAGAAGCAGGAAGTGGGTCTCATATGAAGATAATTCTTGCAAATTGTATGAGATTCTGCTCAACAGGTAGCTGCAAGGTTTTTGGAGCTTGAACAGGAAGTTCAGCTTGACAGGAGACTTCAAACACTGTAGGTTACAGGTGGGCAGCTCCTTCGATGGAGACATTTCCTTTGCCTAACTGAGCAGAAATGAGGAAGCATGATGAGAGTACTTGTGAATAGGGTGACAAGTGTAAAAGACAAGCCCTTAACAACTATGTATAACAGGGTATTTCAAGGCCAAAAAGCAAACATCTATAATTGGCTCTCCCAATTTTTTACTTAATTTAAAAGCTGTCATGGGGTGCTTAATTCTGACTAGAAGACAGGATGTTTAACTTTAACCCGCTCCCATCACAGTACACCTGTACATTCCCTTCACTATGAATCTATTAGTAGCTTTGGGGAGGGGGGAATTTGATTGGGAAAATAAGATACACACATATCCCCCAATGCAGTTGCTCCAGTGAAAATCAAAATCAGAGCCTCTATAGCTACTTTTAAGTTAAACACATAAAAATATACACCAAATAATTTTGGGACGTTCTGATCATGGGTCCCCAGGGTTGCATCTATTTTGGCCCTCAGATGTATCACTAATTCTGAAAGGCCAGTAAAAACTGCTGTATTTGCTCTAATTTCCTCTTCTGCACAACTTGCTGGAGGACTTCAAGGAAAGGTTGGGCAGTCGTTGGTTCAGATGCCTAGCTCTGGATTTCCTGCACCAAGCAGGTTTGGATTTCCTGCATTCAACTCTACAATTCTAAAACAGAGCTCTGTCCGCCTAAGCACTCAGTCACCCCTGCTTGCAACTCCCAGCCATTGTCTTCTCCTTCTCCCTTCAATAACAGGACATTAGTGTTAAAAAGTTGTTTTAATTTTAAAAACAATACCTTTTTTTAAAAAAACCCTATATCGTAGTTTGCCATAACTGGTGATAAATCCCATCTTCGTAGCAGGGAAACATTACAGTAAGGCCCCGCATCTCGGTGTCCCGCTTTTCGGCGTTCCGCTAATACAGCACCAGCAGGGCGATCAGCTGGAGGGGGGGCTGGAGCTCCCCGCAGTCCAGCTGATTGCGCCAGAGGAGGGGAAGATCAGCTGAAGCATGCTACAGCTGATCTTCTCCTCCTTGGGGGCGATCAGACTCCCGCACTTCTGCTGAGAAGGGGAAGATCTGATCTTCTCCTCCTCTGGTGCGATCAGTGGGTTAGGTTCCAGACCTCTGCTCTACAGCTGACGGTTTTCACTTTCCGACGGGAGTCTGGAACCTAACCTGCCGTATGAGTGGGGCCCTACTGTATACCCAAACTTCTGTTATATGCTTTCTCTCCTCCCTATGCCTAAAATGAACTCAATTGGCTTGAGAATGAAAACTTCCTCCAATACACACATAAGGAATCAATTAACTTGCAAAAATATAGCAGAACCACATTTGATTTCTTTTCTTCCAGATAAATGGAAAGCTATACTGATAGTCACATATAATGAATAATAAAGTGTGTATATAGCATTGCATTCCCCCTTTACGTAATTATTATATATAGCAGCATGTAATGTGGTAATGCCCTAATCCAGAAGATAACTGGGGGATGTAAGACTCCATCCAACCTTCGACTGCTGTTATGTAACACCAGGTCTGTAGTTCAGAAAACATCACTCATCCACGATCTTATTCTGGATGAGCATGCAGACCTGGCGTGCATTACGGAGACCTGGCTGGACAAGGCCTCGGCTCCTATACTTGAGGCCATGTGTCCAGCGGGTTTCCAATATGCACAGCAGCCGAGGATTGGTAGGCGGGGAGGGGAAGTGGCAGTTATTTATCGAGAGTCCTTGGTTTTCGCCAGACCTCCTCTCCACGAGACCAAGTTTGTTGATTGTATGTACTGGAGGTTGGGACCAAAGGGCAGTTTAGGAATTCTGCTCGTGTACCGCCCACCCCGCTGCACGGCAGACTCCCTGGCCGAGGTGCTCGAGGTGGTTGCGGCTGTACGGTTGTTTACCCCGAACTTATTGGTTTTGGGGGATTTCAACGTGCATGCCGAGGCCATTCTCACTGGAGCCCCTCGGGATTTCATTGAAACCATGACTTCATGGGAACTGCACCTAAGTAATATGGGTCCCACCCATGTAGCCGGCCATACCATTGACCTTGTATTTGTCGCGGGAGAGAAGGAAAGTGATCTGAATATAAGGACTGTCTCTTCTAGCCCTGTGTCATGGTCAGATCACTACCTGGTGAAATTGGATCTCTCTGTGCCACACACACTCCGCAGGGGACAAGGACCTATTAGGATGGTCCGCCCCAGATGCATGATGGAGCCTATTGGATTCCTGAATGCGCTGGGTGATCTGGAGCTAACTGAAGGCCACCCGGTCGAAGCCCTGGTGATGGAGTGGAATAGGGAGATCACTAGGGCAATAGACCGGGTGGCACCGAAACGTCCTCTTCTCCTGAATAGAACTCAGACTGCACCCTGGTATACACCACGGTTACGCAGTCTGAGACAGGAAGTGAGACGACTAGAGCGCCGATGGCGGAAATCGTGTACTGAAGGTGATCGGACACTGGTTAGAGCAGCAATAGCGGCCTACCAGCGGGCAACAAAGGCAGCAAAGAGACAATTCTTTGCTGCCTCTATTGCGTCGGCAGAGTGCTGTCCCAGGAGGCTGTTCCAAGTGGTCCGAAGCCTGGTCGGTCCAGTAGCGCAGGAACCTATGGAACAATCAAAAGCCTCCTGTGACACATTTGTTAAACACTCTGCCGATAAAATCGAGCACCTAAAGGACAAGATTCCGTACGTCGTGGTTACAAGTAGTGGTCCAGAGGCGGCCTGTGGCAATTCGGTCTGCTGGGATCGGTTTCAGTCTCTTCTCTCTGATGAAGTGGACAAGGTGCTCTCTACTGTAAAACCAACCACTTGCTTACTTGATCCTTGCCCTTCATGGCTCGTTATGAGCTGTAAAGAGAGACTGGGCAATGGGATCAAGGCAATGGTAAATGCATCCTTGGAGGAGGGTGTAATGCCATTAGCCCTCAAGGAGGCAGTGATAAGACCTAGTCTGAAAAAGCCCTCCTTGGACCCCCAAGATTTAAACAACTTTCACCCAGTCTCCAATTTACCGTTCTTGGGCAAGGTGATTGAGCGTGTGGTGGCAAAGCAGCTACAGACACTCTTGGAGGAAGCAGATTATTTAGATCCTTTCCAGTCGGGCTTCAGGACTGGACACGGAACTGAAACAGCCTTGGTCGCTCTGGTGGATGATATGAGGAGGGCGTTGGATAGGGGAGAACATACCTTCCTCGTCCTCCTGGACCTCTCAGCGGCTTTCAATACCGTCGACCACGGTATCCTGTTGAGTCACCTGGAGGGACTGGGAATAGGAGGCACTGTTTTACAGTGGTTCCGTTCCTATCTCTCCGGTAGATATCAACGGGTAGTGTTGGGAGATGAGGTTTCAGACCCTTGGCCCCTCAACTGTGGTGTGCCACAGGGTTCTATCCTCTCTCCCATGCTATTTAACATTTATATGAAACCGCTGGGAGCCATCATCAGGAGTTTTGGGCTGCAGTGTCACCAATATGCGGATGACACGCAGCTCTATCTCTCATTTAAATCTTCACCAGAGTTGGCTGTGGATACCTTGTCCAAGTGCCTGGAGTCCGTAAGTGGATGGATGGGAGAGAACAGGCTGAAGCTGAACCCCGATAAGACCGAGGTATTACTAGTGGGGGACAAGGGAAGGTTGGGTGATTCTGACCTGATACTTAATGGGGTGAGTTTGCCCCTGAAGGACCAGGTCCGCAGTCTCGGGGTCATCTTGGACTCCCAGCTGTCTATGGAGGCTCAGGTTTCTGCAGTGAGCCGGGCAGCTTGGTACCAACTTCATCAAGTGCAGAGGCTGCGACCCTATCTTCCCATACATCTGCTCCCACGAGTGATACATGCCCTGATCTCCTCTCGATTAGACTACTGTAATGCGTTCTACGTGGGGTTACCCTTGAAGACGGTCCGGAAACTCCAGCTGGTACAAAATGCGGCGGCACGCTTAATAAAGCAGACCCGCCGCCGCGATCACATCACCCCAGTGTTGATTGAATTACACTGGTTGCCAGTTGTATACCGGGCCCAATTCAAGGTGTTGGTTTTAACCTTTAAAACCCTATACGGTTCCGGCCCAGTTTATCTGATGGAGCGCCTCCAGTATCACCAAATATGCTGCCAAACAAGATCAGCCTCACAAGACCTTCTCTCGGTCCCACCGACTAAGACAACTAGGTTGGTGCGGACCAGGGAGAGGGCTTTTTCGATCGTGGCCCCCACCCTCTGGAACTTACTTCCCTTTGACCTTCGGCATGCCCCCTCCCTGTTGACTTTTTGCCGAGCCTTGAAGACCTGGCTCTTCAGGCAGGCCTATGGGATCTCTGGGGTGGGTTAGGTTTTACACTGTATTAATGTAAGATGGTCTTCAGATGAGATGTTATGATATTAATAATGTGATGATTATGTATATGAGTAGATTGTATTTTATATTGTATTTTATATTGTAAGTCACCCAGAGTGTCCGTTCAGTCGGACAGATGGGCGTCTGCTAAATAAAATTTTATTATTATTATTATTATTATTATTATTATTATGTGAAAGATTGGTTCCATTTTTTGTGTGTGGCTACATTCTCCATGTCTTTGGATCATAACAAGTAATCTGATCAATGATCTGATATACATTCCCTAAACCAGAAGGGAGAACAACTGCTTGCCTTTGTTTTGTTTTTTTAAGTGTTAAATAAATCTTCCAGCAGTTTCACCCATTTCTATTTTTTTAAAAGGTTACAAGGTATCACAAATGTCTTATTAAGTAATTACTATTTTTTATTATTATTTTTTTTGTGTACTGATAAAACTATAATTTATTCCTGGATCCTTTCTGTATGAACTTGGAAGCAAGTTGTATTGGTGATTCTGATTGATCAAACATTCAATAAACATGCTTAGGATTGCAATCCTCTAGTGTTTAGTATGCATCTGTTATCCTGATCTGCAGCAATGATACATTAAAAAAATGGCTATTTAAAATGTGATCCTGCCAATTTCTTAGCTTTTCCCAAGGTAAGCAAAGTTTCAGACATAACAAGATGGGTCAGTCTTAGTTGCTTTGAAGTATTTAGAGTCTGCCAAACCATAGGCATGTGTTATCTTATTCCCAAGTGTCACCTATGCAGATGTTTCAAAGTGACCTGTTTTGCTCCAGCAATTATGTAGCACAACCATGTAGTCCAGATACAGCTTCCAGATGGGCATGTTGAGCTCCTTTTCTGCTATTAAATATGAACCATTTCTCATATTAGCCAACACCATTGTGAAAGAGGTATAACTTGTGAAATCTGCAAGCAAGAAGAGAAAACATGGCAAAAAATGTATTTTGATGAAGGTTTTCCCCTCCTCCCTCAGTCTCCTGAATATAGGTGAAGTCAATAAAATCTCATTTCTATAACATTGCATGCAAAATCAGTCAACATGAGTATCAAATTATATTTTGATAGGTTTTAAGTAATTAACATACTCAGAGGTCCAAGCTTATAATTCTATAATAAAACATTATGTTCTGTGCATATTATTTCCATTCCATGGTAGATTCCATGCATAAAACTTCACAGCTACCTTATAAAACAGGGATGCGGAATCTGTAACCCTACAGATGTTGCTGGACTCCAAGAGCTATCAGCCCCAACCAGCAAGGCCAATGGTCAAGGATTATAGATGTTGTAGTCCAACATTTGGAGGACCACAGATTTCCTATCATTGCTATAATAGATGGTTCATGCCAGCAGGGTAAAAAAAAAAATCTAACAACTATAGGAATCAAAACTGGTATGCTTTATTAACATAAGGAGTAAAAATGGAAACTAAGATAGGGTGTTCTGATTAGATGACTTAAGACCATTTAAAAAAAAAGATGTCTCAAACTGAACAGCATGGGGATTTACTTTATTGAACAAATTCTCTACTTTAGTGACCTTTAGTCTTTATTTCTGATAATGTCTGAGCAGTTCAAGAACAAGTGATTTTAATTGGTGCACATGTACAGGAAAAATCTATTAATGTCATAAGTGCCCCCTTGTTCCTATGCTACGATTTGGGTTGATTGTTTTGCCACTCATTCAACAGAAGTCACTCCACTGGATGCAGCCTTCCCATAAAGACAGATTTGCACATAGAGGTCTTAATTCAAAGAAAGGTAGTTGCATTAAGTCCCATTGAAATGAAGTAGAAACTAGCTGATTCTTTTATAGAAGGAAGATGCTGATGAACCTTCACAACTAGTAGTTGTAAAGGGATAGAAACAGCTGTTTCTTTGAACTATGTATTCATACATATCTTACAAGTAGGACTTTCAGCAAAATCTTTCAGTGTGGAAAACTCCCAGTCACTTCCTTCCATTCCCCATCTCCCCAGTTTTCTACACACACACTCCAAAAGTCAACCAGCATTCCATGCACAATGAGCATGCTGCTTTGGGATTTTCCCCAAAAAATATCTTTGTGTACTTTTGCAAATCTCAACATTCTCCCATGGTCCCTGATACCTCCCTGTTGTGCATGGGTGGTGCTGTTTTGACTAAAACAGGATTGGCACTAACAGCATGCACATCAGAAACAGAGAGAATGATACCTGCATTCAGGCTACATTACTATATAGTCTCCCCTCATTTTATTCTTACAATGCCCACCTCCCTGGAAATAAATACAATAAATTGAAATCCTATCCACACCAGCTTGGCAGTAAACCCCACAGGACTTCATGGGACTTCCTTCTCAGTAAGCATGCACTGGACTGCACCATTAGTGTAGCACAAGGGCTAATGCTAAGTAATGCTAAATGTAACAAGTACAGTAGGGCCCCACTCATACGGTGGGTTACGTTCCGGACCCCCACTGTAAAGTGAAAACCGCTGTAAAGCGGAACCCATTGAATAGAATGGCGCGCAATGCCCGAAAACCGCCATAAAAGCAGAACAAGTGCTGTATGAGTGGGGCTTTAGTCTAATTGCATCTAATTGAGACCGCTGTATTAGCAAATCGCTGTAAAGCGGGGCCCCTACTCTAATGCTAAATGTGCCTCTTCGTTTGATTCTTTAGATAAATGCAAATACCAGCTGCAGGAACCCCAATCAGGACTGGGACTTCAAGTGGGGAGGGAGTGTTTAACCCTCTCTCCCCTGCTGACAGAAATCCCTCCATTCAAAGATGTTATTTGTATTGGGAGGGAAGTTTAGAGTCTGAGCTGGAAATCAGGAAGTCCTTGGAATCAATTTCACCTGTGCCATAAATTTATTAGGTAGTATTAAACTACACATTATCTCTCAGCCTTCCCCAACCTCACATGCAAGAGGAGGATAACACTACTGACCTCCTCTATATAAGTTGTTGTAGGGAGTAATGTGATGCACTTTGAACACATGAAAGCACTAAATAACAAGTGATGCATATTAATACAGTATTATTTAACACTATCCAAAGATCTTCATTGCTGAGCAAGGTAAGAAAATGTTTAAAAAGGAGAAACTCAGTGGCCTTGAATATCTTATCGCCATACAAAGGCACCGTGTTAATTAAAGGCACGTATTGCTCTTCTACAGCATGCCTGATAAACACAGAAGCACAGAGGCTCCTAAAATGCCGGTTTCAGAGACCATCAGGGTTATTTTCTGAGTGGCACGTTTCTAAACATTTAATCACTGATTTGAATATATGTCAACACATTCTGCTGGTGTGCTATAAAATGTGTCAACAGCAAAAAAAAATTGGTGACATGCTTAGGACACGGAGCTTTTGTGCTAACATATTGTAATAATACAATTTTAAAAGATTATCTTCTGTTTAGCTATAATTAATCTTTTCAGCCATCCATACAATGTGACACCTCCTGAAGCAAAAAAACCAAAAACCAAAGTACTATTTAATGTTAACTTTCATTGCTTTTCAAGCCTTGTTGATTTAAAAATCCTAAAATGTAACACACAATAAATTTTGCAATTAGGAGAAAAAAATGTTCATTAGCACTATTTATTTCCCCTTTTCCTCAGTTAATAAAATTACTTAACTCTAAACCTCTAAGCGAAAAGAAGCCCTGGGAATACTGCAAGCCTCAGAGGATTAATTTCACTTCCATGAAATGAAATTTTATTCCCAAATCATTTAACCTTTGACTTTTCATAACTAGACATACAGCCCTTGAACTGTGATTTAGTGATGCTGCTCAAAGGTGGTGCAACAATCCTGTCATGCATGGGATATTAACAGCTTTCACTCCCATGCAAGTTGAAGAACTGATGGTTGAAACTCAGTCTTTAATTTTTTAATAGGAAAGTCCTGACATTCCACAATGGAATATTACTATTTGCTTGTAGCATCGGCTTATATGAACCCTAAATATGCACAACTCCATCTGCACATATTCATTATCCCCTTTACTGTTACCCATCTTCCTTGTCTTCCTTCCCCCTCCCTCTGTTGTACTAAATGTTTTTGGTCAGAGACCTGCCCTTTCCCCCCCATTCTATCTTACTCTGTGAACTGCCGTATATATATTGATGGCATTATATAAAGAATAATAAATAGCTTTTGTTGCATTTTAACAAGGGGAAAAGAAATATATAATGATGAAAAATAATGCACATTCTTTGGCATCACTTACATAACCACCAAAAACACAAAAGACAAATCAATCAGTGGAGACTGGTGGCTCTGATGTTAATGGGCAGTGAATCTGCTCTGGGTTTAGTCTGAACTTTGAAGGAGCTGTCCAAGGTGCACCTTGGACAGCTCCTTGAAAGTTCAGACTAAAACCCAGAGCAGATTCACTGCCCCACTGACATCAGAGCCACCAGCCTTCACTGAAATCAATCCAATCTGCTGGGACAATACAACATGATTTGACTATTCCAGTCATCACTGTTGGATTCCTCCTGGCAGAACAGACGTAAAATGCTCTAAATTTATTGATTCGTGAACCTCTTCTCCCATTGACACTGGGTTGTTGTGTCCAGTGTTGGCTTTGCCTTAGTGACACCTGGTTACCACTGATCTCCCTTACTATAGCCCTTTGTGCTATATCCAATTCTGTTTCAGAGAATCTCCCCAAGTTTCAGGGCAGTTTTTTTTGGGGGGGGGGGACTTACGCAGGTAGGTGGAAGTCGGCAAAAATCGGCTGCCCCAACTTTTGCAAGGTTGTGATCACTAAATTTAATACTTGCTCAGTATCTTCTTTCAAACATATACATTTAATTATGGTACAACGGATTGCTGCTTTCTATGTAAGCGTCCAGTTTGTTGTCCTGGTTTGTTGTTCTTGAAGTTGATTCTTTTATTGCAGTTTTGGTCCCAGCATTTCTAACAAGCAGGGTACCTTTTGATTTTCTACTGAATGCTCATCTGGCCAGTTGTCAATTCTGAGGAGCAGTAAAATGCTGGCTCTGTCCAGGCATACTTCATCTCTGGGTCCTGAACCAAGTTAGGACTGAGCCTCAGAGTCTCATATTCCCTCCATGCCCCCACCTTCCACTACTGCAGGAAAAAGTGAACAAATGAGGTTTTATCTCGCAATGTCAGGGAACAGGACTTTGGTTCATCCATTCATACTGAGGGGAGTGGAAGAGGAGTGCACAAAGCACAAGGCCTGTTTCCATCTCCCCTCTAGGGAGGATTGCCTGAAGCAGGCCTAATGAACTGGATTCCATTAACATAGCATTTCAGATAAAGGAATGGACTTTGGCCAGGAAAATGGTGGCTGCTTGGATTGAAGTGGAAGAGTAAATTAAGTGGCCCTTTCCCCTGTTGTGTAGTTACAGGAAGCATGCACTGAAAGGGATCATTGTAGGAAGATCCAGTACATTAAACAAGAATTTGTTTCCACTGAGGGCCACATTCCCTCAAGGATAATTTGTGTGTGGGAGGGGGTGCTGGTGGTGGGTGGGAACAGACAGACACACTCTTTTGATCATCCCTACCCCATACTCTCTTTATCTGTATCCAGGTATTCACCTGGACACTTGCAGAATAAGACCAAGGCTGGGGCAGGGCATATTCCTAAGCTCTTTATATTAGGGGTTCCCAAAAGATAGTCCAGGGACACCAGTAGTCTGTGAGTTTCATTCAAGTGATGTGTGGGTGGCAACTCTGAGGAACAGTGGAGCTATATGTGTGTGAAGAATGGTGTGTCTGTGTGTGTATGTGTCTTTGTGTGTGTAGACTGGGTGCAGCGGCTGCTCTGTCATTCTTAGAACTCAGCAATCTGCCCAGAAGGTGAGCAGGATGGCCCAGAACTGATTCAGGAGGAGAGGCTATGCCTTCCTCAGAGGAATAAAACCACAGCTGGCAGCAAGACTGAGGAAGATCTCAAGCAGGAACACAGGGTGACAAGGACCTTAAAAGGAGTGGAGAGTCAATACACGGAAATGAAGCAAGCATTGAGGAAGAGGGGAAGATGCTGAGAGAGTGCATGCATAGGAAAAAGTGACTCAGAGTGGGAGTTGTCAGTTTTTAATTGATTTGTAATTGTATTTTTATTACTTCTCATATTTCATATTGTATTCTATTGCATTAAAATTTGAATTCCATTTTTTTAAAAAAAACAACTTTAGAATCTACAACAATGCATTATAATTGCTAAATAGGAAAATCATTAAGTGGTTCGCCAAGACCCTCAGTAATTTTTGAGTGGTGGTGGGGGCATTGGAAACCTTTAGATCTTTGCACAATTATCATGAAGCTATGAAGGGTTCTTTAATGTGCTTAGGAATTGTCCCTGTGATTCAAAACCTTGATAAGCCAGGGTTCCTGATCACAGGCAGGTTTCAAAGTGTGTTCACTTGAACATGTTTACCCAAATTCTTTAGGCTGTGAAGACCTGAAGAGCAGTCAGCAAACCCAGGGATTGCCTGAGTGGCCCTGCCCTTGGTTTCACTCTTCACATATTCAGGCAAATGTCTGAACATGACTTTTATCTCTTAAGAATCTTGAGAGAAAGAGGAAAGCAGAGGCCATGATGCCCTTAAATTAATATCATTCTTAAATTTATATAGACATCCATACGCAGACACACATCCACACATTCTGTTATCTCTCCCTCTATCTTTTCCCTTCTCTCCCTTTCTCCCTCCTTCACCCCATGCAGCAATTCAGCTTAGGGAAAAAACCTCCCATTGCTGCCAATGGGAGTTTTTTCACTAAGCCTAAATGCCATATGGAGTCAGGGGAAGGTTTTAAGCTAGGTGTGGGGACATTTTGGCCCTCCAGATGTTGTTAAACTACAACTCCCATCAGCCCCAACAACCACAGCCAACGGCCAGAGTTGAAGGGGGTTGTAGTTCAGCAACATCTAGAGGACCAGATTTCCCACACCTGGTTTAAACTGTTAAGGTATCCAGTGAGTCAAAATCAGTACATATCTTACCTGCATGCAGACAAAGAACAAAACCCTTCCCTATGGTATGCATTGGCACCTTCTCTTTTAATACATTAAATCAGAGTCAAAAACTGAACAGTTTCTTTCACCACCACTTGCAGAAAGTGCTTTCTACAACAAGAAACAACTGATGGCATAAAAAAGCAAAGCTTAGTATCCGTTACTGCGTTAATATTATGTTTTTTCGTACACATATATTGCCTCCATGTAGGAAAAGATGGGTACAGTGTATGTACACACACACACACACACACTCCCCATTAACGCCATTGTCTAAAATTAGATTGTAAGACTTTTGTACCTGTCGTAATAAATAATAATGAAAACATAGGATACGTCAAAAAGGCATGTGTCCATTTTGCTGCATGCACATATGATGGAAAGCATAATTATCTATTCGCCTGTGCATTATTTCCAATCAAGAACCTGTTCAGCCTCTGGCACCAGCATTGCCATCCACAAGCCTTTTAGATTTGGACCCCAGGTAATATTCTAATTCCTACCACAAACTAGGCATTCCCTGTGGTTACGAGCTCAGCTGTTTGCTCTCTCTCTTTAATTCAACATAGTTTGACTTTTATGGCAAACCCATAAAAGGAACAACTTTTATGAAACGTAACATGCTTGTGATGTACTCCCTCTCCCCACCCCAGATAAACATGAAATCAAAGAATTACAAAAAAAATCAAGTTGAGGAGCTGAAGCAGCAATCCCCAGTTGCACTGATTATCATAAAAGGTAATAATGTTTGGTGTGTATGTGGGACATAAAAAACCCCCAAACTCTTAAAATGTGTTTAATTAAAGGGAGATCCTCACAGCGTGAAATGAGAGCACGTGTTCCTTGAAAAGCAATTTTAATTTTATAGCATACTCTTAGCTAATTACAACATCAAGCTTGGGAGCTGCAGTTATAAAAAGAGACATGGGAGAGACAGTTGTACACAGAAGAGAAATTATGTCTGTACATGGTACTGGGGTGGGGGTGGGGAACGGAAATCTTGGGCGAACACAAATGTGATAAGTGAACACTTCCACCGCAATGCTGCTCAATAGATGGCTGCATGGATGCTTAGTAGATGACACTTTGCCCCTTGCTTCATGGCTGAAGCATGGAAAAATGATGGCCATCTGTTGTTATATTTGCAGATATCCTCATCCTTATCGCTAGGAAAATGATAACAATGCCACTCTTGTGGAAGCTACAAGAAACATGCACAAGAAACTGACTGTTTGGATCAGATATTTTCAGAGAAGCTGAACCAAAGCTGTGGGAAGTGTGTGTGTGTGTGTTCGTGTTCTGCTTGCCTACACAATCTAATTTTAATTCAAGAATACTGTATAGGGTATGAAGAATGGTGACTAATGCCAGGAGAAAAAGAAAGCCCTGGGATGACAAACGGAATACTCACAATCCTCAGGAAGGAGTTTAAAATAACCTGGTGTAGGTTTTAAATTTTCCCTAAGTTGAGTTTAGCATCCTACCATTTACCTTTAAAAAAAAATAAAAAACTCCATTAACATTTCTTTTGTGGCAGCCTCTGCTGAGAACCTATTGTGAATTTGGGCAATTAGGACTTTTGTTCCATCTGTCCCTCCCCTCAGTCAATACTATAGCATCAAAGGAAGCCAATTCAGCTTTAAGTTGGCTCCAGCTCTAAAATCCAAACTAAAAAAAAAGATGTTAGAATCCAGCACTGTTGTCTGTGTAAAGATTTTTTTAAGCAATTTTTAATATATATATATATATATATATGCTGTTTCAGGCATGTACAGTTCTTAAAATAATTGGTTTTAAACCTCCCACTCAAAACTCACAAGTGAGATCACAGTAATATACTCTGGGATAAGTTGGTTGTCTCTTTCTAAATCCAAACTAAATAGATGTTAAAAATCATTACCACCATGTGTCAAAGGCCAACTACAGCTATTATCGGAAAGACACAGCTTTGGGTTTCTTGGATTCTGGAAATAATCTTTAAAGCTTCTGTATTAGTCAAGGCATGGTCATTCATAATATTTCACAACAATAAAAGTAGGACAATCCAGAGTTCAGAGCCAGTTTATACAATGAACAGAACCAAGTGCAAAGCTTATCCTAGAGACTGTACCATTTCAGGCTACAGGAGGGGAGTTGAAGGGTTGAATTGTTCCCCTCTGGAAAAAAAATCCTGGTCATAATTTGTTGTTGCTGTTGTTATGTGCCTTCAAGTCGATTACGACTTATGGCGACCCTATGAATCAGCGACCTCCAATAGCATCTGTCATGAACCACCCAGTTCAGATCTTGTAAGTTCAGGTCTGTGGCTTCCTTTATAGAATCAATCCATCTCTTGTTTGGCCTTCCTCTTTTTCTACTCCCTTCTGTTTTTCCCAGCATTATTGTCTTTTCTAGTGAATAATGTCTTCTTATGATGTGTCCAAAGTATGATAACCTCAGTTTCATCATTTTAGCTTAGAATAAATTAAACCAGAACTACCATTACAACATCCATTTGTCTTTCTTATGGTCCATGGTATCCACAAAACTCTTCTCCAACACTACAACTCAAATGAGTTGATTTTTCTCTTATCCACTTTTTTCACTGTCCAACTTTCACATCCATACATAGAGATCGAGAATACCATGGTCTGAATGATCCTGACTTTAGTGTTCAGTGATACATCTTTGCATTTGAGGACCTTTTCTAGTGCTCTCATAGCTGCCCTCTCCAGTCCTACCTTCTTCTGATTTCTTGACTATTGTCTCCATTGTGCTTAATGACTGTGCTGAGGTATTGATAATCCTTGACAAGTTCAATGTCCTCGTTGCCAACTTTAAATAGGCATATTAAAAAGAAAACTAGACTGAACCCTTATCCTAGGCATGCTAGTTTGCTATATGAGAGTATTTGCTGATTTTGTGAGACTGCATTCAAATATTCAATCTTCAACCTGCAGCAATTATTTCTACACCACACAGAATAGAGGATGGTACAAGATGGCCAACTCAGCACACAAATGGCAGCATTTACCCTTTGGGCAGGTGTGTGCAGGTGGGGAGAGGGGAAGGCAGACAACAAGCAAAATCCCACCTTCTTCCTGACATGACTAGACCAGAGAAATGACTGATTTGTGAGGAAAAATTAAAAACAGGAGTGCCTGCTCAGGAGGTGGAGGTTGGGAACTATGGGTTGTAGGATTAGAAAGGACAGCAACACATGATGCATCTGGGGCAGAGAATGGCTGTGGGTGATGGCTCAAGGATGGAGCTTGATGGGACATGGGATGGAAAGTAATAGCAAAAACATTCAAGCCAAGAAGAAACTGACATGCTCTTTGGCTTTTGATCTAACTCCTTCCTCCGGAGCACCTGAAAAAAAACCCTACAACATCAGGTCAAGCCCTAATGAAGAGATGAGAGAAGGTATGAAATGGAAATTGACTGCCTTCAAGTCGATTCCAACTTATGGCGACCCTAAGAATAGGGTTTTCATGGTAAGCGGTATTCAGGGATGGTTTACCATTGCCTTCTTTTTTTTTTTTTTTTACAATAATTTTTATTCAAATTTTCATAAAACATACAAAACAAAATCATAAAACATTCAAAGACAAAAAACAAAACAAAACAAAAATGATTAAACAAAAAAATAAAATGTTGACTTCCCATTTGTCGCAGATCAAATCAGTTATAGGTCTACAATATATAACAATCCTGTCTCTTAAATTATATTATAAAATCACTTTCCTCCAGTAGTTATCTTAATTAATCATCAAATCTCATAAACATTACTTTATTCTTTCCACAAAAAGTCAAAGAGAGGTTTCAATTCTTTAAGAAATATATCTATCAATTTTTCTCCAAATAAACATGTCGATTAATCCATCTCAATAATAATAATAATCTTATTGTCATAACCATAGTCCAAATAAACATTTCGATTAATCCATCTCATCAAAATCTGTTAGGTCCAATAATTTCAATAGCCATTATTCCATTATCCATATTAATTCCATCTTCCATCTTCAATAGTCCTGTTAAGTCCAGTAACTTCAGTGTCCAATCTTCCATTATCAGTATTCCATAATAATCTTGCTGTCATAGCCATAGTCATATAATAAGAGTCTGATGGGAATTTCCTCTATCCCAAATATTTTCTTGCCATCAATTCTGAATAAGTTGCTGAAATATTGTTGTAAAGTCATATCTCTGTTCTTTTTTACAGAATGCACTGGCTCATCTCTTGAGAGTTTTTCCATTGTCACATGGCTGCAGTTAATTCCATAGATTTTCTCTATATCAAGCTCCATCACATCATTCCAGTCCAGAAGATTATCCAAGCCATTGATAACTTTATCTCTAATATCTTCATTAATTTCTTCAGAGATAACGTTAAATTCCAAACAGTAGATTTTATTTCTAATATCCATAAACTCCAGATCTTTTTCCAATTCCACATTTGTTCCAATCTCCAGGGCTTGTATCTTCCCTTTATTTTTTCTTTTCTCATCTCTAATCTCATTCTCCTCTCTCACAGGATCCCCTATTTCTTTAAGCTCCTGCGTCATTTTGCTCAGTTCAATTTTCAGCTCCTTACTGCCCTGTCGCAGGGTTTGTTTTGTTATCTCAATCTCATCCATTATTTTCTGAAACATAATTACTTCCAGATTCTCAGCCACTTTCTTGATTGCCATTTTTAAAACCACGAAAACAAAACAAAATAAAAATAAAGAAGAACCACTTCTTATTTCAGCAACAATTGGGTTAATATTCCATCACAGTATAAACAGAGCAACCTGCCTTATCTCTCTATGTTCAAGAATACAAAACAAATTTAGTTCCCAGCATCAAAACAGTTAGTGGCGTCGTGAAGAAGCAGATTCGTCAAAATAAAATAGACCAAAAAGAGAATAGTCCCAGACAATATAATGTTCCTCGGAATAGAAATCCCTCTTCTGTTTATATCTTTAGAATGCACTTCCAGGACAGCTTTTTGCAATAGAAACAGAGATAAGCTGTTAATTTCGTGAATAACAGAGAAGAGTTATAGCTCACCCAGAAGTTCTTTAAAGCTGATTCATTTGACGAATCTCTTTTTGCTGCAACAATTTAAACCAAGTAAAAAAAATAATAGAAAGAAGGGTGCTTGCCTGTTAGTCCATTTTCTCTTTGAAGAAAAGATAAACGTATCGCATTAATCAGATAGAGCTTGTTCGGAAGTCCGTCCGGCATTGCTGGCTGGACCTTTTCTCATAAATTAATGAAATCCAGTCCTCCCAACAAAAACAGGTTTTTGAGGTTGATCTCTACGTTTCTCCCTGCCCGGGAGAAATTTCATCAGTCAAAAAAAAAATGTTCTGACTGATTTATATCTGAATAAGCTTCTTCTGCGGCGGGAGCCCGTCTCAAAAGCAGGCACAAGCGAAGTCACCCTTCCCGGAAGTCTCGGTTTACCATTCCTTCTTGAGGCTGAGAGGCAGTGACTGGCCCAAGGCCACCCAGTGAGCTTCATGGCTGTGTGGGGATTCGAACCCTGGTCTCCCAGGTCGTAGTCCAGCACCTTAACCACTACACCACACCACACCAGAGCGGAAGATGCTGCATTATGTGCAACAACTAGGGTTTTATCCCCCTGGTTCTCCATTCCCTAGAGGTTGTCCGGCAAAGACATTGCCATTATCGCACAATTACATGAGCTGGCAAAAACTGGGGGCACACCTCAATTTCCTTATTAAGGGACAACCTTATTATGCATACATATCTATTTTGTATTGCGCTGGTGGCAGTGAAGTCCCTGGCACCGATTGGCTGAGTTGCTATCGTATCACAGAGCATCTCTTCACATTCCAACTGCTTGAAACAAAATATGTATTCAACTGCTGTGATGGAAAGTAAAGTTGCTGGAATTAAAACCTCACAAACTGACAGGAGTTGCTTTTCTCAGGCTGAACATCAAGAAAAAAAATCCAAGGAGGTAAGGAAGCTAAGAAACAGGGAGTCCAGAAACAAGGAAGGGTGTCACAGACTGAGAGGCAGAGGAGACAAGGAATTGAGGCTACTGAGAAAGGGCTCAACCTTACAGCAATGAAAATCAAGAAAGACTATGATGTTTATTGTCATTGCAGTAATGAGTCCTGCAAACTCTGAGGAATCAAAAGGGGGCTAAGAAACACTGACCAAAGGAAGTGGTGAGGGTACTAAATGTCACTTTCTTACTTGAATAACCACCCAATTTATTGGATGCAGGCTTCTAATATTAAGCAAAAGACACGGACCCAGTCTTTGTCGTGAGCTCCAGCGCATCAGAAGAATCTATCAAAGCTGAGTAAGTACACCAAGATGTACAAGCTGAACTTTAGATGGTGCATGGACATCACCAACTAGTTCAGGACAAATTCAGAAGATGGTCATGCTAACTAAAGTAACAGTAATAGACCAAGTTCAAGAGAAAGAATGTATTTTTGTTCCCATCACTCTGCCCTATCCTAACACTGAAGGAATATATCAGAAACATGTGATTTGGTTTCAAGTAGCATCTACCCTGTTAAAACAAAAAGGATCTGCCCTGAAGAAATTGCACTATAAACCTTGAAATTTTACAAGCAAAGTTTATATCAATTCTTTAGAAGCGCTTTGTGTTTATTTAAAATACACTAAATAAATATCAGCACAAAATTGCATGCAGCTGCTAGATAGTCTACAATGAGTTTCCGCCGGGCCGTGAAGACCTGGCTCTTCAGGCAGGCCTTTGGGGTGGGCTAGATTTTACCATTATCGCTTTTAGATTTTAATGTTATTGTATTGGTGTGTCATTTTGTGTTATTTTGTTCATTTTGTACGTCGCCCAGAGTGGCTGGATGGCCAGCCAGATGGGTGACAAAGAAATCCAATAAATTAAATTAAATTAAATTCCCAAACCATTATAATAAACAAAGTGGGCCCATGGCAATAATCCCACCAACCCACAAGGAAGTTGCCATCCAATTCCGTCTTGTCCGACAAGCTGGACAAAATTAAACTGCTCCTAAATTACTTGTAATGTTTTAAAAACTGAGACTACAATGCTCCAAAAAAGTTCACTCTTAATATCATAAAAGAAAGCAATGGTTTGAGAAGGCTGGTTTTGGTACCCTTAGAAGGAAGAAATGAAATAAATAAAAATAACCAACACAGAACAGGAAATGAATTCAAAATAGTATACAGGAGAAAATACTGAAGAAGCTTGAACTGAGAGGTTGAACTCCTCCTCCAAGACAATGTTTGCATATTTGACTTACATTGGTTAGAATAATAAAAAGAACACATGAAATGCTCTTCCAGAAGCTACGTAGGTGGCAGGATCAAAGAAAGCCTTCTCCCCAGAAAGGAACTGGAGAGAAAGTTTCTGAACACATGTTTCTGAGAGGAGCTATAAAATGCCTAAATGCTTATGAATCTTGTGGATGTTCAAGGAGTCACAAGCGGCACACTGAATACAAAGTAAGCCTTCTTCATCCTCATGTTGGAATTCTTGCCTAGCTATGGCCTTACAGTTTCCTCCTGACCTTTTCTCATCTGTAGATGTTACATGGTTGTTAAGATTTGGGCAGCTACAGTTTTGAAAATAATGCAAAATGCTCAATACACATGGAATGTCTGAGCTTTTCTCAAGTGGATCTGTAAATCAACTTTACTTAGTGTTTCACAAAGGATACAGAATTGTGCATGTCATTTTAAGCTTGATGGAGTTTCAATTGTCTGCCCTTCTGCTATGAAAAACTCAGTGGGTATACTTTCTTGGCTTCTACACCAAATTGCCTACGATCATACATACGACTAGAGATGGGGAAATTGACTCTCCAGATGTTGCTGGACTACAACTCCTATCATAGCTGACCACTGGCCACGCTGGCTGGGGCTGGTGAAAGCTGGAGTCCAGCAACATCCAGAAAGACAGCTTCACATTTGCTCCTGCATACCCCATCACCCTATGTATTTCAAGTCTAAGATAACTGGGCCTGAAGCAGTTAAGGAGCTGTGATCCCATGCCTTACTTTCAGCAATTCTAGCATGGTCTTAACACATACTTTGGGAAATCCCAAGTCTTGAGTACTTATACATTAGTTCCTAATAAGACAAATAAATAAATAAATAAATTTAATTTATGCGTCGCCTATCTGACCAATGGCCACTCTAGGCGACTTACATGTGAAAAATTAAAACACAATACAATAATACAAAATACAAAATAGAACAGTGCGACAGCAAAAGCAATAATAATACAGGGCATGAGGCATTTAATTATAGCATTCAGCCCTCCCCGGAAATCCCGAAGGCCTGTTGAAAGAGCCAGGTCTTTAAGGCTTTTCGGAAGACATTTAGGGAAGAGGCGTGCCGTAGATCTTGTGGGAGGGAGTTCCAGAAGGTGGGGGCCGCCACTAAGAAAGCCCTCTCTCTAGTTCCCGCCAATCTAGCTGTTTTTGTTGGCGGGATTGAGAGAAGGCCCTGTGTGGCTGATCGAGATCAAGACAAGAACCCATCTCCTCAACACATACACTGCTCAAATACAGAGCTTGGAAGATTCCGTTTAAAAAGTAATAAATTACAGTTAAAATTACATGGCCCAAAAAAGTAATAATTACCGTTACAATTACAATTGCTCTGAAAGTAACTGATTACTTTGCTTTTTCTCAAAAGTAATCACTACAATTACATTTCGATTTCTTTTTTTAAAAAAAATGCCTACAAGGTGCTGGCCTTGGCTGCTGCACACCTAAGTAGCCTAAAACAACATTAAAAATAAACACACACATACAGAGGCAGTAGAATAATTATTTTTATTCATAAGATAGCAATGGTGGTCTCTCTGCTGGTAAGGGTGGTGGGGAGGGAGGCTGAGGCCACTACTCAGATCTTTGCCCGTCAAACCAAGTGCAACCCTCCCACTCAGCCAGCCAGCATCATCTCTCTCACTTAACCACCTCCCAGACCCTGCCCTGCCCCAACTAAGGGAAACTCACTCAAGCAAACATTTTCCCCTGAGATGCAAAAAAGTTAAAATACTGCAAATGCAGCACAGTAGCCAGAGAGGGTGGTGGAGGCCACTTTGTGTGCCAAGTGCAAACACAGTATTCACACATACACAGAGAGAGAGAGAGAGAGAGAGAGAGAGAGAGAAAGAGAGAGAGAGAGAGAGAGAGAAAGAGAGAGATTGTCATCTTTCACCTCCACCGTTCTTTATCTCTATTCTGCTGTTGTCGCCTTCTCTTCCTTTATCCATGTTCTTGCTCTCCGGCTCCTTTCTCCCACCACTCCATTCTTCTCCACCAGAGTCCATTTTTTTAAACAATTGTTTTCTCCACTCCACCTGGTCTCACTCTCCACCTCCTCCTTCATTGCCTCCTACCCACCCACAGAGCAAGAGGAAAGAGCGATGCTGCACAGAAGCCCAGTTTGAGGCACATGATTTTCATCCACAAATCAGAGGAGCAGAAGACTTCCCCTGCTTCCCCCCCCCAGTAATGCCCAAAAGTAATGCTGGAAACATTACAATTACTGCCCAAAAGTAATAAAATTACTCCTAGTTCTATTACAATCAAAATGTAAAGGAATTACCTACTCGTTCCTCAAAAAAGTAATGAATTACAAGTAATTTGTTACCTGTAACGAATTACTTCCACGCTCTGCTCAAATACCAAGCATTCATGCCCCTGTTTGAGAAACACTGCTTTTTTTGCATGTTGTTCTCTTAATCTTTAATTAACAACTGAAAACAACTTATTGTCACCAGCATGGGTACCCACAAGAGAGGGGCAGTTCCTCCCCTCAGATGAACCAAAATCCCCATTTATTTTTTTAAGAAGAGTATGTTTCTAGCATTTGTAGAACCATGATTATCCAAAATGTTGAACATCACATGGCCCAGAAAAGCAACTTCTCACATGATCTGTGGGACAAATAGAACTATGAGCTGAATCCTTGTTTTTTTAAAACAAGCTATACACGTGCCTAAGGTTTTGCAAGCTCAAAATTCTAGAAAAAGTACCATTTCAATATAGTATGTCTCAAAACATCTCAATATAACAGTTCTATATTATTACAGAGAAGATGAACTATCCCTAATGGAAAATTAACTTTTCCATGTTTTGAAAATGTGTATTGATTGAGAGAATCCTATTATGCAGGAGCTCAGATGGCTTGGAAAGTTTTCACAATTTTTCAATTAACTCTCCTTATACTACATTTTAATTTATTGATTACAAATTAGCATTATTCATCAGGGTTTCAAATATTAGACAACCATCACCATCTCTGACTTTCAGACTAAACATGCTCGTTTCCTCCACCTTTCTTCATACAATTGTGTTCTAGACCCCTCTTTAAATTCCATTGTTCTCTTTTCTAGTTGCTCCTTAAAATTACACAAGAGCCGCATAACTTCACAATGAAAATTCAAACCACTAAACAGACCACAAGAGATTATTTAGGCTTTTACATCTTCTGCCTCACCTGTTAGATTAGACAACATAATCTTCCAACTAACACCACAGAAATGTGGGTATCTGCCTATATTATGTGCACTCCATGACAGATGCTTTCTTCTCAAATGGCCCCAACAACTGTCTCTCATGGAAACAGTACACCTAACATTGCAACAGTGAAAGAGGTAGATAACATTTGGATAGCTGTAATTTAAGTTTGGCTTAATGGGTCACCAGTTTTGCATGTATATTCTAATAATTCACACCAACAACACAATCCTATGATTAGCTACATGCAGATTTGTCCCACACTCATTGAAACCAATGAAACTTGGCATGGGAATATCCTGTACATGGGATTGCTACCTCAATATAGAGACTCTCTATTTAAAAAACAGTATCATGCAAACAGAATCTGGTAGCTTGTTTTAGCCTTCTCTTTCGCTTCATATCCACTTCATATCCACTTTAACAATACAAATGAAACTTTATTCAAACAGAGACATAGTTCACACTGGGCTAGTTGTCATGTAATGCCAAACCATGGTTTAGGATTATGGGAATGAGCCTAGGCAAACCTTGGGCGTTCATGCTTTCCTGTGCCCTCTTCTTCAGAAGAGTAGAGGGGGAAAGCATGTGAGCCCGAGGCTCACTGTGGCTTGTCCCCTTAATGCTAAACCAGCCAGTGTGAACCATCTCTCTTCCTAGTCCTTTCACATTCAGTTTGTCTTCTAAAACAGTTGCCCTCCCTTATATCCTTCCTTTATATTCCCAGTTTATTTATTTTATGTATTTATCAATCATCATCATCATCAACAACAACATCATTTTATGTCACCATCTTCATCACCTCCTCTTGCTTTATCCCCTCAGAGACGGGAAACCTTCCTGCCACCCGCAGACCTTCTGACCAACCAAAAGTCTATGGCATGGCTAGGAGACAGAGCATGCAAATGAGGAGGCACTGTGCAGAACTGAGGCCCATCTAAAAGTGGCCCAAGGCCCACTGCTGAGTCCCAGCCCACTGTCTGAGAAACACTGCATTCCCACATTGGAGCAAAATTCCTCCCAGTTATTCATGTTCCAAAAGTATAAACGTGGATAGAGGTGCATGTCTTAAGTGGCAACACATAATAGTGGACACCTAATATAAACATATGAATGTGGAATGAGTTATCTCATTTTTTGATTGGGTAACCTCCCTGGGACTGGGAATGCTGTTGAATATATCTCGACTTCAGCAAAGCTTTTGACAAAGTGCCCCATGATATTCTGATTAGCAAGCTAGCTAAATGTGGGCTGGATGGAACAACTATCAGATGGATCCACAGTTCACTACAGAATAGTACTCAAAGAGTGCTTATCAATGGTTCCTTCTCAAACTGGGCTTGGTTCTCAGCCCAGTGCTCTTCAACATTTTATAATGACTTTGATGAGGAGGTGCAGGGAATGCTGATCAAATTTGCAGTTGATACAAAATTGGGAGGGAGAGCTAATACCCTGGAAGGAAGAAACAAAATTCAAAGGAATCTTGATAGGCTGGGGCACTGGGCTGAAAACAACAGAACAAAATTTAACAGAGATAAGTGCAAAGTTTCAGACCCCTTTGTACAGCACAATAGAGCTACTAATGCCATGCTATAGCCACTAGCAGGCTGCTTAGGTAACAAGAGACTGAGCCTATAACTCTCTTATGGCAGTGGGTCTCTTCGTTGGATGTTTCTTTGATAGTCACCCTCCCAAGCTATAAGGTATTGTTTGTTTGATTAATATGCGATTATCTTATCTGTGAAAAGTGGGCCAGGAAAAAAACACTATTCCACCTCACCTCCTGTGTTGTTGCTTTTTGCTTAGGGTTATTTTCTATGATAAGGGAAGGAAATTCTGTTTATACTCAGAGACCAGGCTTTAACTCCTAAGAAAAGTGTTAGGGTTCAAAAGTTGAAAGTTGCTGGAAGACCATGCCATTTGCCCTGGAAACCTTTCTGTTTAATTTGATCTAATGTATTGGTCTAGCCAGATTTTGACTGAACATCAGAAAATGCTTCATAACTATTAGAGCAGTAGAACAGTGGAACCAATTGCCCAGGGAGGTGGTGGACTCTCCAATACTGGAGTCTTTTCAGCCCTGTCTAATCCCAGAACAATTCCTCTGTGATCTGCAAGTTCTGGCATTGGAAGATTCAGTGTTTTTAGTTTTTACTGTGCACTATGTAGGTTTTTTTAAACGTTCTTTACGTTACTGCAAACAAAAATAAAATTAATCCCCAACTATATTTTTATAATACCAGGACAGCTGTGTTTTTAATCCATTTTTCTAAATTCTGTTATTAGATTTTTAGATGATGATGATGATGATAATAATAATAATAGTTGCTGTTGTTTTGCTTTTTAATTCATGTACTTACTGATGGGCAGGCAGGCTAGTAAGAATGTTCCTAGGCATAAATGCATTTGCAAGGCTGTATTCACTCCTTGTGTTGTAGTTTTCTAAACCACTTTTGTCTCAGTCCAAATGTCATGGCTTGTACATGGTAGAGAGGTTTCCACATAAGCCATTTGAATGAAAAAATGGACACCCAGTAACAATTCCTTTAAAAAGGTCTTGGGGTGTGGCTTCCACAGGTTTTTAATCTCATCTGTTTCTAGCTATACATCCAAAAAAATGCTTCCAGTTGATTCAGTGCCCTACTCATTCTGCACTTCTGACACCATGTAATGATTCTGGGTCCAATGACTAACTAGAGGAACGAGAAACAGCTGGAATAAAACTGAACTTTATTCTTCAGAGCCTCTAAGACAAAACTTGCATAACAAATTATAGGCCTCTGTAACTGCCTGGATCATGAGACTTTAGGGCAAGCCCTCGAATTATCAACTTTTAAATACTTCTTAAGGGAACATCTCTACATTATAAGCTATATCATTACATCTGGGGTTGATGGGAATTGAGTCCAACAATATCTGGAGGGCACTATGTTCACTACCCTAATACTAGAGAAATGTTATTACCTTTAAAATACTAATACTATTCAGCTATTCAACAAGAACAAATTGCATCCTAAAAATTGAGATGAAACATTTATTCCACAAGTACGTCACACCAACACTTGGAAGTTAAGTCAAATTAAATAACTCCTGAGATGTCATCTGATTTGGTCCAACTGATGGTTATGGAACTAAACTGGTCTTAATCCAAACATTCTGGCCTTAATAATACTTATTTCACTAATAGGCAAAAAACCTTGCGGTTTAAGAACTTACCTATAGCCAACAGATATTTCTATCAAACTTTAAAAAGCAGGGAAATTGGGCAGCTATGGTGAATGCAAAAGGGGAGCAGGAGACCTGACCTCCTCTCTGAGATATTGTACTGCCCTTCAAATTTGTAAAAATGTAAACACAATTTGGATTGGTTTTTCGAAGAATTTGGTAACATGTGCAGAAGGAGAGGGAGGGGGAAGGAGGGGATTGGAAGGGGAGGGGATAGGAGGGGGAGGAGCGGAGGGCAAGTTTGATCATTTCATTTGCATGCTTATTGAGTTCAGTGGGATTTATTCCCATGCAATCATGCTTAGGATAGCTAAAATTGACCATGGGGGAGGGGGGAGGGGAGGGGAAGGAGGAGAGGAAGAGGGGATTGGAAGGGGATGGGGGAGGGGAAGGGAGGGGTGAAGGATGGGGAGGGAAGGGGCATGAGGGAGGGATAGGAGGGAGAAGGAGGGGAGGGCGGGTTTGATCATTTGCATGATTTTTGAGTTCAGTGGGATTGCAATCATGCTTAGGATGGGTGAAACTCACCTGGGAAAGTGGTAGGGAGAGAGGGAGTAGGAGAGAGACAGAAGGGTAGGAAAGGTAGGGGAAAGGGGGAAGGAAAGGGAGGGGAGGAGCTTGGGTGGGTGGGCACTGGGCAGAGGGGAAGCTCCTTTCCTTTCTAAAAGGAAAACATTATTTTTCAGGGTTTCCCCCACCTTTTTATTCTACAGCAGGCACATGTAGCCTCCCACCCAAATTTAAACCAAAGCTGTCTTGGCCACATCCACATCAGACCTTTATATCACTTTAAACAGTCATGGCTTCTCCCAAAGAATCCTGGGAAGTGTTGTTAGTGAAGGGTGCTGAGAGTTACTAGGAGATGCCCTGCTCCCCTCACAGAGCTTCAGTCAGAGCGGCTGATTGTTAAACCACTCTGGCCACTGGAGCTCTGTCAAAGGAATAAGAGTCTGTGAACATGGCTGATTTTTAATTAATTTCAACAAATTATGAGACCACTGACAGAAAAAAGTCCAAAAGGGGTCTGTTTCTCTCTCTCTCTTTTTACACTTTGAACTCTCGATTCTCTCTGCCTGTTTTATGTATCACCATGAAAACTTAGAGGGTTGTTAAGCAAGCGTTTCTGAGTTTAGGACTATAACTTTGTAAGGTTTTGTTTTGAAATGAGCTTATGGGAAGCATCAGAATGGCATGGGGGTATTTTCAATTTAATATTGCGGAAAGCAAAAAATCCATGCTCACTAAAGAAAGAAATTAAACCTAATGTAAATCAGAGAATTCAGTGGGTTTAAGTCTCATATATTTTTTAAAAAGTATATCTTTTAAAGAAAACTAAAGCTTACAGATATAGTTACGAAGGGACTACTGTTTTAGACAGATTGACTGTCTAACAAATTTCTCCATGTCTAGCTGCTCACATATGCTGTATTTTCTAATTATCACCTTTAAAGGGCCATCTGGGCCCCATTCCCCACCCTTAGAGGGCAATTCCATTTGCATTGTTCCTAGACTTAGTAGCCTGGTGGAAAAGGTCATTAGAAATTGGAGGAGATGCATTAAAACCTAACATGGAATATCAAGTATATGATATCTAGATGCCCACAGGACAGATAAGCATTTAATACATACTTGCATACAACTAACAAGTCATCCATAGAGTCTTTACCTCCCAAAACTGCTTCAAGAAGCATTTAGGCTAGTCCCAACAAGGGGAAGTGGAAAATCTGATTCTGTGCAGATCTGATATTTTTCACCCAATTGAAAGGACCATATTCAACCCCCCCACCATTATATAATTAAGTCTAATTGAAACTAATTTAATGCTTCACTTTTGCAATACAACTGTGAATTTTCCTAATGGTCTCTAATATAAATTGAAAAGTCCCCACATTTATTATACAGCCACAAGAGTGGCTGTATACTATAGCCAGCATGGATTTTTCACATGAAAAATGGAAATGGACTGCCTTCAAGTCGATCCCAACTTATGGTGACCCTATGAATAGGGTTTTCATGCTACGCGGTATTCAGAGGGGATTTACCATTGCCTCCCTCTGAGGCTAGTCCTCTCCAGCTGGCTAGGCCTGCTCAGCTTGCCACAGCTGCACAAGCCAGCCCCTTCCTTGTCCGCAACTGCCAGCTGGGGGGGAACTGGGCTCCTTGGAACTATGCAGCTTGCCCACAGCTGCATACCACAATATTAAATTGAAAATACCCCTCATGCCATTCTGCTGCTTTCCATAAATTTCAAAATAAAACCTCACGAAACTTATAGTCCTAAACTCAGAAAAGCTTGCTTAACAACCTTCTTAAGTTTTCATGGCGATACACAAAACTCTCAGAGAGAATCTAGAGTTCAGAGTGTAAAACAAAAGAAACAAATCCAGATCCCTATTGAACTTTTTTCTGTCAGTGGTCTCATAATTTGTTGAAATTAATTAAAAACCAGCCATATTCACAGAGTACCTATAATCCTCTTACTGACCTTGTCCCATACTCTGACCTTCATCTCCTGCAGTTTAAAAGTTAAAAAAAATGCATAGCTGACTTTTAATTAATTTAAGAAATTTAACATTGAACTTTGTGATAGAGGAAGGATACTCTGTAAGAACCAACTGTCAGTGATCTAAAAGCCAGACTTGCAGCTGTTTGGCTTGGCTAGTCAGGGGGCTACACCCACACCAGACCTTTATTCCAGTTGAAACGGTCATGGCTTCTCCCAAAGAATCCTGGAAAGTGTAGTTTGTGAAGAATGCTGAGAGTTGTTAGGAAACTCCTACTCCCCTGGCAGAGCTCCAGTGGGCAGAGTGGTTTAGCCCCTATTCTGGGGATTGAAGCTTTGTGAGGGGAATAGGGCATCTCATAGCAACTCTCAGCAACCTTCACAAACTACACTTCCCAGGATTCTTTGGGGGGACGTTATGACTGTTTAAAGTGGAATAAAAGTGTGTTGTGGATGTGGCCAGGAACAGCTTTGGTTTAAATTTGGGTGGGAGACTACATGTGCCTGCTGTAGCATAAAAAGGTGGGGGATATCCTGAAAAACAATACTGTTCACAATGTTTTCCTTTTGGATACCCTCCCACTCCCTCCCTAACCCTACCCTTCCTCCCCTTCTCTCCCCCTCCCCCTCCTCCTCCCTCTCTGCCCCTTTCCCAGGTGAGTTTCACCTATCCTAAGCATGATTGTACAGGAGTAAGTCCCACTGAACTCAAAAAGCAAGTAAATGATGAAACCTCCCCTCCTCCTCCCTTCTAGCTCCTCCCCTTCCCCTTCCTTTGCCCTTCCTTCCCCTCTCCCTTCCCTCCCTTCCTCCTTCCCTCTCCTTTCCCCTCTCCCCTTCTCCTTCTCCCCCGTGGTCAATTTCACCTATCCTAAGCATGATTGCACAGGAATAAATCCCATTGAACTCAATAAGCATGCAAGTGATCAGACGTGCCTTTCTCCTCACCTCCCCCTCTCTCCTCTCCTTCCTCTACCCCCTCCTTCCTCTCTCCTTTCCCCTCCTCCTCCCTTCTTTCCCTCCCCCTCTTCGTCCTCCCCTGCCCACACCAGCCCTCCCTCCCTTCTCCTTCTCCCCATGGTCAGTTTCATATATCCTAAGCATAACTGCATGGGAGTAAATCCCACTGATCTCAATAAGCATGCAAATGATCAAACTTGCCCTCCCCCCCTCCTCTGCCTGCTCCCCTCCCTCCTCCTCCCTTCCCCCATGGTCAGTTTCACCTATCCTATGCAAAAGCATCTATCAAAAAGCATGCAAATGATCAATCCGTTCTCAGCAAACTTGCACACATTCCCATTTCTTACCTCCTGCATTAAAAAGCAAAGAAATTCACAAATAGGAAAAAAAACCTTGCAGTTTAAGAACCTACCTATAGTCACAGGTATTTCTATCCAACTTTTAAAAGCACCATATCCTCAGAGGCACATTACCAAATTCTTCCAAGCTACACAGGAAGTGGATTGGACTGTGAAAGACCAACCCTAATTGTGTTTGCATTTTTACAAATTTGTAGGGCAGTACTCCTCTCAGAGAGGAGGTCAGGTCTCATGCTCCCCTGGTTCATTCACTATAGCTGCCCAATTTTTCTGCTTTTTAAAGTTTGATAGAAATATCTGTGGGCTATAGGTATGTTCTTAATCTGCAAAGGGTTTTTTGCCTATTGATGAATTATCCTAGTAGCTACAAAGACATCACTGATTAGTTGAGTCACACACAAAAAAGGAAGACATTTTCAGTATAGTATTTTAGACCATCATGCATTCCCTGGCTAGAGCAATAAAAGTAAGTCTTCAAAGCATGGGAATTAACGGACATTTCAAGGGAAGTAACACACCTTGATCTGTACAATTACAATGTAGGATAGAGGTATAGGTTTTTTTAAAAATTCATTTATAACTCTTAACATTTGAGAGAGAATGGCTGGCCCAGAATAAAAGAAAGAGACAGCACCAAAAGGACAAGAAGCTAAAAAAGAAAAAAAATGTGATTCAAAGTCTCAAAGTGATGCTCAGAATAATTTTTATTATTATTATTACACAGTACAGTATGGACTAAGTCAGGGAAATCTCTAGATGTTTATTATTTCAACAATTAGTAGTTTCTAAGTGATTAATTAATTAATTAATTAATATCCCGCCCTTCCTACCAGCAGGAGCCCAGGACGGCAAACAGAAGCACTAAAAACACTTTAAAACATCATAAAAGCAGACCTTAAAATACATTAAAACAAAACATCATTAAAAACATTTTTTTAAAGCTTTAAAAACATCTTTTAAAAAAGGGTTAAAAACATTATTAAAAAACACATATTAACAAGCAATTCTAACACAGATACAGACTGGGATAGGTCTCAACTTAAAAGGCTCGTTGAAAGAGGAAAGTCTTCAAAAGGCGTCGAAAAGATAGCAGAGATGGCGCCTGCCTAATATTTAAGGGGAGGGAATTCCACAGGGTAGGTGCTGCCACACTAAAGGTCCATTTCCTATGTTGTGCGGAACAGACTTCTTGATAAGATGGTATCTGCAGGAGGCCCTCACCTGCAGAGCGCAGTGATCGACTGGGTATATAAGGGGTAAGACAGTCTTTCAGGTATCCTGGTCCCGAGCTGTATAGGGCTTTGTACACCAAAACTAGAACCTTGAACTTGGCCCGGTAGCAAATGGGCAGCCACTGTAATTCTTTCAGCAGCAGGGTGACATGTTGGTGATACCCTGCTCCAGTGAGCAGTCTCGCTGCTGCAGTTTATTATTATTATTTATTATTTATTTATTAAATTTATATACCGCCCGACTAGCAATAGCTCTCTGGGCGGTGAACATAAAATAGCATAAAAATACAATGAATAACAAAATAATACTAAAATACAATCAACAATCCAATACAATAAACATTTTTAAAAGTAAATCAGTGTAACTTAAAATGCTTCAGAGAATAGGAAGGTTTTGACCTGGTGCCGGAAGGAGAGCAGAGTCGGCGCCAGGCGTACTTCCTCGCGGAGACTGTTCCATAGTTCGGGGGCCACCACTGAGAAGGCCCTAGATCTTGTCATCACCCTCCGGGCCTCCCTGTGAGTTGGAACCAGGAGGAGGGCCTTCGTAGCAGAACGTAGTGCACGGGCCGGTTCATATCGGAAGAGGCGTTCCGCAAGGTATCGTGGTCCCGCACCGTATAAGGCTTTATAGGTTAATACCAATACTTTGAATCTAGCCCGGAAACATATTGGCAACCAGTGCAAGCTGGCCAGAACAGGTGTTATATGCTCGGACCGCTTGGTCCTTGTCAGCAATCTGGCCGCCGCATTTTGCACTAGTTGTAGCTTCCGAACTGTCTTCAAAGGTAGCCCTACGTAAAGCGCATTACAGTAATCCAAACATGAGGTTACCAGAGCATGTACCACTGATGTAAGGTCCTCTTTACTCAAATAGGGACATAGCTGGGCTACCAACCGAAGTTGGTAAAACGCATTCCTAACCACCGAGGCTACTTGAGCCTCAAGTGAGAGGGAAGAGTCTAAAAAGACTCCCAGACTACGAACCCGGTCCTTTAGGGGGAGTGTAACCACGTCCAGGACAGGGTATATATCTACCATCCGATCAGAGAACCCGTCCACCAACAGCATCTCAGTCTTGTCTGGATTGAGCTTCAGTTTGTTAACTCTCATCCAGTCCATTGTCGCGGCCAGGCAACGGTTCAGCAAATCGACAGCCTCACCTGAAGAAGATGAAAAGGAGAAGTAGAGCTGCGTGTCATCAGCATACTGATGACAACGCACTCCAAAACTCCTGATGACCTCTCCCAACGGCTTCATGTAGATATTAAAAAGCAGGGGGGACAAAACTGACCCCTGCGGGACCCCATATTGGAGAGCCCGCGGTGTCGAGCAATGTTCCCCAAGCACTACCTTCTGGAGACGACCCACCAAGTAGGAGCAGAACCACTGCCAAGCAGTACCTCCAACTCCCAACTCCGCGAGCCTCTCCAGAAGGATACCATGGTCGATGGTATCAAAAGCCACTGAGAGATCAAGGAGAATCAACGGAGTTACACTCCCTCTGTCTCTTTCCCGACATAGGTCATCGTACAGGGCGACCAAGGCTGTCTCGGTGCCAAAACCGGGCCTAAAACCCGATTGAAATGGATCTAGATAATCAGTTTCATCCAATAGCGCCTGGAGCTGGCCAGCAACCACCCGTTCCAAGATCTTGCCCAGGAATGGAACATTCGCCACTGGCCTGTAGCTGTTAAAATTGTCTGGGTCCAAGGAAGGCTTTTTCAGGAGTGGTCTCACCACTGCCTCTTTCAGACAGCCCGGGACCACTCCCTCTCGTAAAGAGGCATTTATCACTTCCTTGGCCCAGCTACCTGTTCCATTCCTGCTAGTTTTTATCAGCCAGGAGGGGCAAGGATCCAGTACCGAAGTGGTTGCACGTACCTGTCCAAGCACCTTGTCCACGTCCTCGAGTTGAACCAACTGAAGCTCATCCAACAAAACAGGACAAGACTGTGCTCCGGACATCTCACTAGGATCTACTGCTATAACTTGAGAGTCTAGGTCCTGGTGGATCCATGAGATCTTATTCTGGAAGTGATCGGCAAACTGATTACAGCGGGCCTCCGATGATTCCACCGTGTCAGGAGGGTTTGAATGGAGAAGCCCCCGGACAACTCGAAAGAGCTCCGCTGGGCGGCAATGAGATGATTTAATAGTGGCAGCAAAATGATGTTTTTTAGCTGCCTTCACTGCTCCTACATAGAGCTTAGTCGAAGCACTAACCAGCGCATAATTGTATCCGTCGGGAGTTCATCTCCATTTCCGCTCAAGCCGCCTCCTATCTTGCTTCATCGCTCTCAGCTCCGGAGTATACCATGGAGCTGTATGAGCTCTACACAGGAGAGGGCGTGCAGGAGCGATCGTGTTTACAGCCCGGGTCATCTCCGTATTCCACAGAGCGACCAGGGCTTCAGCAGGAGCTCCAGTCCTATCAGCCAGAAAATCCCCCAGAGCCCTTTGAAAACCTTCAGGATCCATTAGTCTCCGGGGGCGGACCATTTTAATAGGTCCCCCACCCTTGCAGAGGGAAGAGGTTACTGAAAGTCTAAACTTCAGCAAGCAGTGGTCTGTCCATGACAAAGGGAGTATTGTAAAACTCCCCACATCCAGATCACTTTCCCCATGCTCAGTAGCAAAAACAAGGTCTAGACTGTGCCCCGATACATGTGTTGGACCACTAACATATTGAGACAGCCCCATGGCTGTCATGGAAGCCATGAAGTCCTGAGCCGCGCCAGACAAAGTGGTCTCGGCATGAATGTTGAAATCCCCCAGTACTATTAGTCTGGGGGACCTCAACAATATATCCGAGACCACTTCCGCCAGCTCAGTTAGGGAAGCCATTGGGCAGCAAGGTGGGCAGTACACCAAAAGGATTCCCAGCCTGTCCCTCTGGCCCAACACAAGGTGCAAACACTCCAGGCCAGTAACTGAATGAACATGGTGCTTGGTGAGTGAGATGGAACTCTTATAGATGACAGCAACCCCACCTCCCCGACCCTCAGATCTACCATGATGCTGAACCAAGTACCCCAGTGGGCAGAGCTGAGAGAGACCAACTCCTCCCTGCTCACCCACCCAGGTCTCGGTTATACATGCCAGATCGGCTGCCTCATCCACAATCAAATCGTGGACGAGGGAGGTTTTATTATATACCGATCTGGCATTTAATAACAGCAACTGGAGATCTGAGAGTTGGCTGATAGGACTACCAACGACCTTGCGGGTGTGGGAAGGACCGGAACAAGGCACAGCCACAACATGTCTGGACCGCGTTCCCCTTACCTGGCACGTCCTTCTCACAACGGCATACCTTCCTTTGCCTGTCACTATGGTAATTGGGGCCCCCTCAAGTCTCCCCACCTGATGGATAAAACTCTTTCCAAAGCACATAATACAACTAAAATATACAACAATTAAACGTATAAAAACAGCCATATATACAGCCATATATACAGCATATAAACATACACACTCACTCAGACATACATTCATATAATCAGGCACCCATTCATCTCAAATTGCATCAACACACCAACAAAAAAGAAAAAAAGAAAAGAAAGCAGCAGCACAGCAGCAAGAGCAGCAGCCTCTCCTTCCCTTGGGCGATGGTCTCTTCCTCCTGCAGGCACTGGGTCTCCCAGGCCACCTCAGCCAGCCGGCTTATGTATCCCTCCAGAGAGGGACAGGTGGTAAGAATCAGTCCTGGCTGGCTGGGTACCTGGGGCCTGGTCCTGCCAGGCAGAAGTCCCTCAGGGAAGGGTGGTGGAGGTGGTGGTCCCGCAGCAGCAGCAGCAGCAGTAGCAGCAGCAGCAGCAGCAGCAGTAGCAGCAGCAGCAGCACAGCAGCAGCACAGCAGCAGCACAGCAGCAGCACAGCAGCAGCAGCCTCTCCTTCCCTTGGGTGATGGTCTCTTCTTCCTGCAGGCACCAGCTGCAGCTTCTGGACCAACCTCAAGGGCAGCCCCACATAGAGCACATTACAGTAATCCATCCTGGAGGTTGCCAGTGCATGGACAACAGTGGTCAGGATATCCCGGTCCAGAAATGCCCACAGCTGTCTTACCAGCTGAAGCTGGTAAAAGGCACTCCTAGCCACAGAGGTCACCTGGGCTTCTAGCAACAAAGATGGATCCAGGAGCACCCCCAGACTATGGACCTGCTCTTTCAGAGGGAGTATGACCCCATAAATGATGTACAGTGAGATTACAAAAGGGACATAATAGCAGTAATATCAGTTAAAAATCAGAAAAGCTTACTTAATGTGCGTGCTGAAAATAAAATAAAATAAAATAAAAAAGTCTTCACCAAATGCCAGAGAGTCAACAGGAAGGGATCCTGTCTGCTCTCAGCAGGCAATGAGTTCCATAGAAGTAGGCCCACATTACTGAGTGCATAGCTCCTGGTGGATACAAACTGTGCTTCCAAGCCATGGGGAACTACTGATGACTTCCACAAACAGATCAGTGATCAGGCACAGCGGCGTCACTAGCCGGGTGCGGAAAGTGTGGACCGCACCAGGGTGACACCATGAGAGGGGGGTGTCACCCAGAGTAGGGTTGCCATATTGCCCGGTTAGCTGGGTTTTACCCGGATTCTTTGCATGCCACCCGGCGCCCGTTTAGCCCCTTAGCTGGCCCGGATTCTCAGCTTTAATTTTTTAAAAAATTAAGTTTCTAGGTGGTCCGGTTCTCGAGATATACATAAAAACGTCAGCCCCCCCGTTAAATCTTTTTTTATACTACTTTATAGCACTTCGTAGCTTTAACCCTGCCCGTTCAGGATTGCAGCCAGTCAGTGAAGCGTTTGTTTGACCTGTGGCAGTGTCTAGTAAACCTCATTGCAAAGCCAGAAAATGGTGGTTTCCCCCCGTTTATCTGAAAATCTCATAAATTGGGTAAGTATATACATTTCAACTTTTTCCCCTCTTGTGTGTAGGAGTCAGATCCTGGGCAGTGTTTTGAAAACCTTCCCAGTACTTGCTTTTGTGGGGGTAAAAACATTGCTAATCCCATATGTCCAGAGTAAATCCCATTGAATTCAACAGGATTTACTTTTGAGTAGACATGGTTATGAATGTGCTGAAAATCAATGGGACTATGGAGTGAATGTAAAAAAGAATTGTGTTTGTGTTCTCTTTCTGTCCCCCCCCCAGTCCTATTTTAAAGCAAGTAGGCAGGGCTTACTTAGGTATTACAGTTTTTATTCTGTAGGAAACTAATACTGATTTTTTTAAAACTAATACTGATTTTTCTGCAATGACCAACTGGTTTGTCAATAAACTATTATATGGGCTGTATGTATTTATAAATCTGCAGTGTGTGTGTGTGTGTGTGTGTGTGTGTGTGTGTGTGTGTGTGTGTAGTCTTTCCAACAACCCTGTGAGGTAGGGTTGGAAACCAAGGCAGCTCACAACAAGAAATAAAGTCATTTAAAATCCAATAACCATAAAAACAAGTATAAACAGTTGCAAAACAGCGTAAAGTGGCATGATTCAGAATTTTGGATTGTGTGAATGAAGTTGCTTATCACTTGAGGTTGCAGTTCTGTCCCTGTTTGAGTAAGTTCCACTGAATACACTGGGACTTGCTTCTGAATAAATAAACCTAGGATTGCACTATAAATATCTTTACAGTTTGTGTAAATAATAAATATATTTGATAGTCATGCTTATATAAATATTTCTTTTATCATATTTTTGGTTAGGAATCCTGACTGGTTGTGAGATGCTTAGTTTTCTGCCTTACTCATAGGAATCTTGTTGTGGTTGGTATGGTATTACATTTAGGAAAGTGTTACTGCCTTCTGTGTTTTAATTTTTTTATTTGCATTTCACTTATCTTTAACCTCACTCCGTTACAGCCATAGAAGCAACAGCAGCATATGCAAGATAATTAACTCCCATTCGTGATAAGAGCAAGAACTTATAATTATTATTTTAATTAAAACAAGAGGCTTATCAGTACTTTGAAGAGGACCAGATATTTATTTTCTTTCTGAGCCCAGGACTGGGTCTTTCATGATGCCCGGTGGGGGGGGGGAGCAGGAGAGTAGTCGATAAGACAGACATCCTGGCATTGGTAATCTAATTAGCAAGGTATGTGTGGGGTTGTTGCACACTTCCAGGCCCAGTTTCATTTTGAGTATGGAGGTGGAACCTGTGTAGATGTGGTTGATCAAAGGGAGAAGAAATTTTGAGTTAAGCAAAGCTCTGCTTTTATAAAACCTAAGAAACATACAGATACTTTGAATGTCTGAGTGCCTGCACCAGTGGAATACTGGAGGAACTTGTAAAACTTGCTGCAACAGTATTTAGAACTGAGCATGTGGCATGAAAGACTCCTTTTCCTAACATTTTGGCTTGTTTTTCTCCACCCACCACATCTCTGAAATATATCGTATATGCAATGGTTAACCGTACTGCTGCCCTGACTTACTTTATGTTTGTTGCTATTTTGTGTTTTTATTGTTTTTATATTGATTGTGCATTTTTATTGTTTTTATTATATTTGTAAGCTATGCTGAGCTCTGTTTTTAACAGCAGAAGGGCAGGATATAAATCCTCTTAATCAATCAATCAACATTCCATAGTATTGGAAACTAGAGTCTAGGCATTTAAGGCTGAAAATGTTAAGTTTTGTTAAAAAAAGATTTCTCACATCTTTCCCCAGTTTTTGGTGCTAATTCCTAGGCACAAAAACAAAACAACTGGACAATCCAAATATTAATATGCAAATAATTTGCATAATATGCAAATTAGCCTGCTGGATTTTTGGAACTGGAATATGGCAACCCTAACCCAGAGCCGCCCCGCCCCTAGGCACCCTAGGTCTGGTACGGGAGGAGGTCATGGGGGTGACACCATGAGTTACCGCACCGGGTGACACCAACCCTAGTGACGCCACTGATCAGGCAGGGATATAAAATAAGGTATCCTGGAACCAAGTTGTTAAGGGCCTTGTAGACTGATACAAGGGCCTTGAACTTGGCACGGTACCACATGGGCAGCCAATACAAGTTTTAAGCACCAAAGTTATGTGCTGGCAATAGTTTGTCCCCATTGTCTAGTTTCTGGACGAAGCCCATGAGCAACCCTACACAGAGCACAATTCAATGATTCAACCATAGTTTATAAAAGGCACTCCTAGACACTGAGACTACCTAAGCCACCAGCAACAAAGATAGATCCAGGACCATCGCTGAACAACAAAAATGTTCCTTCAGAGGGAGTGCAACTCCATCCAGAATAGACATGGGAAGCAGCCACTCACAATGCTGAATGTTGTTGGATTCCCATGAGCTCCACGGACTATAGTGAATGATCACGGATGATGGGAGTTGGAGTCAAACAACATCTAGACGGCCACAGGTTCCCCACCTCTGCTCTAAGTGAACTGCAGCAATAAAGTACAATTCTTGACCCTGAATAAGGTGACACATGATTTAGAGATTAACACAGAAATCATCTGAGCTTTTCCCCTTCAAGATCATGAAGCACTTGAATAATTTTACGAGCCAAATCTGATCCAAGCAGCTTTCCCAGGAGCAGCTCCTCAAAGCAGTGCTTTAGCAAAGCTATGGACAAATGCTGCTTTGCCTAAGAGGTCTGTTTATAAGGCTTAGCTCTGGAAAATCTGAGGGGTAAGTAGGAGGCAAAAGCCTGTGGCATAGTTCTGCTGTCCCCAACCTGTCCCTTTAAGACTGTTCATTCTCCCCAGTCCTCTGTTATCTGTAAATGGAAAGGCTGCTATTCTGCACCTTGATTGCCCATCTCCAGCCCATTGTCAACTTTGAGTGTTTCAGCTTCTGGTGCTTGGGAATTCTCCTGGCTCCTGATTGCCCTGAGATTGGCTGGACAATGCCAGGTGTCAATCAAGATCCACTTGGGCCAAAACTCTTAAAAGTGGACTATCACCACACTGTCCTTTATCCTTCATCTCATCTGCCCATCAATACACTTTACACTTGAGAAGACTCAAAGCCAATTAAATGCAGTGGGATAGGTAGGCTTAAACTATTGTTGTTATTTTCTTAAAGCAACATTTATCCTTTTTCTTTCTTTTTTAGCCTTAATAAACATCATAGAATTTTGCATTTGTGCAAAAACTCTCAGAATTATTCCAATCCCTCACATGCCTAGTCGCTGGGTTCATGCTACATAGGAGAAATGCAAGCTAATTTAGTCTCCAGGGAGGAACAGGTAAATCTCTGCTTCCCCTTGTAAATATTTGCCTTGGATCTCCAGAAAGCACTCCCATCCAGGGTTAAAGGGAATATAGGTGGTATGTTGGCAGGCTACTAAGCCTTTGGCATCACTGGCCTATCAACTGGCAGCTGTGGAAGGAAGAGAGTAAAAGGCCTTTGGTATGACTGGCCTACCTAGACCAGCAGTTGTAAAAGGAAGGGAGTAAAAGATTCTTTACCCCTTTCCATTGCAAAGCTCATGAGCGACCTTTAGGGCAAAAGGATATCCTGTAGGTGGTGCCTCTTCAAAGCAGCCCCTTAGCAAAGAAACCTTTGCTAGAGGGAACGTTTGCAGAGAGAAGTATATGAAAACTGTGATTAGCAGGCAAGGATTCTCCTTGGAGCTCCCTGAAACAGGAGCTCCCTGTGAGAGTGGGACATTTGTGCCCAGCCCCAGCCCCAGCTCCCAGTTATTCTGGGGTTATTTAATCTGAGCCAGAGAAAAACTGGGGGGCTTTTCACATTTGCTTCTACTTTGAAGCAAGCTCTACTGAACCCACAGAGCTCATTTCTGGGTCTGAGGTTGGCAAACTTTGCTGGCATCTCTACTCATGGCACTCATAACTCATTATTTTGTCTCAAGTATGATTTTGAGCCTTTGCCTCTTTTTTTATCCTCTCCCCCCATTTTGAACTTGCAGGTCTATCCAATAATCTTCATGACTGAATAGGGATTAGAACCCAAGCCTCACTGATCAAGTTTAACATTCTAGCCATAATTTTTTAAAAGTATATGTTTAAAATGTATTTTTGCAGTAAAATACAGACATTGATATTTGAAGGAGGAAAACTCAAGAGAAATAAACTGACAACTAAGATAGACTTGGCAGCAGTGGTGTAGTGGAGGGGAAATGCAGCTCCATTGTTTTTCATAGCAGGAGCACTGATGTTATAGGCCAATGTAACTGATGGTCTTTCCTTGCTCTGGCAAGGGATGAGGTGATAATGAGGCTTTTAAGTTTGTTTGTGACAGATTAGCCTAGGAGGAGTTAAGAGAATGAGATAAATAATAAAGGACAGGCATCAGGTTAAAACTTTTTATTTGCCAAGCATTTTAAAGATTTTTTTATTGTTAATCTTCTGTTGTTTTAGCTGCCTTTATTTGTCTTTTATTGTGTTATATATTTTATCGTTATATGGTTTGGTTATTTTATATTCAGTATTGCTACCCTGGATCTGTATAGATGAAGGGAGGGTTATAAATATTTAAAAGAAATAAATTTCCTTTGATGGGGCTGCATTTCTTTCAGAGAAAATACTGATTTTGCACATCTTGTCTGTGAGCATCCATGACAGAGTGCAACATGTAAGATGAGTCCTCAATTAGATTTTCCAAAGGATGTGGGTCTGCTGCCAACAACAGCCCCATTCCTCCTCATATCTTATCTCTGCTGGGAATATCTAACAATACAAATAAAGTGGCATGACATCACCCTGTTGTAAGTATTCTCACCTGCACAAGAGATACTGTAGATGATGAGGAGGATATTCATTGCCCGCCCTTCACCATCAGGTCCTAGGACAAGTTAGAGCAGTCTAAAATTCAGTATTTACAGATATTAAAACAAGTTACATTCACAAGACAGTAATTTGTCCACAGTGCTGTGGAGCTGGGCAGGAAGAAACTCACAGCACACTTTTTTATTACTAGACCTTCCTGTGGATAGATGTGGGTTTTTTTGTGGCAGCTACGCATCTTCCACAGAACCTAATTCTGGTCTGAAAATCAGCCTAGAACTCTCTTATTCTTTGCTAAGATTGGTCTGAAATGGTTACATTTGGTTACAGTAATTTAAAATACATTGCTTTTTCCATTAACCTATACCTAGTAGCAGCTTAAAATGTTGCATTGCTCTTTATTAACTCTGTAATGACAGATGTTAATAATTTATCTTTATTAATACATAGGGTGGGGGAGAGGAGAGGAAAATGCCAAGAAATACACTACAAATTCCACAAACATGTCTGGAAAATTACATCGCTACTTACCACCACACCAGGAATATGTTTTGTGGGTTGTATTGGGCTTTACCTACATGGCTCCTACTGACTTTAATGGGCACCACACAGCTAAATCTCCATGCATCACTCTGACACTTCAGAAAAATTGTTCGCTTCCGTAAAAGGGTCAAGGAAAGGTTGAAGAACTAAAGGAATTCACAGAGGAGCACAGATTATGTGCACAGGATTGCATCTGCTTTTGAAAAATGATTGACCAAATGTATATAATGAATGCTAATGAATATGCAGCTAAGCTAGTCTCCTTGGTTAAATATAGCAGAGAGGCATTTTGAAAAGCAACAGTAAGAACACAAACTGGACAAATCGAATAAGATGGAGGTGGCATAAGGAATACTGTTTCTTCCAAATATTGCAAAAAATAACAAAAATTGAGTAGTTCTAAGTGCAGTTAAATATGGTACAAGTGATGTCTCTCGTGCCCTTAATTTCTGAGAGTAAGAATTTTGACACTTCAGAAAAATTGTTTGTTGCTGACTCACAGTCTACATACTCGCTGAGCTGGGACAGCTTTTTTCAAACATGATCTGTGGAAAGAACCATAAAAACTGCACACAGCTTCGTGACTTGGGGTACTTCAATCAAAGCTCAACTAATTTAAAAATGAATGAACAAGAATTACAAAAGAAAAGACAAGCAAACTGGGAAATAAAATGAATAGACAAGCTCCCCATTTGGTGTTTTGTGGGCAGTGCCATATTAAAAAAATGTTCACTGGCAAATCAGTTTCAAACTGGCATCACTGAAGACAACAGCAGACAGCAAAAGCTGTAATATAATAGTGATGTTTTCAGCTGAAGCTGCAAAAGCTAAACAGTTGTGGCATAAACACAGAAAAATGCAAATTGAGCATTCCAGTCTTTTTAAATGCCTGCACAGAAATGATGTGCAAGCAATAAAAACAATTTAATTTTTATCTTAGGCCTACACATAGCATTTCCATTGAACTATTAATAAAAATACACCAGTGCTCAAAAATTGTTGGCATGCCCTGCCACTAATTTTCAAAAGGAGCTGGAAATGTCGTAGGCTTGAAGCTTGAGTAGTTTTATGTACATCTTCAAATCAACAGATGGCCTTCTTTGCAGCACTATTGGGACATTTAGAAAAACTGAATATCCAAGCAGCTGCCTAAGGGGCAAAACAGCTGCAGCAGATTGTGCAATGGAGTTGCATCTTACACAGGGGTTAGGTTCCAAAGTAAGACAAAAATCGCACATAGTTAAAATTACACTTGAAAATCCCTTAAATCGCCCATAACGTACAGTACGAAACATACATATCTTTAAACACTAGAATCACACTCAGCATGGCAAGATGCTCACACTATGAGAGGCACGCGAGAACTGAGACTGTCTGAGGGAACAGCAGATTCTCATCTCCCATGTCACACTCACTCCAGGGCATATACTCACTGTGTGGAATGGCAGGCGGAATTGCCCACACCATTTAATTTTTTTTTTGCGGAGTGCTTATAATTGAGTTTGCATACTTTAAATGCACATATGATGCAACTCCACTGTATCAGGATGGAAAAGCGTACAAAATACCAGATTTTAGTGTACAAAAGTGTTTATTCCTGCCCAATAGGGATCTTTTTAACCCTAAATGCAAATCATAAAAATGTATATGTAGATACACAAGGCTTCACATTATGGTTTATAAAAGCATTCATTGAGAGCTGTGAGCATCCCAGGTGTGCACTGCTTGCTTTACTGTGGAGAGAGATAGAGAAAAGGGAGGCAAGCAAGGAAAGGCCATCTTGCACCACCTGTGCTGTGGGAAGGATCCTGAGGGAGAGAAGGAGCCAAGTGACATCGGGTCCTGCTACAGATAGACCTGGGGTCCCCAATGTAACACCCATGCGCACCTGCTAAGGCCCCTGCCCCTCCCATTTTTCTAAAATCAGGGGTTTGGGTTTTGTTGTTTGTGGGGAAGTATCTGTTTTATTTGTCTTGGGGTTTGTATAGGTGTTTTGCCTGTTTTGAAGGTAGGGTTCTGAGGATCATCTGCTTTTCTTCTATGAAATGGGTATTTTGTGGTGCCCACAAAAGTTTCTTAATTTCCAAATATGCCCCCAAAGGTGGGGGACATCTGAGGTAGACTGCCCCTCCACAGCAGGGCCTTTAACTACTAACAGCCCCATGGGAAGAATCCTAATGAACTGATCCTTTTGTAATACTGTTCACTGTGGAAGAATTTGTATCCTGAAAGGCGGGATATAAATAACTGTAACAATAATGTTTCTAATAGCCTTCCAGAGTATGCACACAGTAACCCAAGACTTTTCCCAGGTTGCCCGGCAGAAAGTGCTGCCCAAAAACCGGGGTGGGAGTGGGGTGGGGTGGCTTATTGATTTTAACCATGTTCTCAATCCCTTCGTTCATTGAAAAACAGTGACAATGGCTGGAGAATTATACTCTTCTTTTTCTTGATCTGAATTTTTAACTAATGATGTGCAACATAAGATTAACATTGAATTCTTGATAAAATAAGCTTCCTAAATCTCCCCGCTTCCTAGATTTAGCATAAACTATTTGTTTATTTTACACCTTCTGGTACCCCTTGTTCACTGTTTACCATTAACATCCTTAATTCTTACAAAATAAAAAAAAATGTACCAGTCATCTAGTTCACAGTCTTTCTAATTAATTTCCTGTTATACTCATCTTTTGTACAGCCGGCATAAAGTTATCCATCAATCTACTTTTTTGTCCACGAGGTCTCTCTCTCTCTCTCTCTCTCTCTCTCTCTCTCTCTCTTTTTTTTTTTTAAGGGAAAGTGTCAATCTTAAGGTAAAAAATAACTGCCCTGATTCAACTTACATGCTTCTGAAACCAGCAGCTCAATGCTGAAATAAAATTGGGCTGGTTTGGACAGATTGAAATGTGCAAACCAGGCCACATGCACTTGTCCTTGGGAAGAGGATTATAGAGGATTCCCTTGGCTGTGAGGAAATAACTGAAAAGGAGGCAGGCCCACTTTGAGAGGAAAACTCAAATGCCACAACAATGCAACAGAGTTCTGCATTTCCATTGTTCTTTGATACAAATATCAAACTCTAAACCAATTTAAATAACACAGATTGACTGATGTCACATTACCAAGCTCATGTAAATTAGACCTGCCAAATTCACAAAGCAGTAGCTTGAGCTTAATAGGCTTCTAAGATGGGCAATTGCCCACTTTGAAACTATATAGATGATGATATAGTTTTGAAAATGTATATGTAATGGCAATATGGTGATGTCCATGTGCAGACATCCTTAGAGCCTACATGGTGGAGAGGGCAGAGTAGGAATGACCCTCTCCCCTTGCAAAAATATTAAGGGGTTGAAATCCCAAACTTGGCAGAGATATCCCTGACCTCAGAGAGTAATCTGCAGGTACACACCTTCAACTAATGAGCAGGGCTGGCACTAGCCTACCCTGCACCTGTGGTGCCATAGCTCAACACCCCCCCAATACAGGCAGCACGGGGCTAATAAGCCTGTACACACAGCCAACCTACTTCTCGTATCGTGCGAATGATGTGCACGCATAGCGCACATGCCTGACATCAACCAAGCTGGCGGCAGGGGCGGCAGCCCCTTAGGGAAGCCTGTGCCACCATCTTGGATGATGGCAAGCATGCGCGCACAGTACGCATGACATTCACACTGACAGAGGAGGTAGATGGGGAGTGCATGTGGGTTTATTGGCGCCCATGCTATCTTTAGGGGAGGGGTGCCTGGGAGCTCCCTTTCTGTGATCCATATCAGGGTCGGGTTGCAGGACACTTAGATTATGGAATGGGAGTGCCACCCTTCCTGTCTATGGAGGGGCCCTTCAGGGGCCCCTTTGGGCTGCAGGGGCCCTTGGCCAGGGCTCAACCTGTCTGCCCTCTGGCACTGGTCCTGCTGATGAGGACTGGGAGTCGACTTAAAAGGGAAGTGAGTGGTCTACTGCCTGCTTCTCTTCAGTCTGGGGCCCAAAGGAGGAGGATGAAACTGGGTGCAAGCCCTGTGGCACGTATCCTCTGAGCCCATTCCCCACCCCCATCCTGCCCCCACAAATAATCCTTCTGGCAGTGAAAGGAACTGGACTGGAGTCCAGAGGGGAATGAATAGGGCTCAGAAGAAGTGCACTCTGTGGCGTGTATCCCCTGTATCAAATTCCCCCACCAAGGAGATTTTCAGCAGGGAGAGTGGGTGCTTGCTGCTTTCTGAAAATTATTGGTGGGTAGTTACTTGTACTCACCATCAACAAAATGGAACATTATTTGCTGCACTATGAACCATCTTGTTTTGGACACGAGGAAGGTAAAGTAATGTATAATTAACACTTTATTGGTACAACATTCTTTTGCATCTTTTAATTGGTGTGAATTAGATTAGAATTAAAATGTCTTTTATCTCACCTTTGGGGATGCAATCTAATCTTCTCAACAATATGTCAAAGTTTTCCCCTTAATTAAACTTTTCAAATAAGAACTTCAGACATACTGTAGAAACCAAAATATGTGTATGTGTGTCTGTGTGTGCGCGCGCGCACGCACGCACACACATACACACACATATATATATACAGAGAGAGAGAGAGCATACCAGTTTCCAGCCACTAGAAAAGAAAAATGCTCTCTAGATGGCATAAGACTCCAACTAAAATTTAGAGAACAGCATCCTTGCAAAGGCTGGGGGGAAAGATGCAGACACACAAGTCTGTTGTGGCTTTCAAACATTCTATGTGAGAAGATTCTCTGAAAACAGAAACATCTGATAAAGAGCTCCTGCATGTCTGTCACAGAACCCAAGAACTATTCCAGGTGAGCACATTTAATTGACATGAGGAAATGGTCAGATCTCTTGGGATTTAGAACACACTCAACATTTCCTTGTGTCTGCCCATTGCTGGTGAAGATTGAAAGTGGTGACCAAGCTGCCTTTCAGGGAAGCTCGTCTGCCATTACTGGTAAGCTCTTGATAAGGATCCAGGCAGTGGTACAGTTAGATCATCTAGATGCTGGACTTAATGGTCTTATGATGCAGGGCACCATAAGGAAGCCATGGCACAGCAATGCCTCAGAAAATGGAAGGTGTTCTAGAGTGGAATGGAATCATAGAATCACAGAATAGTAGAGTTGGAAGGGGCCTATAAGGCCATCAAGTCAAACCCTCTGCTCAATGCAGGAATCCAAATCAAAGCATTCCCGACAGATGGCTGTCCAGCTGCCGCTTGAATGCCTCCAGTGTTGGAGAACCCACTACTTCTCTAGGTAATTGGTTCCATTGTTGTATGGCTCTAACAGGAAGTTTTTCTTGATGTTCAGTCGAAGTCTGGCTTCCTGCAACTTGAGCCCATTATTCCATGTCCTGCACTCTAGGATGATTGAGAAGAGATCCCGGCCCTCCTTTGTGTGACAACCTTTCATGTACTTGAAGAGTGCTATCATATCTCCCCTCAGTCTTCTCTTCTCCAGGCTAAACATGCCCAGTTCTTTCAGTCTCTCCTCATAGGGCTTGGTTTCTAGTCCCCTGATCATCCTTGTTGCCCTCCTCTGAATCAGAATATCATGGAGCACTTTGTCAAAAGCTTTGCTGAAGTCGAAATATATTATGTCCACAGCATTCCCACAGTCTACAAGGGAGGTTACCCGGTCAAAAAATGAGATAAGATTAGTTTGGCAGGATTTGTTCTTCATAAATCCGTGCTGGCTCCTAGTAATCACTGCATTGTTTTCAAAGTGCTTACAGACTGACTGCTTTATAATCTGCTCCAGAGTTTTTCCAGGGATTGATGTTAGGCTGACTGGTCTGTAGTTCCCTGGTTCCTCCTTTTTGCTCTTTTAGAAGATAGGGACAGCATTAGCTCTCCTCCAGTCATCCGGCACTTCACCAGTCCTCCACGATTTCGCAAAGATAATAGACAGTGGTTCTGAGTGTTCTTCAGCCAGTTCCTTCAATATTCTAGGATGCAGTTTATCAGGCCCTGCTGATTTGAACTCATTCAAAATGATAAGGTATTCCTTGACCGTTTGTCTGTCAAGCTCAAGCTCCAATCCTGCCCCTTCTACTTCATGTTTCCCAGGAGGGTCACAGACCCTTTTTTGGGAGAAGACTGAACCAAAGTCTCAGCTCTTGCTGCTGCTGCCGCCACCGCCATAGACACCGTACCCTTTCCTATACCATTACTACTGCTGCCACCCTGTAAAGTGAGATGGCAAAATGAGGTGAAATAAGGGAGTAACAGTTTACTTCATTTTTATCTTGAAGTTGTAGTGGAACAGGAGGCAAAAACCAGTATGTAAACACTAGAACTGGGGCAAAGCACATATAGTATATGTTTTCATTTTATTTTACAGTGAAGATTTCCTCCCTTACATAATCAGTTTTTGCAGTCCCTTACCAATCAATTTCACCTCATTTTATCTTGGAACTGTAATGAGACTTGCTAGTTTCAACTTCAGGAACTCCTCCACAGCAGAACTGTAAATAGGTCGTTTTGAAGGGGTAGGCAGGTAACCAAGCACATCACTCAGAAACCATATGAGACAATGGTCCTACATCAGTTACTGATTCAGATGATTGTGCCATCTCTGTGATGAAACTCCACAATTCAGTGGTAAAGCACATGCTTTGTATACAAAAAGTGTATCTCCAGTAGAGTCAGGTCGCAAGTGATGTGGAAGACTTTTGCCTTTAAAATCTGCTACTCAGAGTAGATTATATTGGGATAGATGAGCAAACAGTCTGATCTGGTATAAGGCAGCTTCCTACCTTCTTAATCACTCAGACCATATTGATATATTTCAAGGGTGGGGAGAAAGAATCAGAATGTATTCATTTAGGAGAAACATTATGGCAGAGCTCTTGGAGGAAAGGCAAGATATAAATGTGATAGACACACAGCACCACAAAATGTCTTAGGCCAACCTTGATTGTATTCCAGGTGAAGCCATGGATATAATACAGGGAGTGTTCTATCACTTTAAAGGGAATATACTAACAGACCAGTCTTTGCCAATCTGGGGCCCTGACTGAGGTTGATTGGCACTGTAGTCCAAAACATCTGGAGACCACCAGGTTGGCAAAGATTGTAACAGACCACCACAGAAGGCAGAATTTGGAAAGAATACCTAAAATAATGCACAAATATAGGGATAAAGTGGTCATGAATTGATGCCATGTGGTGCTGGTAAGTAATATATTTATCATATAGGCACAAGACTAGTTCTTCTACAACTCTAATGAAAACTAAAAGCATCCAAGCAATCATGACATTAAAAAAAACATTTTATTGCATTGTGCTTGTTAGGGTACTGAACAGAAGTGGTAAAAAGAGTTGTCAATGTAGCGTGTAAAGCGCTAGTAGCATATTTACATTTACAGTGGAAAAGTACCAAGTGTAAAACATCTTATGTGAATAAAGTTCTCAGTTTCATAAACTTTTCCAAAAACACTGGAACCTGAAATTGCTAATGTGTAGAATAAATCACAAAATACATTTAATATCTTTTAAGAGAAGTTGACCCAAAATAAAAAGTTATGTGGTTAATATTTTCGATAGTTCTTCATCCAATTTCTCCCCCACTCCGTGAAGCAATAATGACTGAAACCTAATGGCTACTGTACAAAAAAGGTCATAAAATGATTTATGTAGAAGTAAAACAGTAGCCATCAAAATTATGCTCTGATGTTGGAGTCGATATGTAGCATGAAAACAAGATAAAACTACCATAAAGTGAATGTGATCAAATGCCATTACAATGACTAGTCTCAAACAAATGACACATACTAAAAGACAGTCACAGTCTTTTTGCAAAATTACTTTGGGCAAAGTACCAAGAAAACACTATATCCTCTCTACTAAAGGCAGTTTGCCAAAGAAATTGCAAATACACAAGCTTTAATATCTATAGCCAAAAAACACTTGGAAACTCATTATGGAAAGGCTTAAAAGCCAACTCTGATAAAATTGTTCTCTTTCACAGATTATCACAGCATCCTGAAGAGAGAAACATCAGGGAAGGAGGTGTGGGTGGCATTTAAAAAAAGGAAAGAAAGAAAGACTACCACTAGAAGAAAAATAGGAGGAGGTGCTATTTTCCTTACCAAACTCTAGTGTGGCATAAACCTATTTCTAGACTTTCCCTAGAAAATGTAACAATGGACTTGAGCGATTTAAGGAATCACCAGAATAAAATACAGGCATCACAGGTCACATCATCCCCTTTTCCCTTACAGGCACTGCAACTCCAAGCTACAACTGGGAAACTATATAGCGTATATCAGAAATCCTCTGTCATCTATACTGGGGGGGTTGAAAGGGTATAAGCCACAGCAATCCTTACAGTGGTAGGAGACCTAAGGCCCTAAAGAAAACTATTATCTTGTGGACCCTACTCCTACTTCCTGCCATGGCAATAGCCTGGTCTACACATGCGGAAGGATGAAGTAGAAACAAGCTTGAATGTAAGAGCAGCCCTATTAAATCAGACCAAAGGCCTATCTAGACCAGCGCATGGCCATCCACATAGCCTCTTGGGAAATCTACATGCAGGACATGATGGCAACAGCCTTCTCTCACTGTTGTTCCCCTTGCAGATCCTGAGATTGTAAAATGGATGGTATCCCAGAGTGAAGGCTGCACGTGGGGGGGATCCTTAATGCTCCCTTAGGTTAAAAAGAGAACTCCTGGCAAGTAGAAATCTAGCACAGCAGAAAGTGCTCTAGGGCAGAAGCTCTCTCCCCAATGTATGAGTGGGGTTGGTTTTTTTAACTTGGCTGGAAGCTTTTTCCATGAGGGAGAGAATGTGTTGCCAACATCCCACACTCATAGCCACTTTTTCCTTCACATACCTATCTCCCCTCCATGTGAGTAACTAAGGGGCAAGATGGGACCTCTGGAGAGGGTGGTTTTGGCTCTTCAGACCCCTAATCTACCATCTGTTTGACATATACCACAAATGGCATCCACATGAGCAGCTTCTTTATACAGTAACTATAACACATCAGTGCTGCTTACCAGGTGGATCCTCCATATTCTGTAGAGTCTCCATAGCAACACTACACTACACAATATGCCCCTTGCCTGTGGAGCTCCGCCGAAGCATCTTTCAGCAGCCTCCACATGGATCCTGTAAAGTGTAGATCAGCCCTCAGATTAAACAAATAAGAAATAAAACTACATGCCACTGCCAGCTGTTGTGATAGTGACAGATAAGTACGAAAGAAATATATTTGTTATGCAAGAGATTTTAGTGCATCTTCAGCAACTTTACACTAGAAAAAGAGTGGAATTATAGTCTTCTAGGCTGTACAGCAAAGTAAGAATCTTGGCTATATTAGACGGACTCATTTAAATATCTGCTTTTCTGAGGAAATGCCAATGAAGGTTTACCCAAACAGAATTATTTATCAAGAGGAAAAAGCAACTGATTTCCATTTCTAATTGTCTAATAACTTGCAGCAGACAAAGAACCCCTGTTTGTTTAATCTGTTCAGACCTGCCCAGTACATCATTGTTAGGGAGCTATTTTCCACTACAGACTGCACACACACACAAAAGTACTGGACATAAAATAAAAGGGCATAAATAACCATTCTGTAATTAGTGGGCTGTGGCATAACAGTAGTTGTACAGTTGTCTGAAAAGAAACAAAAAATCAGTTTACTTTCCAACAAAGCTCATTCTGCAACCAATGCTTTTTATAAGATCTGTTAAGCAATTACATGATTCCGACTCAGAAAGCAAACTTTTCTCTCTTATTTTTACTGTCTTCTCCTTCCCTATTTTTCATATAACTCCTTCCATACTCCTTCTTGAAACCACTTCAAAGCCAGAGAAGTTTTCAAGTTACCCTTAAGCAGTAGGATTGCCAGTGCGCATCTTCCTTATCTCCCGTCTTTCCCTCAACTCAATAACAATAATGGGTTGTACCCAGTGGTGACACCTGATTTTTGCCAATCCCTCCTACCTAATGCAGCCCCCCGTGTCCCACAATCTTCTCCTGAGGGTTTGGGGACCCTCTAGAACAGTGTGATGTATGGCACTGAGGTACAGTATGGAGGACTGGTGAAAATGGGGTGTCTGACCTTGCACTAGCAGAAAGCACTTGCACTACTGCCAAGCCTCCACTGAATACAAATGAATGCAACCAATGCTGTCTCCTGTTATTTAAGTTTTGTATTGCTGTTTTAATTAAGAACATAAGAAGAGCCCTGCCGGATCAGGTCAAAGAGCCATCAAGTTCAGCATCCTGTTCTCACAGTGGCCAACCAGATGCCTATAGGAAGTCTGAAAAGAGGTCCTAAGCACAAGAGAACTCTCACCACTTGCAATTCCCTGGTATTCAGATGTTTTAGAAATGTGTACGGTTTAATATGTTGTACATCACCCTGTGACCATATGGTGAAGGATGCTATAGAAATAGCTAAAGCTATAATACAACATTCAGCTAAGTGGGGTATTAGTTACATAGATACATGTTAGGTATCATCAAATGGATACAAGGTGTCAGATATCATGACCCTTAAGCATTTACATTTAAAGTACCATGTAGTATCAGAAGCCTTAATGCCACATACAATAAGACAAGCGGCACATTTTTTCTAAAGACATTTATTCCTGCAGTGCCTACAATGTAGATAGTGCTTTACAGACTAAAAAAAGCAAAAGAGGCCGGTTCTTCCTTCAATAATCGTACATTTTAAATTTCAACGTTGGGGGAAGATAAAAATTATGAGTTGTATACAACTACGTTCTACACAGTGTAGATCCATTGAAATGGATGAGCCTAGTTTAGCCATGTCCATTAATTTCAATGGAGAATACACAACACAATGGGTAACACACAACAGAGGGTAGAAATAGAAGAGGCACAGGTGACAACGAGGTATGAATGTAAGCAAATGCAACCATTACTTTAATGTAAGTTTTCCAGGATTTCCTACATTTGTATAGAGAAAGTTTTGATCTTCCCCTTCACACAATATTTTGGAAGTGGGGGAAAAGGATGTACAACTCACTCTCAGAGTCAGGTTATAGTTAGGGACTTCCTGAGAATTGGCACAAAAGAAGTGCGTATTTTTTTGCAAATTGGACTGACCTCCAAATTCAGAACTCTGTCCACCAAACACTGACCTCATAAGTCACCATCAATGCCCACTATGCTGATGGAGATGTTCCACCTCTACTGTATTAGGGACACTATTGCTTCTGAATACCAGTTGCTGGAATCTGCAGAAGGGGAGAGTGCTGTTGTGCTCAGATCCTGCTTCTGGGCTTCCCATAGGTATCTGGCTGGCCACTGAGAGAACAGGATGCTGGACTAAATGGGCCACTGGCCTGATCCTGCAGGCTCATCCTGTGTTCTTATGCCATGAAGTTGAATACTGCTTGTGCATGGGCAGGACATGATAGACTAAAACAATTTAAAACATTTCAATGGCAATACTGGTCCTTTCAACTTCCTTCTCCATCTGATACTCTCCCTTACACAAATGAGTGAGATTTTATTTTTTTAAAAAGCCCTTACAAAATGGTATCCATGTGCCTTAGTTTCTGGTACACCTAAGACCACCATTGTTCTAGTACAGTCTACGCAGTTGAAATGGCACTGAGAAAGCATTGTTAGGTGAAGTATCTTTTTGCTGGCTTTGGTTCATTTTCCCAGCCTTTCTCTCCCCCCCCCCGTCACATAGCTTCCTCTCTTTGGGGCGCATTCTGGTAAGTCACTGTACCAACAGGCAGAACTAGATAAGTAATTAATGACTAAGAATTGCTCAGTGTGTTTGGGTATAAAAATCAAAAAGTAGGGCTGTTAAAAAACAACAGATTTAAGCACCATCTGGGCTTTCTGGTCACAGTGGCACAAATTCCAAAGAAAGGCTTAACAGTGCATGATCTGAGAATCCCATCTGTTTTATCTAAAAATGAATCAATCAGACATACTTTAGCCATTTTTGTGTAACATGGGAAGAGAAAAGCCCATCTCTTCATTGACAGGTTCCCATAAATTTACTCTTTTTCTTTTTACAAATGTTCTTTTTAAAAAAAATTATAATGATAAATTATTTATTATAATAAAATACAAAAGAAATGGAGCTACTGTCAATACATTTTTTCTTCCTCCCTTCCTAGTTAGACATGATGTCACTGCACTGTGCGGTTTTCCCACTCGCACATCACATCATAGGCTGTTGCTGGTAGAGGGGCGAATTGCACAGCAATGACATCATGGCACATGCGGCGTTGTCCTACACATCTCTAGGAAGAGAGAACAAGGAAAGGGAGACACAGAGGAACACCAGCTCCGTCTCTCTTGTAACATCTAGCTCTGCTTTGAAAAAGAGATTAACCTAGACTGGAATATTTTTAGAAACAGTAACATTTAGCATAACCTTCAACAATAGTAATGATAAAAAAGATGGCTAGTGTGCTACATCAAAGATCTAATGACACAATCAAGGCCATTAGAGTGATTTAAAATATCTGAATAAGTAGCTGGAGAAGTAAGAACAATTATCTTTACAGTCCTTATTAAAATCAAGCCTCTACTATCACCAGGCTACTCCCCCCACAAGGCTAGATGCACACTTGCTTCTTTCCAGACAAAAAAATCTACCTTAACGACCCTGAAATTTCACATCATGCTGTTTTGAATAAAGGGGACTCTTAGGTGGAGCAGGTGAAGAATTTAAACTGTATACAAAAGGAGGATATCAGTGTAGCTTGACTAATAACTGGGAAATCCTAATAAAATGCTTCATGTGCTAGAAAGTATATGAATAAAGTGATTATCTAAGCAAAAACTGTCCCGACTATTATGTTGCTTTCAGTTATCTTGAACCAGTATCAGTTAAAGTTGTGTATCTTTTTCTAGGTAGCTTGCAGCTATGAATGTTTATATTTTAATTTAATTTTGCTTTCCAACTTGCATGCACCCACGTTGCTCTTCAGTTGCTTATGTTAGGGATTCCACGACTGTGAGCTTGCTAGAAGGATGGGGCATATGACATGGGGAGGATTGTGTATACAGCATCCTAGATGTGTGTATTTATTTAAGTTATTTATACTCTACTTTTCAAAATGAATCTTAAACAATACAACATATAAATCATAATAAATTAAAAATATACAACAGCATTAAAAGCAATTTATAAACAAATAATAAAACAGCAGATTCAGTCATAAAATTCCTTATGGAATAAAAATGCCAGCATCCTATGAGCCAATCAGCATGAAAGGGTAGAGTGTTAGCCACTAAGAAGAGTCTTCTAACATACTTCCTTGTCCTTTCCTGCTGATTGGAGCCAGGATGAAAGGAGGTGAGTCAGCCACTGAGAAGACTCTTCTCAATAGCTAACACACTCCTCTTTCATGCTTATTGGCTCCTAGGAACATCTGTTGTGGTGGGCAAAGGCATTAACAAGGATGACATTCTCAACCCAGCAGCAAAAAAAAGAGGGGGGAGGAAAGGGGAGAGGAGGGGAGGGGGTATGGCTGTGACTACCATGAGGGGACCCTGTAGTTCTGAATTTGCCACTACACTACTGTTTGGCATACAAAGCTTGTGCTTTACCACTGAGCTACAGTCCCTATAGCAATAGTGTCCATGCAATCCTTTGCATGTTTATTCAGCAGTAAGTCCAATTGTGTTGAGTGGGATTTACTCCCAAGTAGGCATGCTTAGGAACAAAATCCAAGATGCATAAATTTAATATAATTTAAATGTGTGACCACGTACTAAAGTAGTACTAACCAGTTGCTCATTAGACCTGGCATTAGTTACTGAAGAGATGGGGAGCCTGTGGCCCTCCAGATACTGGACTACAACTTCCATCATCCTCGACCATTGGCTATGCTTACTGAGGCTGATGGGAGTTGGAGTTCAAGAATATCTGGTGGACCACTGAAATAGTACTGGCAGTCTCTTTACAGGGTCAAAAAATGGATGTCATACCTAGCACTGCTATCTCTATTTCAGCACTAGTAATACATTTCCACATAGTGTTTCAGGAAGAAAAGCCATGCTCTACATGGCCAAATAGTAAAGTATAAAGATATGTTGAAGATAGAGCCAATGAAAAATGGGAAGCCTTGCTGCTTTTCAAACTTTCCCCTCTTTTCAGCTACTACTGAATGAACTCTCTAATGCTATGTTCAACAGCTGTGATAGCAAGCCAAGGGGATTCACAGCCAATGAGTACATTAAAGCAAAGCTCTTTTCAGAAAAGGTAACAAAACAATGCAAATTCTCAAAATGAAATGTACAGCACAACCATGTGCTTGCTTACTCATAAGTAAGTCTCATTGTTTTCTGAGGCTCAATCCCAGGTAAGTATTCATAGAATCAAAGCCTTAGTCGTGTTCACTCACAAGTCTCTATGTTCTGTACATGGTCATGGAAATAAAAAAGGTTTTCATTATTAAATTGTCATAAAATGGTAAACACATGGAGAATGAGCCCTCTTGTCCCATGTAATGTCACAACCACCATCTAAGAAAATGTCCATGGCAATAATCAGGGGTGCAAACAAGATTTTCAAGGCACAATACACAGTATTTGGATTGAGCCCAAAGATATCTAATAAACAGAATATCAACAGGTAGAGCTTTTCCCATAACTGCATTTCTAACATAATTAAGAAAAGGCTTAATGTATTAAATTTCTGTCTGCCACACAGCTATTAAACATATAAGAGCCCTGTTCTCCTGATATGCCAACTCTAACTCATACAAAGAACTCAAGCTTCATGAGTTGTCTCTCATCAAATGATCTTAAAAAGGCAATACTACATTGAGAGCAGGGATTTCTGTTATGGTGGGAGATTTAGATTTAGATTTACAGCCACGAAGTTGCAAGTGCCAATGCTTGGATAAATTCAAGGTAAAATAGTTAAAAAGCAAGCAATCGGTGATAGCCAATTAAGTCAGAGTATATCCATTGAAATGAATAGACTTAATTAACGACATCATATCAGTCCTTAGCGGCACACACCATTTAAATAATTGCATTTCTTGGACACCTATTTCACTGTACTTTGCCAAGACCACCAGCAATTCATAACAAAAAGGCTTTCTGCAAACGATGGCATGGACCACAATCAGGGGTCCACAAAATCAGATTCCATGTTGATAATGGCAAACAGAAATTTAATCCTGCTGACCAGCAAGGAACGCCTCCAGAACACTTTACCACAGAACTAACATTTTTTTAAACCCACCAACAACACAGCATGCAAATGGTGTCAGGATGTGTCTCATGCTACTATGTAGGATGCAGCATGAATGTCATGGAATCGGCAGGGTTGCTGAAAACACACATACACACATCCCTCGCCAGGCAGGAAATACAAAAGAGATGCACTTCCCATCTGTGGAGTAGGAAGCAAGAATACTAAGCCATGCTGGCCATTAGAACAATAGTTGGCTATCAAGCCTGGCAGCAATGTGTGTATCCTGTCCAGAGGCCAGGAACACATAGATCTATAACAGAACTATTTTTCAATGCAAAATTGCCTCATGGGATTTCCATATTTCACAATGTGTTATTTTGGTATTATTCAACACAGTTGTGTACAAACACATAGATGAACCAATGAATTTATCTACAACAAAGCCCTCATTTTGCAAGAGAACTGTTGGATGCAGATATCTTCATATCTTAGCTGGCAGCTCATACATTTTTAGAACACATCTGAGTAATAATTTAAACATTCATATTAACATGTATCTTTTCTCTGTACACTGACATTCAGAAGCTGTTCCATTGTTAGATAACCCTGAATATAAGTTTGGATCCAGATTCGATCATGCTTAGAGGAAACCTGCAGAAATCAGTCTAATTTAAGTTAGTTATGGGTCTACTCAAAGCATGATCAAGTCTAGATCTAACCCAAATTAAATCAATGGGATAAGTTAGTTATAATGAACTTAAATCCCCATCTAAAGCATGATCAACTTTCTCTCAATCCAACCAACTGCATTTTACAAAACACCAATATATATATTGTATATTAAGAGAAAAAAACCAATTTATTTATTTTTAAAGTTCTAGCCCATCTTTCTGCTCTAAGACAGTCAAGGCATCTAACAACTCAAAAGAATTATGCTTAAGAATCAAATTTATAGCATAGTGCATTCTTACTCAATGATCCCCATGGGGCATAGGATTGCAGCTTTGAAATTATGTATTTCAAAAGAGCAGAAGCAGTCCAAAAACAACATGCCTGTTGAAACAAGTTTTCATAACTCTTTCAAAAATATTAAGTGATGATGGGGCTAGGCAGTCCTCTCTAGGGAGGAAGGTTCGTAACTGCAGGTCCACACTATAGAGAAAAATCAGGCCTCATTCTTAGAAAAGAATAAGGAGAGAGTCTCATGCATCAATTAAAAGAAATCAGGGGAAAAAGTGGGTTCATATGGGGGAAAGATCCTTGAGATATAGTGCTCCTATGACATTTAGTGTTAAAAGTGTGTAATGTTCAGGCAAGCAGTTTTAGCATACTCATTAATGTTTCACTTTCCATGGCTGCTTCAGCATGAATAAAACTCAACAAAATCCTTGAGATGACAAAGGTGTTACTTTCATAATGTTTCTGTCATATTTCAGAATGTATTGCAATGAAGAGATTGACGAGAAGGCAGAATTCGCAAAGGTAGAGATGCAATGTTCCATTTGTGCCTCTCCCAATGGCATATTCTGTCATCAGAATACAAGCCTTATTAAAAAAAAAGCATTTTAGAGTTACCTCAGTTCTTCAGTGCATTGATGGGAACAGTATTTCTCTACATGCTACAAAACTTTATTGATGATTGGAAATTGATTTGAGATTTTTGAATGAAAACTGGTGCAGAGAAAACTTCTTAATATATGTAATTTTACAAACCTATTCCCTTTATCAGGCAGAGTAGTTTTATTTTTTTTTAAATCAGTACCTTTATCTTTATTTATAACGCTTTACAAATTTAATATTTTTAATCTGATTTTCAGTCCCAGTTATTGCTAATGTAGATTGCAGATTGTTTTCTATTGACAGGTGCTATTTCTCTAACAATAAATTTGATAAATAGAATTTTTAAAAACAACAGCAAAGATTTCTTTCCTTATCTAGGGCCTAAATATGAAAATACCAAATGCTGGAACAGAGCACTATCCATGAGTAAATTCCCACTGAAATCAGTGAGAAGATTATGCCCTTTAACACTTGTTAGTATAAAGAAGAAAGCGGGACGGGGGATTCTTCTCCTTGCAAAACAAGTTCTACATTTTAATCAGTGCGCTTTACCAGCAACAATTCAATATCATTTCAGGGGAGCAGACTTTCTAAAATCATGAAGATTAATAGAAATTTAAACTAAAATACATCTTAAGTAAACAAAACCTTTTGTTCCTTCATTGAAAGAACTACAAAAGTAAACTACAACATAGGAAAAGCCTTTTAAAACTGACAAAATGGCAAGTCAGAGGTCAGAGAGCCAAGGAGAGCAAGAGAAAGCCCTTTCTCAGAATGTGTGGGTCATTCTTCTAACTTCTGTGTCTGGATTCGCCTAATGATAAATTCGACATTAGCTCCACCCCTCACATGCAGCAGAAACACTTGAATTGCTGGCTGCCTCAACAGAGGTTTAGTTTGCTGATTGGACATGAAACAAAAGAAAAAACAGCGGGACACAATTTATAAGGGGGCAGCGAAGGCTGACACGCTATTGTACTCTAGAGGTATCCACAAGCTGTTAATTCCATTTTAACATTGTTAATAAGACTGTTAACACGTATGACTTTGTTAAGAGACCTTGAAAACATCAACAAACTAGTGGAAGACCCTCCAGAAGTATGATAAGGGTAAAAACACAAAATAATTGTCTTTGAGTGTTCTTAAATATTAAAGAAATGAGCTTTATTTTACCCGCATGGGGGTCTAGGCATGTTATAGTTATCCTGTGTCTCTGACCCATCCACCACATGTGTTACTCAGACCACATTTCACTTACATTTTAAACTGCTATACCACTAAAAGTAACAACACGCAAACAAACATAAATCTGATCTCTCCACTCTGCATACATATACCTTCCTCCTTCCCCTACCCAGATCCTCTCACTTTGTGTGTCACTCTCTTCTCTTTCTCTCACCCTCTCTCTCTCACACAAATGTGCAGATTTAATCAGTGTGGAATGCTTTAAATGAATAAATTGGGTCTGACAGATTTATTGCAGTTAATTTTGCAGCAGAATGGGAAAATGTTTGGATCACAGCCTTTTAAGTATTAAGAAAACAATTAATCCATCATGTAACGGAAATTCCTGCATTACACCCTCATGTCCAATTAAACAATGTCAAGTAATTTCATGTAGGGAAACAGGAAAAGTGTCAAAACCTTGTGGAAATAAGTTGCACTGCTTTAAAATAATTGTTATTTATATTTAATTTTTAATAGCAAAATTTTCATTCTTTGGATGTTTTTTTAAGGCTATGTTTTCCAAAAATCCTTTAGTTCTCTAGTGTATAAAAGAAAGTAGCATCACCTGAGGAAAATCAAGTAGAAGAAAAAACAATTTTAAAAGCTATGCTATGAGGTAGGACAATTCATTTCATTTTTGTTAAAGTATGTGTTCCGAGGGTCAAGCATTTGTTCAGGATTACAGCTCCCTTTCAGTCATTTAGTTCAATGAGTAAAAATGGCATCAGTGCCGCGGCATAAAAATATGAGTTCACCAATACCTCAAAGCAATACCACTTAATCAGTATAATAAAAAATTCAGGAATATATATATACACATGGGAGCCACATTCACAAACACATGCACAAACTCACAACAAAAATAACAAAAACACAATACAACTAGAATTGTATCTGGAAAATTACATTTTGCAAATTCATCTCTTTTGGATATTATTTAGTTAAAATATTTCTTTACTGCCTTTTATGAAAACATCTGAAGTTGGTTTATAATAAAATCCATTAAAATTACAACAATAAAAATAAATTCAGTTGCATTAACACCGAGTACAAAATTGAACAAAAAATGTAACAATTAGAAGGCATCCACATGCTGTAAAGGCCTTGGTGAACAAGTAGATTTTTAGCATGCACTGAAACAGCATCATTGTCCGTCCTTCTTGTATTTCTAGGGGGAGGCAGTGTGTTATTGTTGCTGGAGAACCTTGCCATTTTGCAGAGATCCACTAGCATTTGTGTGAAATAGTCACACCATTTATTTCAGAAAATCTGCAGCTCGGTCCCAGACATATCGATGAAGATGCCAATCTCATTAATTTCAATGCAATTCTATATTTCCACGGTGTATGTATGGTGGTTCCTGATACCCCAGACGTAATTAACCACATTATGCGGAAGGGCCATTAAACGTTTAAACTTTGAAGCAATGGGTATAAGATGTTTGATAGTGAAATCCCAAAATTATGTTTCACAGCTTCACTTACAAAATTACATTTCCTGAATGTTATAAGTGAAAACAAGAACTAATCTTACATATATATTGGCTGCTTTCATCATTGTGATTCATTGTGATATTTTGGGGGGGCATGGGGAAGTGTGGGTATGAAACTAACTTAAGGAACTATAGGATTATGTTTTCAAAAATTCTGAATCCAGTATACAGTACCGCAAAGAAGAAGGGAAAACATGGTAAAATTCGGGGCGGGGGGGATGTCACAGAATACCAGCTCTGTGCAGGTTGTTTGATTTTAATAAATCAATACATTGAGAAGCAGAAACAGGGTTTGTTACATTAATCATAAACGAAAAGGTCCATAACATCAAGATAGCACTTTTCAATTTATTCACACGCACACGCATATACACACACACTACAGTGCAGTAACTTTTACTGGTTTCTTACAATCTTATGTTCAAGATACACACATTCCAGCCTAAGTAGTTTAGTTGCCATAACAACCTCTTAAATTTGCTCTCCATTCTTTCATAAAATCATTTTGTAAATTCTAGGAGAGACAGTACAGTTTCTCAAATAATTTAGTTCTCACTTTGCTCTTAAGAAGTCTGTTTCTGTTTCTCTCAAAAACCTCATACTCTGAAAATGATGGAATCGCCTCCCCCTTGCCATTGCTGAAAATAAGTTATATTTCAACCAAGTATCTTTTTGGCATATCTGTTTCGAAGCAGTTTATAAAGAAAGAAGTGACCTATCATCAGGAGATAAAAAAACAAGGGGAAAATGCTATTTATACAAAAGCTACGAAATGAAATGCTGTAAAGATCTCACTGCTACATATTTAAAGGGGTTTATATGTGATAACTTTAACTGTTTGTACATTGTAGTGAGTATTTCTGTTGAGGTGGGTTGCTCCAAAAAAGATTATAGGCTGACCAGGTAACTTTTAAAAGGTGTGTTATATGATTTGTGATATTTTATTATAAAAAGTGGAAACACTAGCACCCTTCACTTCAAATAAATTAACATTCCTCACCACCAAACAACAAAACAGTGGACGACAGGATGTGACTAACAAACGCTGGGGGAAAAGTCAAGCTGTGCTTTTAGCATATGCACTGAAACTGAAGACTTTTCTTGCTCTTTAACATGCTTGTGCATCTCAATGAGTTCAGGGAAAGAAAGAAAGAAAAAGAAAGAAAGAAAGAAAGAAAGAAAGAAAGAAAGAAAGAAAGAAAGAAAGAAAGAAAGAAAGAAAGAAAGAAAGAAAAGAAAGAAAGAAAGAAAGAAAGAAAGGGTTTATTTCAAAAATGAGGGAAGAGTGATATACATTTACTGGGAGTGAGAGAGAAAGAAAAAAAGAAACTAAGGCTGAAATCCTATGCACACTTATCTGACCACAGTGGGACTTCTTTCTGAATAAACTGGTATAGGCTTATGCTTTTAAGTCTAAAACTAAATACCTCAGAAACAACAATGGCTGCAATCCAGCCAAAGTTAAGCGCTTTTCAGTTTCGTTGACTTAAGTGAGAAAGTTAAGTGCATAGGTTAACTCTCTTATTGCAATCTACAGTACTTAAAGCTGCTGCTTAACTATGACTGGAGGCTACATCAACTGTTATAGAAAGATTGATCAAAATTTTCTATTATTAAGGCCAAAGCTAGGTAAAGTTAAGAGAGCAGGTTATTCTGTGAAAACAAGGTATCAGGGTGCAAATATTTTATTTACAACAGAGAATAACAGCATTCTTTTAAGTGTGGGTCTATTCCCAGAAACACATGCACACAGCAAATAAAATATTTTACATTACTACTTAAAAACCTTGGAGAAAAATGAGGTTTCCTTTGAAATAATATAAAGGACCCCTTTTCAAATCTGTACTTTAAAACATTATAAAAGGGGAAAATGCCAATATAATTTCTTTGTCCTTGAATGGAAATGTAGGCTGACACCATATCAAAATGACAAGCATCATTCATTTTACCTGGATCAAAAAAAAAAAACCTATCAGACTTTACAACTGTTCTGCGATATTTGCACAGTATTATAAACAGAAGCTGACACCCGCTGTTCCTGGAACAAAATGCAGTGGTGCTTTGTTCTGGGTCTTTCCTGCGAGTTTTCTCCCTACCCCCCAAATTCACTCCAGTTAATTCGCAGTACTCTCCTTGCTTGTTTCCGTGTCAATACCACCACCCACCGGCCATGATGAGAGATTGCCATTTGGTTGCAATCCCTGTGTACCACAAAGCCCCTTAAGACTTTTCATCTCATGTGTTCCAAAGAGGGAGGGGAGCTCAAGAGAGAGGAAAGACATCACCTCAGCATTCCTCAGTTGCTTTAGATCTTTACAGTTGTTGTTTTCCCCCCTTCCATCCTGGAGGGGTGAGGAGAGAAAACAGCCACTTCAAAAGAGACTCTTTCTGCTTGATGAAAAGGCAGTTGTCCTACTGTTGCCATTATTATTTTTATTTATTATTATTATTATTGTTATTATTATAAAAATCTTCTCATTCTTCTTGTCAGCTTGCTAATGAAGCTGTCATTATTACTGAAGAAAACTAGGAAGCAGTACATGGCGGGGGAGGTGTTCACATGCTAGCAGCTCCCTTTCCAATTTGTTTCCCTCTGAAGAAAATGAAATATATATATGGCACAGAAAATTACAATGAACAGCCTTCTGCTGTCTCCATTTTCATTTCCCACCCGGTGGCTTCTGCACGTTATAAAATGCTGCCTGGCTCTATCCAATACAAGAATGGCTTTCCACTAGCTACCTTCCATCTGTAGGTTTCAATATGACACGCAATATATACACACACACACACACACACATATATATACACACACACACCATCTCTATAAGGTGAAGGAATAATTCCTTCATATTAAATATTTATAATTGTGGGAACAGTGATAGGAGTAAATCACCAAGGACCCTGTATAATATGTACAGAATATTCAGGAATATGGCTGCAGAACAACTTAACTCTGAAATCACTCCAATGAAATAATGATTTGAGTACTGATCTGATCTTTCCTAAGAATTCTGGTCCTTCTAACGTTAAGCACAAGATCAAGTCTCTTCCCTGGCATGTCCACATCTTCTGCCATTCTTCCTTTATTTGAAATATTTTTATTTATTTATTTTATTTATTGGATTTCTTAGTCGCCCATCTGGCTGGCTAACCAGTCACTCTGGATGACGTATTTGTGCCCCTTGTATGATTATATCCTCCCAGGGTGGCATCCAACAACAGATTTTTAAAAATCCAAATACAGTAAAAATTAAAAAATACAAATTAAAACAAAACATCAAGTAAAATCAACAACATCCCAATGGAACATAAAAGAGATTGTATCAGCATAAAAGAGATTGTTATGCTTATTACAGGTATTTAGCATAAGGGCCAGAAAAGGATTTATAAAATAATGGCTTTTAAATGCCGAGGATATTTTTCTGTGCCTAAGAAACACTGGAGATAAAAAAGTAATACTTTGCATTCTTTGCAACCATGTATCTTAGCCTGTTTTGAACAGTGTCTTCTGCATGAAGTAGATCATACAATGAACTGTAGAACTGCACAATCCCAACACAGGATGATGGTGTTAGGATGACAGAAAATAGCAGGGATGAGCAAAGGCCATGAAATGCAGATATTTAAGGAATATATCAGGCTTTACAGAAGGTAAAGTTTATTTATTTATTATTAAATTTATATCCCCCCCTTCCTCCCAGAAGCAGCCAAGGGTGGCAAACAAAACACTAAAAGCACTCTAAAACATCTTAAAAACAGACTGTAAAATATTTTATAACAAACATCTTTAAAAAATATTAAAACAAAACATTTTTTAAAATATCGTTAAAAAAGCTTTTAAAACATCTTGAAAAGCAGTTCCAACACAGACACAGACTGGGATAAGGACTTTGATTAAAAGGCTTACTGGAAGAGAAGTGTCTTCAGTAGGCATTGAAAAGACAACAGAGACGGTGCCTGTCTATTATTTAAGGGGAGAGAATTCCAAAGGGTTGGTGCCACAACACAAATGGTCTGCTTCCTCTGTTGTGTGGAACGGACCTCCTGATAAGATACTATCTGCCTCACCTGCAGAGCGCAGTGATCAACTGGGTATATAAGGGGTAAGATGATCTTTCAGGTATCCTGATCCTAAGCCACGTAGGGCTTTGTAGACCAAAACCAGAACCTTGAACTTGGCCCAGTACCTAATGGGCAGCCAGAAAGTTGCAACCAGAAATGAAGTTAATAACTGTGCAGTGAATTGGCACAAATGAACAGGCTGTTTGCAGGGAAAAAGAAAGAAGGCAAATGTTAACATGCCAATATATGAATCTGCCTTATGCAGAGTTGGAACACTGGTCCATTTAGATCCATCTACTCTGATCAATTTCGACTCTCTACTGCTTGAGATACTGCTTGAGATTCTTTTAACTGGAGATGCCAGAACGTGATGCTAAGAACTTCATGCAAAGCATGTATTCCATGACTGAGTTATGGGCCCATTCAGACATGTTCAAAAGCCATACAAGAAATCATTATCATCCACAAAGGGGCAATGGTGCCAAAGGAGCAATGATGAACTAAAACCTGAAATAAATAGGGAAACAATGAAGTAAGATGGAGATGTGTTTGAAGAAAAGAGATAAGAATACACCAGTACACAGACATAAGGAAATGACAAATAACATGGGAAGAATCTGAATATACAAAAAAAAATTGAAAACAATAATGGGCTGAGGTCCTTGTTTAGAACTTTCGAATCAAGCAAGGTTAGTTCTATTAACTAACAATTTGTTTTAAACAGCCTGGATATCAGGTGTTCAGGGTGTCAGTCTCCATGAATGTCAAAACCTGCTGTGGTAGTGGGGAATAGGATAGGGAAAGACTTCAGTAAACACTGGTGTAACTCTAAAGACATTTGGAAAGATCCATCTAAAACAATATTTATAAAGAATTTTAACACGAGTAGCTAAACTGACAGAGCAAAACTATTGTCCCTCTCTTCTTAAGAGCCAGGTTTGTTGTTTTACTATAGACAGCTATGTTTTTACAGATGCAGAACCATGTGTCTCCAGTGAAAAGGGCTACTCTTCCCCTCAGATGTGAAAGAAGATCAAAGGTTTAAATACAGAAATACAAGAACCTTTTCCCTTTGGAATGAGTGTGTATGAGAGAGTGTACACATGCATTGACAGAACACCAGAATTTCCATCTGTCGTCCTTATGCAGTGCACCAGTTAACCTTTTGCAGTAGGGCTTGCAGCTGCAGGCTGAAACCTTGTTAGTAGGCTTCCTTAATAAAACATTATGCCAAATTTAAAGTTGATATAGACACATTTAGATTTCTTACAGTGTAAACTCTGGGAGACAGTCGATTCTGAAGTTAATATGGTGGTTGGTACAGACTGGGAAGCTCAACTGTTATCTTTTCGGCACCAGGTCAAGACTTTTCTCCCAGGCATTTTAGCATGTGTTTTTAAATTGTTTTTTTTTAAGTGTTTTTAAATTTGTGTATTTGTTTTTAATGTTTTTAATTGTTGTAAACTGCCCAGAGAGCTTTGGCTATGGGGCGGTATAAAAATGTAATAAATAATAATAAATAATAACTCATATAACAAATAGAAAGACTACTTGCAACAGAAAGAAAAATTATCCCACTGTTTGAAGCCTGCACTGAGAGATCCTCTTGCCATGGCAAATATAAGGGCCAAGTGAGGCATGGCAGAAGCCGTTCCTCACCATCACTATATGTGACAAACAATTTGGGTATCACAGATTATATATCCTTTTATGGTTAAAAAAAGACATTATTTTGGAACACTGTTTTCAGAATGAGCACCATGGGACTATCCGAGGGGTAACATCAGTGGAGGTACTATGTGATCTTGTGGTGATGGTCTTCTAATAAGAGCTAAGTGTCTCTAGGTCACCTTGGGGAAGTACAATATTCAACACAAGAGAATTTGACAATCCCTTACACATCTGGAATACGGGCCACCATACAGAGACAGGCTAGAAAACATGAGTAGATCTCCTAATGGTCATTTCATTCACTAGGATAACAATATCATTTCACGCATTCAGCAGATATGCACCTGACTATGAACATTCACAGTCCTGGGCTCCTGCCGGGAGGAAGGGCGGGATATAAATCAAATAATAAATAAATAAAATAAACATTCGCTTATGAGTGTTGAGCATTTTGGACATTCACTGTAATACACATTAAGGTAAAGGTGTCCCTGCACTTATAGTGCGAGTCGTTTCTGACTATTAGGGTGACGTCTTGCGACATTTACTAGGCAGACCGTATATATGGGGTGGGATTGCTAGTTCCTTCCCTGGCCTTTCTTTACCCCCCAGCGTATGCCGGGTACTCATTTTACTGACCACGGATGGATGGAAGGCTGAGTGGACCTCGACCCCTTTTACCGGAGATTCGACTTCCTCCTTCTGTTGGAATTGATCTCTGGCCATGAGCAGAGCTTCGGCTGTGTTACAGCCGCTTACCACTCTGCGCCACGATCTTGTAATACACATTAACATGCATCATATAAAAATGGAGAAAAGCTACTCCAATCTTCATTGTAATCCTCTACAATATAACCCTACTAGATATTATTTATTAATTTATATACTACTTACTTGCCAAAGTAGCTTCTATTATGATGTCAGTTTGGAAACAGAGTGCAGTATTCAACTAAATTCTTGCACTAGCTAAAGGATTATCACTAATGCAATGGATTCCACTCCCTCCTCCCCTCCCCCACATGCTCCATGCTGTCCCCAAATCTCTGGACAGTTGGGGGGACCTCTAGAAAATATTTGGGGGTAGAAAGGGGGAGAATGTTTTGTTGTACAAGGAGAAATCCTTGCACTGATGGAAGGTTCACCTTAACACTACACTGTAATTTTAAATACAACGCAGCTTCTCTTTTGCTAATGTCAGCTACTTTATAAACCGGGGTGACTATCCCCTGGTCTTCCAGACATTGCTGGAATACAACTCCCATAAGCCCCAGCCAGCATGACCAATGGCCGGCGTGATGGGAGCTGTAGTTCAGTACCATCTGTTGGGCTGCAGGTTAGCCACAAAGTCCTCAGAAAACCTAAGGTTAGCATAAAGCCCTCTTTAAATATGTACTTCAAGTCAAGCTAATATATACTTGAACTGAAATAATGCAAAGATGTTTTGTTATTTTTACTTTTGGCTCCTTTGAGGGCACAACATATTTTTAAAAAATCAACATGCAGCAATCACTAGGGATCAAAGCATCAAGACTTTCACTAGAAAATCTGTAACTGTCTCCTCCTGTCTGTTAGAGACCTGGTTTTAATGGAAAGGAGTGACTGCCATCTTGTGGATGTTATAAAACATAATTTCTGAATCTTAAAAAAATTATTAAATATCTGTGAATTGTTAACATTATAAAATACTTCCAATTTGCTATAAAACATGAGGTGCCAGTACTCATATCTTGATAAAAGTGTTGTGGGTGCCAGCATGAAGTGGTGCCACGGGAAGCAAAAACAGAGATGCCGGTACTCCATTCAATCACCAAAAATCACCTGCCTTTAATGTTAAACAACATCAGTGAGCTCCTTTTAGGCATTTCTTGACTACAACAATGAACCTTCTGTCAAACTGAAAATAAAGAATTCCTTTTCACGAGAGTGGCTGTATACTATAGTCAACATGGATTTTTCGCATTCTGCAATATTAAACTGAAAATACCCCCATGCCATTCTGATGCTCATTTCAAAACAAATCCTTACAAAACTTATAGTCCTGAACTCAGAAACACTTGCTTAACAACCCTGTAATTTTCATGGTGATACACAAAATAGCCAGAGAGAATTGAGAGTTCAAAGTGTAAAAAGAGAGAGAGAGAAACAGACCTGTTTTGGACTTTTTTTCTGTCAATTTGTTGAAATTAATTAAAAATCAGCCATGTTCACAGAGTACCTGTAATCCTATTACTGACCTTGCCCCATACTCTAACCTTCATCCTCTGCAGTTCAAAATTTTTTTAAATGCCTGGCTGTTTTTTAATTAATTTAAGAAATTTAGCATTGAACTCAATGATAAGGCCAGGCATGTTCAGTAAGAACCAACTGTCAGTGTTCTAAAAGCCAGACTCACAGCTGCTGGGCTTGCCTTATCAGGGGGCCACACCCACATCAGACCTTTATTTCACTTGAGACAGTCATGGCTTCCCCCAATGAATCCTGGGAAGTGTAGTTTGTGAAGGGTACTGACAGGAGACTCTTATTCCCCCGACAACGCTCCAGTGGCCAGAGTGGTTCAACAGTCAGCTGCTCTGACTGAAGCTCTGTGAGTGGAACAGGGCATCTCCTAGCACCTCTCAGCACCCTTCACTAACTACACTTCCCAGGATTCTTTGGGAGAAGCCCTGACTGTCTAAAGTGAAATAAAGGTCTGGTGTGGATGTGGCCAGGGACAGCCTTGGTTTAAATTTGGATGGGAAGCTACATGTGCCTGCTGTAGAATAAAAAGTTGGAGGAAATGCTGAAAAAGAACAATACTGTTCACAATGTTTTCCTTTTGGAAAAGTGCCCAGTGCCCACCCATCCAATCTCTTCACATTCCCCTTCCTCCCCCTCCCCTTCCTGCCCTTCTCCACCCCTCCCTGCCCCTCTGCCAGGTCAGTTTCACCTATCCTAAGCATGACTGCACAGGAGTAAATCCCACTGAACTCAAAAAGCATGCAAATGATCAAACCTGCCCTTCCCTCCTCCCTCCTATCCCCTCCCTCTTCGCCCTTCCCTCCCCATCCTTCACCCCTCCCTTTCCCTCTCCATCCCTTTCCAATCCCCTCCTTCCCCCTCCTCCTCCTCCTTCCCCACCCTCTGCCCCCTCCCTCTCCTCCCCCATTGTCAAGTTTACCTATCCTAAGCCTGATTAAATGGGGGTAAATCCCATTTAACTCAATAAGCATGCAAATGATCAAACCTGCCCTCCCCTCCTCCCATGACCTCCCTGTTGCCCCTTCCCTCCCCCTTCCTTCACTCCTCCCCCTCCCCTTCCAAACTCCTCCTCCCCCTCCCCTTCCAATCCTCTCCTTCCCCCTCCCCTCTACCCCATCCTCGTTTCCTCTCCTCTCCCCTTCCCCTCCTCCTCCTCCATGGTCAGTATTACCTATCCTAACCATGACTGCATAGGAGTAAATCCCATTTAACTTAATCAGCATGCAAATGATTGGACCTGCCTTTACCCTCCTTCACCTTTCCTCTCCCTTCCTCCTCCCCTCCCCGCTTCCTTCTTCTTCCTCCCGTGCCCACTCCAGCCCTCCCTCCCCATGGTCAGTTTTACCTATCCTAAGCATGATTGCACAGGAGTAAATCCCACTGAACTCAATAAACATGCAAATGATCAAACCTGTCCTTCCCCTCCCCCTCCTGCCTGCTCCCCTCCCCCTCCTACCCTCCCCATCCCCTGTGGTCAGTTTCACCTATCCAAAGCATGATTGCAGTGGAGTAAATCCCACTGAACTCAATAAGCACGAAAATGATCAATCCATTCACAGCAAACTTACACAGGATCCCATTTCTTACGTCCCGGATTAAAAAGCAGAGAAATTCACTAATAGGCAATAAACCTTGCAGTTTAAGAATGATCCTATAGCCCACAGATATTTCTAACAAATTTTAAAAAGCAGGGAAATTGGGCAGGTATAGTGAATACACCAGAGAAGCAGGAGACCTGACCTCCTCTCTGAGATATTGGACTGCCCTTCAAATTTGTAAAAATGCAAACACAATTTGGGTTGGTCTTTCACAGTCCAATCCACTTGCTGTGTAGCTTGCAAGAATCTGGTAACATGCGCCTCTGAGCATATGGTGAGTGGTGGCAACACCTGCAATCAATCCAAAGAACTGAAACAAGACATGTGCTGTGCTGATCTTGCTTTAGCAGGGAGGAAGCAACAATATTAAAACAGTTGATATAGTTCAGATTGTCTGTTCAGTTTAAATATGTCGGATTTACTTTGTAATTTTACTGAAGTTTCCTACAATAAATCATTCTCTTTTGCTTTTGTTTCTCTGAATATGTGAACTACAGCAACACTTTGCAACACTAAAAAAGCTCCAAAACCAATTGTGGAATAATGACACTGGCTGTTCTGCAGAATAGTTTCCAATAGACATGAGGAGTGTCTCAGTTTGCACAAGTTAAAACAGTATGAGGAGAAATATATTCTAGCAAAATTCTAGGTATGCTCTATGTTTTTAATTGAGCATGTCCACCTTTCCTTTACTGGAGTAGTTTAAGCATAGCAGACTGAAAACATGCATCTTGGGCAGGCCACATTTGTTTTTTCCCCAATAGAGTCATTTCTTAAGTAGCAACATATTGTAATCAGTCTGATTGTACATCAAACTGCAGTTTCAGATTTAATGTACCCAAAATAGAAATAGAACATAACCTCCAGCTTGAAACACAAAAGGCTGTCTTCACCATCATATGACATTGACCAATAAAAAGGCTTTGAAATTAATAAAAATAAATTTGACACAGATTTCTAGGATGAATAATGAGAGAAATATAATTTTCTAGGCATATTTGGAGGTGGCAGGTGTTGCCACCACTCACCATATGCTCAGAGGCACATGTTACCAAAGTTTTCCAAGCTACACAGGGAGATTGGACTGTGAAAAACCAACCCAAATTGTGTTTGCGTTTTGACAAATTTGCAGGGCAATACAACATCTCAGACGGGGTCATGTCTCCTGCTCCCCTGGTGCATTCACTATAGCTGCCCAATTTCCCTGCTTTTTAAAGTTTGATATAAATGGCTATAGGTACATTCTTAAACCGCAAGGTTTTTTGCCTATTAGTGAATATTAGCTACATATTTCATACTTGTTACATGTGCAGTACTTCCGTACAATTTCATGCTTTGCATTGTGTCACACAATACTGCATCTAGGCCACAATTATTAGTTGAATACAGCATACTCTGATTCCAAATATTTGATTCATAGTTTTCTTCACAAAGGGGATTTTGACAGTGGTGGGATCTACTGTTAGCCCTACCGGGCCTCTATATCATTCCATTCAATTCCTTGTGTGAAATTGGTCCAATGTGCTTTGTTGCCAGTCTTGCTGATGTATCCCAACACAGTTTGTGAAGATCACAGCCACAGATTTTCATGTGTTTTAACAGTATGCAGAACAATTGTAGGGCTTACTCTAAGGATAAATTTACAGGAGAGTAAGGCAAGCTACCCTACAGAAGAAAAGACCATTGCCATCAGAAGAGGGGTATAACCTTTCTATTTACTGTTAACAGTCTGTGTCTGTTTTGCATCTGTTCCTTCATAAATCCATTCCATCCCCTTTCTACATTATTCTGTGATTTTTTTAAAAAATGGGCACAAAAATTTGTACTGGAATATATATTTAAATACATATTTTGTTACAAAATACATATTAAAATATATTTTAATATCAATGTGTACATTTCTAAACATATTGTATCCTAAAAATACACATTTTTAAATGCATTTCGGTAATTTTTTTAACAGAGAAGTTGCAAAATCCAGAGAGGCACAAAATCAAACATATAATTACACTGATCTGCATATTAGTCTGGGAAGTGCAGATCATGTCAATTTGCATCAGAATTAAAAGATATTGAATTCCTCAAGCATCCCTGTTTTTAACACCTCCTGATATGTGTCTTGTTTCAGCTGGGGAGACAACAGCGCCAACTCAGTGCCTCCCTATCAGTACAAAATAGATGGCTGGCTGCCTGCCACACCCTTTATAGTCATCCTCAGCATGCAAAAAGGAATAGTTTGTGCTTTCCTGGGTGTTTTTGAGAGGCAGTTTAAATCATTCTCTGGTCCTTCTCTTATTTGTTTTTCTCTGAATCATAGACAGGAGTGATGGAATTCTTGATGGTTGTTTTCTTGAATTAGAGGATGATATAATTTGAACATACCTTAGAACCTGTGTGGACTCAGAATTAATTCTGTATCATTCAGACTTCAACAGAAGCACTTATGATGAACCAGAGGCATTTCCCCACCTATTTGGAAGTGGGTGTCTCTTTGGATACTTGAGTGGCAGTCAAAGTCTTCATCCTAAAGTAGCACCCAATGCAGGCTACTTTTGTTCATGTAAATGGATCTAGGAAGCTGTTGGTCAAAAGGCAGTAGAAATACCTCAACTGCATTTGCAACAGCAGATGGCATGATGGGGCTGCGCTGCTCACTTTACCTTCCCTTGATTGAGCCACTGCTGCATATTGGGATGGAAAGGGGAGGGGTGAGATGGTGACAAGGTCGGCATGGTGCAAACTCACCAATGGATCCAATATCCACCTGACACCAAAAAGATGGCAGCAGAAGAGACTTCCCTTCACAGAGCTACAATTCTCAGAGTTCCCTGGGGGAATGGATTTCTTGTTAACCACTCTGGGAATTGCAGATCTGTGAAGGTAACAGGGTTCTCCTAACAATTCTCAGTACCCTCCACAAACTACAGTTCCCAGGATTCTTTGGAGGAAGCCGTGATTGTTAAAAACTGTATAAAATGCTTGAAACATATAGCGCAGATTGGGCTTTCCTCTGGATCCAGATGACGTACTTTGTATTGCAATTTAATATTTTATCTAAAATTGGCAGCTAATAAAAACAAACCTTTTATCCATTTACGCTGATTCCTTCATATATTGAACTAATGTAATATCTATTTAAGCACATCTGAAAACAGAAATCTAAGCTGTTTAAAGACTATCATTCCATTTCTTGTATTATGTCAAAATATTTATATTTTGATATGTTATTGACCTCATTTGACCAATCATACACAGGCTTAATAAGCTGGAATCACCCCCTACCTTCCTCTTTTCTTGGCATGCCCTAACCTCAGAACTAGTCAATTAACCATAGCTTCTTGTAACTTTCAAACTAGCCAACTATGGTTTGGGACAAACCAGGATCTTAAACCAACTTCAAACCATGGTTTTGTCATGGCCCCGTCAGAGGACTCCTCAGATGAGGACGACTCGGGAGTAACAGCAGCAGACCCAGGAGCAGCAGACTCAGAAGGAGACATGGAGGAGCCTCCTGAGAATCCAGCTCCTTCTCCCCCTCAGCTGCAGAGCACCCCAGATACAGCAGAGTCCCTGCAGCCAGACACAGACAGTGAACAGGATACTCCCCCCTCACCTGCAGAACGTAGACAGCAGAAGGTCAGGCAGAAGAGAGGCAGGCCTGTCTCCTTAAGGCCCAAACGCTGAGGACTCACACCTGCTGTCAACCTGGCTCTTTATAAGGCACACCTTGGCTGCAGCTTGTTGCTGACTGCAACGTCAGGCGTGGCTTTGTGTAGACCTTGTTTCCCTGCAGCATCTCTTTGACTGACCCCTTGGCAATTGATCCCGGACCTCCACTGACCTCGCTTCTGGACTTCTGACTCTGCAAGTACGCTTCGGATAGGCCTGGCAGATTTACAACCCGACTGCTGGCTAAGGACTTTCCTTCCCTGCCAAAGACCCAGGAATTTCCAGGCCCCCCCCCTGGCACTGCTGATGCAGTGTAGAGCTGACAGGTTTAAGGTCCTAGCTTGTTCCAAACTTGGAGACCATGGTTTCCTGGTTCAGAAGATACAAAAAAATATGGTTAATTGAAAATGGAAATGGATTGCCTTCAAGTTGATCCTGACTTATGGGTTTTCAAGCACTATTCAGATGGGGTTTACCATTGCCTCCCTCTGAGGCTAGTCCTCCCCAGCTGGCTAGGGCCTGCTCAGCTTGCCACAGCTGCACAAGTCAGCTCCTTCCTTCACTGCCTGGGGGGCAACTGGGCTCCTTGGGACTATGCAGCTTGCCCACGGCTGCACAGGTGGCAGGGCACGTAACCCCTGACTCACTCACTGTGGGTGATCTTTAGCTGGCCCTTTACACCCAGGAGACACGAGTGAGATTTGAACTCACAGACTCTGGACTCCCAGCCAAGCCCTCCTCCCCACTGCACTATACCAACTGTATGGTTAATTGAAGACTTCCTATAATAGTGTGCTAAGAAAGGAGGGAAGTGCTATTGCAAGGATGGCTTGTGGAAAAGGTTTGTACCTCTTAGCTTGCAATGCTGAGATATGATCAGGCCCTTAAGTGTTCAGTATGGTTACATTTCTTCAGCTTCCTCAAATTATTTTTAAATTATGATGCTGCTAATCATGTTATTGATCTATTTTATGAGAATTATTTTCCAATGTTCTTGATTATTAGGTATTGTTTTATATTGCCTTATTCTGTTGTATATCATCCTACGACCATCTCTGATTAATGTTGGTGTAGAAACTGCTAAATAAATAAATAAATGTTTCAAATGAGGTGCCTATATTTATCCCTTGTGATGTAACTGGCTTTTTATAGGATATGGTTTACATTTAATTCATAATTTTATACATTTTACTTGCATACAAGTTTGCCCTCTCCCAGCCATCCTCTGAAAGGTGGCAGAGGGCACAGGCTTCCATAAAATCATCTTTCAGCCTTAACGTGACCATGCACTGCTGTTGTTACTCTTTGTAAGGCTAGAGTAGGTGCTTCCCCACCACCACAACCTTCCAAAAAGAAAAAGAAAAAAAGCACCCAACTGTTTTTCGTACAGTGCATTGTAGAAAATGTTAAATAACATTTTCAGTCTTGGTTGGTTCCAGCACACCATTGTTTTGTGCTGGTAGTAAACCGTCACAAATGTCAAAATTATGCTTTTAATAGTACAACACACACATCAAAAATCTGAGTTGTATTTTGAAAAAATCCGTATGCTGTGCCCAGAAGAAAAGAGGACAGACTGTGAAGCATCTGTGGTATTGGGAGGGGGAATGGAAGGGGGGCAGATAAAAAGAGTGGGAGAATATGGAACTATTAAGTAATTGCTGCTTTTACTGAGTAAAGTACAGTTTAGCTTATTTTATGTCTGGAAATAACTGGGTATATTGCGATCTGACCTGGATGCTAGGTTGTGGCCTCTTTTCAGTTTGAAGGTTTTACTTCAGCAAAAGTTGAAATGCTTCATTTTACAATACTGTATATAGTAAATTTGGAAAAATGAAAGTAAAAAGGTTACATTTTGCTTTTACATATTAATACACAAAGCCCATAGAGGGCCAAAGCATGACAGTAGACATTCCAACATGAGCCCTAACTTTGTGACTCCTTCTCCCTCCCTGAAAGCCTCTATTTCTTCTTTAAAAACAATGGCATGGTGCATAGCAAAATACAATATTAATTATATTCTTTCCTCTTCAGGAAGATAACCTCCATTACAGACTTACTTCTATTACATAGCTGCACAGCTTCTTCAGTTTTCAAAACCGTTTAAGACCTATGAACTTCCAAAATTGCACAAAATAGCATGTTCAACCATGTTAACAACCACCTTCACAAAATTACCCCTGCTCTGTTGCATTAAAAACATTATAGATATTACATTTTTAAAAACCTAGGTATGGGGAGGGCAGAGTTACAAGTGTTTTTATACCAGACCTTCCATAAGATACATGGCCCACAAATATACAGCTTGGTAATATATATGTCAAATGAATACCAGAAACGCCTTCTTCCTTGAGGCAAGTGCTGCCTTATATTTTTTCTCTAACACTTAGGCTGCAAGCCAATACATGTCTACTCAGAAGTAAATTCCACTGGATTCAATGAGACTTACTCCCAGGTGCAGAGCCACCCCTAGGCACCGGGATGTGGGGCAGTTGCCCCGGGCCCTATGCTTTGCCCCCCCCCACGCTTGGCGATCTGCTCACCAGCCGGCTCCTCCCTCCCTGCCTGCTCGCCTTCGCTACGCCAGGCAGGGCGCAGCTCTTGCTCGCTCTCTTTTTCTCCGCCTGGGACAGGGGCTCGCTCGCCTGCCTACCCGCCATGCCGAAGTCACTGTCGCCACCACTGCTTCTGCTGTGGTCAGCGAGCGGTAGCCACCCCAGGGACAGCGAGCTGGGCCGGCAGTTCCAGGATTGGTGCCTGCGCACCTACGGTGACTTGGCCAAGACCAAGATGGTGACCTGGAGCAAATGTGGGGCCCTCCCAACTATGCTTTTGCCCCGGGCCCTGCACATGCTAAGGGAGGGCCTGCCCAGGTGTGTATAGGATTGCCGCCTAAGTAATTAAATAACAGTGAAAAAGCTTTGCATAACTGTCTCAGGAATCCCTATTCCTGTAAGACAGATCAGTCTTCTTATAGCTGTATTGTAAATACGGGTGTTTGTGGCTGAGAGCAAGCAGCTTGCCTACATGAAGTGAGTACATAGCTGAGATAAGATTTCACACAGAGCTTCACAACTACACCACCTTCTTTATAAGCAGGTATATAACAGATTGATACACCTGTAACACTAACTAATACCTTAAATGTATATTCAAAGTGCATCCTTTAAATATCCTGGGAACTGTCGTTTACCCCTCGCAGAGCTACAATTCCCAGTACCCTTAACAAACTGCATTTCCCAGGATTCTTGTGGGGGGAGGGAATGTGTTTTAAAAGTATAGTGTGTACACAGCCTAAGACATCAAGTAAGGGCTACAGATTTTAGACACCGAATACTGCAAGAGAGCAGGAAACAAGTGCCAATTCAGTACCACTTTCAAAACACACATATAGCTTTCTTGCAAGTGTAGCAGTCTTCTAAAGGACATTCTCCAAAGATGGACTCTCAGGAGCCAAACTGGGGTGGAGGAGGATAGGAGAGGGTTTCTACCAACGGTCAAAATACCCAACTCCTGCAGGAAAGTATAGGGTGATCCAAATTATTCTCAACTCCCTCCCAAAAAGACTGTTTCAGTGATGTTAGTAGATGCACACTCCCTATCTCAAATATTCCTGGAAGGACAGGTAGTGCACAGGTTTTAGCCTTGAGCAGGGATGGAGGAGTTAACTGTGCTGGCTGAAGTAACAAGCAAAGATCTTCCTTTGGCCAACACACAGAGAGCCATAAAACATTTCCTCAGGGTTGCTTTGGCTGAGCCCATTCTGCCCCTCAAAAATGACTTGGGAAGGGTGGGTTCAGAAACTAACACAGCCTCTGGTATGCTGCCTGTGACCTCGTCTCTTTCTCTCTCCACAACACTCTCTTCTGCAGCAGAGAGAAGCTGAGTGTCTCCTTCTCCAAAGCAAACACAGGGGGGAATAGGGAACTTGAACTCAAGAGACAAATACAGCCAAATCTCGCCAGACAATGTCACATTGCAGACTAAAGGAAGAAGAGTGTCCCCACTCCCCTTTGAAACAGGCACAGGGGTGAGGAATTTACCCCATACTGTTTGATGTTACTCTTGACCTAAAATCAGGACTATGGGAATTCCTTTGATTCTGCTGATTGTTCATTAATTATACACCCGCCCTGCAACTGACATTATCATGTACATAAGAAATTATTAATTCTTACACCCTTTCACTATTTATTTATTTAGATTGCAATCCTGGACACAGACTGCTTAAATCTCCCTATGTTGACAGGAGTTATATTACAGTACAACCCTATGCATGACAAATGAGAAGTGCCACTGTGTTCAGTGTGACTTACTCCTAGGTAAGCATACTTGGAATTGCACTCTAAAGACGGTAGACTATCAGTGGCTTAAATGTATTGCTTGGGCAACAACCAATGTTTATTAAAAATTTGTATCTGTATATGAAATAAAAACTGTTAAATAAATCTAAAAAACACATGTAAAAGCTACTAAAATCTCTAAGTGTTATTTAAAAATATTCAGCACACAAAAATAGCATAGCTTGCTACTTAGTTTTTGTAAAGTTCAATTGCTTATACTTTTCTATTGAATTATTTTATTGTTTCACTGATCGTACAAATTAAAGACAAGCTATGACCTCTGAAATGCTGATAAAGTTGGTTTTCATTGACATATCTTTTTAAAAATGTTAGTGAACAGTTTGCAAAATGTTCTGATACTAAAAAGACTGAAAATATGAAAACAACATGTAAAACTAACAGCAGAGAGTTCTAAAGGCATGGGCGATGTGCTCGTGTTCATTTATAAAACCATGCATCCCAATCTCTAAGACAAAGTGCCTCATAATCACTAACAAAAAATAAAAACCAGGCGTGAATAAAAGAAGATAAAAAGTCAGTGCGCTCATATAAGAAATGGCAGAAACTCACCAAACCTTCACATGTAATAGGGCTGATATGTATCCAGAAAGGGAGCATTTTCAACAGTCAATTACTTTTCCATTTTGTCCCAGGACTTTAAAAGTTAAAGATATAGTTCTGCCAATTGCGAGATGCCCCATCCAGCACAGACCACCCACAAGTACTGATTTTCCATCTGGTGAACAAAACAGACATCTCCCTAATTATTTTTTAAAGGGTCCCCCCCCTCCCCTAACATGCTTCTTTTATTTGTCTGTGACCTGGAACTTAATGGAAAACCTGGTAGATGCCAACCATATTTCTTGTAATGTAGCATCCTATTTTTCCTCGTCTTAACAATTCTTATTTGAAGCTATTACATATGCTGCTTTCTAACAATCCCAATCATTACACAATTCAAGCCTGAGATTAGCACAGTTTTGCACTTAACACTGAATATTTTAATCAGTACATTAAAGCAGAACAGTACTCGGCTTACAGTCTCTTATGCTGAGCTCCCATATTGCCAGTGTCAAAATTTATGCCTTTTTTCAGTAAGATTGCCTCCACTGCCAGCAATACACTCAGAAATGCCAACTGTAATTAAAATCTGGCACTCTGTGCAGTCACAAGCAGACTTTTTAAACACCCTCTTTTTAAACTATTTTATTATTATTAATCATTATTATGTATTATTCATTGTTAGGCAAAAGGACAAGAGAAATTATATATGCTCTCAAAAACCGACACAGTGAACAACTGTGATCACAACTGTCCAGAAAACTAGCCTTGATGGAGCCATAAACTTATGTTAATTGTGGAGTGTATGTGCATGGAAATAAATCCTCACATGCCAGGTTCACAGATTTCAGTTGCACATACAGTATCTATATGCTATTAAGTCTGGATAAAATTTACATACTCTCCAGTGTGTAAAAAAAGATCAAATAGGCATATCAGCAATCAAGCTGCTCACCATGAAGTAGGACATGAAGCAAAAATGCCATTTGCAGCAGGATAGGTTTGGTAGTATTCCCCCCTCCTAATAGTTTTAAACTTCAAAAATTTTCAATTTTCTGCAATATAGGTAACATAAAGTGCATCCTATGTACATGCCCGTGAGTTCAATAAGACTTACCTCCAGGTATGTGGATTCAGGACTGTAGCCTTAAGTTTATAATTAGATCCTGAAAAAATCAATGGGGGAAGGCTTAAAGTTTTCTGGGTCTGCCATTACTCCCTGCATCTCAGGGCCTCTCCATTCACCTTCCTTCATGTATCCATTCTCTTCCAGTGTTGCTGTCCAAATCCCAGTTTTTTCAATCATATCATCATAATTATACCATTTTCCCCATAATTAATCTAAATGTTTATGATGCAAATGTGTATGTCTAGGTAACCCTCTACTAAGAATGATCCCTTTACATGACAGTAAAAGCAGGAGCTCTAAAAATATCAGATTCTATGTGCTCTGAGGAAATAACAAAAAGGAATGACTAACATGAAGAAAGTGTAATTTAATAGAAAGCTTTCATCAGACGATTGGTTTTTACAACACAGGTATTTATTACTAGGCAGCATAACCCAAGAGTTCTGAGTGAAATGGCCACAGTTGAGGGGGGGCAGGACTCCATAATGCCTTGATTTTTAACAGACCTTCATGAACATCATACTGATGACAGTGACAGTGAGTTAGACATGGTAACAGTCAAAGGAAATAGGCACACATATTTCTAGTAGCATCCTAATCTGATGATTCATAAAAACAACTGCTGTCTTGTACCAGGTCAGAGTATTTGTCCATCTAGCCCAGTACATTCTACTCTGACTGGCAGTGGCCCACTGGCCCTGGGCTCCTACTGGGAGAAAGGGCAGAATATAAATTTAATAAATAAAATAAATCCAGGATCTCTGACAGAGGTCTTTCACATCACCTGCTATTTGATCCTTTTAACTGGTGATGCCAGGGACTGAACCTGGGATGTTCTGCATGCAAAGCAGGTGTTGTGCCACTGAGCTATGGTCCTTTGCTTTGGTGAATTAAATATCACTACACTGAATGGTGTGGATGTGGTAAAAAAGGTAAAGTTGTCCCCGCACTTGTAGTGCGAGTCGTTTCCAACTCTTAGGGTGACGTCTTGTGACATTTACTAGGCAGACCGTATATATGGGGTGGGATTGCCAGTTCTGTCCCCGGCCTTTCTTTACCCCCCAGCGTATGCCGGGTACTCATTTTACCAACCACGGATGGATGGAAGTCTGAGTGGACCTTGACCCCTTTTACCGGAGATTCGACTTCCTTCTTCCGTTGGAATCGAACTCCAGCCGTGAGCAGAGCTTCAGCTGCGTTACCACTGCTTACCACTCTGTGCCACGGAGGTGTGGTACAGCAGTACAAAAACCAAGGACAAAGGTATTCTCAAAAGGGCCAACTTTTATTTATTGGAGCACAATGTGACTTGGAAAGCACCTTGTCTTCATCATGGACAATCCCAAAACAACAATAAAAACACATGAATATTCATCCACTTAGAAAGGGTTCTAAAAATACATAAAATTTTAAAAAGAGTAGTAGTTAAATCCATGTTAAATAAATCTCTAAATATACACACTACATGGGGAAAATGGAAATAAAATGCTTCCAGGAATCCATGTTATGAAAAACTGTAACCTAAGCTTTTAAAAAAAGGGGAGGGAGGGAAAAAACTGGAATACTGCCTAAGTCATTGTTTTTAAATAGCCCCTGAAGAAGGAAAGCAATTTTCCAAATCACATTGGACTCTAACAAAATTTGGTACTTTTTGAGAATCCCTTTCTCACTTGTTTTTGTACTGTATACATCCCTTTGCTCTTTGCTACCCTCTGGGCATAGTATAGAACAGGCCCAGATGGTGGGCTCTCTCATCACTACCACTACTGTAGCACAGGTTTCTAGTCCCAGAGGACACACATTAAATGGCCATGAATAGCATAGTGGTATATTTATTTATTTATTGCACTTGTATACCGCCCCATAGCCAAAGCTCTCTGGGCGGTTTACAGCAATCAAAAACATTAAAACAAATATACAATTTAAAACACATATTTTAAAAACAATTTAAAACACAAATTTAAAATTTAAAACAATATAAAAACAATTTAAAACACATGCTAAAATGCCTGGGAGAAGAGGAAAGTCTTGACCTGGCACCGAAGAGATAACAGTGTTGGCGCCAGGCGCACCTCGTCAAAAAGATCATTCCATAATTTGGGGGCCACCACTGAGAAGGCCCTCTCCCTTGTTGCCAGCCTCCCAGCTTCCCTTGGAGTAGGCACCCGGAGGAGGGCCTTTGATCTTGAACGTAGTGTATGGGTGGGTTCATATCGGGAGAGGCGTTCCATCAGGCATTGTGGTCCCAAACCGTGTAAGGCTTTATAGGTCAAAACCAGCACCTTGAATTGAGCTCGGAAACATACAGGCAGCCAATACAAAGCGGGCTAGAATCGGTTTTATATGTTCGGACCATCTGGTCCCTGTTACCAATCTGGCCGCTGCATTTTACACAAGCTGCAGTTTCTGTCCCATCCTGCATTTGTCACAATCAGCACTGTTTCCGTTCCATTATAGTTTGGCTTCTGCTAAAGCCTAATAATTTAATTACATAATTAACTTCAGTCCACTTCAATGGAAGGACAATGTCAAAAACAATGCAGAAAACAACATGTTTATTTATGTAACGTTTGTAGACTAAAACACCCAATCGCAAATACGACTCATATTCACTTGTGTGATTTCAATTCCTGTCTTTGTGTAAACATGTGAATTGTAGCAATTTCGACTCCCATTTCCTGCTGAATTCTTGGACATCCTTACCCAAGAAGCACTATAGTGAAATTAACCTGACTCCCTTTTCCAAAAGAAGACAATTGCATCTAGTAAAAAAACTGAGTTGTGACACGAAAGGCTTGGTGAAGAATATCCAAGTATTTTTCCCAGAGTCTGGTTTTAAAAAACAACAACCAACCAACAAAAACTTGGAGAGTTTTGGCAGAATTGAGACAACTGATTCATTGAAACACTCTTCAGCACTGAACAACAGCAAAATAGTTCTTGATTAATACATAATTAAATACAATTTGTAATATAAATTTGACCACATTATGTAAGTAATTTATAGAAAATGTAAGCCTGAGGTAACCAATGTAGTGTTCTCTACATATTGTTGGAATCCTATTAGCAAGGCTTGATTACCAAGTCTTAACCACTTGGATAGACCTGGCTTCTGAAACTTGATTACCAGATCTACCACTCTGTTGTTTCTCAGTGGGTAGCTCTGATGACTGCTAGACATCTTTTCACCTACGGCTGAAATTCTCAATTATGTCCCTGACTCTCTTCACGCTCCCAGGACTTAATTAATTGCACTGCTGCTCCAATCAACTTCACAGGCCCCCGCGCTTCATTTCCTAAAAAAACAAAACATAACACACCAGGATAACACTGCAGAGTTGTCATACTTTAACATTGTGTTACTTTGCAGGACTGGCATGATCCACACTCTATGTTACACCACTTTCAATATAGGTATAATAATGATGGACTTTATTGGCGTTGGTGTAACAATGGGTTGTATTCAACTAAGTCCTACTCAGAGAAGACTCATTGAAATTAATGAATGTAAGTTAGTCATGTCCATTAACTCCACCCCTATTACAGCATGAACTCCTGTCTTTGCTGCTACCTTTTATTTTCGAGTAGAAACACTACTGCCCAATCATAGCCATTTTAAAAATTTTGAGATCTAAATTGTTTTCCATGGGGCAGCAATCCCCTCTCCACCTGGGACGACCAAAAATGACTTAGAAATGAAACAGAAGTTTTCTCCAAACCATGGAGAAAAAGTTTCACTTTAGCCTTCTCTTTGCTTAATTGGCTATCTTCTAAACGTCAGTCACTGCTATGCCTTCATTTATTGGCTAAAAAAAAATGAAAGGCAGCAGCAGGCTAACCTCTCATAAAACAAACGTACAGATCCTATCACAGGTACTGCAAGGGCTACAGACGTTAAAAAAAAAATGAAAGCTGGGAATCCAAGGATTATAGCTCACGGAGGAAGGAGCGACTGCCCCTCTTGTCCTGACTATAGATGTCCATCTTTAGCCTCAAAGTGCCACACAAGTCGCACTTCTATTTTTTAAACCTATGTATCTATTTTTCTTCTCCATTTTTCTGCTTTACATCCTCCCCACCCGACCCCCCTTCCAGTTCAGTAAACAGACATCTCTCTCCCTCTTTAAAAAACAATCAGAGAGAAAAACAGTGATGGTGGTATTGGTGTAAACTACTTTAGATCAGTGCAAGGCCCAGCTGTGGGTCCTAACCCACGAACTGGTCCTAGGGCTAAAGGCAAATTACCCAGTAACTGTGCTGAGACTAAGCAGGTCCAAGTCTGCACAGGAGACTACCTGAAGCCCTTATGTCTTGAGCTGCATTGGGATATAATGTAAACAACAGCAACCAATTCTGCAACCCACTTGGGACTTGATACAAGAAATATGGTCAGAATAAATAACACATTTAGGGATACCTATGTTCCTAACTGATCCTCTACAATGCAGCTACAGGGGGAAAATATGCTTGTAATATCACAGTAGATCTATTTTTCATGTCATTTCAGAGTCTAAAGGATATATAGCCAAAATGGGCATTATTAATCAAACACTACCGAATTTCCATTTTCTCCCAAAACTCGGAGAAAACAATCCTGATGTCCTCAAAATGTTCAGAAACAGATTACATCTCCAGGACAGAGACCTCCCGCCATCAGCAATATCATATTCTTTTCGAGGTAGATGTTTTAAATACTAACAGCAATGAAGTTCTCTAGACTGACTTCTTTGTGGAAACCAGCCACCAGCAAAACCCCTTATAGTGCTGTTTTCTCAGTTCAGAAATGTGTTTCAAATATGTTTCCTTAGAACTTTAAAGATGAAATATACTAAATAGATGTAGACAACTGGGGGAGCTCAGCATATAGAAAACTACTTTTGTATTATGTATCATGTTTTGTTTTCTCTTCATCAAAAAGCAAAGGGGGGAAATGCTTTTAAAAATAGGATCTCCTGCCTATAATGTGCTGGTGCCAAACCCTAAGACTGGGGAGTATGCTTCAGGTAGGAAAGGACTTGGCATTTCAATTAAATACAAAAATAAACTCTAACTGTACAGCAAAGCTTTGTAGTACAAGCACTCTACCTAATAGCAAAACTCCCATTGAGTTTAAAATGAAGTGGGGTTTCAGCCAACATCAATGTGTAATCATTGTCCAACTGTCTAAAGATAAAGATTCAACTTGTTGTACTGCTTGCTGCAGACAGAAAAGGCTCCACCATGAATACACCCACTGTACATCATTCCACAGTATATTATAATTTCTCTTCATACTCTTGGAAGGTGACACCTGGTATGCAAGGGCAGAAGATTCCAACTCCAATGTCATTAACTATATATGGAAGTCTGTCTTACCCTAAATTGTAATAGTTTCAAATTACATTAGAGAAAGACAACTTAATAACCCGATATGAAAGATTAAACGGATGCTTAAATTGGAAAGGGCCACTGCTCAGTGATGGACCATCTACTTTGCAAGCGGGAGATTCCAGGTTCAATCCCTGGTGTCTCTAGGCAGGGCTGGGAGACACTCCTGCCTGAAACCCTGGAAAGCTCCTGCCAGTCAGCACAGGCAATACTGAGCTAGATAGACCAATCGTCTGACAGTGTAAGACAGCTTCCAAGGTCCCTATGCTAGCTATCACAAGGATCTATCATGAAAAAACACATCGACAGGCCTGGCCAAAGGCAGCAGGCCAAACAAATGCTTACTGTGAAGCAATCAATACGATCTACAACAAAAAGTTAGGCTGTAATGTAGCACATAAACAAAATTAGAGACAGTTATGGCTGACAAACTAAAATGTAAGAAATATTAAGGGGGGAAATGGGCATACTACTCCTAGATACCGCAGCTTGGAAGTTAAGTCCTTTGATTTTACTCAAAAGTAAGTAAGTTTAAGATCAAAAATTAAACCCACAATAGTTCTATTTAGGCACTAGAAATGTCTCATCTCGGGGCCTGCTGGCAGAGGCGTCTCTCCTCCATCTCTCCCTCTTTTTCTCCCTGGCATCAAAGGAGGCTTTTTTTTTCCAAGAGAAAACAGAAATGGGGGGGGAGTGAAGAGGAGAGATATTGTTGTCTGTTGGGGTTAGAAGCTGTGGATGGGAAAAAAGGGTTTTGGGGAGTTATGACCCTTTTGTGGATTTGGAAGGAGAGGAAGAAAATCCATCGTGGCCTTGGGGAGGGACACTGAAGCAGCGAGAGGAGAGATGCTGTGGTGCTGAGGGGCAACTGAGGTAGTCAGGGGGAGATATTGAGGTCTTAGTGAGGGAAACTCTGGGAGAGGGAAACTGAAGCCAGAAGAGTGGGGGTTGGCAAGTGGAGTGAGCTGTGGGGCACCCCCTAGTGTAGTAAAAGAACTAGCAGGAATCCCTGTTTATATAAGACAGATCAGTCTTCTTATAGCCAAGATTTGTCTCACAGTTTTCCTGCTGAAGCTAAGCAAGCCGATACCTGTAAGATGCCTGGATAGGAGACTGCCTCGGAAAACACACTTGTGCTATTCTAAGCTCTTGGGAGGAAGAGGAAGAGCCAGTATGGTATAATGGGATCATGTTTGACTTCGAGCCAAGGGAGACTAAGGTTCAAACACTGCTCATCCACGAGGCACAATGCATTACCCTCAGCTAACCCAATCTCACAGTGATGTTGTGAGGATAAAGGTGGGGGAGGATACAATCTATAATGCCCTCTTGAGTTCCCTGGAAGGGCAAGACTAAAAAAACCTTCTGAACAATGTGCAACACTGCAGATGAATGGATGGATTCACAGCGCAATCAGAAGTAAGTTCCACAGAGTCCAACTGCAAGCCTTAGCAGAAATATGAGATTTTCTAGGTTCTTATGTGGAAAGATTGTATAATACTACCTTACTTTCAACAAAAGAAGATAGTTGGTGAGAAGAGGGACTAGAATACGAGCAGATTCTTAACACTTGTAGGAAGTTAGAATGAAGAGACTGCAATTGTTTTCTCCATAACAGTAAATGTAGGGCAAATAAATAACATATTTTTAGAAACACCATCTCAAAATGCCTACAACATTAATGTTTTCTGTTCTATGAGGATGCTGCTGCTGCTGCTAATGAAACTCAGGCGAGTGCAGACATTATTTTCTGAAGATGTTATGTTTGCTGTTAAGTTTCAATTAACATTTAAGTGGGGAATCATGGGAGAGCAGTCACAGCAGCTACTTTGGTGATTACAAAAATAAGGCATCATCTAGCCATTTTTCTAATAATCAAAGTACCTGTTCTGGTTTTCTGTGATTCCTCATTTCAGTTACACAGCTCACAAAGGTACACGACACACTTAAACAACTCTTTGTGGCCCTCCATTTACTGCTGGACTACAGCACCCATTATTCTTGACCACTGGCCATGCTGGCTAAGGAAGATGGGTACGAGTTCAGCAACATGTGGAGGGCAACAGGTTCCCCACCTCTGCTCTACAGGGTTAGTAGCTGCAGTAACCTCTGAACCAGCTATGTGACATACAGGGCCGGTTCTAAAGGGCGGCCAGGTGGGGCACTGGCCCGACGGCCCCTGGAGCTACAGGGGGGGCCTCAGCTGCCCCTCTGCTCCCCTTCCATGATCCGCAGCCCCCCACATCCCCCACCTACCTGTCTGCTGCCTTTTACCATTGCCCTTAACAAAGATGGCGGCCGTGGTTTCCCTAAGGTACTGAAGCCCCTGCCGCCATCTTAGCTGATGGCAGAGATGCGCATGCATAGCACGCACACGTGCCATCAACAAAGATGGCGGCGGAGGCATCATCCCCTTAGGGAAACCACAGCCGACATCTTCGTTAAGGGCAAGGGTAAAAGACAGTGGTAAAAGACAGCAGACAGGTGGAGGGGTAGGGGGGCATGCGTGCACGTGCACACACACACACACACACACACTGGGGCCCAGGGCAAGCAGATGCCCAAGGGCCCCGGCATTCCTGGAGCCGGCCCTGGTGACATAGTAACCTGACCCAAATTCCCAGTGAACGCAAGCAAGAGGTACAAAGTGGGAACAAATTCAACTTTGATTTCTGAAGACCTTTTCCAGCATAATTTGCATTGATGTTAATGGGTTACAGTGTGCACCCAAGGTTTGGAACTTAAGTCTCTACACTTCTAAGTACAACTGTCTGTTGAAAGAACTACTTGGGTTCTACAGCAGGGATGGGGAAACCTGTGGCCCTCCAAATGTTTGTGGACTTCAATGCCCATCAGCCTAAGCTAACATGGCCAATGATACGAGATGATGGAAGTTGTAGTCCAGTAACATCTGGAGGGCTACAGATTCCCATCAGTGTTCTACAAGATACAGAAAAAGAGAAATTAGGAATAACTTAATTTAGAGAGGGACAAACAGATCTAAGAGGCTATCAATGTACTGAAAAGTTGGTACAATCATTAATCTCAAACAGTTTCTCAACCTTTTAAATCAAATGTCCCCTTTTACCTAAAAAATATCCTATGTCCCCCCCTTCAAACCTAGTACCCCTAATTATGTTGAACTACTGTGCACTAGGGATGGAAGGATTTGTTGATTCTCTCAGTTTCTCATTTTTCTAATATTAAATTCAGTTCTTAAGGTTTCTGCAGCAATTTGTGAAATCCTCATGAAAATTATTTAGCACTCCTAAAAGAACCTGCAGTTCTGACTAATGCATACATTGATGCAATTTATTCAATATAACACATGTTTGTATGTTAGTTTCACTAATATATTCATTTTTTATAAACATTTTCCCCATTACATGTATTTTTGTAAACATTGTTTGTTTACAAAATTCAAATAAGTGCGGATTTCAAAGGATGGCTGTGTTTCAGTTTTCATAGTGCCTCACAAAGTGCAAATTTGATAAATTTGCATTAAATGTGAACAGAATTTCTCTCCCATCTCTATTGCAGGCCAGTGATGACATGCAGATCATGTAATTCTCATCTTACGAATGGAACATTTCATCCTGTTATATTTTAATATTGTTAACTTTTACCTATATTGTACATATCTATATACATTAATTAATAGGCAAAACAACCTTGTGGTTTAAAAATGTACCTACAGCCAACAGATATTTCTATCAAACTTTAAAAAGCAGGGAAATTGGGCAGCTATAGTAAATGTACCAGGGGAAGCAGGAGATATTGTACTGGCCTACAAATTTGTAAAAATGCAAACACAATTTGGGTTGGACTTTCAGATTCCAATCCACTTCCCGGGTGGCTTGGAAGAATTTGGTAACATGTTCTTCTGAGCACATTGTGAATGATGGCAACACCTGCAATCAGGACTGCATCTCCAAAAATGGAGAATTACATTCTTTGTATGTTTGTTGGTGTTCTTACTTCGCTTCTTTCCTGTGTTACTACTGTTTCTACAGAAAATCTAGCCTAGAAAATTATATTTCTCTCATTATTCATCCTAGCAATCTGTGTCAAATTTATTTTTATTAATTTCAAAGCCTTTTTATTGGTCAATGTCATATGATGGTGAAGAAAGCCTTTCGCGTTTCAAACTGGAGGTTAGGTTCTATTTCTGTTTTAGGTGCATTAACAGTTGAATCTGAAACTGCCTCAATAAAATCAGACTGATTACAATATGTTGCTACTTAAACAATGAATCTAGCTGTTGGGAAAAACAAACTTGGCCTGCCCAAGATGCATGTTTTCAGACTGCTATGCTTAAACCACTCCATTTAAGGAAAGGTGGACATGCTCAATTAACAACACAGAGCACACCTAGAAATTTGCTAGAATATATTTCACCTTCCACTGTTTTATCTTGTGCAAATGGAGACACTCCTTATGTCCTTTGGAGACTATTCTGCAGCATAACCAGTGCTATTATTCCACAATTGTTTTAGGAGGTTTTTTAAGTGTAAATTATGCAAAGTGTTGCTGTACTTCTTATATTCACAGAAACAGAAGCATAAGAAAATGATTTCCTATAGGAAACGTCACTAAAATTGCAAAGTAAATCAAACATATTTAAAGTGACTATCGGAACGATATCAACTGTCTTAATATTGTTGCTTCCTCCCTGCTAAAACAAGATCAACACAGCACATGTCTTGTTTCTGTTATTTGGGCTGATTGCAGGTGTTGCCACCACTCACCATATGCTCAGAGACACGTTACCAAATTATTTCAAGCTACACAGAAAGTGGATTGGACTGTGAAAGACCAACCCAAATTGTGTTTCAATTTTACAAATTTGAAGGGCAGTACAATATCTCAGAGAGGAGGTCAGGTCTCCTGCTTCCTGGTGCATTCACTATACCTGGCCAATTCCCCTTGCCACTATGACTCATGCATTGGTAACCTCAAGTCTGGAATATTGTAATGTGTTCTTTGTGAGGCTGCCCTTAAGGCTGATCAGAAGCTGCAGTTAGTGCAAAATGCAGCAGCAAGGTTGCTGAGTGAGGCATCCTACCACACACTCACTACGTCACTCTTAAAAGAGCTGTCCTGGCTCCCTATATACTACTGTGCCAAGTTTAAGGTTTTAGTTCTGATTTATAAGTCCCTAAATAAGTTGGGATCAGGATGCCCAAGGGAGCACCTTCTTCCATATCAACCTGTCTGACCACTAAGATCGCCTAATGGGACCTTCCTGGCCATGCCAAACTGGCATTCATCTCGCAGTTACTAGGGGATGGGCCTTTTCAAAAAAGACACCTTCTCTCTGTGGAATTACCTCTATGCGAGTGACAACTTTGATGCCATTTCTGTGCCTGTTAAAAACTCATTTGTTTTTGCTAGCCATTAGTACCAGTTAGATGTATTAATTAATTTTATGTCTGCCCTGGCTCCTGTTATATATTGTATCGTAATTTTAATGGGTTTTTCCTTTTCTTTTTTTACTGAACACCACCTAGTTATTTCAAATGAAAGGGAGTATATAAATATTTTAAATAAATAAATAATGTGACATGGAACAAACCTTGAAATTATGAAAGAAAACATAAATATTCTATTTATATTTAAACCCTGTTTTATGGGGATTATGTCATATTTAAACTACTAAATCTTAGCTAGCAATGGGCAAGGCACTTAAGCGTGTAAGCATTCAAACTGCAACCATATTGTTTAAAAGCTCTTATCACATTTGCCAGACCATGCACATACTGACACACTCATACTACAATCTGTAGCCTGGTTGAACATGCCACTATCATGCTAATGCTGCATGCGATGATGCTTACACAGGTATGCACCTTACCATGGCAAGTGTCACATTTAATATGGCCTTATTCTTCTTTTCCGTTTTCTGTTTCAGCAGACCTATCTAAACATATGATTTGGTTACATCTGTTTTAAAATTTGTTTTAAACATTTTATTGTGTTTGCTTTAGATGTTTTAATAGGTTTTAAATATGTTTTTATTTTAGTTTTAATTTGTATTTTTTATTATTTCGGCAGCAGTTCCCAAACTGTGCGCCAGAAACTGAAATGCGCCTTGAAAAAATTAAGCCCGGTGTTAGATGCACCCACCTCTATACTGAAGAGTCTAGAGACCCCTTGCAGCATTGGTTTCCTCCCCACTTCCCCTCTTCTTGCCAGTCAATTAGCAGTGGCTTCATCTCAACAGAGTGAATAAGCAGGCATTAGGCTTCCCTGACAGCCTGTGCTATAGCTGACCAGGCACATGGAAATCACCCTTACCCAGAAACCTTTCCCTCACCCCATGCCTACACTGGATGGGGGGGGGGAGGGAAGCTTCCATAGATGCAAATGGAAGTTTTTATTTCAATGCAAACAGCATGTATGGGAGGAAATCACAGCAGAGGGCAAAAGGTTAAAGCCCCCTACCCCTTCATGCAAGGGTCCCAATCTGGATGAAGTTTCCCACACCAGCTACTTACTTTTTTTAAAACGATTCACCCAATTTTTAATTGTGAGTTGTATCTCATCTAGTTTGGTCCCAAAACCTTGCAGAGCCAGAGTAAGAATATAGGAAGAGCCTGCTGGATCTGGCCAATGCCTGTCTAGTCCAGCATCCTGTTTTCACAGTGGCCAATCAGATGCCTACGGAAGCCCACAAGCAGGACCTGAGCACAACAGCAGACTCTCCCCTCCTGCATTTCCAGCAACTGGTATTCAGAAGCACACTGCTCCTGGCAGTGGAGGTAGAACATAGCTATCGTGGTTAGTAGCCACTGATAGCCTAATAATGCTCCATGAATTTATCTAAACCTCTTTTAAAGCCATCCAAGCTGGCAGCCATCACTGCCTTTTTGTGGGAATAAATTCCATAGTTTAACTATGTGCTGTAGACTATTAGGTATCTGATCAGTATTGGAACCCTTATGTATGAGTACAGAGTGAAGGGTGCCTCAGATTTTTATTTTTTAAAAAAATTGGGCCCCAAAAATCAGAAGTTTGGGAAACCCTGGATTAAGGAGTTGTTACTTTGCAGTAGTTTGATTATACAACAACCATGATGTCATCATATTATGACTTTAACTTTCAAGTCAATGAATCCTCTTAAGGAATGGTAATAACCCATATAAGTAGCGCATTGTGACTCTGCATAAACGAAACTAGTATTTAAACCAGCAAGACATAACCAGCAAATAAGGATGAGGGGAAAATTTGATTTTGTTGGCATTTTAATGAAAAATTATCAAATTCACACTTCTCGAACCAATACATGAACTGTAATACAGCCACCCTTTGAAATTCACATTTCTCCAATTTTTTTGGTACTGTTCTCCAATCAATGTGTACAGCATGTAGGAAAAAGTGTGCATAAAATGCATGTATACATGAAAATAACATACAAAAATATATTAAATGTGCTTGCAAAAATGTGTATATTACTCAAAACTGCATAAAATGTGTCTGTTACGAGAAAGTCACACTAAAATGCTGATGGATTTTCATGAGGATTAAAAAAAAATCACAGATTGCTGCAGAAATGTGCAGAACTGAATTTAAGAGTGTAACAATGAGAAACTGATGAGAGAAACCAAAAACTGACAGATTCATCCATCCATAGTGTAAAGACCCACTTAGACATGGATTCAGTGACTTTCCCAAAGCTGTTTAATATCTCACATCTGCACTTCCTTGCCTGGAAATTGGGATCCTTCTGGGGTTGTTGGAACAATTAATCAAAAAAAGATGGTAAAGCACTTTGCAGGGATAACTACTTATTCATTGCAACAGAACTTTTAATTTATGAAGTGCTTTAGTGTAGTGAAATGAACAATTGAGAACCTGAAGCTATCATCCCAAATAACCTTTGTTGTTGTTATATGCCTTCAAGTCAATTAAGACTTATGGCGACCCTATGAATCTTTTTTGGATATATTCATAGGGCTTTCATGGTAAGAGGTATTCAGAGGTGATTTACCGTTGCCTTCCTCTAAGCCTACAGCGCCAGGTATTCCCAGGCAGGCTCCCATCCAAGGCCTGACCCTGCTTGGCTTCTGAGATCAGATGAGATTGGGCATGTTTAGGGTAGTATGGCTGTAGACCTTACTAGAATAAATCCCACTGAACACTGACACTTAGTACTGAGCAAACATTCACAGAAGTATGCTGTTAGATTTGCACAAGAATACACATGAAGTCCACGACAGTGGGATTTAACCACTTTTCCTGTATCAGGGCCTTACTCTCTAGCCACTGGATCACACTGGACTTTGCCAAGTTATACATACATGACTGCTGGGGAATGAGAAATTAAAGTTAGAGTATATGGCGGGAGCCTGAGACTGCAGTCCTAAGCACACTTACTTGGGAGTAAGCCTCACTGAACATAGTGACTCTTGCTTACATCTAGGGATGGGCAAATCTATTCATTTTGGTTTCTGTCAGTTTCTCATATTTCCAGTCTTATTCATTTCCCTAATTTCCACATCAGTCTGCATATTCTTTTTTTTAAAGAAGTCCTCATGAAAATTCATGAGCATTTTCTTGAAAATTTCTCATAATATACATGTTTGTTTGCAATTTTGCCTGATGTGCGCATTTTTGCAAAGCAATGTTCCTTAGTATAATGCATTTATGTATGTTATTTTCACTAATATATGCATTTCTGTACACATTACATGGCTGGAGAACTTTGCTGCAATATTTAGAGTACTACGAATTTTGAAGGATGGCTGTGTTTCTGTTTGTGTATTGTTTTGGAAAGTGCAAATTGGTTAGTTTGCTTTTAAATGTGAACTGAATCAAATGTATCCCCCATCCCTACTTGCTTCCGAGTAAACTTGAACAGGATTGCATTGCAAATGTTGATTATTAGAGTGATGGATTTAGACTAGAGAGAGTAAAGGTCAACTCCCCACTTGAGGGGCAATCTAACACATATTTATGCCAGGTTGAGGGCAGTTGAACATGGTGGGCTCCGCCGACAAAAGCCCCTCCACCACAGCAGAGCTGGCACCCTGCTGGCTCAGCCAGGGGTCTGCCATGGAAGCCCAGCCCAGCAAAAGGTATGTGTAAGGCCTGCAAAAGGGGCATTCTGGGGCATGTCAGATGAGGTGCCAAGGGGGGGACATGCCATATCCATAGCAAACGTTCCATTCCTGGGCAAGGTCCTTGAACGAGTGGTGGCAGGCCAGCTCCAGACACTCTTGGATGAGACCGATTATCTGGATCCATTTCAGTCGGGTTTCAGGCCTGGTTTTGGCATGGAAACAGCCTTGGTCGCCCTGTATGATAACTTTTGTTGGGAGAGAGACAGGGCAAGTGTGACTCTGTTGATTCTCCTTGATCTCTCTGCAGCTTTCAATACCATCGACTATGGTATCCTTCTGGGAAGACTGGCTGAGTTGGGAGTGGGAGGGACTGCATTGCGGTGGTTCTGCTCCTACTTGGCAGGTTGGCTTCAGAAGGTGGTGCTTGGGGAGCACTGCTCGGCACCCTGGACTCTCCAGTATGGGGTTCCACAGGGGTCAGTTCTGTCCTCCATGCTGTTCAACATCTACATGAAACCGTTGGGTACGGTCATCCGGAGCTTTGGAGTGTGTTGCCATCAGTATACTGATGACACGCAGCTCTATTTCTCCTTTTCTTTTTCTTCAGGTGAGGCTGTCAATGTGCTGAACCAGTGCCTGGCTGCGACAATGGACTGGATGAGGGCTAATAAACTGAGGCTCAATCCAGACAAGACTGAGATGCTGCTAGTGGGTGGTTCTTCTGACCGGATGGTGGATGTCCAACCTGTCCTGGATAGGATTGCACTCCCCCTGAAGGAGCAGGTTCGTAGCTTGGGGCTTCTCCTAGAACCATCTGTCACTTGAGGCTCAGGTAGCCTCAGTGGCATGGAGTGCCTTCTACCAACTTTGGTTGGTGGCCTAGCTACGCCCCTATCTGGACAGGGATAACCTGGCTTCAGTTGTCCATGCTCTGGTAACCTCCAAGTTTTATTACTGCAATGCACTCTATGTGGGGCTGCCTTTGAAGAAGGTTCGGAAACTGCAGCTTGTGCAAAACGCAGTGGCCAGATTCGTAACAAGGACCAGACGGTTTGAACATATAAAACTGATTCTGGCCTGCTTGCATTGGCTGCCTGTATGTTTCCGAGCTCAATCCCAGGTGCTGGTTTTAACCTATAAAGCCTTACAAGGCTTAGGACCACAATACCTGATGGAACGCCTCTCCCGACATGAACCCACCCGTAAACTATGCTCAACATCTAAGGCCCTCCTCCGGGTGCCTACTCCAAGGGAAGCTGGGAGGCTGGCAACAAGGGAGAGGGCCTTCTCGGTGGTGGCCCTCAAATTATGGAATGATCTCACTGATGAGGTGTGCCTGGCACCAACACTGTTATCCTTTCAGTGCCAGGTCAAGATTTTCCTCTTCTCCCAGGCATTTTAGCATGTGTTTTTAAATTGCTTTTTAAAAATGTGTTTTTAAATTTGTATATTTGTTTTTAATGTTTTTAATTGTTGTAAACTGCCCAAAGAGCTTCGGCTATGGGACAGTATACAAATTTATACAAATCAATCGATCGATCAATAAATATCCAACTCTCATTCGGAGTGTTCCTGCAGGTCCCAATCTGGGCCAAAATTACGCCAAACGTTCAGTCTAACAAAATAATTTTGATGGAAGTCAACGGGGAGTGCTTACTCACCAGTAGGGGTATTTGTGACAGCCCATTTTTTATTTTTTGCTCGTGAGTGTGACAGGGAATTTTGGGATTCATTGGACCAGGAGTCCTTAAGGAAATTGAAGACACAGGCTTGCAGAAAAGTTAGGCCTTTATTGTTTACGTGCGCATGGTCAGTCTCCAGTGATGTTGGTGGAGCTCTGCACATGGCACTGTTTGCCTAGGATTTTTATACATTTCAGGACAAAGCACAACCAACAAGCTGTTATTGCCATTGTGTCTTAAAATACAGGCAATGAATGCTAAAGAAAGTTTTTGTATGTGCCCTTACCCAGAAATATGTAATTTGTCCACCACAAAGAATGGCTCTGGAAACATTAAAAACCAGGGAGCTGCATCTAATTTGTGCATTTCAATTCCATGCTGTTTCCAAAATCTGCATATCATTTGGATGAACATTACAAATGCCAAGTAACCTGCTCTATGTATTTTGTTGAATTATTGCTCTGGGATTGTTAGCTCCAGATGTGAAGAGCCTGGAGCCAAGCCATCAAAAATCAACATGTGCATTTTATGAAACAAGAGGACAGGACAGCAATATTTTGGAATCTATTTTTTTATTTTAAATGATTATACTTCTGGTTTACTGCACATTGACATCATATTGTCAAGACTACTTCAACAGCCCATGGTGACTAAAATGATGTACTTGTTTTACACAAAAGCTAGGAGTTTCAAGATTATAAATGAATTCCCTGGGCCATACAAAGCAGCCTCAGGCAACACAGAGGTTGTATGTTACCTATTTCTGCAACTTAATATTCCTCAGGTACTTCAATCACAAAAATTAATTCAATACTTTTGCTGAAACAGTAGAATACAAACTGTGCGGGTCACACCTTATCCCCAGGACTCATAGGGAGCCCCAATATTCTCAACAAAGTTTTATGCCGCAATTGGGAGCAAGCACAGCAGCATGATATTGGAATTTAGGGATGATATGGCTCAAGTAATTTTACTCACACAAACAATTCCACTACTGCCTGTGGGCATCAGGAGTTCAGGAAAAACCACCAGCAGATAGCCTACAGCTAGAGGGCTAGTTCCAGGGTTTGGATCTCTGCTGGGTCATGAATCTGTCACTGTAGGCTAGTCACTACTTTTCAGCCTAACTTGCCTTCTTGAGATCACAGAAGAGATAAACATAAATCACTTTGTATACTGAAAAGTGCTCTAGAAACAAAACCTTCCTCTTCACAATTCAAAAATAAAAACAATCAGTAGACTAAGGCTACAATTCTATAGACACACTTCACCTGGGAGTAAAACCCATTAAATTTGCCTTTCCTCTAAGTAGACAAGCATAGTACGGCACTTAACAGAGATTAAATATAGTGCAAATGTTAGTGAAGTATTTAAATCCATTGCAACAAACTGAAAGCTCAATATCTGGAAAAATCACAGCACTGAATTCTACTTGTTGATTTTCTTCTTATAAAGAAGCATCATATCAAAACATTGGAATAATAGGCAATCCGATCCACTTTCTTCAGGAAGATTTCTCAGTTTTCTTTAAAAAACATAAACCACGTTTGCAGTGTTGGCAGTCTAGGCCTGTAGCCTCCAATACAAGCCAGGAACCTTCTAGGGTGTAAAATTTAAGTTTACAAGCCTGTTTTGCTTTCCTGCAGATGCTTTGAGCTTGTCAGTGGCACTTTTCAGTGTCCCAAAGAATGAAGGACAGCAAATCCCAAATTCTCGTGTTGCCTAATGGTCTCACATAAAATGAGATCCACAGAATTTTTATTGCTGTCTCAGGACAAATTCACAGGTGAAGAACCGCTGAAGACAGGGTTCTTGAGCTTTGTCCGTCTGAGCTTTGCAGGCGCAGCTAATTTCCCCACCCATAGCTTGAACAATTAACAGAGCTTTCAAAATGGAAGGACTCGTTTACATGGGAGCTGAACTTCATGTTAAAGACAAAATTTTTGCCATCGCGTTAGATTTTCAAGGTTCACACTTCCTACCTTCCAATTGCTGTTTTCCATTCATACTAAAGGGAAAGGATAAATCATGCAGCTTCCTAATGACCATGCCCTCTTAAGGTCAAAATACCACTTCCTCTGGTTACCCTGGCAACTGAGCATGCTCAATTTGTTCCAGAGTAAGTTTCATAAAAAAAACCCTGAAGTGCGATTATTTGTATTTTCACTGCTACAATCCAGCTGAAATACAAATATTTGTTTGAACAGTGTTATGCTTTTTCGCACAGGGGGAAAAGAAAAATAAAGCACCATTTGCAGCAGGCTTGCAGAACGGGAGCCAGCAGGAAATGACATGAACAAAGGGAGGAGGGAGTGGGCGTGGAGAGGGGAACGATTGACACACCCACCTAAAAGCATCGGAGTAAAGTGTCTGCGAGCAATAGAGATATGAACTGGAGATGTTTTTTCCTTCCCTTTTTGAATTAAAAGAGCACTGTTACTACAAATTTAAAGGGAAAAACTGCTGATTGCCTGCAACGTCATGTGAACCATGCAAATTAAACAGGGATGTAAGTAACAACAGATTTGCATTAAACCTCCATATGAATCAGCCCGAAGTCTCTAGTCCAAAAGTTAAAACAGTAAGTGATAAATCACATGGATAAATTCCCCAGAAAAGTATACGGGGGTGGGGGTGGGAGAGAGAGCAACAGTGATCAATTTATGGACCTCCAAGATGAAGAAAACTATAGAACTTTTCTACACAAAAATTAATAAATAAGGCTGTAATCCTATATCCACTTACCCAGGAGTAACCCCCAATTTATTTATTTATAAATATATTTGTATATCACTATTTCATTTAAAAACATCAAAGAGTTTACAAGTTTTTTTAAAAAAAAGTTCAATAAAAACATAAAAATATGATAAAACAGAGGTCAATCATTGCAAAAAGACATCATCTTAATTGCCTGTATGAGACTGGTGGAAGAGAACATTTTTCAGCAGGCATTTAAAAGTTAAAACAGAAATGTTATGGAGAAATAGAGCTGCGTGTCATCAGTATACTGAATAAACTCTCTCTCTCTCTCTCTCCATATATATGATTGACCCGTGAGTCACTTTTTCTTTCTGAGTCCACATGAACAAGCCCCGAACAAATTCAATTCACTTTCAATACCCACATGAACTGCATGTTTTTAAAAAACTAATGGGTATAGGCTTTATTATGAGGCTTTTCTACTTCAACAACTACACTTCACCATTACTAAAGCAAACAAAAAATGGATCAAGTTGGAGCAAGATACCAGGTCTCTTTTACAAACTATCCACGATATCTATACTTTGTGTTTACTATTTGGAAAAAATGGCAACATCACCTTTCTCCAGTCTGTTAATCCCTGATTCCCCTGAGTCATCATCCTGAGGTGGTTGATTTGGGGCTTTGGTCTGTGGTCCAGTCTTGGGAATGATACATGTTGTTTTGATTACTTTTTAAATCAATTATAGCCCAATTTCTATGGAACAGCTCAAAACTGGCATAGGCAGCACTGCCATGAATTTGTTTCATGAGCTCAACTATCAATCTGCATGCTACTAGTCCCCTCACTAACTTTGAAGTCTCTATATTGAGTCAGGGGACTTCTGGTAAGTGACTAGTATCTGACATACAATATATGGTATGTTGCTGGATATCTTTACTGACCCCCTGAAGGGGCTTAAAACCCTGTGGGAAGGGGACTTTCATATGGCGATTAGTGATTCTAAATGGAAACAACTGTGGACACCTTTGTTGTTATATGCCTTCAAGCCGATTACAACCCATAGATGGCACTGCACACTCATACAACTATTTTGCATAATCTCTAGTCTATCATCAGCCTGTTGGTGAGGATGTGGGGTCAGGAGACCAGTTCCTCACTTATGGTGGGAATGTCTCCCTTTACATGACTTCTGGGTGTAAGTGTTTCAAGAGATGTCAAAGATATTTCAGATGAACATCCCAATCATTCCCCAATTTAAACCTTTGGGATTCTCGACTGGCAAGCCTTCACTCTAAAGAACTGTTGACATGATTGCAGGTAGCAGCTTGAATTCCTATTGCGCAAAAATGGATAAAGGCACAGGATCTTCATTTGCTTTTATGGTACAAGAATGTATGGAATTTAGCAATCTCCAAGAAGCTGATTCATGACTTAGGGATGTCCAATGGGTCTGAGGACTCGAAGACCTTCTATGTGACCTGATGGGAGTTTATTTCTTATTCCACAGACACCAGGGTGTGTAACTCTTTACCTGCTCCAGAACAAGAAATTTGGTTGTCATTATATAGTTATTTTTAATATGAACTCTGTCTCTGTGATTTGCACCAGCCTATGTACTACCCTGTCTTGGCCTTGGTTTTGCATTTGTTTCTTTTTTGTTGCTATTTTTGCATATACAGTGAAAACCTTAAAATGAAAACCCTATTAAGTATAGGGACATTGTGCAGGATATTCAGTGCTCTGAAGAGAACAGAAATATAACAATTTTAGCAGCAAACAACAATACAGTTAAATCTACAAGACTTTTCTGGAGTAAGGAGTTGGAAGACAACAATATTTAAATGCTACAAATTACTTCCAAATGAAAGGAGAAACCAGTAAAATGTAAGTAAAATTGCTAATTTGATTCATGCAGTTTCATAGCTGTGGGTGTGCCAACAGTACTTGTACCTTTCCCAATCAGGAAATGGCATTAAATGTTTAAAAAATATTTTACTACAGACCTTGATTATCCTTCAGTTAGAAGGCAAAACAAAATCCTACTAATTCAGGTACTTCAAATAAATTAGTGCCTTTTCCTGATCCTCTACATATTGAGGTACGAGACACAGGAATTCACAGGAAATGCACGTTCTCCAGTCAGTCTCATTAGCTGGTTCTACCACACACATCCTTACACATATGTTTTAAATGCTTTCCCAAAGAACCAAAGAGCACCCAAGCTGAAAATGCAGTAGAGGGCTAGTTTTATCTCACATACTGCATTCCGAACCTGAAGAACTGCATATTTCTGCTTGTGATGCTGCAATTCTAGCACTTTGCCATTGGCTTGAATCATTGTCCTTGTCTACCTACTGCTATGCCCAAATTCAAAATCTATTTATTCTATTATGTTACTCTTCAAACAAAGTAGCAAAAAATTAAAACACTGCAAAAGCAGCAAAGTAGCCAGGGAGAGCGGCGGAGACCTCCCTCTTCCCCCCTCTCTCTCCCCCCTCTCTCCCTCCCCCCTTCTCCCTCTCTCTCCCCCCCCACAAATAAGAGGAGCAGAAGACTTATCCTGCTCCCCCCCAACGTAATGCCCAAAAGTAATGCTGGAAACATTACAATTGCTCCTCAAAAGTAATAAAATTACTCCTCGTTCTATTACAGTCAAAATGTAAAGGAATTACTCATTCCTAAAAAAAGTAATGAATTACAAGTAATATGTTTTTTGTAACTAATTACTTCCACGCTCTGTTTATTACCCAACCTTCACCAGAAGGTTCCAGGGCAGGTCACAAAAATATAAAATACAACATTAAAAACAGTTAAAAACTACTCTGTGTTCTGGTCATTTTATTTGCTGTTACAACAACCCATTGAATCAGGTCTTAAAATTAGCTTTCAGCAACGGAAATTAACAACAACAAAGCTGATGACTTCACTTTGTAAGCTATTCCTCTTATCAGGTATGACTTATTTTTCGTTTTTATGGTTGACATTTTGAGAAGTAAAGAATCTTTAAAAACACTTTTAGTACTATTAAAATCTACACTAGACAAAGCAATAATTGTACTCTTGTGAAGCAAACCAAGTGTAGCTGCAGCCTACAATAACAGCTTGTTAGTGTCAACCATATATAAGGTCCTTATTTTCAAGGCTTTAGAATGACATCTGCCTTGAATTATATCCAGCTGGGATCATGTTTCAATGACCAATATGGACAGATTACAGGAACTTTTAAACCTTATTCTCTTTGTAATTGATGTTTAAACTATTTGAGGTTTCTCATTAAGTCCATTTTACAAATTAGGTGCAGGTGTATAAAACGAAATGTACAGTACTAGGGGAAACTAGGTCACCTGAAAGCTCAATATAAAATGTCTCTGTTAACTGTTTAACTACAATGAGTACATTAAATTTTAGAAAATCAACTCGGCGTGTCCCAAATTCTCCAGTTTCATCACTTCCTTTTCATTGCGGAAGAGACTTCACAATGGCTAACCATTTTGTAATATCATTAAAATAATGAAAGGAAATACATTTAGTTGTATAATCACCAGCTGAGATGTTCTTTCATAATACACTCGAAACAGGAAGACCTCAAAAGTCTTCCCAACACCACGATAACAAGAAATTCAGAATTACACCAGAGCTCAAGTAGACAAAGTCTCATCTTATTTATTTATTTATTTAGTTTCATTTATAAACCACCCATAACCAATGGCTCCCTGGGCGGTGTACAACATACAATAGTACAATAATACAATAAATCAGCAAAATCACTCTATATAAAATACAGATCCACTAACAATATTAAAAACAACTAAAGCAATTACCACATTGAAATACATAAAAATATATTAAATATATTTAAAATGTATTTAAAATGCATTTAAAATGCCTGGGAGAATAGGAAGGTTTTAGCCTGGCGCCGAAAGGATAACAACGTACATATAGATAAACGCTTCCCTAGGTTCTATTATTCTGTGCCAACTTTGTCTGGGAAAAGAATATCAGAACCTAGCATGCGTAGGATTCTATGACAAAGTTGTCAATGGCTGGCCAGGACTTTTCCACAGCACAGAGCAGGGTGGTGAGTACATACACTCTGATGTACCCCAAGGTAGCAGACAATAATGTGAATGCCAGGACATAATACAGTTGAACATAGGTGTGAAGAAGCTACTAAAAGAAAGAATCCCAGGTACAAATTGGTCAAAATCAGATGAAGAAATGGCTGAACACCTGTTTATCTGAGTCATTGTAGGAAGGACAAAAGACACAGATATGGGTTGCAATGGAATTGTTTTCAGTGATTTAGATGTTAAGGAAGCCTCCTAGCTACTCAGAGAAAATCCTAAATTTATTTTTTTCTGAAGTTTTAGGTCATCAATACAGCAAAGTATATCAGTTTTATACTGCAATAAAAGAAAGTTTAGTAATGTCTTCACCACCACCATACAAAAATATATATAATGGGAATTTCGGTGAGGGTGCTGAAATTTCTCTGTTAGAGATGCAGAGCTCCAGCCCTGTCCCCCATCCTCATCCCCACCCTTGAACTACAGATCCAAGGGCTCCTGGAAAGCAAGGGGTAGCTATTTTAGATTTGTACCAAGCTCAGACTGTCTTGACTAATAATACTTTTGACCCAGGAAATCTCATCAGATCCAACAACCTTACAACCCAGTTCTACAGTATGAATATCAGGTTCACCTGATAACATTACAAGCTATATATGGTGACTATGCTTGTCTGGGACTAGCAGAAACAGAGTGCATGGCACAAAGAGCAATTGCTACTCCAAAGCCACTCCCCCATTTCATTCTTCTTATTTAATAATACTTATTTAATTCACACATACACATTGCGCACACACTTCCAGTTTAGCCCTATATGACAAAACCAGCGTGCAAAAACTGTCAAATTCATGACATGTTAATGTTCAGGCCAGTCCTGAGTTTCAAGAACGTCAACTTTGTAAAGAGCTTCACTGGGAAACAAACTTGTTCAAAATCTGAAAAACATAACTGTGAACTCAACACAATTTAATTTTAATTACTTTCTCCTGCATCATAATAGAATGAATTCAAGATGAATTTAAAATGAAATAATAAGTCAGAGGCATTTTACCAAGTAATGAGCAAGTCCAGCATTTGGGGCCAAAATTCTCAAGGTGCACCAGAATCAAAAACCATTATGAGATTTTAATATTAAAAAGCAACTTTTAGCAAATGTCTAAAACAAAGTTAAATTGTTAAAAAAAAAACAGAAGAAATAAATCCAGGTTTTAAACAAGAGACATTATAGCTTCACAGAGAGTTTTTAAAAAATATTTATAGCTGCCAACATTTTCCTATGTTTATCTATTCAAGATTTGCGGATGCTAAAATGTTGCAAGTGAGGAAGAAACTTTTTTCTCATTAACAAAGAAAGCATGTTAGGATATATTTCAGATTTTGTTGCATTAGCACCCTCCAGTGTCCAATTTATGAAAACACAACACTGTTATACACTATAAAGGGTAGCAGACTTTGGAGTCAAATAGAAGGCAACAGACTACAGAAGTCAATTGCTTTCCCATGCCATATCAATTAATTGGCATGATGCTTGTAGAGGCAATGATAAGAAGAGACCACCCAGCTGAAGCTGAACTCCATACTTTTTCCCACATTGCTACCACATTACACAACAAAAAGGCTGAGTTTGTCAACCAGCCCTTCTACTTTCAGCTTCAAAAATCCAACCCACCATACAATGTGGGCACAATTTCTGCTACAAGCAGCTCTGCAAAAGGGTATGCCAAGGGATCCCACTTCCATCAGTGGGGCCGGGCAACCAAGAGGTCTTCTGTATCTTTAAAAGTTGTGCAGGGGGAAGGGAGAATTTCACCTTGTAGTTTTTCCCATTACAGTGTTGCAAGAACACCTGCACTTGGCTGACTTTCTCTTCTCCTAAAGATACAGGATCAGGCCCTCAACCTGGCATCCCTAAATAGAGGCCATTTTGCTCAACATAACCTTAGGGATGCTATGATTCTGCCATAACAATCTCACTGAATTCTTACTAGGAAGAAAAAAGTCTCCCTGCATTTAATAGCTTGGTTTTTAAAATATAAGATAACTTGTGGAAGGTCAAGGAAGGAAAGTTTCCACATACCCTTCCCCTGAAAAGCCACTGTGGTGGGTTAGGGTGTCATCCTTAACCATATGTGATGGGGGTGATGCTGGGGGAGCACCCAAAATTGGGTGGATCTCAACATGATTTTGAGATATTCTTCCTCCAGCAACCCCTATAGGGGAGCACTGATGGCTGCTAAAGGAGGGAGCACAGAAAACATTCCTTCTACAACTTAACTTATGATAGGATCCAAGCCAGTCTTCTGCCCTAGTAACTAACTACATGTGGGATTTCATCCTTAATTAAGGTTCCTCACTACTGCTTTGTCTATTTCACTGACTACTATAGAACACACTATGATTATACTATTTACATTTCAAATAAAGAAGAATGTAGGTGAAGAATTGGTTAATAATAATGATGCCTTTCAGCATATGGTGAACCAATATTCCAAACATGTACTTCAACCTCACATTTCAAAATATTGAATTAATTATAAATCCAAAATTCCAACATCATTTTCTGTTTCAAACTGTTCTTAAATTAATTTTCCAGCCATGGAATTCACTGTATAACATTAAAGCTGTTGGGGACAAAGCACTTGTCTCAGGAATACTGAGGGTTTTGGTGGAATTCCTGTACTAAGCGTAAGGCATGCACTTGTTTATAATGTTCTTTAACACAAATTACAATTCTCATGTCACAAAATATTCATAAAAACACTTTTTCATCTGTCAGATTGTGAAGTGTTATGTTCGAATCTTAGGCTAGTGTCAAACACTAGTTGTTTCAAAAGCAGCAAGAATGGTTCTTCTGGCTGCATTTTGAAGCAACACTGCCCTCTGCTGGCCACACCTCCCTTTCCCACTGCTGACTTCAGACCTTTTAGGACTGCCCACAGCAAGGCATTGGGTCAAGCACTGTCTCTGCCTGAGCCTGCAGCGAAGTGTTTCCATTAGCCACACCTGGAAGACAATGGGATTGATCTACCAATCAGTTGTGAAACCTCCCTGAAGCTGAATTTTTTAAAAATGCAGTGGAGCTGATCGGACAAAGTTTTAAGAGTAAAAAGGGGCAGACTTTGACTAGCATCATGTGCCCCTGCTTTGAGAAGAGAGGTAGAGACACACTAGAGGAGCCGGCACAACAGTAAGTGTGTCTCTACCCTTAGTATAAGCAGATGACTGATCAACTAAAGGTTCATTTGATTACTTGGTGAGCAAAAACTTTATTTGATGGGGCTGTAAGTTAAGGGCACACTTACAATATTGGAACTTGTATATTACTATAATAGGACATAAAAATACAAAATTAAATACAGCATTTCCTTCTACCAATGGATGGTAGTGTTCATTTCTTAAACTTTAGGTTTACCCTCATATGTTTTTATTGTAATATGCATATTTATTTAAACATTCAGTTCAATCCTCAGCATGTTTACTTAGAAGTCCTAATGAGTTTAATTGTTTAGTTCCTTATAGGTGTGCTGCAGATTGCAACATCAATTGATTAATCAGTTAAAAGGCAGATAATCAATTAAGGTTGCAGTCCTGCAGTCCTGTTCTAGTAATGTCCCATTTGGACTGTTGTAGGGCTTTTCTGTGTTAGTAGGGTCTGGAAACTATAGTTAGGACAGAATATGGGAACTAAATGACTAACTGGAACCAGGAACACAAAATACCTTTTGGTAGTCTTGAAACATTTTCACTGGCTTCTGGTCTGTTTCCAGATCCAATTCTAGGTACTGCTTTTAGTTGTTAGGGCCTAACAGTACAAACCTGTACAGGTCTACTCAGAAGTAAGCCTCACTGAATTTAATTGGACTTACTCCTTGGTAAACGAGTGTAGGATTGCAGCCTAAATGGATATGGTCCCAGGTATCTCAAGGAACATTTTTTTGTCTACACAAACCTGTCCAGAGATTAAGAACATAATCAGAGGCACTTCTGCATGTCCCATACCTTCTGAGGCAAGGAGTGACCTGCAATAGCCTTTGAAACTCACTTCCCAAGGAAGCGTGCCTTTTCAATGCAAAGATAAAGCCTTTTTTTTGTTTAATTTGTCCAGGACTTTGTTTGAACAACTTTTTTTGGGGGGGGCATCTTCTGTCACAATCCCTTTTTGTTAAATTGTATTAATCTTTATTACTCTGTTTATTTATTTATTTGATTTATATCCTGCTTTTCCTCCCAGTAGGAGCGCAGCTGTTATCAGCTCAACATTTTGTAATCTGCTTTGAGATTCCATACCTGAAAAACAGTATATAAATGCTCAGAACAAAAACATAAATAGATCTTGTTTGTTTAGAACTTTCGAATAAATTTCGTTTAAATGGCTGGTAATTAAAGCTGCAAGGTTCTGAACTCAGTGGATTTACTTAAAAAGATCGGGCTATTTCTATTCCTTAATTGGTTGACAGTCCTTTTAAAACAGGGATGGGAAACCTGTGGCCCTCTAGCTATGTTTGGCCTACAACTCCCATCATCCCTGGCCATGCTGACTGGCAGGGGTTGATGGGAGTTGGAGTCTAACAACATCTGGAGTCACATGTTCCTCTTCCCTGTTTTAAAGAGTAGCTAATACTCTCCAGTCAATGCCTTCTAATGTGTGCCCTTTAACCACTATATAGTCTTATAAAGGTTAAAGAGTGGCTTCTAGAAAACAAAATTAAAAGGCACGCATCCTTTCTAAGGGATAGTTCTACATTTTTAAAGTTTACTACACCGTGTAGCTATTCTGAACTAATTAGCACTAGAAGACCTGGGTGAGATCTTATGTGTGTCTGGCTCTAGGCAAAATGCTATGAGTGTGGGGGTGTGGTAACAAGAGCATGCAACGCAAAAGGCGGCGGTGTTGGGGAGTAACTGCTCTGTGAATCTTCCCAGGCCATTCAATGTTCCCCTCCCCAGGTTCGGTGGAGAGAAGGAAAAAAGGAATAGGCGCACGCGCGCTTCTTTACATCACCGTCACTCACACTCTCCGCCTGATCAGGCTCTGACCAGCCGCCAGGAGACGCCGTAGCCCAAACACCGATGTAATTGTCATCGCCGCCATCATCGCCGTCCTTAACCTCTTCCTGGCCCCGCCCATGCCACCTCCTATTGGTGGAGAAGTTGAGCGAAGGAAACCAATTTCTATTGCCTCCAGTCAGGCGGGGCTTGGAGGATCTGGCCGTCGGCGAGGTCTGTCGGTGTGTTGTTTTCTTTGGGCTGGCAGAAGACAGACATAGAAGGTGCTGAAAACAGCCCCCCCTCTTCCATGCAGTAAACGTGTCAACTCAGCACGTGACTAAATTCGAACCAGGGCTCAGCCCCAGCCTCTGTTTCATTGGCGGTACTTTTAACACTGGAGTGCATGAAGTGAGGATAGATGCAAGTAGTATTAAGAGCCTCCAATACATGTTTATAGAGTGCGTGCTTCCCGTCACAGCTGAGTAGGTAGAGAGAATCCTTGCACATAACGCGTTTGGGGGAGGTCTCCACATCAGAAGGCATCGTTTCCAGACAGAAAGACTTCATCCCTTCTCTTTTTTAAAAAAAACCGAACGTTGGTTCAGTGCACAAAGATTTGGATCCAAATTCGACGAAAGGACAAGAACCCGTTTTCTTTTAACTTTGAGCCAATAGCAGCTGGGGCCAGAGCGAAAACCACCTCCCACTATCCCATCTTGAAGCTGCTGTTTGCCACGTTAAGGAAAAGTGCGTACAACCTGTGAAGGGCTGCAATCCAATACATGTCTACTCAAGAAGTAAGCTCTATTGGGTTCAATGGGACTTACTCCCAGATGTGTATTGGATCGCACCCTTAAGTCTCCTGTTTCACATCACGTTGCTTGTCCACTGAGCTGCCTGTGTCCTGTGCTTGTAGCAGGAATTCTTCCTTGATCAGGTGGCCAACTGCGTAGGTAATTTGTTGTTGTTATGTGCCTCCAAGTCGACTACGACTTATGGCGACCCTATGAATCAATGACCTCCAAGAGCATCTGTCATGAACCACCCTGTTCAGATCTTGTAAGTTCAGGTCTGTGGCTTCCTTTATGGAATCAATCCATCTCTTGTTTGGCCTTCCTCTTTTTCTACTTCCTTCTGTTTTTCCAAGCATTATTATCTTTTCTAATGAATCATGTCTTCTCATGATGTGTCCAAAGTACGATAACCTCAGTTTCATCATTTTAGCTTCTAGTGATAGTTCTGGTTTAATTTGTTCTAACACCCAATTATTTGTCTTTTTTGCAGTCCATGGTATCCGCAAAGCTCTTCTCCAACACCACATTTCAAATGCGTTGATTTTTCTCTTATCAGCTTTTTTCACTATCCAACTTTCACATCCATACAGAGATCGGAAATACCATGGTCTGAATGATCCTGACTTTAGTGTTCAAGCGCTACATCTTTACATTTGAGGACCTTTTCTAGTTCTCTCACAGCTGCCCTCCCCAGTCCTAGCATTCTTCTGATTTCTTGACTATTGTCTCCATTTTGGTTAATGATTGTGCCAAGATATTGATAATCCTTGACAAGTTCAATGTCCTCATTGTCAACTAGTATAGTATAAGTTTATTCCAGGGCCAAAGGCCTACAGATATCAAAACAACAACAACAAAAACAAATAACAGTAAAATCAGTATAACATTTGTACAAAGTTGCAAAACTAGGCAGAAAGTAATAAATAAAATACAATCTGAATAAAATTTAATAACTAACTTAAAATAGAAAAGGTTAAAATTTAGTTATAAATTAGCTCCATTATTAGCAGTATCCAATGAGAGCGTGCTTTTAAAATTGGCCCTTAAATTTCGGGCGGCTAAAGTAAACAGCGAGACATTATAAGTGATCTCGGGTTCAAGATCAGACATTAAAATAATTATGTTTCCCTGGATTGAGATTAGCCTATCGTAATGCTGCACAGACCTAAGAAATCTAGCTCGGGGATTATTATAGATGGGACAGGAAAATAGTATGTGAGGAAGATCTTCTGGCTCCGGTGCACCACAGATACAAAACTTTTGGACATTAGGAGTATCAGAGAGCCAGCCTTCTCTAGCTGCATTAGGCAGCGAGAAAAAACGTAGAGCTGTAAAGGCATGTTTTAAGGCTAACGGAAGGGGTGATAAAAGGTAAAGTGAGCAGTCAAAATCTGACTTGAATCTCCAAAACCATGGGGCAACCTTTGAGTTCATAAGTGATAGTCTATCTACACTGTGAGAGTGATGAAAAATGACTTCTTGAAGGTGAGTAGAATTTGAGATCGAGTTAAATTCTCGTGGAAAAATATGATAGATACATAGTAAATCCTCTAGGTTACTAATCCACAATTTAGAGGCCAAAGGATGTGCAAAACATGCACTTAAAAGTTTTCCATCCGGAAGAGAATCAAACGATCTCAAAAACTTCAAAAGAGCATAGTGAATGCGGGCAGATAGTGGGGGGAAACCAGTCTCCGAACGCAACATTGCTGCTGAAGTGCCCTTTGGTAGTAACAGAATATGTCTAAGGAAGTCATTTTGTAAAGTTGCATATATCTTCTGTTGTCATTACTTTAGTCTTTTTGACGTTCAGCTGTAGTCCTGCTTTTGTGCTTTCCTCTTTAACTTCATCAGCATTCATTTCAAATCATTACTGGTTTCTGCTAGTAGTATGGTATCGTCTGCATATCTTAAATTATTGATATTTCTCCCTCCAATTTTCACACCTCCTTCTTCTTGGTACAATCCCGCTTTCAGAATGATATGTTCTGCGTATAGATTAAATAAATAGGGTGATAAAATACACCCCTGTCTCACACCCTTTCCGATGGGGAACCAATCGGTTTCTCCGTATTCTGTCCTTACAGTAGCCTCTTGTCCAGAGTATAGGTTGTGCATCAGGACAATCAGATGCTGTGGCACCCCCATTTCTTTTAAAGCATTCCATAGTTTTCCATGATCTACACCAGCCTTGTCCAACCTTTGTGCCACAGATGTTGCTGGACTGCAACTCCCATCAGCCCCAGCCAGCATGGCCAATGGTCAGGAATTATGGGAACTGTAGTCCAGCAACATCTGTGGCCCAAAGGTTGGACAAGGCTGATCTACACAGTCAAAGGCTTTGCTGTAATCTATAAAGCACAGGGTGATTTTCTTCTGAAATTCCTTGGTCCGTTCCATTATCCAACGTATGTTTGCGATATGATCTCTGGTACCTCTTCCCTTTCTAAATCCAGCTTGGACGTCTGGCATTTCTCGCTCCATATATGGCAAGAGCCTTTGTTGTAGAATCTTGAGCATTACTTTACTTGCATGGGATATTAAGGCAATAGTTTGATAATTACTGAATTCCCTGGGATCTCCTTTCTTTGGAATTGGGATGTATATGGAACGCTTCTAGTCTGTGGGCCATTGTTTAGTTTTCCATATTTCTTGACAGATTTTAGTCAAAATTTGGACTGATTCAGTCTCAGTAGCTTGTAGCAACTCTTAGTATTCCATCTATTCCTGGTGATTTGTTTCTTCCAAGTATTTTAAGAGCAGCTTTCACCTCACATTCTAAAATTTCTGGTTCTTCATCATATGGTTCCTCCATGACTGAATCTGTCATCCTGTCATCTCTTTTATAGAGCTCTTCAGTGTATTGCTTCCATCTTCCTTTTATTTCATCTCGGTCAGTCAGTGTGTTCCCCTGTTGATTATTCAACATCCCTACTCTTGGTTTAAATTTCCCTTTCATTTCTCTAATCTTTTGGAACAGGGCTCGTTCTACCCTTTTTGTTGTCCTCTTCTATTTCTATACAGTAACTATTGTAATAGTTCTCTTTGTCCCTATGTACTAGTCGCTGTATTGTTGCATTTAGGTTTCTGACTGTGTTTCTATCTCCTTTTGCTTTTGCCTTCCTTTTCTCTTTAACCATTTGAAGAGTTTCTTCAGTCATCCATTGGGGTCTTTCTCTCTTTTTAACTAGAGGTATTGTATTTTTGCATTCTTCTCTGATAACGTCTCTGACTTCATTCCATAGTTCTTCTGGTTCTCTCTGTCAACTAAGTTTAAACCCTCAGATGTGTTCCTTATTTGACCTTTATAATAATAATAATAATAATAAACTTTATTTCTACCCCGCCCTTTTTCCAATAGGACTCAGAGCGGCTTACAACTAAAAACAACACACCATTAAAACATACAAAGTATACAATTAAAAATAGAATTAAACTTTGAGAAAAATTAAAACCATAAAACATACATTAAAAACAGTGGACAGTTTAAAATAATAAGACCATATAATGTAGTCACCAATCCTAGGACACTCAATCCTAGTAGTTCTCTATCCCAAATGCCCGTTGAAATAAAACAGTCTTTACTTGTCGCCGGAAAGACGGCAAGGAGGGAGCTAATTGCACCTCATTCGGAAGGGAATTCCATAGCCTAGGGGCGGCCACCGAAAAGGCTCTATCTCGTGTCTCCATCATATGTACTTGCAAAGGTGTGGGGAGCACAAGAAGGGCCTCACCTGAAGATCTCAAATCCCAGGCAGGTTCATGTAGGGAGATATGATCTGCCAAATAGCCTGTACCTGAGTCGTATAGGGCTTTGTAGGTCAAAACCAGCACTTTGAATTGTGACCGGAAACAAATTGGCAGGCAGTGGAGCTCTTGTAACAGGGGTGTTGTATGATCCCTGTAACCAGCCCTGGTTAGCACTCTGGCTGCAGCTCTTTGTACCAATTTAAGTTTCCGAACAGTCTTCAAAGGCAGCCCCACATAGAGCGTGTTACAGTAGTCTAAGCAGGATGTAACCAAGGCATGCATCACCCTAGTCAGATCAGGCAGATCCAGGAACGGGCGCAGCTGGCGCACCAGTTTTAATTGGGCAATGTGCCCCTGGACACAGCAGTAATCTGGGCCTCAAAATTCAAAGCTGAGTCCAGTAGTACACCTAAACTGCGAACCTGAGACTTCAGGGGGAGTACGACCCCATCCAGTACCGGTTGAATCCCTATTCCCTGATCTGCCCTCCGACTGACCAGGAGTACCTCTGTTTTATCAGGATTTAATCTCAACTGGTTTCCCCTCATCCAGTCTATCACTGATGTCAGGCACTGGTTAAGGACCTGTACGGCTTCCTTGGCTTCAGGTGGGAAAGAGAAATAGAGAGACATCAGCATACTGATGGCACCGAACCCCAAAACCCTGGACAACCTCTCCTAGTGGTTTCATGTAAATGTTAAATAACATGGGGGCAAAACTGAATCCTGAGGCACCCCATAGGTCAATGGCCAAGGGGTCGAGCAGGAGTCCCCCAGGAGTCCCCCAGTACCACCTTCTGGGTTCGGTCCTCCAGGAAGGACTGAAGCCACTGTAACACAGTGCCCCCAAGTCCCATCTCAGTAAGGCGGCCCAGAAGTTACCTTTATATGCTTCTGGGATGTTATTTAAATTGTATTTTGGCGTTATGATTGCTTTGCTAGTCTTCTTTAGCTTTACTCTGATTTTCGATACAACCAGTTCATGATCTGTACCGCAGTCTGCTCCTGGTCTTGTTTTTGCAGAAAGTATGGAACTTCTCCACTTTCTGCTATCAATTATATAATCTATTTGATTCCTATATTGACCATTTGGTGATGTCCATGTGTATAGTTGTCTTTTCGGTTGTTCAAAAATGTGTTCGCAAGAAACAAATTATTGGCTTCACAGAATTCAAGAAGTCTTTCTCCTGCTTCGTTTCTGTCTCCTAGGCCCCATTTCCCCACAATTCCTAATTCTTCTCTGTTCCCTACTTTTGCATTCCAGTCCCCCATGATTATCAGCACATCTTGTTTTGGTGTGTGATCAATTTCTTCCTGTACTTCTGCATAAAATCTCTCCAATTCCTCTTCTTCTGCGTTTGCTGTTGGAGCATAGACTTGGATGATGGTTATGTTGATAGGTTTCCCATTTAATCTCATTAATATCACTCGCTCAGACCTTGCATTGTAACTCCTAATTGCTCTTGCTACATCACTTCTCACTATTAAAGCAACCCCATTTCTTCTTAATTTTTCATTTCCTGCATAAAATATTTTGTAGTTGCCTGATTGGAAATGTCCTATTCCCATCCATTTTAGTTCGCTCACACCAAGTATTGTAATGTTGATGCGTTCCATTTCTTGCTTGACAATTTCTAACTTTCCCTGGTTCATGCTTCTCACATTCCATGTTCCTATTGTGTGCATCATACAACTCCGGACTCTCCTTTCACATCTGTGCGCATCAGCCTCTGGGCTTTCTTTCGGCTTTGACCCAGCTGCATCATTAGTCATACTTGTCCTTTGTTCTTCCCCAGTAGCTCGGTGAATGCCTTCTGACCTGGGGGTCTCATCTTCCAGCACTATCTTGTGTTGCCTTTTGGATACTCTGTTCATAAGGTTTTCGTGGTAAGAGATATTCAGAGGTGGTTTACCATTGCCTTCCTCTGAGTTTGGATGCATCTTAGTCTGGTGTTTCAGCTTTGACCATTCTGCCTTGGGTGCCCCTGCTAGGAGTCTAGCCTCTGTTGACCCATTAGGCCTGGTTGTTTTCCACCAAGTCTGAAAGTCTTGAAATCTGGAGCTAGGAGGATTTATGTCTTTGCTGGCCTGGGAGCAGACAATCCAAGGCCAGCCGTTGCCATGGTAATGGGAGATAACAGCTGGGAAAGTTGTGACTGCTGTTAGTTCTTCCTTCTTCTGTGTCTTGTCTCTAAACTGGGAGCTTCTCCTTGAAGGGGGGAAACTCTACATGTAATCTACCTTTAAGCTTTAAGCCATAATGTCTAATAAAGACTCTTAACCTGATCTACTGCCTCTGTGAAGCTTCTTGCTCAACTTAACTCCAACGTAACGTATGCTGTTCACGCAACAACGCTCACACATCAACAGCCTCTTGGTCTAGACTCCTGACGGCATTGCTCTCAGCTTCTTCAACACACTCAAACCCCCTCACCATGTTAAGGTGTGCATCCGAAGAGGAGGGTAGGTCATTTAAGACGCTGGAATTAATGTTCTCTTGGTCATCTGGAGAGTCTGCTTAGACCGCTTCCCTTTTTCCCGCGCCGACTGGCATTGTGTACTTTACAGCTGCTTCTGCATACGTTAGAGAAAACAAACAATAGTTTCCTAATCCTGACAAAAGAAAGACTCTGAGCACGTACAGTTTCGCATTTCATAACATAGCACAGTCATGACCACAGGAATACAATGGAGTTTCCTGCAGCCCTGATGTTAAAATACATTTACTTGGGAATAAGCGCCACTGTGTTATACAAAAGTGTAATATCTTTTAAAGTAAAATAAAATAAAATGAGCACCTTGTAACCTTGCACATGCTCAGCTGGAAGAATAAAAGATGTTGTGGCAACCAGGATCAGTCCCAGTGCTGTCAACCCAGGTGCTGATGCCAGCCTTGTTTGCCTCTGCCCCCATCATCTGCAGCCCTCTGAGCGGTCACTGGGGGTGGGTCACCTAGGTGGCAGGGCCCTGGGCATTGGTCTTATCAGCACCATTGCAAGTGGCCCTCATTCCTTTCCCTTGTAGTTCCCTTCACACAGGCACAGGGGAGGGGGGAACCTGTTGTGAACAGTGTTCTCAGTGTCTTGTGTGTGGACCTCTTGGTACTAAAATGTAATCTCTTCTTGCATATTTTGATTATATATCAGAAGTTTCCTACCCACTGGGAGACTGAAGGGGCTGTGGACCATTTCCACTTGTGCATTGTGTGTAGGATGAGTTTGAAAATATCATAGTGATACTCTGGCAGCTTCTGACCATGTTGATTGGTGCTCCATGGTTAAAGAGAAAGTATAACTAATGACAGAGCAACTGCAGAGACATTGTGGGAGTGGTAACTGATATTTTTACTTTATCTCTTGTTGCTATTCTTACCCTTTTTACTTTGCTGCAGAGAGCACAGGATCACAGCTACATTACATCAGTATAGTACTAGGGCTGGCCCAAGACATTTTATTGTCAGAGGTGCAAATGGTGCCTCCACCACTAGCAACCAAAATGCCCAGTATCCAAGGTCAGTCAAGTTATGTTTTCAGAGCAAAAAACAGCAAGGCACATCCCCCCCCCGCCGCCACTTGAATAAGCTTGAGCCATGCTGGTGTGTAGCCATTCTGTACAAATCAAGCCTCACTGAAATCTGTGTAGATTGGGATAGTAATTCTTGATTTTGGGAATTTGTACTCTATCTGTCTAGAAAATATGTAAAGCAGCTCACTGCAAAAATGAAACAATGCACAGTGATAAATATCAAGAATATCAATTGCCAACAAATAAACAATCTAAGGTTATAATTCTAAATCCCTTACCTGGAAATAAAGTCCATTAAACATATTTCTCTTTAAGCATGTATAGGGTTGCATAGTACAAGATGGTACTTTGCTAAAGCTTGCTGAAATAATGGTATGTGCAGTGCATAGTCTAGGGATGAGACTTGCATGTGAGTTCCTGTGTAATGGTAGAAACAAAAAGCCACTGTATGGGGGGGGGGGAGATGTCTGCCTGCATCTTTTTTTCCATTCAGTGTCTATGTATGTCTCCCCAGAAATAAGTCCCACTAAATTCAATGGAACTTTCTATGGGTTGTATCCAATGTGGTACTAAGTGAGGGTCCCATCAGCAGAAGGAATACCACTAGCCAGTCCTGAAGCCAGCTTTCTTTGTTTGGTGGGGCAGCCACATTTCTAGGTGGTGCATTGAGGGTGGAGACATGTAATGCTAGCTAATCCCCCCCCAAGCTCACTAGTAGAGAAGATTTGAGGTCCAGGGAAAGGGAAAGGCAGTAGCCTTTCCCTTCATGCCTTCTCCATATAGAGAGTATCTTAATTTACACAAATGAAGTTTAATCTGTTGAATTGTCTCACCCTTTCCTGAGAGATGCCCAAGAATACCACATTCAAAAGCTTGACTTTGCCTGTAGCTAGTCTTCTTTCATCTCTGTTCTGTCCCTGTGTTGTGATTCTTCATGAACTGAACTACTTTGATAATGACAGTGAGCTCCTGATTCCACCCAAAAAACAAACTTGTCCATACTACAAATTTAGGAAAAGTCAGAGAGAAAATACATACTTTGGGGTGTGTTTGTTAACTCCTCTTTGAATAGTCTTGTTCCTGACCTTTAAATTTACTTCCTGTTGAACAATCAAGGGAAAATGTTTTAACAGGTTGCTATATAAAGGACTAACTAAGCAATTGGAAACTACTTGTGGAAAGCAATTGGATTTTTTTAATGGTTGCTAGGTTGATTTTTCTGCCCAGCAACCCTGATGAAAAGGTCTCATGCTGAGCAGCATATACTGGAAAAATCAGAAATTAAGCCTCAGTTACACCCTAGGTGGTCAGCCAGCCAGCCTACTAGCTAAAGGTAGTGTGCACAGCAGTATTTCTATTCCTCTAGGAAAAAGATAACATGGCCACTATGATTGTGAATACTTTAAAAAATGGTAACTTGGGGTAAATATTTTTTCAGCTCACTTTAAGTAATCTCTGTATTTCACCCTTTAGCAATAAGCACCTAATCCTTCTCTACTCATCATAATAACTGCAAAATAAGCAAACTCTTCGTACCGCAGGCAAATAAA